>NC_059074.1:68438986-69065861 GCF_020497125.1 Mauremys mutica | reverse complement strand
TACTTTGTATATTTTTACATGTGATGTTGAAAATGTTGTTCTAACAGTTTATAAAGCTTTCACTATTTGAATCTCATTGTCTGTCATTAAATAATTGTCTGACCCGCTCCCATAATTTCCTGCAACAGTAAGTGAAAATATAAATCAATAAATAAAAAAAAATGCTTAAATAAACATTGATCCCTTGAGATTATAAAAAAATTAAAATCAAATTCTGCCAAGTCTGCACATGATTCACACATTTTAAACAGTTGTTTTCAGCAAATCAAAAGCCAGGATTTGCATATTAGCTGGAACAATTATTTTCATTCATGAATTGCTTTTTAAAATAAGAATAATAGAAAATGATTAAAATAGTAAACCATATGGAGGAAAAATGTCCTCTTTTAGTGTTCAGTGTAGAGCAGGAAACTACCTGAAGTGAGTCAAGGGCTTTACTGGTATGAATTTTCACCTGTGAACTACTAAGAAGAGCGTACCAGCAAAACTTGGTTGTGTGCATCATTTATCTTTTTTGTACAAAGCATCATTGAAATGCATTGCATTTTATTTGTTCCCTGGCAGTCATCCCAGTTAAGCAGGTGTGCCATTTATCATGGTGCCGATTAAATAGATTATACTGTTCAAGTTCATTAGAAATGTTAACATGTTTGGTAAATTAAACAGGAAGATAGGAGGCTTATTTAAAGATGAATCTTGCGTATATACAATTAGAAGTTTGTACAACTAAAACATATTAAAATTTTGATAGCGAAAAAGTATTTAATATGTTTACTCATAATTCAAGCAGCCCTTTTTTGTTCATGCCAAATATCTTCTTAAAACATAGAAGCAAATGTTTTAGACATTTTTCATATTCTGCAATATACAAGCACACACAGCATAACATAATAGCCTCATGGCAAAACCCTTGTAATCCAGCCCCACTAAGACTACTTTACTTAATAAACCTTTATCCTCTTACCTGTTAGTTTTTCTGTGGTTTGGTTAATCAGAATAAACTGTAAGGCATTTTCTATCATGGTAATAATAGGCAAGAAAGCCGGCCTATTGCTCTTTTTGCTTCACAATTTAGCTTCCCATATTGGACTAAAAGATTAAATAACTCCCTAACCAGTCAGCTGCTTCCACAACTCGCAGGACAAGTGTCCATTATTTATAGGTCTCTACTGATTGACCAAGTGACAGAAAAACTAACAGGTATAGTAAGAAGGGGAGAAGTTATTTCTGTGACCTTTGCAAGGGAGGAGGAAATCCTTTTTTGCTTCTTGATGTGGTATTAATGGTCTCATAGGTCTCTGTCTCTCTTTCTCTCTGCTTGTCTTTTGTATTGGGAATATTATACTTAACGATTCTGACAACTGTAAAATTTGAGAAATTATGACATCATAAGAGTAATGAGGGATTGTCATCAATTGTTAACAGATTTGTTCCTGGTTTTTGACCCCTATTTAAATTCAGTGCCTAATGAATACTTGAGAGAGAGCATATCTTTATTGAAGATTCAACATCCTTGCCCCTTCAGTTAAGGTAGAGATTTCACAATACACATTCATGAAAGCCCCATGATCTCATTCAGCAAAACCAAGGAAGTTCAGATTCCACATTTTGAAAGTTAAGCGCCAAGTAGGGATTCGGGTGGTCTTTATACTCCATATAAAGTGAGGCGTGGGCATCAAGACAAAGGAAAGTTTTAAGGATGGACTTGAAGGAGGACAATGAGGTCATATTGTGGATGTTTACAGGGACCTCCTCCCATGCATAAGGGATGGCACGATAGAAGATGTAAAGGTGCTAGTTTTAAAATTTGATATTGGGTGATGAAGTCTAGCGTCATTTGCAGAGCAGAGGCAGGAGCACATGATAGGTAGCACATGATAGGTAGGGTGGGGATAGGCCATGAAGGGCCTTCGAAGTTGAGGACAAGTTGTTTGATGCGGTGGAGAAGGGGGAAATAGTTGACAGATGCAAAGAGAGGGGTGATATGGTTGAAGTGATGAGTTAGGAAATTATCTCTGTAGCAGCATTTTGAATGGGTATAAATGGGACAAGGTGGGATTTGTCAAGGACAGAGAGGAGGAGTTTGCAGTAATTGAGACTTGAGATGAAGAAGACCTGGGTGATTGTTTTAACTATATAGATAAAGAGGAAAGTCCAGATCTTGGTATGTCCTGGATATGGTGATCTAGAAAAAGGGCTGAAAAACTAAGGGCCAGGTTATGGGCCTGACTGATGTGGGGATAGTGATGTCCATGGTGACTGAGAGATTGAGGAAAGATCAAGAGCTCTGTTTTGCCCATGTGGTGTTGAAGCTGATGGTTGGACATCCATGAGAAGATGTCAGAAAGACAAGCCTATTTATGTTTGCACATAAGAAAAGCTTCTCTTAAGAGAGGGCCATTCTAAGCACTCTTATCATCATGTGGGGTTAGTCAGTAGGGCTTAATGCAGGAGTGTGAAGATCATTGGGTGTAGTATACTGAGAAGTGTAATTAACTATATACACAGCGCTGTCAAATGAAAAAAAAGTAAAGGGATACTTGAAATCTAATCCATTTTTAGAAAATAAGTAGTTTCCATTACTACGTGTGCTCCTGTAGCCCCTGCCAATTTTTGTGCTCAGCGAACCGCTGATGGTCCCAAGGCAGATCCTCCAACAGTTCTGTCCAGAAAGGGACTGACATTTGAACATGTGAATAGGGTGCAGTATATGTACATGCAAAGTGCAATTTTAGATGCCTCAAAAGTTGAGGAGAGTCTAATTTCAAGTCTACAAGAGTTTCTTCCTGATCAAATTGGGCAGCCAAGGACCTAAGGTTGCTAATCCAACGGGATTGGTAATTTTAGAGAAGCAGTGCTTTTTCAAATTATTTGAATAAAAGAAAGCATTAAACACTTTCTTAATATGATAAAATTTGAGTTTTCTGATTTTGCTGTTTTTTTAAACTCAGTTGTAACACTTTGTTATCCTAACTTTTTTTTTTTAATTGAATTTATACAAAGATCAGGTCCGGAGCAGACAGCAACAGGAAAAACAATCCCGATTAAATATTTCATGCATAACCTCAAAGAGTCAGCAGTGCAGAAAAATACTTTAGCAAGGTTTTTTTTTAACAAAGATTAGCAGTGACTCACTACATTTTACTTTGAAATGCATGAACGATTATTTTTAATTTTGAACAAATATCTAGTAACTATTCCAGATTTTTAATGTTGTTTTTTTCCTAAATACTGGAGTATTCATGTGATCATCAAGCTCTGAAGATTAAAAAAATTCTCAATCATTTTAATAGCTGCTGGTCATGAGTTTCAGTTGCAAATTTCAGACACTTGAACTATACGATTATCTGAGTATGTGCTAGGACTTCATATTCTAAATGTGGTTGCTACATTACTGAAAATTAACAACTCTATGGATCATTTTCAACTCAGCATCCAGTACTATACTGAAAATTAAGTTTTTTAATCACATCTGAGAATTGTTTTAAAATGTTTTAAATAAAATTATTTCTAAAAACTGAATAATGAAAGCAATAATGAACGATGTTTCTCATATTTTGTTCTTTATAGAAGGAACATAAATGTTTCAATTACCATATTTGTGTTTAAAATAAAATTTATATGTCTGACCAAAAAAGAGTAAATAATCACATGTAATTATCACATGCAGTTATCAGCCACAAATTGAAGTAATTTTTTTTCTCAGGTGGGACACTAGCATTTTGATTATTTATGGTGTGTTGAGCTACACTGCTGTGTAGCATTATAACTACAGTTAGACACAAATCTTTGTCTGGTACCTTTTCATGCTTTTTAAATTAATTCCTTACTCAAGGCTGGATTCTGATACACTAATTCACCCTAAGTAGTAGCTTAGTTACTGAGTAGTCCCTGTCATTTAAATGAGATCATTCCGAGAGAGGCACTATTGGGCCAAAATTTTCTAAAGCTAGTTACATTTTGCTGTTTTATATATTTGTTTTTGCTGTTTTATTTGATCTTGAGGTAATCGACTGATCTGTTAATTGATTTTTCAAACATTGCCAAGGAAGCGCACAACTTTAGATGATTGTAGAGAAGCCAATATTATAAATGATAAATTAAATTAGGTACCTATATAACTGGCATGATTTTCACAATTTCTGGTCACTCACAGCTTCCATGAAGTCATTGTTCCCAGAGACTTCATATTTAGTTACACACTGAGATATGTGGTCACTTAACATAAATACTTACCCCTTTGGTTGGTTTGGTAAATATTTCTCTCAAGTAGATAAATCTTGATGTTCACCTCAACAGAAGTCAGAATCCGCGTGATATATAACAGCACATTCATTCAGATAGTGACTTTAATTAGTGCAATCGTTTTTACTGGGTTATGCATGTTAAGGATTCTGCTTTACAAAAACTTTGTATATAATCACGGGAAATTTTCTTTTAGTTTCAAATATAATGTAATCTTAAAAAAATGTAGTATTTCATATGTTTAAAATAGCAACTTTATTAATTGCATTTTGGTAGAAACCTACCATATATACTTGTTCAGAAGCCGAATTTTATTAGTAAAAAAGGGATGCACCAGAGAAGGGGGTCGGCTTTTGAACGGTTATAGAGAGGGAGAGGTGTTACACAGCGCCTCCTCCCAACAGAGGGAGCAAGGAGAGGCCGCACAGCCAGCAGAGCCAGAAGGGAAGAGGCGGGGCCAGAGTCTCTCCGCTTCTGGCCACACGGCTCTCCCCCGAGCCTCCGAAGCAGCTGCAGCTCTGGGGCTGGCAGGCTACAGCTGTGCCGCTCCGCCCCACCCCCCAGAGCAGGCTGTGGCCACGCCGCCAGAGCACACTGCGGCCGTGACACCCGGCCCAGCCCACTGGAACATGCTGCGGCCATGCCGCCCGGTCTGGCCCGCTGGAGCAGGCTGCGGCCGCGCCGCCCGGTCTGCCAGAACAGCTCCAGCCAGGTCAGAGACATCCTCCCCTGGCCCTCCCCAGATAAGGTGGGAAGGGATGGAATGGGGAGAGTGTAAGGGTCCCGGGCTAGCGGTGGGCTCATGTGGGGGGTGGTCACAGGGGTTACTCCTCTGACTCCCAGCTTCTTCCCACTAAAAAATTTCCCCACCAGTTGCTGACCCGGCCCATCAGGGTAAGCAGCTAGCGTGCCGGGACACTTTGTTTACTTAGGTTTACCTCTGTGCCTGCAGACGCTTGAGGTAAACAAACCATCTCGGCTCACCAGCGGCTTATCCTGATGGCCCAGAAGCCAAAGTTTGCTGACCCCTGAATTATAGAGTCGGCTTATGAACGGGTTATAAAAATTTTCTATTTTTACTTATCCATCTTGGAGGGGGTCGGCTTATAAAGGAACCGGCTTATGATCAAGTATATACAGTATCTTGTCCTATCCTTGAACAGCCTTTGTGTTACCAGTACTTTTCTGAAGTGTATAGAATCATCAGGTTTTCCAAACATCCTTTTTCTAACCCTAATGTTTTTCTCAAACTGGTACTGTATCTTGAGGTATCCCTGCTACTTTTGTCTGAGTATTATTTGTAAATATGTTAATTTAATTCCACCAGATCTGTTTTTTCTTTGTATTTTTCATGTTGCCCAGATTCTGAATCCATGCTTTAAATGATATTCTATTTATTTAAAAAAGAGGTTACTGAAATACTATGGAACTTGTATCAATGTGGAATCTTTCAAATTAAACACTTTCCTCTATATTGGAAATATTATTTTTGTTTTGTTTTTGTTTTACAGCTTCTTGAAGGAAGTTTTGCCAGGGAAGTCAGTCATGAAGTGGATGGATTGATTTTTCAGCCTACAGGTGTAAGTTGCAATGGAACTTAATGTTATTATCTTAATACATTTAAAATATAGGATTGAAAACTTCCAGTTATATTCCTTCACTTGTGCTAATGAAAAAAATTTCACCATCTGCTACTAATGAACATTTTTCACCATCAAGAAGTCTTTGCTTTGGTGAAAGCAGCAAAGAGTCCTGTGGCACCTTATAGACTAAAAGACGTTTTGGAGCATGAGCTTTGGTGGAATTACTGTCAAAGAGTGCTTAATTTATCAGGGCTTTCCAGGGCTGATCCCCAGCATCTCTAGGATTGGTAGTTCATACCCCTAGCACCTCTGAGCTTATTGTGTCATTTAAGAAAGTAAAAAAAAAACAAAAATGCTTGAGCCCTGGCACCTCTTTCATTATAAATTAGGCACTGCCGTAGATGCACTGTTATTTCTGTTTCTCCTGGTTCTTAATAAAATTGCCATTACAGAACTGATTGGAGTCTGTGTGCTGTGTTCTGTGTGTCTTTGGAACCATTAACAGGAGTTTAGTCAGAGGAGGAGGTTGCTATGTGCCAGTTCACGTGTGCAGTACAAAGACCAAAATAATAAATAGGTAAGCAGTTCCCCCTCATTCCGTTCCTGTTTTTATGGAGCCTGTGGATTGTTGAAGCATTAGTCTGTGACCAAGCACTGGAACCACAGTGATAATAGACCAGATTAAGTACAAGTTGGTGTTCAGGGACTTTACACAGCTGCTACTATTTGTCACTTGTGCAAACTACGCCATAAAGTGTGAGATCTTTCTGTATCAGTACAAAAAAGCGTGAGATCTTTCTGTATCAGTTACTTAAGAACAAAGGCTGAGTACTCAATGTAGTTGGCTTCCTCAGGGAAATTTTAAGTGTTGCTACACTGATTTAGTTGGGGATTGGTCCTGCTTTGAGCCGGGTGTTGGACTAGATGACCTCATGAGGTCCATTCTAACCCTGAAAATTGACTTTTTAAATAACTTTAATAATATGATATATGTGTGAATCCTCTCTAAGAACTGAGAGTAAAGAGTGGGTGCATCAAAAAGCTTCCTGAGAGAAATACAGATGGATCTGTCAGGACTGTCCTTACCAACAAGCAAAACAATACAAACGGCTAGTGCTCAGACTGGAAGAGATGAGGAAAAGGGAAGTAATGGTATACAATGCAAGTTCATAGAAATGGTTTGCTGAAATGCTAGTGTGCTTTCTTAACTATTAAAATAAATGTCTTTTGAAAGCAATTAAATAACATAATTTCCTGATATGATCTCTCTCCATTTTGGTAAACAGTGTCCTTCCACCCACCCACAAAGCAAAGAGCTCTCTTTATCTTACTTCCTTACTTGTAAGCATTAGTTTTGGTGATGTCAGCCCAGCTCTAGGAATAGGACTAACCTGTGCTCTTCTCTGCTGGTTCTGCAGCAGCTAAACACAAACAAGTGACTGACTTGGCCTTTTTTGTTTCTCTGTGGCAGAGTTGTAAGTTTAAAAAAAAATCAACAGAATATGAACTTGATAACACCACAGAATATTATTAAAATGTAAACTGATGGGAAAAAAAGGTTCCAAACGCTTTGTATTGAATTGAAGAATTCATGTAACTCAGGTTACATTACTTTATTTATCACAGCCTTTTCTAGCGGTAGTAGAATTGTCTAGGAGAGTATCCCTAGTCTTTCATTTTGTTGCAGGAAATAAGTACCTAAAACGTTGGTATATTTTTAGAATTTGTGCCTTCTGATTTAGCATATAGGGAAGTTTGTAACTGAATAAAAGCTTCATGGAATGTATAAAATGCTCCTAATTACTTTTTATTTTAAAATATTGGTGAGACTTTCATAGCGCAATTATTGACCACATTTCAGTATATATTGTTTCAGGATTTATTAAACTTAGTTTTGTTCAACTATTGTTAATTGCTTATTTTTAGATTGAACAATGTGTAATTTTCTCAGTGTATTTTGTAGCTTGAGTTGAGATAATTTAAAGGATGAACCAAAGTATTCTTTCAAAAGGAAATATTATGAATGTAGGAATATTAGACAACAAAAAGAAAATAGGCTTACTTAAACTGAAAGCCCAGGAATTGTTATTTGAGGTTGCTAATCCTCTGTTCTTATGTATTACAGATGTTTTAGAACAGTGGGAGACTTTATTGCATAGCAGCAATGTTTAAAAGCAACAGAGTGCACTGAAGACACCTTGAGAATATTAACTTGAATTTTCTTATCTTTTTATTCTTAAGTTTGCATTAGCTCCAACAATGTTTTAGATGTTTTCCAAATACAGAGGAAGATACAGTCCTTGCCATTTTCAGTCTAAGATAGACAGGTGAATGGTGGCGGAAAAGGCAGGCATCTTGGTAGATGGAGGAGAGGCCCTGAGATTTAGTCAGAAAGAGATCATTAGAAACCTTAATGAGAGTAGTTTCAATCAACTGACGATGCTAGAAACCATATTGGAGAGGATCCAAGGTGTAGCTGGAAAAGAGGAACTTGCAGTTTGTAAATGTGATATTCAATGAGTTTGGAGTTTGGAGATGAAGGGGAGCAGAGAGATGGGGAGGTAGTTGAAGAAGCAGGCGGAGTTAAGGAATAGCTTTGGAAGAATGGGGAAGCCCAGATTATAATTATTGTGGGGGAAGGGGAATAGGAGATAGAACAGGTTTGAAGAGAATGTCAGAGTGGGGGCAAAGAAAGCCAGGGAGAGGTGGAGCCCCTGGATAGATGGAGGGATTAGAAGAGGCATTTTCAACAAATTTAATATAATTATATAAAACTCTGTATTCTGCTGTAATATTTTTTAGATTACACTTGCACCCCGGGTCTTATTGTGCTAAATCCCTGTCTAATTATAGAATCAGAAATGTAGGACTGGAAGGGACCTTGATAGGTCATCTAGTCCAGTCCCCTGCACTGAGGCAGGACTAAGTATTTCTAGACAGTATCAAAAGTTTTACTAAAGTCGAGTTGTATCACATCTACTGCTTTCCCCTTTCTTGTCAAAGGAGGATATTAGGTTGGCTTGACATGATTTGTTCTGGACAAATCCATGTTGACTGTTATCACTTCATTTTCTGTTAGGTGCTTACAAATTGAGTGGTTGATTATTTGCTGTGATTGCTGCTGTTCCCCCCCAGATTCCAACCCTTCACCCAGGTCTCCATGTTTTGACTTACCTGTGGGCTTTTGTCTCCTGCCCTCGTTGAACCTAATTTTAAAGTCTGCCTCACTAAGTTGCCAGTCTGTACCAAAGATACTCTTCCACTTCCTTGATAGGGGGAACCCATCTCTGCTCAGCAGTCCTTCTTCTCGGAACAGCATTCCCATTGAGGGAAGCCAAAGTCGTCTTAGTGACACCATGAGTGCAGTCATGCATTCACCTCTACGTTGTGTCTGTCTCTGTTGGGCCCCTGCCTTTCACCAGAAGGATTGATGAGAACACCACCTGCACCCTCAACTCCTTCACCCTCACTCTCAGAGCCCTGTAGTCACTTCTGAGCTGCTCAGGGCTATACCTTGCAGTATCATTAGTGCCCAAATGGATGAGCAACATGGGGTAGTAGTCAGAAGGCCAGATGAGCCTCATCCTCCCCGGATGCCAGGTCAGGCCAGCAGATTGATGCTTCCACCCCCCTTAGAAGGAGTCACGGACCACCACCGCCCTTCTTTTTCTCTTGGGAGTGGTGGCCCTGAATCTCCCAGCCTTGGAGGATTCATGTCTTCTCTCTTCCACCTGTGGGGGGAGATTCCTCATCCCTCATTGCCAGTGCAGTATACTATTTTAAAATTTTACTGAAGGTGGGTTGGGAGCAGGGGAGGAGCACTGTGTGCTGCCAGAAATAACCACCAGCCAGTTTCCTCCCTGTGAAGGAGCTGTGTCCTCCCCCCAGGTGGTGCTACTTGCAGTCCTCTATAGACACCCACTTCTCTAGCTCTCCCACCTGCTTCCTGAGAGATTCCACCAGTAGGCACCCTTCACATTGGAAGGCCTGGCTTTCTGTGATGGGGAACCAGAGGCCACAGTCTCTTCAAATCCACACCAGGACCTGAGTAGAGGCATCTGTGGTTAGGTTCTCTGTCTGGACACTGGTGCAGGTGGAGTAGCCAGGAGCAGTGCTAGCATTAGTGATGAAGCCATACTGAACCATGCTGATTTTATTCTCTCTCCCTCCTAGAAACTCTCTCTCAAACTCCTCTTTTTGCTGTCCCTGGTTGCTTAGTGTCTGACTTTTAAGCCCTTCTCTCTTAGGTAAGTCCTACCCCCCACTCCATTATCACACAGGAAGAATGACCACAAAGATCATCAAACGACAAGAGGCTAGAGCCTTGCTAGTGCCCATTCAGCTAGCAGCTAGCAGACCTCTGGCCCCCACTCCCACATTGTCCCCAAACACATAAACCCTAACAGATCACATTGTAAACTTTAAGTAAGCCACAGGGGGAGGTGTGTGTGTCGGGGGAGGAGACAAACAAGTTCACAGCTCACTTCAAGAATTAGTGCTCACTCCTTCTTCATCAGGAGATCTCCCTTTCAAACTTCCCTGTTTTGCTAGCTCCTGGAATAATTCTGGGATTCATTCTGGGATAATTCTTTTTTGCCAAAGTTGCAGTGTTGAATTTTTGTTAATTTGGGGAAGAGTTGTTTTTATTTAAAGCATTTGTTCTTGTGCTCTGTGTTCTTTATTAAATACTAGGGAGGTAGTCTCATGCATATGTAGATACTGCTACTAGCTTCAGGAAACGCTGATGTTGAGAATAGAGGTGGGTGGAGAAAGGTATTCTGTTTTGTGAAGGAGTTTGATATTTAAAAAATTGGTTTAATTCTGATTCAGAATGGAAACCAAAACATTTGAAATTCTCTATGAAAGAGAATGGTGTCCCAGCTCTGGGGAAGCCCTCCAAGCTGTCCCAAAGCGAAACACCTTGGAAGCCATAGAGACCCGGCCCTAGGCAGTCTGCCTGAATGGTTTGATTTCAACGAATTGGAAAATTCTGATTGAAAAAAAAATTTGTTGGAATTTTTCTGACCAGCTTTAGTGTTCCTATTATGTATAATGAGGTCTGTTTTCTTTCTGTGCTTTCTTCGCTTCTCTCTAAGTTCCCAAGTATTAACTGAAAACTCAACTTTGCTCTTTTCTCCTTCTGTTTGAAAACCAGATCACACTACACTTGGTTGATAAAAGTAATAGTGTTGATGTAATCTTCTTAGACTGCAGAGAAGGATCTGGGAGTTGTGGTGGAACATAACCTCAACATGAGTCAGCAATGTGATGGTGCTGCAAAAAAAGCAAATGCAGTTTTAGGTTGCATTAACAAAGGCATAGCATGCAAATCACAGGAGGTGATAGTAACACTCTACTTGGTGCTTGTTAGGCCTCAGCAGGAGTACTGTATCCAATTTTGGTCATCAATGTATAGGAAGGATATAGAGAAACTGGAGAGGATCTAGAGGCAAGCAACAAAGATGATCAAAGGGATGGAATGCAAGCCATATGAGCAAAGACTGAAAGAACTGGATATGTTTAATTTGGAGAAGAGGAGATTAAGGGTAAGACGTGATAGCAGTCTTCAAATACTTGAAAGGCTGCCATAAAAAAGATGAACAAAAGTTATTTTCTCTTGCCACAGCGGGCAGGACAAGAGGCAATACATTCAAACTACAGCATAGCAGATTTAGAGTAAATCTCAGGAAAAACTGCCTAACTCTAAAAACAGTAGGAAATGTAATGGACTGCCTAGGGAGGTTGTGGAAGCTTCTTCGCTAGAGATTTTCAAAAGGAAGCTGGATAGCCATCTGTCTTGGATGGTTTAGACCAGTGGTGGGCAACCTGCGGCCCGCGGGCTAACCACGGCCTGTCAGGGTAATCCGCTGGCGGGCTGCAAGACAGTTTGTTTACATCGACCGTCTGCAGGCATGGCTGCCTGCAGCTCCCAGTGGCCACGGTTTGTCGTTCCTGGCCAATGGGAGCTGCGGGAAGCCCTCCACTGGTTTAGACCCAACAAATCCTGCATCTTGGGAGGGAGTCAGACTAGATGACCCTTGCAGTGCCTTCTAACCCTATGATTCTATTATTTTAGACTTCGGTGAGGCACTGGATGTGTTACCACTGGACATTCTGCTTAAAAAACTAGAATAACATGGCATACATTAAACAGATTAAAAACTGGCTAACTGACAGGTCTAAAAACATAATTGTAAATGTGGAGTCATCATTGAACAGGTGTATTCCTAGTGGGGTCCTGCAGGGAGGAGTTCCTGCCCCTACACTATTTAATATTTTTATCAATAACCTGAAAAAAAAAAGTCATCACTGATAAAGTTTGCAGATGCCAAAAAAATTGGTAGTGGCAAATAATGAAGAGGGATGGGTAACTGATGCAGAGTGATCTGAATCACTTGGAAAGCTGGGCGCTAGCAAACACTATGCATGTTAATGTAGTCAAATGAAGTATATACACTGAGGAACAAAGAAAGTTGGCCATCCTTACACAGTGGGGGAGCTTATCCTGGGGATTGAGCTCTCAGTGCAATCTTGTGGCCAAAATGTGATCCTTGGATATGTAAAAAGGGGAATCTTGAGCAGGAATAGAGAGGTTATTTTACCTCTGCATTGGTAGGCTTGGCAGGATATGATTTTAAATCGATAGATGTTGGTAAACGTCAATTTCAGCTGACACATTGAAATCGACAAACAGAATATCCATGGGTAACAGTCAGTGCAAATGCAGCGCCCGCCCTGCCCTTCCTGCTTTCCCAGGACCTTGTGCTTTCATGGGTCAGGTGTCAGAGCCCTCCACAGTCTAGGTGTCATGGAAATTTAATGAGCAGGGTGTGGCAGCAGAGGTCAGAGGGTTCCCTGCACAGCTGCAGAGCCAGTCACCTTGGATCCCTGCAGGCTATAAGTGTAGAGAAGAATGCAGTCCTGTTATACCTATCTCATAGAGGTGGAAGGGACCCAAAAAGATCATTGAGTCCAGCCCCCTGCCTTCACTAGCAGGACTAAGTACTGATTTTGTCCCAGATCCCTAAGTGGCTCCTTCAAGGATTGAACTCACAACCCTGGGTTTAGCAGGCCAATGCTCAAAGCACTGAGCTATCCCCAGGATGTGGATGCTGATAAATTGGAGAGGGTTCAGAGAAGAGCCATGAGAACGATTAAAGGATTGGAAAACATACCTTATAGGAATAGAATGAATGAGCTCAATCTGTTTAGCTTAACAAAGAGAAAGTTAAGGGATGACTTGATCCTAATTTGTAAGTACCTACATGGGGAGCTAATATTTTGTAATGGATGCCTCGATCTAGCAGACAAAAGTATAGCAAGATTCAGTGACAGGAGCAGCTTACCAAGGGTTGTGTTGGATTCTCTATAAATGACAATTTTTAAATCAAGCTAGGATGTTTTTCTAAAAGATAGGCTCTAATTCAAACAGAAATTATTTCTTGAAAGTTCTGTGACTTGTGTTATTCAGGAAGTCAGACTAGATGTTCACAGTGGTCCCATCTGGCCTTAAAATCTATTCACTCGTGATACTGATGTACAAAGCAGGAAAAAAGGGCTGGCATACCAAACTTGAATCCTGCTTGTATACATTAATTAATCCATTTGATCACACTATCCTTTAAAATATTATTCACAACAAATTCAGTGATCTTCTTAATTATAATAATTTATTTCTGGTAGTGCCTGTAGTATGCTAAGTGCTTTAAGGTCTAGAAAATATGACCTATGAGGAAAGACTGAAAAAAGAAGTAATAGACATAAGTTGCAGCAAGGGAGATTTAGGTTAGACATTAGGAAAAACTTCTTAACTGTAAGGTAGTGAAGAACTGGAACAAATTACTTATAGAGGCTGTGGAATCTCCGTCACTGGCGGTTTTTAAGAACAGTTTAGACAAACAGCTCTCACAGATGGTGCAGATAATAATTAGTTCTGCCTCAGTTCAGGGGACTGGATAACCAACTGAACCCCCTTCCAGTCATACATAACTATGATTCTACAGAGGGTCAATGAGTAAAGCCTCCAGACATACATACTGTACATTTTCACAAATAATGTGTGGAGAGCAATGGAAGTTCTTGACCAGTATACAACTGAAAACTTTTTGTAGGTGGTTTCATAGTGACTCTTGCCCATTTTCTCCCATACCAGTTATCCTCTAACAGCTGCACGGTGCGACACAAAATACCATTTTTTTCTCTTTTTTCTGTTTTGTTCCTTTACAATTCTTTCTCTTCCCCCTTTGCTTTCTTTTTCCTTTTTTCCACTGCCCATCTTTGTTTGTGTTTTCTCCATTCTTTTAAATTTCCCCTTCCTTTCCTGTCATTCTTCTGTAATCCTGCCTCCCTTTCCCTTCTCCATTTTCTGTCACATTGAAGTACTGCTGATGCAGGACCAAACTGCTGGGTCAACTCGCACTGATCAGCTTTGATCCCTCTGCATGGAATAGGTTGGCAGAGCAGGGACTGAAGCTGAGTGCTGCTTAAAGGGAGTGAAACTGACCAGCAAACAGCTTCTGAGACAAGGTATGTCTCCCCATGTTTGTGGCCCAGATCCTGAACAAATTTGCCCTGTAGTTTGTGGGTAAAAGCCTAATATGTTGTTTGTGGTTTCTTAACATCCATCATATAACTTTTGAATTTTTAGAATAATTTGTTCTATAGGGTGACTGCAAAATTATTTATAATTTTGTACCCTCATTGTGGAACATTTCCAGTTTGCCATTCTGTGTTTTTAATTGTTTAGTCAAACTGAAATCTCAAAAATAGCTTCTTATCTTTAGATGTCAGGATCAGTTCTGTGACCTGTGCCCACTCATCAGTAAAATTACTTCTGCTATCTGCCTTGTAAATCATAAACTTCACTGGGCCTCTGTAGTCTGTCTAAGAACACCTAATCTTCATGGAAGCAAGCTCTTCAAAACTGATTTACCAGCTGCCTAGCCACCATTATTTTGCCCTTCTTGAGAAAGGGGTAGCAGAATTATTTTATTCTAAAAGCTCCCCAAAAGAAAGTTTGTTGGCCACAAAAAATGAAGGTTTACAAGGCATCTGATACACTTCTTCTTGCACTGAGGCACTCATGAGAGGTTTGCATCAGTATCTTTATTCTTTCAAATGCCTGGTTTCACCTCTTGAGTCCTCTGATATTTTTACAGTGGCTCATGCTGATTCCAATTTGACACCTTTGTGTACTCTTAGTTTGAATGAGGCATAAACTCCTATCCCCCCAGAAAAAACCATGCCCCCTGTTCCTCTAAGATAAACACACCATTTTATATAGTAGACTGGCTTCATTGTCTAAAATAAGCTCTCAAAGTGTCACTGAATCCTCTCAGCCTCATAACTTTTCTCTATATGCAGCACCAACAAGAAACAAAATCACTTGAAAGAAAAGGAATAAACAGTTATATTTTCATTCCCAGGTAGCATTACATGTGGTTTTTGTATTAAACCCATCCACTCCAATGTTGAAAATCTCACTGGTAACCTGGAATACTTAATTGCCTATTAATTGTTTGAACTATTTCCGTTACAGTGACCAGATTATCACCATCTTTCTTTATACAAATTTGACCCCAAATCACTAACGGTTACCATTGCATGAACTGGCTTCAAAAGGTCATGTTTTGTGTCATTAAACAGTGCCAAGTTCACTTCAACCACTTCATACGATCTCATTGCTGGTTTCAATGTTTGGCCCAATATGTCTTTGAAAACTGCTCTGATAGTTGGAAAACATTTGCCAGTAATTTAAATCCTGTAAGTCTGAAACTAAGCTATCAGTCTACTCTAATGAGTGATGTTTTGTTTTTTTTCATTATTATTTCTTCTATTACAGTAGCACTCATCGTGCCAGGTGGTGTACAGACATAGAGTAGACAGAGTCCCTTCACTGAAAGGGAGGGAAAGGGACTATCAAATATTTAAAGTTTTATATACATTATTTTCCTATACAAATATGTTTTCTGTTTAAGTTTTGTAATTCTCTACTAGTCCCTGAACCTATCCGTTATTATTTCCAGCTGGCTTCTTATGGACTTCACAAGCAGAAATGATTCTTGAAAGGAGGAGAGCATTGCCCCACAAATCTGTATTGACTTGTGCTATTAAAACCTTTTTTGTTTCATTACTTATGCTGAACATCTAGCTGGTTAGTTGGGATTCCCCCACATGAAGAACATTTGTGACTAAATCCATTACCGGTCAAAACGGCCGCTGCTACGCCAGCATGTATCTTTCACGTTGCTGTGGGCTGCCCTTTAATGAAGAACCTGCTGTCAATTTGCTGAAATGGCACTGACCTTTACAGCAGCATTATCTGGCCATGAATGGCTATCGGTTGTTATTCTCAATTTCCATAGCAGGGTTCCTGGCAATTCTTCTCTCAAATTGCTAATTGTATCTCAACTATACAATCTCATTATATACTTTATGGATATTCAAAAATGTATTTTAATAAGGCACAGCATGTCTTAAGGAATTTTTCCATGACTTGGATGGAACTTTAGGATTGTCTTGGCCATCTTATTTTATCATATCTCTTTAGGTTTTGGTTTTATTTTTTAATCAAGGTACGTTTTGGACACCAAAAGATAGGGATCAGATTCCGTAGTTAATCACGGAAAATAAAAGTAGTTTAATTGTTCAGGTGTGGTGAACAAGTGTAACACCCTTTGACTTAAGTAGTAGCAGACGATGCGCAGCATCTCAGAAAATCACATCACTTTTATTTAGGTTCTCCCTGCCTACATTTTCTTCGGGTTCATTTTCTGCTACCATTCCTGCTACAGTTATATTTTGAAGTGCAAATGTATGTGCTATTTACCCAACTTGAACTTCTTGTTTAACCTGATTCCCTTCATCTGCCTGCATAGATGTCACTGCTATTCAGTTCTTAATGAATGTGCCAGTTCTCCTAGCTATGGTCTTTTCTTCACTTATGGTGTACACCAGGGGTCTCAAACTCAAATGACCACGAGGGCCACATGAGGACTAGTGCATTGACCCGAGGGCCGCATCACTGACACACACCCCTTGCTGCCTCTGGCCCCGCCCCCACTCTACCCCTTCCATTTGGCCCCGCCTCTTCCCACCCCTTCCCTGCCCCATTCCAACCCCTTTCTCAAAGTCCCCACCCCAACGCTGCCCCAGGGGGTGCAGCAAGGGTGCAGGATGTGGCAGGGGCTCAGGGCAGGGAGTTGAGGTGCAGGAAGTGTGCAGGGTGCGGCAGGGGGCTCAGGGCAGGGAGTTGGTGTGTGGGGTGCAAGAGGGTGAGGGGTGCGGCACAGGGTCGGGGTGCAGGGTGGCTCAGGGCAGGGAGTGCAGGAGGGATATGAGATGCAGCAGGGGGCTCGGGGCAAGGAGTTGGAGTGCAGGAGGGGTGAAGGATGCGGCAGGGGGCTCAGGGCAGGGAGTTGAGGTGCGCAGGGTGCGGCAGGGGGCTCAGGGCAGGGAGTTGGTGTGTGGGGTGCAAGAGGGTGAGGGGTGCAGGGTGCAGCAGGTGGCTCAGGGCAGGGAGTGCAGGTGGGGTGTGGCAGGGGGCTCAGGGCAGGGAGTTGGGTGCAGGAGGGGTGCAGGGTGCAGCAGGTGGCTCAGAGCAGGGAGTGCAGGAGGGATGTGGGGTGTGGCAGGGGGCTCAGGGCAGGGAGTTGGGTGCAGGAGGGGTGCAGGGTGCAGCAGGTGGCTCAGAGCAGGGAGTGCAGGAGGGGTGTGGGGTGTGGCAGGGGGCTTAAGGCAGGGAGTTGGGGTGCAGGAGGGGTGTGGGGTGCGAGCTCCAGCCCAGCGCCTCTTACCTAGAGTGGCTCCGGGGTGGCAGCGGTGCGCACCGGGGGCAGAGCAAACTCCCTGCCTGCCTGCCCTGGCCCCTGGCCCCGCGACGCTCCATTCCAGGAAGCAGCTGGAACTGTGTCCCTGCAGCCCCTGGGGGAGGGGGAAGGGCTCAGGGTTCCATGCGTCTGCTGCTCCTCCAGGTACCTCCCATGAAGGTCCCATTGGCTGCGATTCCCTGTTCTCAGCCAATGGGAGCTGCGGGGGCGGTGCCTGGAAGGAGGCAATGCAGGAGCCCTCTGCCTCCTCCCCTTTCCCCCCCCCGGATCGAAGGGACATGCTGCCAGCTGTTTCAGAGAGCAGCGCGGGGCTCGCAGCACCACAGAGGGCAATCCTGCGGGTAGGCAGAGGGGTGGGGGGGATCGGGGAGCTTGGTTGGCCACACGCAAGAGCCCCCGCATGTTTGAGACCCCTGGTGTACACTATCTAAAGTTCTTCATCATTTGTAGGGGATTGAATTCCCTTTGCTTGTTTGCCACCTACTCATGGCAAATACCCAAATTTGGTCTAGAACTCTGATGTGCAGTTTAGAAATCCCCTGTAATCATTGTCTGACATAGGATTGCTGATAGGCATTATGTAATTTTCTACATATATCAGCAATAGTCATCCTAAAGGTTTTCCATTTACTTTAATGGGGCAGTCTGGGTATATTTCATCTGAGATATTCTATGAAGTACGGTAGTTATGCCTGTCCCCACTGTAAATGTCAACAAATGTAAGGAGTCATTTGTTGAATTTGGATACTAGAGGCTTGCTTTTTTTTTAAAAAAAAAAGAGACTTGAGTTCCATGCAGTCTACTAATTTCATTTGGTTATGTAGTACCCGTGTCTTAGTGTGAAACTCCAAGGAGCTTGTTGAGTAGGTTTAATGCCATCCTGATAGTTGTGCATGATTTTTCATATTGGCAGCCAACAGACGAGTGACCATGTATGTCAGATATGGGTGCTGAAGGCATGGTTTTCAGCTGAGAACACCAAAACAGGCTTTAGCTTTAGCAAATATGCCTATGCTTAAGACAATGATCTGTGTGTAATGCAGCATTCCCATACTGTGCTATTCTATGTATATGTTGGAAAATATGTAGAGTAAACATACATATATTCCATTGCTGAACAAAGCAAGTTTATAGCTACTTTGAATTAATGGGATTCTTCACTGAATGACATGTCCAGACTTTTGGATCTTCATAGTGAGGTGGCTCCACACCCAGCCCTTCACATATGCATACTATTAATGAAATGATCAGGTGCATCCATGGCTCTGCCCCTACCTATCCAAGATCCTGCACAGAGCTTTCTCAGAGTGGGGGACGGGGTGGATAAGAGGAGGAGCCCTTGGAATCGAACTGAGAAATGTACATCAGCTCTCCCCTATCCCCATGTTACAATGGAATAACTAAAATAAACTGAGTGCATCCTGAATCATTAATCTCTCCTTCGCCACTCAAATTGAATGATTTGGGAAAATATCTGTAAGAAGAGTCTGCCTTCTCCTGTTTGTATTTCAGTGGTAGGGCTAATAGATTCCTAGTACTAAATTAGTTTCTTGAGACTTCGAAGTTCGCACAAATATCTTTCATAAAACTATTTTTTTTGCTTAGCTATTGATATAAACTAATATAGCTATTTTTCACTTAGCTGTTGATTAAAACTAACAGTTTCTATCAGAATGTTAATATGTAAATTGATCTTAATTTTGCTGCTGTACTTTATGTAGCAATCCAGCATATCAGCAGTACATCGTAAACAGACTTCATACTAGATGCAAATGAGTAAGAACAAGGTTGTGAAGTCTGGATGTTTTTCAGAGGATCACTCCCTCTACCAACAATTGAGTGTGTTTAGTACTTTTTGAACAGCTAGCAACTATAGTAAGGCAGAACATCTGATGATATGGTTCTGTATATAGCTGGCTAGCTTACTTTGCATTCTTCAGTCTTCAGCGATGAGTTCACTTGGAATGAGTGAGACAACCAACTGGTAAAGTATGTGAAAAAGCTGTTGATCAATAATGCAAACAGGTGACACTTGTGGGTTTTGTTTTTGTTTTTTTGTTTTAAGTAATTACCAAACACCATTGTGAGGATTTCTCACACAATATGTTTAAAGTTGTTCAAGATGTTCATTGAAATAAACTCTTTGTGGAATTAGGTAGATTAGAACATTAATTATTTGTTCTTATTTCAACAAAATATAGCCACAATAATGTTCCAGGCCAGCAGCAGGTTTCCAACATCATTCTGTAGCTTTCAGTGAGCCCTTGACACCCGAAAAATGGGAAAGATCAGTTGGTGTTTATTCCACAAACACAATTTAAGGTCTAAGACTTGAACTTAATAAGAAAGTTGCAACCTGTTTTTATGTCAACACCTTTGTCTTTCAGTAGAGCAAATATTGAGCAATTTAAAAAATGATTAAAGCATTTGCCCTGAATATACTCCTCTAGATAATTGACTTGATGCACAGGTGAAGCAGTCAAAGAAAGAACTAGAAGAATCAAAGTTGATGTTAATGAAAAATAGTTGTTCAAGCATAAAAACTGACCCAATTATCACTGCAAGTATTCATAAAGAGAAATGTTTTCTGCTTAATGCTACTGATTCTGTCTGAAATGAAATTGTCCAATTTGCTGAAGATGCTGTTCAACAATGCAGAGAAAAATGACAGTGAAGTATTTATTTGCTCAAGCAATCCATAAAAAAGGAAAAAGATGAGAAATTCATACGTGAAATCATCCCAGATTCCTGACAGATAGATGTTCAGCATAGTCTTTAAGCCATCTTGATAAGGATGTAACAGCTAACATAGTGCTAAAACTTATTGTGGAAGCACAAAAATTCCACCATGCTGAAGGTAGGGTTGACTGAAAAATGTAGATTGATGCCATAGTTTCCCCATGATGCTCAATGGAACTCCCAAGAAAATTTTGTATCTACATTTGTATCAAGCAACTAAAATAAAGCATGCATTTTACAGAAGGGACACTACAGAGAGCTGCTAAATTTACCAAAGCAATTAAAATAGGTGTCTGAGAGGCCTGTCAGATTACAAACTGCTGCTGTCTAAACGGAAACCTGACTTGATGTAATTAATAACAATGAACTGGAATCATACAAGAATAAAATAAAAAAATTATTCAAAGAAGTTATGAAACCTATTTATTGTTTAGCCCACACAACCAAATACGGTGGTCATTGGGTGAGCCCAGAGCAGAAGAATTACAATGAAAATATCCTGAATTTGTTCCTGTCTCCTAACATTTAAATGCTTGAAAACAGTGGAAGTAAAATCACAGAAGATGAGGGCAATGGAATTCAGAATTTTAAAAGATGTTCACTTAACATCAGTTGAGTAATTTTTTTCAGCACATTTGGATTAATTTAGCCAAAATTTAGATGGTTTTGGTTTAGCCAAAATTTAGATGGTTAAAATGTATCTGTGTTCTAGGTCAGATACAAAAGTGTTATGGGCCTAGCTGGTATTATGTTGTTGGGTTTTACTAATAGAATTTGCAAACCTTTCATTTTGGAAAAACTGTCTATTTATGTTTGATGAATAAATGTGTGTGAAGTGAATCGGATCAAGTGTTTCATTTTATAAAACCTTCCATAATTTTTTCAGAAGAAAAATAACTGGCTTTTTTCGGGGGAGAATTAGAACAGCCACTCTTTAAAATGACCCATTTACTGTTCCTCTGTAATAACTCTAGAGAAAGCAGCAGGAATACTACTAACAGTTTTCATTCATATAGTACTGAATGCCAAGAAACCTGCCATTTAAGAATGTTGGTTGCCTTAAGTGGTAGATAAAAATGTACAATCCTGGATTCCGTACAAAGTCAAATTGCAGGATTTTGGTTAACTATAATTGTGCATTGTATACACCAGATCACCTACTCTGTTTGCAGTACAGGACAGTAAAACACATCTAGCCATTGTTGCACTGAAGTTGGAGGATTTAATGGCACACAGTTGTCATATAATTTTGTTTCCATCAGGCTCTTGTTTTTCTCTAAGGTAGTTTTGCTCAATTTTGTATTGCTACAGTTAATCTGTTTGCCCTTTCCTTACACTAAGTTTGGTTTTAATGTTGCATACTTATTAAATATTAATGTTTTTATTAAATCTTTACAGCAGTTAGATATACTGAATATTACAGATAGACTGTAAAATGAGAACTGGAATTAAGCTAATATTTCATCTTGGAGCATGTTAGGAATTAGAGTGGTTAGCTGCTGTACCAGAAATGATGTTACCATGGAGAGAGCTTCTGTTTCCATGACATTTGCTCGCATATTTTGAAAGGCCTTCAACTGAAGTAGGGTTTTGTCCTCTGACAGATTTGGTGGGTGTCATTCCACTTCTTCCTAAACTGTGTTTGTGTGTGTTGGTTTCTCATTACAAAAATACATTAATTTCTCAGGATGTTATTGTTGATATGCCAAAAAATAGATGCTTTTAAACTTTTGGCATCCGGAAGGCAAGTTGTTTATTATGCATTTTTTTAATTGGATTAGATTTTCAAGCTTGGCTTTAAGTCGATAAATGTGCTTTTCTCATATTTTTGTTAATTAAAAAACCCCTTCAACTGACTTTAACTTGTACTAAAAAGAATTACCACCAGCTCTGTCGCTAACTAGCATTATACCTGTGAAACTGCTTTCTATTAAGTGGTATTTTGGGGAGTGGATAGACTTTAAACCAGAATATCAGGCAAATTATTGTTAAAGAATTAGTTGATGACCAGAAGGTAAAACTACAAAATCTTAGTTTTCTTAGAACTGAAAAATGTATAATGTTGTTTTTGAGCTGTGATATTTTTAGTGTCCATAAAGTTAACATTTTGTTCTACTAACAATTTTTTTCCCCAATGAACAATAATAATTGCAACAAATATGGTGACAGTCTACCAGCAGTGTTTGCAACTCTTCTATACTGAATTTTTTTAAATTGCAGTCTCAAATGTATTTATAATAGCTCTTCTTTATATAGCGCATATTGTACACTTCATTCTTCATCTATTATTGTTGTCCCCACTTAGCAGTAAACAGAAATAAAGAATTTTCTGTCATCCCTGTGGATCTGCTCCACCCATCCCCATTAGTCTTTATTTCTTGTTTCCTAGAAATGAGGAACAGTCGCAGAATTCTCCAGTCCCTCCCTGGCTCCAAACATTCCTGGTTCTTCCCCCTGAAGAGAGGGGATAGGGAAGTAGAAGACAAGGAAATAATTTGGCAGAGCTCAGGAGCAATACAACCAGATTTTGAAGACCCCATTGCAAACTCAGCTTCTCTGCTTTCACCTCAATCTGTCTCAGACCCTACTGGTTTAATTTTACTGGGCCACAGATGTATCAGCAACTCTTTGCTGCATTTAGGTGGATGGATATTTGCTCCTCTATCTCCCTCAGACAGACCATCACATGGTGCCAGTTCCTGACACTCACCATGGTACCAGGTGAATGTGTCACAGTTACAAAGGGGTACCTCTTGTACAGACATTTTTTCCTCATCCCACAGTATTTTTCCACGGGCCACCAAGGGGGAGATTTACTTCTTCTTTTCCTCTTTCAGTGCTTAAACTCATGAAAGTAGTACTGCAGTAACTCTCACTGAGAATTGGCGTAAAATGGGGAAGAATGTGTTTTTTCTTCCCTTTCACTAAGCAGTTTTACAGACCAGACAGGAGAAGAGATTGTTGTACACCAAAGTGAGCTCTTTCTTATGTTTCTTTATAGGGCTCTCTTACCTCTTCTGGGGTGGATTGAGTACACCGGGTGGAGGGCATACGCTGCCTGCCCCAGGTAGATTTAGCTTTCGGTATCAAGGTAACTCAACCTCTGTAACTAATCGAGGGACATTTCTGCTTACCCACAGTTTTTCTTTACTACTTTTCCACCAAAATCTTAGGTCCATTTCCAGCATAGTACTGTTACAGGGTAGGCCTTTTAAATCCCTCTTCTAAGAGCTCTCATTGAAGTTGAGATGGAAACACACACAAGCAGGATCCAGAAAGGCAAGGAGAGCAAGCACCATCCACAGAACTTAAGACTGTTATTTGGATAGCTTTTGCTACTTTAGAGTTAGAAGCCCCTGGTAATAAGCTACAAGACTATATTTTTGGAAAGAGCAAGTTTACATTGCATTTCCCCGGTGTGGTGCCCTTATCAATACTGCTAATCAACAGTAGGTGCTGATGGGCTGGGCTCAGAGACCATATGGTGCAAATACCTGGGTTCCTCAGATAAGGGAGAGCAAATATTTTAATTTGACAAAGAGGATTCCTATTTGGTAGACCCAAAATTGAGGTCAGCATTAAGCTTCATGACCTTCCCTACACAACGACATAACAGCTGCATGGATACGCCTTTTGGAAGGGAAGGTGAGATTGCCATTTCTGAAGTGCACATTACCACCCATTCTTCCAAATAGAGCTATATCAGATTTATTCACTGGTATGAAATATCTTAGGACAAAAACATAATGTAACGATTAGGAAGTAGTCTTATGCAATGATTTCCTTCAATGGGGTTCACGTAACCAGAAGCCGGGGGCGGGGGTACCTCTTTCATGGATCAACAGCATTTTTGTCAGCAGTGAGATACAGTAACAATCTAATGGTTATGGTAAATTGACAGTGTCTTTATTTCATTATAATATATGTCACTTGTAAATACACCAAAATATTCAAAACCTACTAGGTTTGTAAGTGGCCAGACAGGCACCTAATGGGACACATAAATGGCCAGAAGAAATCATATGAGATTTTCAAAGGGAAGTCCTAGGTATATGCAGGGCCCTCTCTCCTTCAGTGAGTCTAATTTCTAGGGGTTGTGGTTTGGCCAAAAGTGTAGGTACCTGAATTGGATTTTCACATGGGTCAAAAGGCACCTGGCCAGACTTAAGCATTTGAAAGTAAGGTGTTTTCAGGGAGCACCTAAATAGTAAGGAGCTAGTGCAAATTTGTCTTTGGCAGGTCAGTTCTAGATTGGCTGCTTTTGGGGACCATGCGACACATTCTGCTTTTGGAAGCAAAAGTTTAGTTATAAAAACACCAGGCAGATGTACAAAATGCAAATGTGAAATGTATCTCAAAAAACTGTAGTGAATAGAGGGATAAAAGAGGGGGAAATGAAACTAAAAGAAAGAAACGGGTACGAAGTTGCTGCTTTTACTATGCCTTTTTTTTCCCCCCTGGATAGCACTGATGCTGGCAGAGCGATGTTCTCAACCCAGTGCTGAGCCATACAGTTACACCACTTGATATCTAGGTGGGGCATTGGCCTGGCCCATGTGTGGTGGTGTTATTAGGGGGAAAAGCCAAATGGGGAATAGTTTGATGCCCAAACCAGAGCATGTGACAGCCTTAACTAGGTCACCATGTGTGGGAGGCCTGTCAGGAAGACTGTGCCAGTCCAGGTTCTGGGAGAGTAGCTGGGGCATTGATGCCACTATAGTCCACTGGAGGGCTACACTGCCAAAGCCTCCTTCAGGAAGTAGCTGATGCTGGTGAGGACCTTTGCTGCAGTGTTCAGTAGCTAGAACCCCAATCTGATTATTGGGGCTTGCTCAGACCTACAGGCTTGTTCTGATTTACAACAAACAGCAAGTATTTGAAGTTCCACTGGAAACTAGTCAGGTGCTTAACACCTTACCTAGGGTTGCCAACTTTCTACTTGCACAAAACTGAACACCATTGCGCCCTGCCCCTCCTCTGAGGCTTTGTTTCTGCCCCTCCCTGCCTCTGAGGCCACACCCCATTCACTCCATCACCCCTCCCTCTGTCACTCACTCCCCCTACCCTCACTCACTTGCTCATTTTCACCGGGTTGGGGTGTTGGAGGGGGTGCGGGCTGGGGCAGGGGATTGCACTATGGGGGGTGGGGACAGGGCTACTGCAGGGAGTGTGGGCTCTGGCATGGGTTTTGGGGTGCAGGAGGGGGCTCCGGGCTGGGGCCGAGGGGTTCAGAGGGCAGGAGGGGGATCAGGACTGCGGCAGGGATTTGGAGTGTGGGGGGCTCAGGTAAGAGTTGGGGTGTATGGGGGGGGTGCAGGCTCCAGCTGGGGGTGCGGGCTCCAGGCTGGAGATGAGGGGTTTGGGATGCAGGAGGGTGCTCCAGGTTGGAACCGAAGGGTTCAGAGGGAAGGAGGGGGGACAGGGGGATGGGGCACAGGAGAGGGGCAGGGGTACAGGCTATGGGCAGCGCTTACCTCAGGCAGCTCCCGGAAGCAGCGGCATGTGTCCGCTCCGGCTCCTACATGGAGGCACGGCCAGGCGGCTCTGCACACTAACCTGTCTGCAGGCACCACCCCCACTGGCCATGGTTCCCAGCCAATGGGAGCTGCGGAGCCGGCGCTTGCGGCGGGGGCAGTACGCGAAATCCCGTGGCTGCCCCTACACGTAGGAGCTAAAAAAGGGGGCATGCTGCTGCTTCCGGGAGCCGCACGGAGCTACAGCAGGCAGGGAGCCTGCCTTAGCTCTGCAGACTGAACTTTTAATGGCCCGGTCAGCAGTGCTGACCAGAGCCACAAGGGTCCCTTTTCGACTGGGCACTCCGGTCGAAAACCGGACACCTGACAACCATAACCTTACCCACCAGTGTAACCTTTCTTCTCCCCACAAGCCTTATATTGCTCCTTTGTAGGACACTTACTTTCTGATGGCCTATAGCAGGCTCTCTTCCTCTTTTTTTAGTTAATTGAATTATATCTTGTAGCCGGCACTAGAGCTATAGCACTTGCAGCCATAATACATTTTCTCAAATATTCATTGTAGGGGAAATTTTTTCACATTGTCATATCTTTCTAAATGCATCACATCGTTACTTACAAATAATCTGAGTGGAAAACATACATTGTTAACCTTCCCCCATCTAGTGCTTCCTTCCCCCCCCCCCCCCCCGCCCCGAGAAAACTGTTAACCTTTCGCCTGGTAAAAACAGGTTTATTTTTGTGAATTTAAGTAAATTAAGTATAGCTTTTTACAATTTTAATCTAGATACTTGCTAGTGAATTAATGCAATTAAAACTCATTTTATAATTATACATTAAAATATGTACCTTGAAAGGATATTTTTGTTCCTTGTTTAAAATACAGCAAGATTCTGTATTTTAAGTTTGGCTCATAAATATTTAGTTCAGGCAGGCTTATAGCCCTGTAAAATATAATAAACTAACCCTTAAGAACAATTTCGTCTAACATACATTTGGCAACGTGTAGAAAAGATCCTGCTGGCGATGCTGAGCATCATCTTTCATGCAAATCCATTCAGCTTTAGGGGCTTTTCGGTCTTGGAATTAAAGAGAAAAAATAACTTGCACCTGAGACCAGCATGCTGTAATTTCTTGGTCTGTACTTGAGCACTTTCTCCGTGTGTTCCAATTAGCTTAAAGGTATAGTCCATTGCATATGTTTACACCCTCAGTCACAACACTCAGCTTTTTAGAGAGAGCTTTGTTTATTGTGGGGATTCAAATCTTTCTTTAGGATTTCTTTTTGCAGACAGAGACTGGCCTGTGTGCACATCTACAGCCTCCACTTGTTGCAGCAGCACACACACTGTACACTCTGGTCCCTGCAGTACCTCTCTCACCGTGCCCCATCCTATTCTTAAAGAGGCAGCTCTCATTTCTCTTATATAATTTATATCACTATGAACAAAAATATGTACAATAAGCAAATAGTCAAAAATATTACTAAATATAAATAATATAAATGTATTTCTAAAACATCTGTTTTAGGAACCTCACACTCTCACTTGGTTAAATAAATATCCCAATATTCAACAAATACTGTATTGCATATAGTTCTTACTGCTGAAGGCATATTGCGCCCAAAAAATTAAAAATTCTGTGGACAGTATTTTAAAATGCAGCAAAATTTATTTGTCAAATAAATGTGGAGACTCCAGCATGGTATTGGAGAGCACAGGCCACTGGCTGCACAGAGGTGGGAAATCACTATGCAGCTTCCCACCCCAGGACACAGATTCAGCGATGGAGCTGCACCCCAACCCTGACACAGCTCAACGACTGGGCCTGTCCCAGAAACACCCCAGGGCTCTGCCCCTCTGTGCCAGGTGCACCAGGTGTGGGCAGGCAGGCTCAGCAAGGCCGGATCCAAGTGTGGAGGGCTTAGTGTGTGGGGATCCAGCTGTGGGTTGAGAGGGTTCTTTGTGGAGCAATCTGGGTGCGGGCAGCTCAGTGGAGGATCTGATATGTGGGGGGGAATCTGGATGCACAGGGGTTTGTTGTGGGGTTCTGGGTCCAATGATAATGGGACTCTGCAGGGAGGTCCAGGTGAAGGTGGTTGGGGCTCGGGGGGGGGGAGATCTGGGTGTGGGGGGATAGAGCTCAGCAGGGGGGTCTGGGTGTGGAGAGCTCAGTGGGGGGAGGGGTTCAGATGCTGGAGGAGTGGGGCTCAGTGGGGTGGGGATCCAGGTGCAACTGGTTGGGGCTCGATAGGGTGGGGATCGGGGTGTGGTGGCTTGTTGGGGTGGTCCAGGTACAGGGGGAGTGGGGCTTCTCGGGGCAGTTCTGGTTGCGGTGGGGGTGAGGCTCAGCTAGGGGGTCTGGATGCATGGGAGTTGGGTGGATGGGAGAGCAGCTCCCCATACAGTGATCCCTCCCCCCTGTAGCTGAGGAGCATTGGGTACAGGAAGCACGAGTGGGGCGGGGGGCAGTTTACAGAGCTTCCTACAGATGAGGGAAAAATCTGGGGGTTGGTCTGTAAGCCTCTGGAGATGGCAGTGCATGGCTGGAGCTTGTAATGAACTCTCTTGCTTCAGGATTCTTTTGTGTCTTTGTTACTCATGCAGAATATTTTGTCTTGTACGAACAGGATGGTAAACCGGGTCAGCTGATGAAACTAGTTCATAGACTTTAAGGTGAGAAGGAACCATCCTCTACCCTGACCACCTGCACACTGCAGGCCACAGAATCTCACCCACCCACTCCTGTAATAGACCCATTACCTCTGGCTGAGTTACTGAAGTCCTCAAATCATGATTTAAAGACTTCAAGTTACAGAGAATGCATCATTCAGTCTAGTTTAAACCTGCAAGTGACCCAGGCCCCTTGCTGCAGAGGAAGGCAAAAACCTCCCAGGGTCTCTGCTGATATGACATGGGGGAGAATTCCTTCTTAACCCCAAATATGGCAGTCAGTTGGAGTCTGATCATTTTGGCAAGACCCACAAGCCAGACACCTGAATTCTCTATGGTTACTCAGAGCCCTCCCCATCTAGTGTCCCATCACTGGCCATTGGGAATATTTACTCCTGGCAGTTGCAGATCGGCTACATGCCATTGTAGGCAGTCTCATTATACCATCCCCTCCCTAAACTTATCAAGCTCAGTCTTGAAGACAGATAGGCTTTTTGCCACCATTGCTCCCCTTCAAAGGCTGTTTTAGAACTTCACTCCTCTGACAGTTAGAAACCTTTATCTAATTTCAAGCCTAAACTTGTTGATGGCCATTTATATTTATTTGTTTTTGTGTCAGCACTGACACTTAAATAATGCCTTTCCCCACCTGGTATTTATCCCACTAATGTATTTATAGAGAGCAATAATATTTTCCCTCAGCCTTCTTTTGGTTAGGCTAAACAAGCCAAGCTCCTTGAGTCTCCTCTTGTAAGGCAGGTTTTCCATTCCTGTGATCACCCAACTAGTAGCCTTTCTCTGCACTGATTCTAGCTTGAATTCATCTTTCTTAAACATGGGAGATCAGAACTGCCCACAGTATTCCCAAAGAGATCTGACCAGTGCCTTGTATAATGGTATTAACACTTCCCTGTCTCTACAAGAAATACTTTGCCTGATGCATCCTAGGGTTGCATTAGCCTTTTTCACAGCCACATCACATTGGCAGCTCATAGTTAAGGCTACATTTTAGTCATGGGTATTTTTAGTAAAAGTCGTGGACAAAAATTCATGGTCCGTGACCTGTCCATGACTTGTACTATATGCCCTTGACTAAAACTTGGACTGGGGTGCCGCGGCTGCTGGGGGGGAGGATTGGCGGGGCTGGCAGTTTCCCTACCTGACTCTGTGCAGCTCCCGGCATGTCCCTGCAGGTCCTAGGGTGAGGGAAGGCCAGGGGGGTTCTGTGTGCTGCCCCTGCCACTAGCGCCAGCTCTGCAGCTCCCATTGGCCGGGAACTGCAGCCAGTGGGAGCTGTGGGGGTGGTGCCTGCAGGTAGAGGCAGTACGCAGAGCCCCCGACCCCTCCACCTGGGACCTGCAGGGACATACCAGCCTCTTCCAGGAAGGCCCCCCCCACACTGCTCCCTAAGGAGTTAAGCGCCGCCCCGCACCCCAACCTGTAGCCCTGAGCCCCCTCCCACGCCCAAACTGCTGCTGCTCAGGCGTGGTGGCCTGAGACTGCCCCAGCAGCAGCCGCTGCAGAAGTCACAGAATCCGTGGCGCCTCTGACAGACATGCAGCCTTACTCATAGTCATCTACTGATCAACCAACACACCCAGGTTTTTCTCCTCCTCTGTCGCTTCCAATTGATAGGGCCCCAATTTATAGCAAAAATTCTTGTTAGTCCCTAACCGCATGACCTTCCACTTTGCACTATTAAATTTCATCCCATTTCTGTTACTCCAGTTCTTCTTCGAGTGATTGCTCATATCACTCATTGCGTGCACGTTCGTCGGAAGATTTTTACCCTAGCAACCCCAGTGGGTCGGCTGAGCGCCCCCTGGAGTGGCGCCATAACGGCACCGCATATATACCTCAGCCGACCCACCCGACCCTCAGTTCCTCCTTACCGCCCGTGTCGGTCGTTGGAACAGTGGAGTGCAGCTTGCCTGACCTCCGCTTCCCTAGCTTCCTCATAGTTCTTCTCTGTAAAAATTGTACATAATTGATATCTTAGTCTTAGGTTTTCTTGTTTTTAGTAGTTTTTCATCAGTTTAGTGTTTGATAGTTAGCGGGTTCGGGGATTAGCCCGCACCCGGGACCGGAGCGCATGCCCGGCTCCCCGGGTTTCAAGCCGTGTTCGGCCTGCCGCAGGCCTATGCCTACAGGGGATCCACATAGCTCCTGTTTAAAGTGCCTGGGAGAGTCGCACTTGTCTTCTAAGTGCCCAATTTGCAAGGCTTTCAAGCCTCGCACGAAGAGGGAGAGAGACATTAGGCTCAAACAACTCCTCATGGAGGCAGCCTTAACCCCTCCGGCTGTGGCACCGCCCGCCATCCCTCCAGACTCTCGCAGTGCCACCACGGCGCCGGGCCACTCTTCCGTGCAGCAACCAAGAGCGCCACCGGCACCGAAATCCGCCCAGGGACGCTCGCTCTCGCCAAAGGCGAAGAAAGGGAAGGCCGCTGCCTCTTCGGCACCGCCTGCTCTGAGGCACCAGAGTGCGCCCCGACCGGACCGCCCGGCACCGAAACCTGCCGCGGCACCGGCTGCTCCGGCACAGACGCTTCTGCCGGCACCGTTGACTCCGGCCCCTCAGAGGCCGTCGAGTCCGGCACCTGTGGCCTCCCCGGCTCCGGCCGTGGTAGAGATCCCACTGCCGTCGACTCCGGAGACCTTCGCAGCGGCGTGGGACCTTATTGCTTTGACGGACCCGGCTGTGCCTCCGCCCCCGGCTCCGCCGGTGCGGGCGCCCCGTTCCTTGGGCAAGCCGTCAATGCTCAAACCACCTGCTGACACCGAGTCCGACCGGCACCGATCCCGCTCCCGGTCTCACGAGCGCTCACGGTCCCGACGCCGATCTCACTCCAGATGCCTTTCGCAACGCCGCACGCAGTCCCGGCACCGCTCGACTACGCGGCACCGGTCAGACTTCGCGGCACCGGTCATTCTCCCGCTCTCCGACTCGTCGCTCCCGGCACCGTTCCGGATCGCGGTACCGCTACGGCCGCTGCTACTCACAAAGCCGCTCTCGGCACCGAACGTGGAGGTCTCAGTCGACCTCCCGGCACCGCGCCGGTCGGAGGTCCCGTTCTCGCTCCCGCTCTCGCTGTTGGAATGCCTCCCAGCACCGGTCGCCACAGAGGCGGGAAACGCGATCAATTGGCACTTCGGCACAGGGGTTATCCGCTCCTCCCTGGCCCTCCAGGCACACATCGGCCTCTTCACATGCCGACAGCTATTACGTCGACGACCATGACCCTCAGGTCCCTTCGGGAGTCTTCCAGCAGTCCCACTATGCGGACCAGGACCCTCATCACTGGGGTTATTGGACCCCTTGGGCCTACCATCAAGCCCAAGGCGCTCCTGTGCCTACCACACGCACCGTACCACACGAGCCACGCATCCCAGAGGCTACGATAAGCCGCCCCCCAGTTGACACTGAGGTACCATCATTCGTAGAGGAAGGTAATCAGCCTGCTCAGGAACCTCTGGAACAAGAACCTTCCCAGGTCCCAGATGCTGAGCGGGATTCCATCATTCCCGAGGTGTCGTCTTCTTCCTCCTCCCCGGATGAGGCGGTGGCGGGGTCGTCGTCTGCAGGTCCCCCTCCACTTGACTTACGGGCACACCAGGAGCTTCTTCGCAGGGTGGCCTTGCGAATGGACCTACAGGCTGAGGAGGTATCGGAAGTGGACGATCCGATAGTGACCATTTTGTCAGCGGACGCCCCAACCCGCATAGCTCTCCCTTTCATTAAGACTATCCAGGCGACTGCTGATAGTTTATGGCAGACTCCGTCCTCTATTGCCCCCACAGCCAGGGGGGTGGAACGCAAGTATATGGTCCCTTTCAAGGGATATGAGTATTTGTATGTTCACCCTAGCCCCTCGTCGTTGGTGGTCCAATCTGTCAGCGATAAAGAGCGCCACGGCCAGAAAGGCCCGGCTCCTAAATCGAAGGAAGCCAGGCGTATGGACTTGCTTGGTCGCAAGGTCTACTCTGCTGGTGCCCTGCAGATCCGAGTGGCTAACCAGCAGGCCTTGTTGAGGCGTTACGGACATGACACGTGGGCTGAGGTAGAAAAGTACAAAGAACTCCTACCTCAGGACTCATGACAGGAGTTCGCGGCCTTCGTAGAGGAAGGTAAAAAGGTAGCGCGCACTTCATTACAAGCCTCCTTGGACGCAGCTGACTCGGGGGCGCGTACTATAGCCTCGGGCGTTACCATGCGCCGGATCTCTTGGCTCCAGAGTTCGACGCTTCCCCCTGAAGTACAATACACCATTCAGGACCTTCCTTTTGACTCCAAGGCTCTGTTCTCCGAAAAGACGGACTCCAGACTCCAGAACTTAAAGGACAATAGGGTCATTATCCGTACTTTGGGGATGCATACCCCTGCGACCCAGAGGCGTCCGTTCCGCCCCCAGCTTAACCGGCCTTACTATATGCCTCGCTACAGGCAGGACTCTGGTCGGCGACAGGGTCGAGGGGGACGTAGACGGCAACCTGGCCACCAACCATCCCAAGGGCGGGCCCCTTCCAAACCAGCGGGGCCTAAACCGTCCTTTTGAAGATGCGCCCAGGAACGACATACCAGATCTTTCTCCAGATCCCTCCCTGCCTTTTTCCAACCGTCTTTCCCATTTCCTCCCAGCGTGGGCCCGGCTGACCATCGATGCCTGGGTCCTACGCACTTGGAACGTGGTTACCAGCTCCAATTCGTTTCACCCCCACCTTCCCACCCTCCTTCCCGGTCCCTCCTCAGGGACCCCTCTTGCAAGAGGTGCACTCGCTCCTCACTATCGGAGCGATAGAGAAGGTTCCGGAGAGGGAAAGGGGCAAAGGGTTTTATTCCCGTTATTTTTTGATCCCCAAGTCCAAAGGGGGCCTCCGGCCCATCATCGACCTGCAAGACCTCAACAAATACATGCTGAAGTTGAAGTTCCGCATGGTATCCCTGGGGACCATTATTCCTACATTGGATCCGGGAGACTGGTATGCCGCCCTCGATATGAAGGACGCTTATTTTCATATCGCCATCTTTCCACCACACAGATGTTTCCTCCGATTTACAATCACTCACCTTCACTTCCAGTTTGCGGTCCTCCCCTTCGGCCTCTCCACGGCCCCAAGGGTGTTTACGAAGTGCATGGCCGTTGTCACCGCCCCCCTCCGTCGGCGCAGCATCTGCGTTTTTCCCTACCTAGACGACTGGCTTATCAGGGGGGACTCGCAGGCCACAGTCCAGCAACATGTGGCAGTGATCAAAGATTTATTCACGCGTCTGGGCCTGGTTCTCAACGTAGAGAAGTCCACCTTAGTACCCACTCAGAGGTTGGACTTTATTGGCGCGACCCTGGACTCTTCTCTAGCCAGAGCCTACCTTCCTCAGCTACGATTCCAGGCCCTTACACAGCTAATTTGCGCCCTTCAGACCTCTTGTATGACCTCGGCCCGCACTTGTCTCCGCCTCCTCGGTCACATGGCGGCTTGCACGCACGTAACTCCGTATGCCAGGCTCCGCCTCCGCTCCCTCCAGTTGTGGCTCAACTCGCTATACCGTCCGCACAGGGACCCTCTGGATACCCTGCTCACCATTCCAACGAGCGTCCTTCAATCCCTGGACTGGTGGCTGATCCCATCACACGTATGTGCAGGGGTCCCATTCCATCCTCCTTGACCTTCCCTTTCCCTGACGACGGACGCCTCGTCCCTCGGATGGGGAGCTCATCTCGGCGATCTTCGTACTCAGGGCCTTTGGTCGGTGCAGCAGTTGAACCTGCACATCAACGTCAGGGAGCTATGTGCAGTGCGCCTGGCATGCCAGACGTTCCAAACTCGCCTCTGCGGCTGTTGTGTCTCAGTCTTTACGGACAACACAACGGCCATGTAATATATCAACAAGCAGGGCGGGACCCGCTCTTCCCCCCTCTGCCACGAGGTGATGCTACTGTGGGAATTCTGCACTCGATACATCTGGTGGCGTTGTTCCTTCCCGGCGTCAAGAACACCATCGCGGATCGCCTGAGCAGATCCTTTCTCTGCCACGAGTGGTCGCTGAGAGCAGACATTGCTCATGCCATTTTCCAACAGTGGGGATTTCCCCAGATAGACCTGTTTGCATCCCGATCAAACCGCAAATGCCAAGAGTTTTGCTCCTTTCAAGGCCTGTCACCGGGCTCTCTGTCAGATGCGTTTCTCCTTCCATGGACTCGTCATCTGTTCTACACCTTTCCCCCGTTCCCCCTCATCCACAGAGTCCTGCTGAAGCTCCGACGGGACAAAGCACGTCTCATTTTAATCGCGCCAGCGTGGCCCAGGCAACACTGGTTCACCACGCTGCTCCGTCTGTCGGTAGCCAGCCCAATTCCTCTGCCGCTTCACCCGGATCTTATAACCCAAGATCACGGCACTCGTCGTCATCCAGACCTGATGGCCCTCCACCTCACGGCGTGGCTCCTGTGTGGCTAGACCAGTCGGAATTGTGCTGCTCTGCTCCCGTGCAGCATGTTTTATTGAGCAGCAAAAAGCCTTCCACTCGCTCTACCTACCTGGCCAAGTGGAAGCGCTTCGCTTGCTGGGCTCAAGCGCGTAACGCTATTCCTTCGGAGCTTCCGCTCCCAATGGTCCTTGACTATCTCTGGTCGCTGAAACAGCAAGGCCTTGCACTGTCCTCTCTAAAGGTGCACTTAGCGGCCATCTCTGCTTTCCACCCCGGTGAGGGAGGATATACGCTTTTCTCTCATCCGTTGACTACCCGATTCAGAAAGGGCCTTGACCGTCTCTACCCCCAGGTGCATCATCCGACTCCTACCTGGGACCTCAATCTGGTCCTCAACAGGCTCATGTCCCCACCCTTTGAGCCATTGGCCACCTGCTCCTTGCTGTACCTGTCCTGGAAGACAGTCTTTCTGGTAGCTATCACGTCAGCCAGACGGGTCTCTGAGCTCCGAGCGCTCACGGTGGACCCACCATACACCGTTTTTCATAAGGACAAGGTGCAGCTACGTCTACATCCAGCGTTCCTCCCAAAGGTAGTGTCCACGTTCCACAATAACCAAGACATCTTCCTTCCGGTCTTCTTTCCAAAACCTCACGCATCCTCGCGGGAGCAACAACTTCACTCCCTTGATGTTCGTAGGGCGTTGGCTTTCTCTGTTGATCGGACAAGACCATTCCGTAAATCCTCTCAACTGTTTGTGGCAATTACTGACCGAATGCGAGGTCTTCCTGTCTCGTCGCAGCGGATCTCCTCATGGCTCACAGAGTGCATACGCACCTGTTATAACTTGGCTAATGTCCCTTTGGGCCATCTCACCGCCCACTCTACCAGGGCCCAGGCGTCGTCCGCTGCCTTTCTGGCACACGTCCCGATACAAGAAATATGCCGAGCGGCGACCTGGTCGTCGGTTCATACTTTTGCCTCTCACTATGCTCTCCAACAATCGAGAGATGACGCAGCCTTTGGCTCTGCAGTCCTGCATTCCGCCACGTCTCACTCCGACCCCTCCGCCTAGGTAAGGCTTGGGAATCACCTAACTGGAATGGATATGAGCAATCACTCGAAGAAGAAAAAACAGTTACTTACCTTTGTAACTGTTGTTCTTCGAGATGTGTTGCTCATATCCATTCCACACCCACCCTCCTTCCCCACTGTCGGAGTAGCCGGCAAGAAGGAACTGAGGGTCGGGTGGGTCGGCTGAGGTATATATGCGGTGCTGTTATGGCGCCACTCCAGGGGGCGCTCAGCCGACCCACTGGGGTTGCTAGGGTAAAAATCTTCCAACGAACTTGCACGCGGCGCGCACACACCTAGCTGGAATGGATATGAGCAACACATCTCGAAGAACAACAGTTACAAAGGTAAGTAACTGTTTTTTTTTCAAGGTCATCCAGATCTTCTTGTACGATATTCTGGTCCTGCTCTGTATTGGCAATACCTCCCAACATGGTGCCATTTGCAAATTTTATTAGCGCACATCCACATTTTGTGCCAATATCATCAATTAAAATGTTAAATAAACTTGGCCCCAAGACTGATCCTTGAGGAACTCCACTAGTAACCTCCCTCTATCTTGACAGTTCACCTTTCAGTATGACCCATTGTAATCTCCCCTGTAAACCAGTTCCTTATCCACCTTTCAATTCTCATATAATCCCCATCTTCTTCAATTTAACTAATAATTTCTCATGTGGAACTGTACCAAATGCCTTATTGAAATCCAGGTAGATTTGATCTACTGCATTTCCTTTGTCTAAAAAAAGCAGTTATTAGCTCAAAGAAAGAGATCAGATTGGTCTGGCATAATCTACCTTTTGTAAAACTATGTTGTGTTTTATCCCAATTACTCTTTACCTGTGTTCTTAACTACTTTCTCTTTCAAACTTTATTCCAAGACCTTGCATACAACTGAGGTCAAACTAACAGGCCTGTAGTTTCCTGGATCACTTTCCCCCCTTTCTTAAAAACAGGTACTATATTAGCAATTCTCCAGTCAGAGAGTATGACCCCCAAGTTTATGCATTAATTAAAAATCCTATTGGGCTTGCAGTTTCATGTGTCAGTTCCTTTAGTATCCTAGGATAACGATTATCTGTGCCCTGCGATTTGGTCACATTAAGAAATTTGAATTTGACTTCCACCTCGGATTTGGTAATTTCTACTTCCATATCCTCATTTCCATTAGCCACCCTGCCATTACCTCCAAGATTCTCATTACCCTTACTAAAAACTGAGACAAAGTATTTGTTTAGGTGTTGGGCTATGCCTAGATTATTATCTTTCCTTGTTTTCTTTTTATTTATGTGGCTATTGGATACTATTTACTATTGGTTTTAATTTCCTTTGCAAGGTCCAACTCTGCTTGGCTTTTGGCATTTCTCACTTTTCCTCTACACTTTCTGACCTCCAGCTGATACCTTTTGTTGCTGATCCATCCCATCTTCCATTCCTTGTAAGCTTTCTCCTCTCATTAACCTGTTTTAGATACTTGCTCATCCAGTTGGGTCTGCCACCCTTCCCTATGAATTTTTTTCCCTTGCTTGGGATGCAGATTTCAGATAGTTTCTGCACTAGGGCCTGGTCTACACTAGGACTTTAATTCGAATTTAGCAGCGTTAATTCGAACTAACCGCTCAACCGTCCACACCAGGAAGCCATTTAATTCGAACTAGAGGGCTCTTTAGTTCGAATTTGGTACTCCACCCCGACAGGTGGAGTAAAGCTAAATTCGACATGGCTAGCTCGAATTAGGCTAGGTGTGGATGCAAATCGAACTTAGTAGCTCCGGGAGCTATCCCACAGTGCACCACTCTGTTGACGCTCTGGACAGCAGTCCGAGCTTGGATTCTCTGACCAGCCACACAGGAAATGACCTGGGAAAATTTGAATTCATTTTCCTGTCTGGGCACTTTGAATCTGACGTCCTGGCTGGACATCGGGGCGAGCTCCGCAGCACCTGCAACGATGCAGAGCTCTCCAGCAGAGGAGTTCATGTTATCTGTGAATAGAAAGAGGGACCCAGCATAGACTGACTGGGAACTCTTGGATCTAATCGGTGTGTGGGGCGAGGAGTCTGTGCTTTCGGAGCTGCGCTCCAAAACACGGAATGCGAAGACCTACGAGAAGGTCTCCAAAGCCATGAGAGACAGAGGATACAGGCGGGATGCAATGCAGCGCCGCGTGAAAATCAAGGACCCCAGACAAGGCTACCAAAAAATCAAAGCGGCAAACGGACGCTACGGAGCCTGCCAGCACTGCCCCACCAGTGACCGTGGACTCTGACGATGGGACAGTGTCGACGGCCAGTTCCTCGGTGATGTTCGCGGACGGGGAAGATGAGGAAGGGTTTGTGGAGGACGAGGCAGGCGAGAGCGCTTACAACGCTGGTTTCCCCGACAGCCAGGATCTATTCATCACCGTCACGGAGATCCCCCAACAACCCTCCCCGGCCATTAACCCGGACCCTGAATCAGGGGAAGGAGCAGTCGGTAAGTGCTTTAACCATGTTAATTTTTATTCTTAATATAACAGGAATCTTAACTGTGTGAAAAGGAGGACTCTCTATATATGGGGATAGAACAGAAATCATCCTTGGAGATCTCCACGAAGCTCTCCTTGCGTTAATCGAAAAGCATCAGCAGGAGGTTCCTGAGGAGAGCTGCCTTATTGGGTGCTCCGTGGTAGCACAGTTTTCCGCGCAAGGCTTTCATGAGGTACTCAGGGAGCACTGCCTCCCCGAGCACGGCTGCATCGGGCCCTGGTTCGTGCTAGCTTTCACGCAGCATGCGCTCTCTATCTCCTTCAGTGACCCTCCTCAGGGTGATTTCGCTCGGAGACTCCTGCATCTAATTAGGTTAATTACTGTAATTTTACGCCTGGTCCAAAGTATTTTTAAAAAATCTACGGACAGACGGCATAGCACAGACTCAGCACGCAGCTGCGTGACGAGCGTAACGGAAAGCCAAAGAATATAATGGACGCTCATGGAGGGAGGGGGGAATGAGGACGCAAGGTATCCCACAGTTCCTGCTGTCTCCGAAAAGTATTTGCATTCTTGGATGAGCTCCAAATGCTTCTAGGGTCAAACACAGTGTCTGCGGTGGGTCAGGGCATAGTTCGGCAATTTGCGCACACACCCCACCCACCACCAGAAGTGAAAACAATCCTCTGTTGACTCTTTTACATGTCACCCTATCTTTACTGAATGCTGCAGATAGACGCGATGGTGCAGCACTCAACACCAACATCCTTGCTCCCCCCACGCTATGGATGGCTGATGGTACAAAATGATGGAAATCCGTCCTCATCATCAGCCTATTGGCACATGGGGCAGTGCAAAAGGGCTGGTAACCATGCCGACTAGCATCAGTAAGGTCGATCAAGGGCGCCTGTCCCTAATTTTTGATGGCAGATGGTGCAATATGGCTGGTAACCGTCCTCATCATTGCAACAGGGGGCTGAGCTCCATCAGCCCCCACCCTTCATTGTAAAGAAAAGATTCAATTGCCCCTGGACTAGCAGAGGGATGATGGGCTCCTTCATCCACACTCCTTAATGTCCTGCCTGGACTATCATTGCAGCTGGAGGCTTCCTTCCACTCATTTCTCACAAACAAGTCACTGTGTCTTATTCCTGCATTCTTTATTACTTCATCACACAAGTGTTGGGACAATGGTATGGTAGCCCAGGAAGGCTGGGGTAAGAACGGAATGAACAGGTGGTGTTGTTGCAGGAGCACCCCCTGTGAATAGCATACAGATCATAATTTCTGCAGGATCTGACACAGAGCAGCTGTGCTCTCTGGTTCTATGATACAGTGGTTATCTAGTACACTTGCCTATATTCTAGGCAGGACTGATTCTATTTTTAGATACCAAAAAGGAGGGATTGACTCAGGGAGTCATTCCCAATTTTGGCTTTTGCGCCCCTGGCTGATCTCAGCCAGGGGCACTTATGACAGCAGCAAATGGTACAAAAGGACTGGTAGCCATGATCATCTTAGTTCCAATTTATGGAAGGGTTTGGATGGTGCAATATGGCTGGTAACCATCTCTGCTGTCATGCAAAAGCAAAAGCATGCTGCTGTGTAGCGCTGCTGGCCCGCCTCTGTCAGCGGCATCTAGTACACATACGGTGACATACACAAAAGGCAAAACAGTGTCCATGGTTGCCACGCTATGGCGTATGCCAGGGCAATTCTGGGAAAACGGGCTTGAAATGATTGTCTGCCGTTGCTTTCCCGGAGGAAGGAATGACTGGCGACATTTACCCAGAATCCACCGCGAAAATGATTTCTGCCCCAGCAGGCACAGGGGTCTCAACCCAGAATTCACAGAGACAGCCTAGACTCAGTTAATTGTTCGCAAAAATGTATCTTTGCAAGGAATTCACTCCCTGTTTCCCATCTCACAGCTTCCACTGTCTCCAGACCTGCCACAGCATCCCCCTCGCAGAGGCTGGCAAAGATTAGGCGGCGAAAGAAAAAGACAAGGGACAAGATGTTCGAGGAACGTATGGGCTGCTACCTAGCAGAGGCGGACCAGCAGAGCCAGTGGAGGGAGACCGTCTCTCTGTGCCAGCGCTCACACAGCGAACGGGAGGAGAGGTGGCGTGAGGAAGACAAGCAGGCGACTGAAACAATGCTTGGACTAGTGAGGGAGCAAACGGACACGCTCAGGCGCCTTGTGGATGTTCTGCAGGACCGCAGGAGGACAGAGACACCCTGCAGTGTATCTGCAACCGCACTCCCCCGCCACAAAGTCCCATACCCCCCTCACCGAAAATAATTAGGAGGAGGGGCGGCTGGGGACGTGAATACTGTCATTGCACCACAGCACAGTGCTCAAGTACCCAAAAGCTCTCATACCGTACATTTGCCGAAGTCCTTCACTTCCAGACTCACAGTAGTCCCAATCCCAGTCCCATCCCCTAACTGTCTACTTAATTAATAAACATGCTTTGCTGTTAATTACTGTTTCCGTTATGTTTTTTCAAAGAAGACTGTGTTCGAATGGGGGGCGTGGGGAAGGGGGTGGTTAATTGCATAGGACAGTCACCTTTCCCAGGGTACAGACACGGGGGCAGGATCAGCAGCGGGTCACACACACGGTGCAGTCAGTAGGCACGCTGGTCGGTTTTTGGAGGTGGTTTCCAGGATCTGTGTGGGCGGGGGAGATGTGACTTTGCAGCGGGGGAGGGCGGTTACAGATCTTATACAGCGGTCCTTGTCCTGGACCGCTGAGTCACGCAGCTGAGGAATCTGTATCCGTCCTCCTCCACCACAAGGTCACATATCCACCCGCACACAGAATTCCATAAAGAGGGATGGCAGGCTCCGTTGAAAGAAGCCTTCCGGCACTGCGGACCGCTCTAGGAGCAGGAGCCTGTCATTCCTTGAGTTTAGAGGCGGTCTTTACGTCACCGCACACCCTACCCAGCACAGCCTGCGTCCCAGTTTCAACCCTTTCACGAAAAGTCATGAATAAAGAAACCTTTGTTAAGTAATAATGGGACATGTATTTTATTTTTACACGTGTGCTGGAAGTGGGGGTAACGGGGTGAACGGGGTATGTAACCGAAGAGGAGAGTCAACAGTAACTGGGTAAAGAAACAGGGGCAGGTTCAGCTTCTCTGTAAAGAAACTGAACAGTCACAGGTCTCGCTGCTCGCTGGTATTTGAAGAGTTCCTTGTCGCTGTCCCAGGCGCCTGTATAGGGCTTCATGAGCAAGTGCATTAGCGGGCAGGCTGGGTCCCCGAGGATGACTATAGGCATCTGCACATCCACAACAGTTATTTCGTGGTCCGGGAAGAAACTACCTTCCTGCAGGCGTCTGAGCAGCCCACAGTTCCTGAAAACACATGCATCATGAACCTTGCCCGGCCACCCGACGTTGATGTTTGTAAAACGTCCCCTATGGTCCCCCAGTGATTGCAGCACCATTGAAAAGTAGCCCAATTTCTCAGCAGCTGACTGTGGAAGACGTGGACGATAAAGTGCGAGGAGGAGAAAACGGCGATGATCGCAGCGGGCTCCGTGCTTGCAGTGCTGTGGCGTCCGCGCTGTCACTGACCAGAAAAGTGCACGAACAGATTGCCCGCAGGCGCTTTCACGGAGGGAGGGAGGGAGGTTGTGATTGACAGTTCAATGACGACACTTACCCAAAACCACCCTCGACACATTTCTCCCCCCAGCAGGCATTGGGGGCTCTACCCAGCATTCCAATGGGCAGCGGGGACTGCGGGAACTGTGGGATAGCTTCCCACAGTGCACCGCTTCCAAAGTCGACGCTGGCCCCGTGAATGTGGACTCAGAAATTCAAATTAGTGTATTTAGTATGGATACACAAATTCGACTTCATAAGGTCGAATCCACAAATTCGAACTAAGTTGATTTGAAATAGTCTTGTAGTGTAGACAAGGCCTTTGACTTAAAGTAATTTCAAGCCTCCTCCACATTGAAATCCTTGAGTTCTTCAATCTAGTCCACTTCCCTAACTAATTCTCTTAATTTTTTTAAATTTGCCCTTTTGAAATCAAGGACCCTACTTGCAGATCTTTATTGTTTATCCTTCCATTTAGTTTAAATTGCATTAGCTCATGGTCACTCAAACTAAGGTTGTCCACTACAATCAGTTCACTACTCACCAATACCAATTCTAAAATGGCATCACCTCTTGTTCGTTCAGTAACTGTTTGGTGAAGAAATCTGTCAGCTATCACATCCAGGAAAATCAGTTTCCAAATTCTCCCTTTCTGAACTATTGAGTTCTCCAGAACATTCTGTGATTCCATCATTTTTTTTCTGCAGAGACATTCCCTTTACTTTGGAAGCACCTTTATTGTTGGATGGCTCTTGATTTTGCTGTTCAGAAATAATGCAGTCACAGGGCATTAGCTGTTTACAATGAATGATCCTACTCCATTTTCTGCTTTAACCTCATACATGGGGCTGGGCTGTCTTCTTCTTTTCTCTTTGTGACTATATGAACCTGATGCTCCCAAAATGCTTGAAGTTTTCCTGACCTAACCTTCTCCAACAGATTCCTCACCAATACACGATTGTCAGGCTGAAGCTCCAGTCCTAGCACTTTTCGTTCATAGTATTCCTTCCCTCTAGTAACTGATTTCAGAATATATTTTGTACGGTCTCGTAAACTTCTTTCATCTGCCTCTTCCAGTGCTCAGCATATACCTGATAGTTGTCACTTTCTTGATCTGACCTCAGACCAAATAAGTCAATAGGTAGCTTTGGGTTCTCCCATTCAAAAGGGAAAAGGGCGAGAAACCTGTTGCTGCACTAACTGTGCAGCTATAGGCATGCACCACTTTGTTCAGAGACTCCTTTCAGATTGATTTCTTGTCTTCATCTAGAGTCCTGAGCATGGTGAGTAAAGTTCAGTTAAAACACTTAGCTAGATTCGCCTGAGGATGGTAAGGAGCTGGTTTAGAATTTTGGATAACTTTGTATTCTTGCAGGGTTTTCTTTAAACAACTAGTTCTCAAATTCCTTTCCTTGGTCATGGTATATCTTTGGAGGAAATCCAAATTTCATTGCAAAGTCATTGAAGATTTTCTCAGCAGTTGCTTTACCAAACTTATTTGTTGTAGGGTATGCTTTAGCTAGTTTTGTGAAATTATGCACAGTCACCAGGATGTATACAGACCCTCCTTTACTCAGAGCCAAATGAAGGTAATCAATGAAAATTATATCTAAAGGGGCTGTAGAGATGTCACTTGGCATAGGTGCTCTACAAAGTATATTCAACTTTTTTTTCCACACATTTACTTGTGATATAATGTTCAGTGTCCTGTTGCATCTTAGGCCAGAAAAACCTTTCTCTTGCTGGGTTTACAACTCATTCTTTTCCCAAGTGAGCCATTTCTTCATGCAACTATTTATATGCTAGTTCCCTGTATTGCCTTGGCAGCACAAATTGGGTTCTTCAGGTTGTCTTGCGACTCAAAATACCATTTGAATCAATACGAAGCTTTGTCCGCTCAAATAGAAACTGTTGATCTTCATTGGATTCCCCTTTGCTTTCCTTCAGACTCAATTGTGGTTTCTTTTCTTTAGCTCTATAATTCTTTGAATTACAGAATCACTTGCTTGAGAGGATTTTTGCTCATCAGGATATATTTTTCCACTGGGTATTCAATATGTTGTATTCATTTGATTGTAGAATAGATAGGTTTGCCATAATTGCTGAAATCTGCTGCACATGACCCTAATTTTGGGCTTTCACAAGTTGAAAAATTGCTGAAATGCTCTCAGGGTCATATTCTTCTGTATCTTCTTTCATGTATGAAAGGTTCCCTGGATAAATAGTTGGCATCAGTGTTAACTTTCCCAGGATGGTATTGTATGGTGAAGTTGAAACCTGAGAGCTCTGAAACCCATCTATGACTAGAAGCATTTAGTTTAGCCAATATCATCAAGTACATTAGTGGGTTATTGTCTCTATAGACTGTACATAAAGGTGCACAGAGGAAGTAGTCTCTCAACCTTGCTGTTCTAGCTCACTTCAGAGCTAAAAACTTCAATTTCCCAGGATGTAAGTCAGGGGTGGGCAAACTTTTTGGCCTGAGGACTACATCTGGGTGGGGAAATTGCATGCAGGGCCATGAATATAGGGCTGGGGTAGAGGGTTGGGGTGCGGAAGGGAGTGCGGGGTATGGGAGGGGGTGCAGTGTGCAAGAAGGGACTCAGGGCAAGGGGCTGGGGTGCAGGAGGGGTGCGGGATGTATGAGGCTCAGGGCAGGCGGTTGGGGTGCAGGGAGGGGTGTGCAGTGTGGGAGGGGGCTCAGGGCAGGGGGTTGGAGTGCAGGAGGGGTGTGGCAGGAGGCTCAGGACAGGGGGTTGGGGTATGGGGTGCAGGAAGGTCTTGGGCTCCAGACCAGTGCTGCTTACCTTGAGCAGCTCCAGGGTGGCAGTGGCATGCAATGGGGCTAAGGCAGGCTCCCTGCCTGCCCTGGCCCCACACCGCTCCCAGAAGCGGCTGGCACCATGTCCCTGCAGCCCCTGGGGGAGGGGGTGACAGATGGCTCTGCACGCGCTGCCCTCGCCTGCAGGTACCTCCCCCGAAGCTCCCATTGACCTGGGGACAGTGCCTGCAGGCCACAGGACCGTGACATCACAGGAGTGGCAATCCTGGATCCGGCCCGGGGGCCAAAGTTTGCCCACCCCTGATGTAAGTGGTGGTAGTTCTCTGCAGATGTTAGAGTTCTGGATCCATAGGAAATGACCTGGAGATTTTCTTGGTGCTGGTACAGGACGGCCCCCAGGCCTTCACTGAGGCATCAGTATGGAAGGTGAATGGTTTCTGAAAATCTGGGTAGGCCATGATTGGAGGATTGGACAGAGCATGAATCAGTTGTTCTAAAACTCTTTGATGTAGTTCTGTGCTGGGCAGCTAACGGTCCTGTTCCCTTGACATTTTTTATGATTGGAATGGCGATCGTATAGTGATTTTGCCACCCTAAAAATCATTTATAATTCCTCTGTAATAGCTAAGGAACCCAACCAATTTTTTTTACTTCCGTCACCATGAAAGGAGTCCTTTCTTTCAAAGCCTGTACAGCAGCTATGTCTTTTCAGTCCACGTTATATCTCTCAGCTGACACCATCCTTCCACAATAGCCCACCTCTTTCTTGAACAGATCACATTTATTTGGTTGCAGTTTGATGCCTCTCTTCTGCTGACTTTTGAGAACTTTCCTAACATTTTCTGTATGGTTCCTATATTTTTTGCTGTAGACAAGCACGTCATCAAAGTAGGGTATGAATATTTCACCTCTCAGATTTTCCAGGCAGTCTTCCATGCAGCACTGGTGTGCTACAGAAGCATTATTAGTGAGTCCAAAAGAAAGGCAAACCCATTCCTATAATCCTCAGGGTGTAATGAATGCCATTAGGTGTGTACTTCCTTCACTTATAAACTCGATGATAAGGTCTAACTTGATCAAAGGCAGAGAACTATACGTTTCAACCTAAGTTATCTAGGATTTCTTGAATTCTGGGTATAGAATATCTGTCTTGAATTTTTTTGTTTTGTTTAATTCTCTCTAGACTATGCATAGTCATAATGTGCCATCTTTTTTTGACCCAAACTGCAGGTGAGGAATATGGTGATTTAGACATCTTCATTCACTTTCTGGCAAGAAGATATTTTATGTAGCTCTTCAGTTTAGTATATGGGAGGCTAATATAAGGGGGAAAGGAGTCTGGGAGAGCTGGCTGTATTTTAAAGAAACTTTATTGAGCGTGCAGGAACAAACCATCCCAGTGTGCAGAAAGAATAGCAAATATGGCAAGCGACCAGCGTGGCTTAACAGAGAAATCTTTGGTGAGCTTAAACACAAAAAGGAAGCTTACAAGAAGTGGCAACTTGGACGGATGACTAGGGAGGAGTATAAAAGTATTGTTCGAGCATGCAGGAGTGTAATAAAGAAGGCCAAAGCACAATAGGAGTTGCAGCTAGCAAGGGATGTGAAGGGTAACACGAAGGGTTTCTAGAGGTATGTTAGCAACAAGATGATGATCAGGGAAAGTGTAGGACCCTTATTGAATGGGGGAGGCAACCTAGTGACGGATGGTGTGGAAAAAGCTGAAGTATTCAATGCTTTTTTTTGCTCGGTCTTCACAGACAAGGTCAGCTCCCAGACTGCTTGCTGCACTGGGCAGCACAGTATGGAGAGGAGGTGAGCAGCCCTCACTGGTGAAAGAACAAGTTAAGGACTCTTTAGAAAAGCTGGACATGCACATGTCCATGGGGCCAAATTTAATGCATCCGAGGGTGCTCAGAGAGTTGGCTGATGTAATTGCAAAGCGATTGACCATTATGTTTGAAAACTCCTGGTGATCAGGGGAGGTCCCGGATGATTGTACAAAGGCAAACATAGTGTACATCTTTAAAAAAGGGAAGGAGAATCCAGGAAACTACAAACTAGTCAGCCTCACCTCAGTCCCTGGAAAAATCATGGAGCAGGTCCTCAAGAATCTATTTTTGAAGCACTTTGGAGGAGAGGAAGGTGATCAGGGACTGTCAACATGGATTCACCAAGGGCAAGTCATGCCTGACCAACCTGATTACCTTCTATGATGAGATAACTGGCTCTGAGGATATGGGGTAAATGGTGGACATGATATACCTTGACTTTAGCAAAGCTTTTGATATGCTCTCCCACAGTATTCTTGCCAGCAAGTTTAAAAAGTGTGGATTGCATGAATGGGACTATAAGGTGGATAGAAAGCTGGCTAGATTGTCGGGCTCTACAGGTAGTGATCAACGGCTTGATGTCTAGTTGGCAGGTGGTATTAAGCGGAGTGCCCCAGGGGTTCAGCCGTGGGGCCGGTTTTGTTCAATATCTTCATTAATGATCTGGATGATGGGATGGATTGAACTCTCAGCAACTTCGTGGATGACACTAAGCTGAGGGGAGAGGTAGATATGCTGGAGGGTAGGAATAGGGTCCAGAGTGACCTACACAATTTGGGGAATTGGGCCAAAAGAAATCTGCTGAGGTTCAAGAAGGACAAGTGCAGAGTCCTACACTCAGGACAGAAGACTCCCATGCATTGCTGCTGGCTGGAGACTGACTGGCTAAGCAGCAGTTCTGCAGAAAAGGACCTGGAGATTACAGTGGATGAGAAGCTGGATACAAGTCAACTCTGTGCCCTTGTTGCCAAGAAGGCTAACAGCATATTGGGCTGCATTAGTAGGAGCATTGCCAGCAGATCGAGGGAAGTGATTATTCCCCTCTATTTGGCACTGGTGAGGCCACATCTGGAGTATTGCATCCAGTTTTGGGCCCCTCACTACAGAAAGGATGTTGACAAATTGGAAGAGTCAGTGGAGGGCAACGAAAATTATTAGGGGGCTGGGGCACATGACTTGTGAGGAGAAGCTGAAGGAACTGGACTTATTTAGTCTGCAGAAGAGAAGAGTGAGGGGACATTTGATAGCATTTGATAACTACCTGAAAGGGGGTTCCAAAGAGGATGAAGATAGGCTGATCTCAGTGGTGGCAGATGACAGAACAAGAAGCAATGATCTCAAGTTGCAGTGGAGGAGGTCTAGGTTGGATATTAGGAAAAACTATGTTACTAGGAGGGTGGTGAAGCACTGGAATGGGTTACCTAGGGAGGAGGTGGATTCTCCATCCGTAGTGGTTTTTAAGACCTGGCTTGACAAAGCCCTGGCTGGGATGATTTAGTTGGTATTGGTCCTGCTTTGAGCAGGGGGTTGGACTAGATGACCTCCTGAGGTCTCTTTCAACCCTAATTTTCTATGATTGGCATAGTGGACTATCTCTAAAACACCACCGAAATTCCTCTGCAACACAAATTCCGTGTCCAGTACAAAACCAGTTCAGAATGCTCCATTGCCTTTGCAGTAACCCTGGGTTGACATTGAGTGGGGTCTGAGGCAAGATAATTTCACTTTCTCTGCGGACCATGAAGCTCACCATGCCTCCTCTACTGTAAATCCCTTAAATGGTAAATTTATCCACAATGGGCAATGTAAGGGCAGATGACCACATGGTGGATTAAACAAGTTTTTAATTATCAGTAGATGTGGCATATCACACTATTTACTCACAAGCTTTCCTACGGTTCCTCTCTGTGAACACTGGGCGGAGCAATATTGCAGAGAACCCATAATCATGGTAGAGGAGTAAATTTAAGTGTGCCTGAAATAATACACATGGTGGAATTAAGTTGCACATCGATCATGATTCTGTGAGACTAGCAAAACCATACTATTGCTCAGTATTCCGCTGCTGAATGACAGAATACCAGTAGTGAAGTGCATAACATTTGGGCATTGGCTCCCCATGTCATTCCGCCTAGTTGTCTGAGCAGGTTGTTACATATTTTGACCGTAGCTGCTGTCTTTGTAAGATGAGCATGATATGTGAGAGTTTTGTCCAACATGATGCTTAGACAGACTGGCTGTGAATAATGCTTTATTCACTGATCATTGAGAACTATGTTCAGCTCTCTGCCTGTTTGTGCATGAAGTGGAAGACACTCTATACAGTCTTACTTCCACTTGGTGTCAGGCACCACTGATGACAGTAATCGGCCATAGCTGCCAGACCTGCATTCAGCACACTCTCAAGTATGTCAAAGGAGTGTGACTGGGTGCCGAGGCATATGTTGTCTGCATAAACAAACTTGCAAGCCCTGTGGTATTGTATTCCAAATCTAAGTTGAATAACGTTGGAGATGATACTGATCCTTGTGGGAGGCTGTTCTTATGGTGCCTCCAAGCACTTGTTCTATCACCAATATGCACACGGAAATGGTGATTGCTCAGAAACAGAGCCATTGCACATATTAGCCATCTTGGCATAGTTCTAGACAATTTCACCAATTTTTTTTCCCACTGAATACTTATCTAGAGAGTGTCCCTTTAAATTACAGGGAATTTTTTCCTGGAGGAAGAAAGCTAATTTTATTTGATAAGTTTTGACCATAAAATAAGCCTCTTGAGGAGATTTCCTATCTGTAGGTGATGGTAAACAAGTTCAGACTGTAGTGGAACCTTTCAGTGTCTTAAATTAACTTCTCTCTCTGTGTGCATGCTTGTGCATTCACACAATTGCATCTAGCATTTGTCATTCATAGTCATTTTATTTTGCTGAATGTTTATCATCTTCATAACTGCAAAGCTCTAGGGCCTCATCCTGAGTAGTTCTGAGTTACCTCAATTCCCATTTACTTAAATGGGAATTTTAGGTGCTCGTTGCCTCTCAGGTTTGGACCCTTAGAGCAAAGTTTGAGAGATGGGAAATTCCTGCTTTTATCTTCACAGCTAGCAATGGCTACACTCAGTCGTGCAGGGATTAAAAAGTTAATTCTGTCATTTGCAAAGTATCTAAGGGCTAGTCTGTACTGCTGCTCTACACCAGCATAGCTTCACTGATGCAACTCTACCACTGTAGTGTATCTGGTGAAGACGCACTATGCCGACGGGAGAGCTCTCCTGTCAGCATAATTACTCCACCTGAACGAGCTGCAGAAGTTGTGTCGGTGGGAGACCCTCTCCCACTGACACAGCATGGTGTAGACATTGCGTTAAATCTATGTAAATTACATCGCTCAGGGGGGTAGCTTTTCACACCCATAGCAATGTAACTTGCCTCAGTTTAAGTGGTAGTGTACACAAGCCCTAATTGTTTGAGGGAAAAGTGTGTGAGACTGGCGTATGTGAAGGAGGGTTAATTACTGCACAATCAGTGCAGTCATTTTGTTTCTAATGGGCTAGTTTTTGGACAATTTAAATTTTATGTTTTGTTTTTCTCTATTGCAGTGTGTTCAATTATTAATTTTATGTCCATGTTTCTAGAGAGAGACAAAAATTCGGGAGAGTGAAGATCAATCTCTTTGAACTCATCAATTTCAACTTTAACCTATTCTGGAATTGTAAAATCTAGTTTAAAGGAAGTTTCATCTAGGGAAATGAACAAAACATTATTCTGGGTTCACATAGCTGGGTTACATATTGTTCTGTTTTTGCACTGAGGTTCATCTCAGTTCAAATAAGAGATAAAAATGAAATAAACAGAATAAAACAAAAAATCCATATAAGACAAACGTAGGTATTTTTATGGGCTATTATTGCATTAGCTTTTTTTGTAAGATTTATATAGTACAGATGTAAAGAGGTAATGAGTTCTAGATGGTGAAGAATAACAACATTACAAAATCAATAGTAATATAGAACTATGTTAAGCAGCAACCATGGAACTCCAGTTCCTTCAGTTGAAAGTGACTAGTCATACTATCAGGGCAAGACACATATTGCCAGTCTTACACTGCTATAACTATTTTGGCTTTAGTAGTAACTCCTGATTTACGGCAGTGTAATTGGAAAATCCAATGTCTAGGTCCAGGAGCATCACAATCCATTCTGGGTCATTCATCTTAGGCAACAGCTTGTAGCCATTGATTTCAGACTCTGCTTATGATCAAGTGCCACAGTTTTTAGGAGTACAATGATTGGGAGGATGAAGGGAAAGAATGCAAATCAAGGTAACAAAAACTGATTTCTCCTGACTAAAAAGGTGTGCCAAAAGAAAATGAACAGTGAATAAGTTAGTAGCAAATAGGTTCTGAATGCTGTAAATGTGGGTCTCAGTTGTGAACTGACCATTTATCAAATATTAATGGGATTAATATTTAAATGAAGTTAGTTTTGAAGAAATGTTTGTCACATTTTCCTCTTTGCTCAGTGGAATATTAAGGAAAGCTATTAGTATGGTTATGAGATGAGATGTTTAATGAGGCCTGAGGTATAAAACTAAATTAAGGTACAGAAGTAGAAGACATTTAAGACCAAAATTACAGAAGTGAAGTCCAATATAAATATTGCATTGACTTCAAATTCACAGTAGAATTATTGGAAAAAGACAATTGAGCTCTACCTTTTAAAATATTAATAGAGTAATTTCTACAAATAGGTTAACTTTCTAAACCTAATTTGCATGCAAATGTTAAAATCCCAAGTATGAAATATAATCTAACATTATTTAAATGAGCAAATATTAGTAGCATATTTGTGCGTGTCACTCAGTCTGATCTGACTATGTAGCTTAATATTTCAGAAACTGTTTTTGGCTATAATCATCTTTTCCTTTCTGTTTAGTAGAGAACTATGCTGTATTTCAAAATATAACTTGGGTAGTCTTGAAACCTATCTTTTTCATCAGATGTAAAATGCTTTATGGTAACATTCGATCAATAGAATACTGCTAGTTTTATATCTTCTTGTAGGTAAGTGTTATTGCTTACAAAATATGTCATTTCCCCATAGGATCTCAATATAGCATTAGCTCTCTAGTGACAAAAGGCAGCAACCATTAAATTTGCATTACCACACCAAAGTCAATATGTGTCAGTGGTAAATTCTTATTGGTTCTGTGTCTGTATTTAAAATGTTAAAAAGAAATAATCAACACAAAGCTAGTCGACAGCATGCACCTACAGGTTGAGACAATGTTGTGCTCGCCCATACAATTGGACTTTCATTAAACTTTTTTGTCCTTTTGTAAGATGCAATTGTGTACCTTCAATTAAGAGTCACATTTGTAACACTCTCATCATTACTGAATATTCAAAACAAGTCAATAAAAACTTTGTCAATAAGTCCACTAAAACACCAAGGAGAGGAAAAGAATAGAAACCTTGGAAATTTAGCAGCATCAAAATGTACTCATATAAAGGCACAGGAAATTAATTTACTATCAAATACATCAACTATTCATTATCAAGTAACACAGAATTATCAAGAATTCTATCAAGAATTTTATTTTTATTTTCTTATCAAGACTTTCTTATAAAAATTCTTATCAAGATCTTATCGTTGTGCATATTTTGGCTTAGTTGTGAACGTAAGATGACTTTGGCATAGCCAAAAAACTAATTTTTGACATCTTCTTAACCTTCAAAAGTTATAAGCTACAGGCTTGTTTCCTATGAGATAATTGTAGAACACAAGGACTTTGTTAACAACTGTATGAAAGATGGATCAAATGCTTTCTGAACACATCAACAGGTCTCTCAATTTCATTATAGATTTATTGAACCAGACAGAAAGCCAGTCTAGTGATGACTGCAGCTCTTAGCTTGTTTGTGAAGTTTGAATCTGTAGCTTAGATACTTCAGCATTAAAAGCAAAATTTATTATTTTCCTTATTTTTGACATAACAGAATTTTGTGGGTTTTTAAATTGTGCCTTTTGTAGTCCAGCTATTCATGATTCATTACAAAGTGATCAGTTAGATATCAGTAGTGCTGTGATTAACAGTCTGATCTAAAGCCCAGTTAAGTCTTTAACTTAATTTCGATTGGCTTTGGATGAAGCCCCTAGAGATGTATACAAAAGTGGCAGCCATTATGGGTATGCTTATGCTGCAATAAAACACCGGCGGCTGTCCTGTGTCAGCTGACTTGGGCATGCAGGGCTTAGACTGTAGGGTTATAAAATTGCAGGGTAGATGTTTGGGGCTCAGGCTGGAGCCCACGGTCCCAGCAATTTTATAACCCTGCAGCCTGAATGCCATGAGCCCAAGTCAGCTGAGTTAGGCCAGCCACCAGTGTTTTATTGCAGTGTAGAGATACCCTTTGTGTCCTGTTTATGTTCCACAGAGTGCCTAGTTTCTTCCTGTAACAAGGTAGGGCTTCTCCCCAGCTTGCTACAGACTCTCTGCCACATCCACAGTCTCTTTCGTGCAGTTCTATTGTCCAAACTTAGGTCAAATCAACAAAAACACAGTTCCTCGGGCTACAGTTCCAAAGGTTCCCCTCCCCCCACTTTAGCTCTCAGATTCTTTCCACCTCCTCTCCCAGGGGACTCTGGCCCCTTTGCTGACTAGTTATCAGCCTGACTCACCCAGGTGCCCTCTTACCAGGTCTCTCTCTCTCTAAGCCCAGGTATCCTCTTTTAAAGCTCAGCTGAGGTCAGCTGACCAAGTCACAAGTGCACTGGTCCTGTACCCTCTTAAAGGGCCAATGTCACTCTGTGACACTGCCCTTTTCCCCTATTTTCAGCATTCACAATGAACAGTTTTTTGAAAGTGCTGTTTACCAAGCTGTTTGTCTTCCAATCTGATTGTTCCCAGTAGTACTTATAAATCATATCTTGGTGGGTTTCCGTGCAGATAAAAAGAGAGACAATTGATTTCTAGGATCAACTTATCTTAGCGTGTTTACTTTCAAAATACAGCCCTTGGAATTGGCTTTCACTGAATCTTAGTTGGTTTGGAACTAAACTTATCTTGAAACAATAAGTAAAATAAATTAACTTCTGTAGAATACTTTGGACTACGGCAACCCAGTCATTTTGTCTAAACTGCTATGTACTATAATCAGATGTTGAAGAGTCTGGTATTTCTCATGACTATTGCAACTGTGGAAATCCCAGAGGCTGCTGTAGAAATACCCCCCACTTTTAAAGTTAGCTTGGTATAAAATAGTCAGGGATGTAAATACCCCCTTCTCTTGTTCATCATTTTTTGAATAAGACTATATATATAATATATTCCAAAAGTTGTACCAAATAAGATTGAAGTAAGGAACCTACGCAGGCATAGGCACAGTAGCACTTTGAGCGTGGCACTTGTCGTTAACAAACTTAACTTCTTGGGCTCATTTTCTGCATTATTCTTCCTTTTTCTTTGTACTTACAAAAAAGCACATATGGTAAAAGCTTTAGATGGTTGTACAGAAATTCTGTAATGTGTGTAAATGAAAGGGAAATCATCCACAGTATATTTGACCCGACTTCCTGATTAATAAATCAATCCCAATCACTTTTTTGCCCACTTCTGCAAATTGAGCATGCAGGCCTTCAACCTGAGTGGTCACAGTTAATTTGCAACCCAGCAATGTGTGTTAGTAGTCAAATATATTCCTTCCAATGTTCATTACCTTGCATTTGTCAACACTAAATTCATGTCATTGTGGTTCATCGGTGCCTCTGAAGTTCCTTAGGGTCTTTCCAGTGTGGATTAACCTAATAATTTTGTTTAATCTAGAAATTTTGTCACCTCACTGTCCTTCCCTTTTCCTGACTATTAATGAATATATTAAACAACATGGCCCTGCCTACACTGTTAACTTTGCCATGTGAAAAATTGATAATTTACTCCTTTTCTTTGTTTTTTTTTGTTTGTTTGTTTTTTGCTAGCTTCTAATTCATGCAGGTATTTAAATCTCATCCTCTGACTATGTAGGCCAACGTTTTCAAAGCTAGGTTCCTGAAACTAGGCTCCTTAATCCATATTTAAGTACCCAAATATAAGTGATCTGATCCTTGGCACCCACAAATCCTATGGAGATTAGTGGCAGGTGCAGGTAGTAAAAATGTGAATTTAGGAGTCTTGCTCAAGACATCCAAGGTTGAAAATTTTGGCCTTAATAGCCTCATATGAGGACCTTTTGCTAAAGGTAGATTGGAGAAACATGACTTATCTAGGAAGCGTTCATGTTCATTTAGATTTCATATAGTTCTGTTTTTAATTAGCATCTAGAAAACTGGTTGAAATGATAAAATAAGATTCACTGGTCTATAATTGCACAGATCACTCAACACTTCCTTTAAAATTGGCACGTTTGCAATTCTGCAAATATTCGATAGAAGATCTGATTTTAATGAGATTACATATTTTTCTTCAGAATTCAGCCACTTCATTCTGTAGCTCCTATGAAATCCTTGACTATATATCATATATAATACATAACGGATATCCTGTATCACACATAATAACCAATGCTGATGACTTGTTTCTCTTTTTGTTCCTGCATCATCTCTTCTGACAGCTCAATCTTTAATAGTGTCTCATCTTTACTATCTGATAAGACTAGGTCTGTGGTATGTATCCTCCCAAAATCCTCAGTGGTGCTGACTAAATACAAAGGATTAATTTAGCTTCTTTGTAACACCCTTATTCTCCTTAATTGCTCCCTTTACTGCCTAGTTGCCTAGCTGACTAGACTTCTTGCTTCTGTTATACTTAGTCTTTTTTGTATTTGTTTTTGTCTTTGACTCTTTGTTCCCTCTTTACAAATTTCCAGTTTAGATTTCACCTGCTATATAGTTTATGCTCCTTTCTATTGGTTTCATTGGTTTAAGATTCCATTTGACTCTGACTCTGAAAAGGACTTGAATAGTAGTAGATGACCAACTGCACTTGAGCTTCCAGTGTAATGGTAGTTAAGAGGGTGAATATGATCCTTGGATGCATAATCAGAGGAATATTAGTTGAGTAGGGAAATGATATTATGTCTGTATACATCATTAATGAGACCATTACAGAAATACTGTCTAGTTCTGGGGATCCATTTTTAAAAGGATGTTGACAAGTAGGAAAGGGCTCAGAAAAGAGCTACAAGAATGATTTGAGATCTGGAAAATCTGCCTTACAATGAGAGACTAAAGAAGCTGAATCTGCTTGCCAAAAGGAAGATTAACAGGTGACTTGATTTTGGTCTGTAAGTTCCTAGATGGAAGATTTCTGATAGTAGAGGTGTTTTTAATCTAACTGACAAAGGCATAAACAAGATCCAGTGGCTGGAAGCTGAAGCTAGACAAATTCGGACAGGAAATAACATACACATTTTTAAGAGAGTGAGGGTAATTAACAGTTGTAACAAGTTACGTAGGGATGTGGTGGATTCTTCATCACTTGAAGTCTTTAAACAAAAAATGGATCTCTCTCTAAAAGATATAGTTCAAGCAGAAGTTACAGGCTTGATGTGGAAATTACTGTGTAAGGTTCTATAGCCTGTGTAAAGCAGGAGATCAGGCAGGAGCAGGGGTGCTGGAACAATTTTTACAGTGGAGGTGCTGAGAGCCATTGAACCAAACTGTAAATCCTATGTATAATGGAACTACTTCAAGCCACAGGATATGGCAGCACCCCCACACAATCCTAGTTCCAGCACCTCTGGGCAGGAGGTGAGCTCTAGATGAACATAAGGTCCCTTTTGGCCTTAAAAATCTATGAATATATGACTAAGTTAAAAATGGACTCTTCTCTTGTATGTTCTGAACCACTGATGTCACTTCTTCACAAAGTCTGCTTATACTACTAACAATCTTTCTCATTTTAGCTCACTCGAAGTTGCCCTTATGTTTGTCACGTCAGATCTTAAAGACAATTGCTGTGACTATTTTGATTATTTAGGTCTTAAAGAATGATGTCCAAGATCCTAAATGTAAGCTGTCATAAACAGATAGTTAAGGGTTAAGGTCTCTTTTACCTGTAAAGGGTTAACATGTAGTACCTGGTGACCACCTGACCAGAGGACCAATCAGAGATAAGATTTTTTCAAATCTCTGTGGAGGGAAGCCTTTGTCTGTGTGAGAACTGTTCTTGAATCTAACAGAAGACAGTCATGTCTCCAAGTTCTCCTGGAGTAGTTTCTACTAATTAATAGTGAGTATTAATTAGAAAGGCGAATTAGTCTTATGATTTGATTTCTATATTTGCAATTGTGTGTTTGCTAAAGGAAATGCTTTATTCCTGTTTGCTGATATTGCTTTTACTGAGAAAAGGGGGAGAGGGGATTCTCTCCAGAGATTGATAAGGTTATACCCTATGAGTGTCCAGCTTGGGCTCATAGAGATTCTGTATTTTCTTTTTGTTCTCTTAATAAATTCTTTCTTTTCTTTGGACTTGGTTAATTCCTTCCCTTGGGGAAATTCAGGGGAAGGGGAGGGGGAAGTGGGCTGCTTCCCTGTGTGTGTGAGATTCAAGGCGTTTGAATCCAGGCACCTCTGTCTCCAGAGCAGGCTGGAGAGAGGGAAGAGGGGGGGAGGTTCCTCCTCTGTGAATTGATCTGTGTTCCCAAGGGGGGAAACAGGGGTGTCCCGGCCCACGGAATTGACCGGGTGGTGGCAGCCGAAGGGGAGACCTACCCTAGGATTTTGGGGTGGGGGAAGACATGCGGGTCCTCACTTTGAAACCGCCCAGTTTCAAGTGAGGGTAGACTCCTGACATGGTGGCAGCGGAGTTTCGAACCCATTGTTACAAGCAGTTTTTTTCAGCTGGGCTACGCTGAAGGGAGCTATTCTCTTCTTCTAGAGCAGGAAAGCAACCTGACAGAAGAGGGAGTTTACAGTTTCAGCCAGGTTGGCTGGAGGAAATTAAGTTTCCAGCAGGCTTTGTTGGAAAACAGGTTTTCTTTCTTGAAGCAGTTTTCAGGGAGGAGTTTTTTTTTTTCTCTGCTGGCTATGCTGAGGAAAAACTCTTCCCTAGAGGTGTGTCCTTCCTTTGTGATATCAGGTATCACTCAGGATTCCTAAGGTGGGGGGAAGTGCTCGACAAAGTACATTCCCATCCAACAGGGAAAACAGGTTTGGGGGGGGGGAGACAGAAACCCTCCTGCCAAATTTTTTTTCCTGTGTCTTTTGAAATCCTCTGAAGCCAGGGAATACAAATCTCTGAGAGGATTTACTACACTTTTCTGCAGGTACTAAGTAGCACCAGCCGCTCAGCTGGGCTTATTAGGAAGATTGTTTTTTTTGAAAACAGATTTTCAGCTGGGTTTAGCTGAGGCATAAGGTTTCTAACAGGCTGTGTTAGAAAAGGATTTTTTTCCTTCTTCTTTTCTTTTTTCTCCTTTTTTTCTTTCTGTCTGCTTAAAAACAGCTAGGAAACTGGTGCAAGTTTTTCTAGGAGGCTTGTTAGAAAGGACCCCCACTGTGAGGTACTTAGCAAGTGCTAGAAACAGGACAAACCAGTTTTTTTTGGGTCTTCTCAGTATATCAGCAAACAGCAACTACACATTTGCAAATGAAAAGGTTTTGTTTCTTTTCTATTCAGTCTCTCTGAGCCATTTTGCCCGTAGTACTGATGATGTAGGGGATATGACTAAAGGAAAGCCTGCATGCTCTGATCATAGACATTCTTTTTTTTAACCTTGGGACCATTAGCATCTGGTATCAGTTAATTTATCCCTTTAGATGCTCTATATTTTAGTAGGAAATCAGCACTGCACACAGCTGTCTGAAGACTGGGAGAAAGCACAGTCACCATTTCAGGGTAACTATACCTAAATCCTCCTCGCTCCAGGTCAAGAATGCCCAAACAGGTCTCAGATCTTGTGACGGGGTGGGGGTTTAAGGTGACACAGTTCCCTGCCTTACACTATGATATCTTCAGCAAACCAGTCTGCCAAAAGGCCAACACCTGGGCTTTGATTTCTCTCCAAGGGCTATGAACGACATATTGCCCACAGTTACGAGTTACCACACAGCCATTTCTAGGTGACCACTTTTATTGTTAAGGTAAAAGTATTACAGAAAGAAAATATAAAAACAATAAAAGTTTCTATACACCTGCTAAAAGCTTACCAGAAGTCACCCATCAGTCTTACGGGGACCTTCGTAGGCCAAAGACTTTCCAACCCTTCTGCAAGAGCTGGGACCTTCTGTGGACATAAGGTCCTGTCCATTTGCTGAATCAGAAAGAAGGCCCCGAATCAGTTTAAATGCAATCTTTTATGTCAAAAGCCCTTTTATTTCCTATTGGTCTCTGGAAAACCCAGTTTGAACTATTATATGCAAGCCTCCCCAGGGGTTGGTATCTCTCTGCAACCAGGCCCCTGGAGTATGGGGTTACAGCCTGAGTAATTCAGCTTAATCACCCTCTGCTGTTTTTAGTTCCTGAAGGAGCTAAAAGCAACCCTCCCTCCCTGGAGCTGCATACAACCCCTGGCCCACAATGATACATAACCATGCTTAATCTTAATACAACATGTTCCCCACAAAGATACTGCATGCGGTTGCAATATCTGTCACCAGTACCTCTCCACACCCTCCATGAAGATCTAATTCATTTCAGGTTTACAGCATGGCCATCGAAAGCACAAGTTCCCAAAAGAGAGGTTTTAGATAGACATAATCTCAACCATGGTATGCTCCAGTGGTCATTGTCCATGATGTCAGGATCTCTGGAAACTTCTCATTGGTGTGATGCATATCTTCCAACATTTTGAGTGGTTAAAGCAGGATAGGTGCTGCCCCTGGGGAAGAGGGAGTGCTTGCCCCTTCACGAGGTGGGAGGCCCTCAGGAGTGAGGGATTGGGTGCTGCTTATGGGGAAGAGAGGAGTTGCCGAGTGAGCCCACCCTGCGCTCGACCTGCAGCGTCCTCTGCTGTTACTCCTCACCTACAGAGCTTGCTGGGCTCAGCTCCCCACTTTTGGTGTTGCAACCTAGCCATTGGTGCACGAGGTCACAACACCACTCAGATTTGTTCGGTTTCCCTGGTGTGGGGGTAGCCGGGTCAAATTAGAGTGAGTAGCACTGGGACTCCATGCTCCAAGTTGCAGGACTGCTCACTGAAATTTGGCTTGCCCGCCAAACCCCCTGCTGGGGGGCGGGGTTAGCTGCTTTAATTGGGACAGAAGGTTTTGGAAATCAAAGCAGGACAGTGCTGCAAAACCCAGGATTGTTGTGAAGCCTGGTGATGGATGAACCTTGGATATTATGTGCTCCTCCAAAACAGATGTGCTGGACTTCTTTCTAATTATGTAGATATGGAACTTAGCATTAGCATCAACAGATAAAAAAAAAATTTCCTGAGAATTACTTAACAATTTAAATGGCTTTTGGATTGCCAATATACTTTTCTGGGAGCAAAATTCAACAGTTCTGATTTCTGTGGTTGGAGTGAATTAATAGGCTTCATATTGAAGCATTAATCTCTACTTTCAGAAGGTGTGTAGATTAATATACTTGAAAAGGTGATGCTATGCATTTATAACTGTTTTCTGCTCAGGGTAAATTTGTCATATTCACTATATACTTACAATTTCAGTGAGTAGTTTAGTCTTAAACAAATTGGTTCAAATTTTTCTTTAAAACTATGAATGTATTTCCTAGAACAATTTATAATTTTAGGCAGAACAGCTCTGCAATGTGCTATGATTGCTCTAATGTGAGTCTTTTACATGCTTCACGTGCTAAATCCTTGATTACTTCTAACTAATATTTAAACAGTATTTTGATTCAGTACTTAGTGTTCAGATTGACATGGACTCAGTACTGTTTAGTATGTATGTGATCATTCAATAAGGAAATGAACCCCTTCTCAAGGATTATTAATGTGTTTTTGCCATGCTGAGATTTCATTTTAAGCTAGATTCCTGAGAGTTTGAGTCCTTCACATCGACATTTTCACTATTGAGAACAGTGCAACTTGTTCTTAAGAGCAATGAGCTTCAAGGTCTGACTGCTATTTGCCCCTTTCAAAATGTTTAGAGAAATGTTGGTGGATCACTTGGAACTTTTAGCAGTTCCTTAGTGTTAACAGAACTGTTGTGAAGTTATAAATTTTCTCTTTTTGGTAAGGACCTGTACTAGTGTGGTTGTACTGCCATTGCTTCTAGGGCATGTTCTCTTGGATCTGCTTATGCAAGTTGCGTTGTCCTCAGCAAGCACGGTGCATGTCAGCAATAATTTTGAAATTTTTACCGTTGCCACAAATGTATGACCCAAGGCTGTTAAGTTCCTGCTGGTTCCTAGTAGCAAAGGCAGAAAGAATAACTCCATCTTCAAGAAAAAGCCCAATGCCTCTAGTAAGTTAGAGGGGTGTGTGTGTGTGTGTGTGTGTGTGTGTGTGTGTGTGTGTGTGTGTGTGTGTGTAAAAAATTCTCCTCAGCTTTTTCTTTTCATCCATTGCCTTGGAATATTTCTTCTTTCTCTTTTTTTCTGCACAACTGATTTTACATTTTTCAAAGTAGCAGCCGTGTTAGTCTGTATCTGCAAAAAGAACAGGAGTTCTTGTGGCACCATAGAGACCAACAAATAAATGTGTTAGTCTCTAAGATGCCACAAGTACTCTTGTTGATTTTACATTGGGTTTGGTAATTTAATGCAATTATAATTTTTATTTATATTAAGAGCTTGTTTTATATCCATGATGTGATGGATCTGAGGTGGCAAGCACCGTGTAAATGCATCTTTTCTTCAAGAATACAATGCCCTACATCAAACAAGCTGGCATAGTCTTTCCACTGTCTGGGAAATGTCATTTCCCAAAGGGGAGTTTGGCCTGTGTAGCCTTCACCATCCAGGTGAGAAGTTAATAGGATAATGAGCTTAAAAAGTCCTCAACCTGGAAGAGGCTTTTGTACCTGCTTAGAGCCCTCTGAAGCCTTTGGATTTCTCTGTTCAGGATTTGGCATAGAAGTCCTGATCTTTGGATCTTGACTTTAGGTTACTTTACATCTCAGTCCCATTACCTGTCTCTGTCTAAAGGGCAAAAAAAAAAAGGTGAGAGATGATGAACATAATTTGTTGGGGAAGAGTCAACACGTTTTTTGTAAAGGGAAATCATGCCTCACCAATCTACTAGAATTCTTTGAGGGAGTCAACAAGCATGTGGACAAGGGGGATCCAATGGATATAGTGTACTTAGAGTTTCAGAAAGCCTTTGACAAAGTCCCTCACCCAAAGGCTCTTAAGCAAAGTAAGCAGTCATGGGAGAAGAAGGGAAGGTTCTCTCATGGATTAGTAACTGGTTAAAAGATAGGAAACAAAGGGTAGGAATAAATTATCAGTTTTCAGAATGGAGAGGGGTAAATAGTGGTGACCCTGGGGTCTGTACTGGGGGCAGTCCTATTCAACATATTCATAAATGATCTGGAAAAAGGGGTGAAGAGTGAGTTGGCAAAATTTGCAGATGATACAAAACTACTCAAGATAGTTAAGTCCCAAGCAGACTGCAAAGAGCTACAAAAGGATCTCACAAACTGGGTGACTGGGCAACAAAATGGCAGTTGAAATTCGGTGTTGATAAATGCAAAGTAATGCACACTGGAAAACATAATCCCAACTATACATATAAAATGATGGAGTCTAAATTAGCTGTTACCACTCAAGAAAGAGATCTTGGAGTCATTGTGGATAGTTCTCCGAAAACATCCACTCAGTATGCAGCGACAGTCAAAGCTAACAGAATGTTGGGAATAATTAAGAAAGGGATAGATAATAAGTCAGAAAATATCATATTGCCTCTATAAAAATCCATAGTACAGTACACCCACAACTTGAATACTGCATGCAGATGTGGTCGCCCCATCTCAAAAAAGATATATTGGAACTGGAAAAGGTTCAGAAAAGTGCAACAAAAATGATTAGGGGTATGGAACGGCTGCCATATGAGAAGAGATTAATAAGACTGGGACTTTTTAGCTTGGAAAAGAGACGATTAAGGGGAGATATGATAGAGGTCTATAAAATCATGACTGGTGTGGAGAAAGTAAATAAGGAAATGTTATTTATTCCTTCTCATAACACAAGAACCTAGGGGCCACCAAATTAAATTAATAGGCAGCAGGTTTAAAACAAAAGGAAGATTTTTTTCACACAGTGCACAGTCAACCTGCGGAACTCTTTGCCAGAGGATGTTGTGAAGGCCAAGACCGTAACAGGGTTAAAAAAAGAACTAGATAAATTCGTGGAGGATAGGTTCATCAATGGCTATTAGCAAGGATGGGTAGGGATGGTGTCCCTTACCTCTGTTTGCCAGAAGATGGGAATGGATGACAGGGGATGGATCACTTGATGATTACCTGTTCTGTTCATTCCCTCTGGGGCTACTGGCATTGGCCACTGTCGGAAGACAGGATGCTGGGCTAGATGGACCTTTGGTCTGACCCAGTATGGCCATTCTTATGTTCTTAATAAACCCATCATTATGTGTACTCCAATAATCTTGCTCTGCAAATAATTTACTACTTGCAATCTACTATATTTTAAGTATTGTTACACTAGTAGATCCGTAGACGAAGGTTTCAGCTTTCTACATGTCTTGACAGATGATACAGTATGGTAGGATAGTTAGGGAACTTCAGTCACGTTGGAAGGACAGAGCAGTAGATGGAATGGCAGAACCTTCTGTTCATTTCGGCAAAGGAAAGGCAGCTGCTGCTTCAACAACTTTTGCTTCCTTCCTCTGCTTGCTGTTTCTCAGTAACTGTGATAAGAGCAGTCCATGACTTATGATTTCACAAACAAACTATGGAGAAGTCTGGTACAAATTGGAGTATATCAAAGAACTCATACTTGGTCAAATACTGAATAACTAGAAATACTATTTGGCCATAGCCAAATTAGAATCCAAAGAGACAACAATAAATAATACAGTTGCATTTATTAAACTCAGTCATGTCTTGCAGGAATATATATTTAATAGTAAAAAATCATCCCTATTTAATGGCATTCCCTCACCAAAAAAAAATAAAATAAAATAAATAAATGTTTTGTCATCATCAATACATTTTGAGAACCACTGTGGAGAGTAACTCTACTTTGAATAAGACGATGTGCAGGACTTTTAGTTATTTCAATTGTCTATCAACACATTTTGATAAAAATATTTTCAGGATAGATTAATTTAATAAATAATTAACGGATATTTTTTTAAATATGAAGTGAAGTAATGCAGTCTGGAAAGGTTAAAGACCTTACTCTGAATAATGTTTTGTCCTATTCGGTTAAGATAAGTAAGTCTATGTCAGGGATAGGCAACCTAAAAAAAAGGGGGGGGGGCAATAGCTGTTGAAAATAGCAATTCCAGTCCTAAAAACCACTGGGAAGCATTTCTTGCTTCTTCATTTCTTATCCTACTTTTTCTACAGCAAGTTACAGTGGATCAGTATATTTGATTTGGGAGAAATGAAGTAACAGCTGCCCAAATTGAGCTTGAGCACTCCTGAATTTTGAGATGTTCAAATCTGGAAGGCAGGTGCTAGATTCCCTTTCTGAATATTAGCTAAATCTGGAAAGGAAAAGTCAATTTCTGCTTCCATGGCTCAGAAGTGGAAATCCTCCTACATGCCTTGTATTGTATCTAAAGCTGCCGAAGTCCCCTAGCAGAGCCTCCCCTCCCTCCCTTTTCATTTTAAATTCTAGTGGGATCCACGTACCTCCCTTGCTAGGCTTCAGATAGAGAGGTGCACTGTCCATTTAGTCCACCCAATTCCTTTGTGGCTGCAAGGTGAGGTCACACCAGTATCCCTAATGCAGTCTGGGGAAGTCCTCTGAAGGGGACAGCTGGGGCAAAGCCTTCTACTCCTTGGGCACACTTGTTCCCCATTCACAGTGCCACCCTTTCGACTCGCATCATGGGTCAGCTACCTCACTCCCTACCCCTCCCTTTCCTGTTGATAGCTGCCAAGGGATTACTGGGAAATGTAGTTCTTTCCCTGCTCCAGGGCTGGCTCTATAGGCAGGGAGCTAGGCAAGGGACTACAGCTCCCAGGGTCCCCTGGGTTCTCAGCTCCCATGCTGGATCCCCAGCTGCTTCATGGTTCCACTTCTGCAGGGTTCTGAGAGGGGAGGAAGTGAGTTTAAAAAAAAAAAAAGATGGCCAAAAGGACGCCCCATGGAAATGTGCCGCCCCAAGCACCTGCTTGTTTTGCTGGTGCCTAGAGCCTGCCCTGACTCTAAGAAGGAGGGGAGATTAATATTTTATGGCTTGTGATTTTTTTTTATATCACCAACATTGTCCTTTGCAGAAGGGTGTGCAGATAGTCAACTTGCCCAGGATAGCTCACAATAGTATACATATCAAGCAGAGCAAGGAAAAGCACTTCAATGTTACAGTGCAGTCATATCTTATTAATTCCACTGAAATGATAGATCTAGGAGGAAGAGAGTGGAGGCATGTTTATTTGGTTTGGAAGACCAATGAACTTAATGAATCATAATGATGGTTAAGGCTTCATGTCTGTCACAGAGGTCATGGAAGTCACTGATTCTGTGACTTTCCATGACATCTGCAGTGGCTGATGTGGCTGGTTCAGGGGCTGCCCAGCTCGAGCAGCCCCATGTCCAGCAGCAGCAGTTGGGATGTGGGAGGGGGCTCAGGGCTGTGTCAGGGGTTGCGGGGTGGGGCGGTGCTTACTTGGGGTGGCTCCCCGGCTCCCACTGGCATGTCACTGCAGCTCCTAGGCAGAGGGGCCAGGCGGCTCCATGTGTTGCCCGCAGCTGCAGGCGCCACCCCCTGCAGCTCCCATTGGCTGCGATTCCCAGCCAATGGGAATTGCGGAGCCGGCGCTTGTCACAGGAGCAGCGTGCAGAGCCCTCCTGGCTGCCCCTCCCCCTAGGAGCTGCAGAGACATATCGGTCAGAGCCGGGTAGGGAGCCTGCCAGCCCCCCCCCCCATCTTCCCCCTCCAGCAAGGGTCCCAGGCCATGTGCCACTGCCTGCCTCTCCCCCCACGGCACCAGCAGGGGTCTTGGGCCATGCACTGCCGCCCTCTCCCACCAGTGCCAGTAGGGGTCCTGGACCACCCTGAGCACCCACAGTGCCCCCGGACTTCCCCCCCCCAGAGCAGCTGCGGACCCCCAGCCCAAGTTTTAGTTAGGGATATATAGTAAAAGTCACGGACCTGTCACAGGCTGTGAATTTTTGTTTACTGCCCGTGAGCTGTCCATGACTTTTACTAAAAATACCCATGACTAAAACATAGCCTTAATGAGGGTTATTAGTTTTATCTCTGATGATATAAGAGAAGATTGCTTCTTTTACATTATAAAGAAATAGAAATGCTAAATACAGACAGGAACTTCTGACTAAATGCCATGGGTCTCTTACATGTAAATCACATAGATGAGTCCTAGTATAAGTGCAAATAACATCATATAGTAGTAGGTAAGTGTCATAGGTTTATTCCCCACTTTGAACTTTAGCGTTCACAAGATGGGGACCTGCATGGACTCCTCTAAACTAAATCCTAGTTTAGATCTGGTAAACGCTGCCACCAGCCAAGTTTTTAGTGTCTGGCACACTCCCTGTTCCCCCAAACTTTCCCTGGGGAACACAGATTCAAACTCCTTGAATCTCAACACAAAGGGAAATAATCTATTCCCCTCCCACCTTCTTCCCCCCTCCCCTAGCCGTTGGGAGAGATCACCACAGATTCAAACTCCTTGAATCAAAACAAAGAGGGATTCACTTTTCCCCCTTCCCCTTCCCCTTCCCCTGAAAATCCAAACAAGGGAAGAAATCAATCAAGTTCTAAAAAGAAAAGATTTTATTAAAAGAAAGAAAAATTTACACTATCTCTGTATTACCAGGATGAAAAAATACAGGGTCTAACTTAGAAGCCTGGAGAGGCTGTTCCCCCCCCCCCCTTCCTCAGAATAATCAAAGTAACAGCAAACAGAAATAAAGATATTTCTTCAGCAAATACACAATTGCAAATGTAGAAATCAATTATAAGACTAAACCGCCTTCTAATACTCACTATACTGAATAGAAGAAAATACTTCAGGAAACCTTGGAGAACTTGAAGAATATGTCTGGCCTCTCTTAAATCCAAAGAGAGAACGGCAAATCAAACAAAGGACACAGACAAAGACTTCCCTCCACAGAGATTTGAAATTATCTTGTCCCTTGATTGGTCCTCTGGTCAGGTGTTCATCAGGTTACTGAGCTTGTTAACCCTTTACAGGTAAAAGAGACTTTAACCCTTAACTATCTGTTTATGACAGTAAACACACTCTCACCCCCACACACTCTCACCCCCAACCCACTGCCTGGCTTTATTTTAAAATACGAGTGAACTGGTGAATTCTATCATATCCCTAAATACTTAACATAGTATACTTTTCATTCTACCCTGTAAGTTGCATCTTACAGTTCAGTCAAGCAGGTACTCTATCTCTTAGGCAACTCATCTGAGCTTATTGTTCCTGGATAGAAAAGCAGCATACAAAGGTAGCTGTCATGGTTTTCTTTAATCTTTACACAGCACAGTCTTCCATTGGTAGAAAAATGTTTCTAATTGGATCCATCTGAGGAAAAAAATACGGTAACTTAGCATGACTTGTTCACATTGTGTTTAAAGAAAAAAACAACCCATAACCAAACACAAAAAGCAGTATAGCTAACAGAATCACTGGTCTTAAAATTGTCTGAAAAATTTGAGGGTGCAAAAAAGATGTTTATATAGATATATATATAGAGAGAGAGAGAGAGAGAGAATGTCAACATTTTAGATTCTTCTTATGCTGTTTCATCTCAGTTTAAGAGTTTCCACGTGAAAACACCTTTGTAGGAGAATGTTATCTTTTTATCAGCCAGAAAGACATAACAAATATGTGAATTTATATTTTCTTTCTCCGTTCTTTGTCCTGTGCAATTGTTTGAATACAGTGGGATAGCGAATCAGATGTAAATAAAATGGTGAATACTCTGTTGCATATAACTATTGTATTTTGTCATACATTTTGCTAAATACTTCAGCTAAAAGAATATACTTAACTACAGCTACCCTAGAAGTAAACAGTCGATAAAGTAGAAAATGCTGAATTTTAACTTTAAAAAGCCTAATAAAGCATAATTAAACTGCTCTTTAATTTGCTTTAGAAATACAAGCCTGGTCGATGTGATGATATTTTGAAATGGAAGCCACCCAGTCTGAATTCTGTTGATTTTCGTCTAAAGATAACAAGAATTGGTGGAGAAGGGTATGTAATCTCTTCCCTTCCTTACCCTTTTTAAAGATAACCTAAAATATCCACTTGAATGGTCCTTAGCAGCAAACATTTCTCTGGTATTATTACTTGATCTTTTCTAGGTTTACCTCCCCTTCTCCCACACACACACACCCTACTTCACTTTCTGTAGCATTTGTCCATTAGAAGCCTAGCCAGTTGTTTCTTTGACTTGTTGGTACTGTACCAAGAAGCTGTACCGCAGATGTATATAATGTAGATCTGGTCAGTCTTATAACTGAATTTCCCTAATTCATTATTGTTAAAGAAGACACGTTAAATTCAACAGCATCTCTTGTGCTTTTAAAAATTAAATTTGCTGTATGTTAAATTATTATCTATCCACAATTGCACAAAATGATATAACAATGAAGATTTAGTCAAGACCTTGCTTTAATGTAGCTCTTTGACTTATTAGTTATTCTTTAATATCCACCAAAACCCCATCAAGGAAGATAAGGTTTCATAGCCCAAGACATTTAAATGGTCTTTAGATTACATCACTTCTACATATTTCTCTGTCTGGTGCATCTGCTGCTTGTAAATTGCATAAATGCATTAAGCAATGGCAGTTCCCATGTGTGATTATACTGGGGTTTAAGTCATTAAGTTATGTTTTCCATGGAAGAGGTTTTGTTTAAAATCAAGTTAATTGATTTTCAGGTTGTTTAATATTTTAATATCTGGGTTTCATTCCTGCTGACAGTTTGATATACTTACTTTTAGCTTTTTTCTTCATGCCTCTAGTAACTATGAAGAAAGTAGTTTTTCAGTTAATTTATATATTGTTCATTATTCCAGTGAACAGAATTGAATAATGGTAATAATAGCACATCTAACTCTGTAAAATACTTGCAGGTCTTATTAATATATAGAGATTGCGATAGATTGTAAGTGTGTCTCATCCTAAGGACACAGAGAATTATTTGAAAATATACAGAAGTACTCACTTGTGGATTTGGCACAAAGCCAAAAAATACCTGTTACTGCTAGGGAATATATTAGGATGTTTGTTTTTAAGTTTAGCTTTTGAGAGGCAGATGTTTCCAGTTTAAAACAAAAAACACATTATCATCTTTGCTTTCTTAAAAAAGGATATCGATAGAAATCACATTATAACTGCTTAACCTGATGATTTTCCATAATAAAAATTAAGCTATATTAGCCAAACAAGGTATTTAATTGCAGGGCAGTTTTTGTGATTTCTGCTGAAGCTTGAAAATGTTACAGTAATGAGCCATGATGTCTAAACAAAAAAAGTTCTCTCATTTCATTTTAAGTGGAGTATGCATTTGATAAGATGATGCTGATTTCACACAGAAATAATAAGCAAAGAAAAGATGCTGATTATAATTTATTCAGTTTGGTAGATTTGTTACTATTAGATTAGAAAAGTAAAATGTTATAAACAAGAGCAATTTCTGGAAACTCACCTAGAATCTGTTGGGGTAGGATACTTGACTAGATAAATCGTTAGTCTGTTCTCATAGGGAAGTCCTACTTTCAAACACTGAAAACATTTATTATATTCCAGCTACATTATATGTTTGGTGTCCAAAATGCAGAAGTGACTTCTAAATTTGTGTGCACATGGTTACTTGTATGCAGGCTTGATGGAATTGGAGTTTTATTTATTTATAATGTTGACAGATAATATCAGTTATTTTTAAACATTTTTTTCAGTTTTTATCTATTTAAATATTCACAATTGCTGACAATAGATGCTGAGATTCAAGAAGTTAAAGCTGTAGAACCATTAAAACACAAATTGTCAACCTTGCATGTAGAAATATATAAAATAAATATCCTTAAATCAAACTCTCATAAATTCTCAAGCATCATTTATTTACTTTGCATGTCTATAAATTTCAGTTACCAGTGGAAATATTTTTTGTCAGTTTGCGTGTGTAGGGTTAAATTGATGTTTACCTACATTTACTGATAAAAATCTAATCCTTCCAAGCCTACTTTATATATCATCTTGGTGCCCATATTCCCTGAATAAGCAGGTGTTGAATAGCCAGTTTAGGCAGCCCCTTCTGAAAATTAAGCTCTAAATATCAAATGCAACAGGGGTAAATGAACAACTTAGATTACAAACCTACATATTTTTACCTGGGTTTCTTGATTATCAGCATATAGGCACTACATATTTTCAGTGTGTGCTGTACTACATCACATGTATTATTATTATTATATATGTAAAAAGGATCCAGGATTATCACTCTACATGTCACTCTGGGGCATAGAATGTACATAGTCAGTGTGAAGCAAGCAAAACAGCTACAAGTTGGCTCTTTTTGTTCAGAATATCATTTCAATCACTTAGATTTGTGTCCTGTTTTTCAATTTTTAATTCACGGGCATATTGACTTTGCAGATTACACCTGTGCAAAGAATTCTAGACTATTGTGAGATCAAAGGGAACTCAACCAATCACCATCGTTTCTCTACAGCTAATTTGCATGCAGCAGTTTCATTGGCTGCATGAAGGAGAAGTGTGAACATAAGGTGCTGTGTGCATAGAAAATGGATTGTTTGATCCAACTGTCAGACCTGTGCGACAACACAGGCTTTCAGCTATTAGATCATTTGTGTATTATAGTGTCTAGGAACCTCATTTGTGGGCCAGGACCTCATTGTGCTTAGGTGCTGTACAGAACAAAAAGTCAGTCCCTGGCCAAAATAGCTTACAATCTGAGTTTCGGCAAGTATAAATAAGAGAACAGACTGACAGAGAGATGAACAGAAGAGCACAAGGAAACAATGAAACAATATTGGTCAGCATGACAGGCTGTGGTCTCCACACACCAGCAGCCTAATCGTTGTTAAAAGTTAACATTTTAATGAAGTTTTTAACATAACTAAACTCACAGGGACCTGACAAAAGAAATGTATTGAAGTACTGAGTAAAATATTATTTATTGTAATTTTTAAGGAAGTATTTAGGCTGAATAGTGATCTATAAAATCATAGCCTCTGACCAGTTAATCACAAATAATGTATAAGTAATATGATGCGATTAATTGGCAGTTGTTAATTTAATCATTCAGTTTATTGCTTGGCAAAACCTTAACAATGTACTCCCAGGAACTGTGTAAGGTGGGTCATTTATCTAGCTGGCTGGAAGAAAAGGGCTTGTTCCTCTTATAAGGGCTCCATCTGCAGTTGATGGCAGAGGGGGGAAGGTTTATCTGGATGAGGCAAGGAGGAACAGGAAGTGGCCAGACCAGGTGTGTGTGTGTGTGGGGGGGGCACTGCCATTCCAGGTGAACGGAAGAAGGAGGTGGAGAGGACATTATTTATACTTCGGGCAGGTCCAGAGAAGCCCTCTCACAAGGATCAGGCTGGCAATACCCATCATGGAATCAGAGTAAAATTGGGTTTCTTCATGATCCACTGTGGACATTTTGCTAGTCACCAATTTTTCTTGGGGGCTGAGAAGGAATTTTTCCCTCACTGCTAGATTGGCTGAAGTATAGTGGGCTTTATCACCTTCCCCACAGTTGGTCAAAGACTCAATGGGGTGGCAGGGTTATTTTATTAAATTTTAGGTTAAAATTTTGCAACTTAGTAAATAAAAAATGTGGCAGATTCCAGTGTGGGTACTCATTACAGAAGGGATACAGATAAAATGGACTTGAAGGGGATGTAAAGGAAAACATCCCTTAAAGAAACTGGGGAAGCAGGATTCAGGGTGCCTAATGTCTTGTACAGCAGGGAGTCAATCTCCCTCCCTCTTCAAGTACCCTTAACCCTCATAGGGGAAATTGGTGGTATCCTAGCAGTTGCCTGGCTGGGAACAGATTAGAAAGGAGGAGAGCTGAAGCCAGCCCCCCAAACAGGTGGAAACAAGGAAATACTGATGACATGCGTTGTACAATTTGTTGCTGAGTATTTCCAGACATTTTAAATGAATAAAGCTTCAGCCTAAATAAACCACATCCATTACCTCTTGTCTTTCTTCCAGCATGGCTAGGTGATGTAAAGTTGTTTGAAAGGAGTAACAGAAATATAAGGATTTTTTAGATGCTGCAGGAGTATCAAAAAGAACCATGTGTAAGTTTATGCTTTAAAAAGGAGTTTCAGGACTCTGAGCACTGCTATAATAAAATGGCTATGAACCTGTTAGATTGAGTTCTAATATAACTAGAAAATCTGTTTCATTAAACTGAATGCGTTGCTGCTAGCAATTCTAAAATTATGGCATTGGGCTTCCTTTTGGTTCATTCCCAAGCTAGGCTTTCTGAAAAAGCAGGCATTGATATAACTGTCAACCTGTTAAGGAAAGTGGTTTTTTTCCCTTAGGTCAAAAATACTATATACTGGACAGAGACTTGACGGCTGAGCAATACAGAAGTGATTAGAGAGCTGCCCTGAAATTCATCCGTTATTTTACAATACAATTAAGCAGTGATGTTTATGGAATCAGAATTTATGTCCCTATATTGATCTGTCAATGACAAATGGTGAGACAAACCCACATTTATCTCAAATAAACACTTGAGAATCCTTTCTCCTCTCCGTGGAGAGCTGAATAAATGGATTCTGAAATAGTAAGCAAAGGTTACTGCTCACAATTAGCAAGTCCTCCATTCTACTTTAACTTTTATTTTAAATATGGGCAAATACCTAGATTCCTACCACCTCAGGATGTCATCTTCTCAGTGCTCACAACCTAAGCAGTGTTGGTGCAGGTCAAATTATAAGTATACTCAAGTTGCTTTAGGAAATGGTGTTGGCAGTGCTCAATTTGTGCCAAGGCTCACCAGGGCTGAGTCCCGGCAGCTCTAGACTTGGCAGTTCATAGCCCCCGCACCTCTGGGCTTGCCATGTCAGTTATGAAAATTAAAAAATTGCTTGAGCCCCAGCACTTGTTTAATTACAAATTAAGCACTGCGTGTTGGTGATTCAGCCACTATCAGGCTTTTCACTGAAGCACTACTTATCTAGTGCCCTTAGCATGGGATTACGGGATTGCTGTTGGACCCATTGTTTTTTAGATGGAATATGTAACTGACATCCTAATTACTTGTAATAATCTTGTGGTAATTTTCATACAAAAAAGGGGGGGTTGTCTGTGGTGACTATCAAATTTCCATTTGTATAATTATTTTCTAGCTACCTAAAATTCCTCCTGTGGTTTCCTTCTCTAAATTGTTCTGAGGTGTTGGTGTTCTCTATTAAGTAGCTGCTGTGTTCCACTCCAGACATAGCTGTATTCAGTGATGGATGGTTGAATGATTCTTTTTATCTGTTCAGTCCTTTTCCCATTGAAGTCAGTGGGAATTTTGCCATTGAATTAAAAAGGAGCAGGATCAAGCCCATAATTTGTAAAGCATCATCAGGATAAAAGTCTCTATAAAAGTAAAATGTTGTTACTACAGCAAATTGCTGTAAATTACAGGCATTGCTCCATCCCAGTAAAAGGCAGATTTTATAGTTTTTTTGTTTTGATGTTACACAGATGCTTGATCCTAAAGTCCCAGTCAAGTTTTAGTTGTATTTAATAATCAGCTGAATGAAAATAAGTTTTGGTGGAAAGCCAGCATCTGACAAAAACAAGACATTCAAACTGGAGATCTCCCCTATTCCATAAATTTAAAAAAGGCTAACTTCACTTGCCAGTACTTTGAAATCCTTTCAGATTTTTTCTAGGTTGTAGTCTCATAACTGCAGGCTCTTCAGCCTTTGAGTGGTTTCTTGTGTTTTGCCTAAACTATATTGATCCTAATAGCAGTAAAACTTCAGGAACATGAACATACATATCTATTTCATTGCTGAGTGATCTGTTAATCAAAGCACATTAGCAGAAAGAAGATATTCACTTGCTGCTCTGCAGCATCTTTGATTTATCACAAATGGAGAAATGCTTTAAAAGTCTAAGGTAACTTATCCCAAAGAGCCAGATTTTAAGAACATTTCTGGAAAAATTAAACAAATATTGAAGTGTTTGAAGAATCCTCAGGCATTAATTTTTCCATGTCCACAAACTGCCAGATACATAGTAGTGGCATACAAGAACTGAATCTCAAAACTCTTAAGTCATTTATCTGTTAGTCTCCCTTTGTGCAGTTTTCCTGGTGGCTTTCTGAACAAAGTGTATTAAAAGCAAATAACAGACAAATGTTTGGTCTGATAGGCTCTGATTGGAAGCATCCAAACAAGTGGGATAATCAGATTTGTCAAACCATTGATACCATTTCAAATCACAGAAGAACATCAATTTTGCGCGGAACTTTGACATATAGGAAAGGTTTGAAGGAATTTTACCCATCTTCTAAGGGAGAAATAAATTATAAGGTATAATTTTACAAAAACATTCTTAGGTATCAGGGAGTAGGGAGCAGCCTTGTGTGTGTGTTGGGAGTGCAAGAGGCAGAAGACAGTGTAACCATGTTGGCCACATACATTCAGAAAAATTGAAACAAAGGGTCAAATGTCAGTAATACAAGGCAGGAGTCTGGGAGTTGAAGTGAAATATGTTTCAGGACACAATCCACTTGCTATAATCAAATCCTGGACTTTTTTGCTACCAACAAATATTATGAAATTATTCTCTTTGAGCCATAGAGAGCTAGGCACAGACACAATAAATATAAGCAAGCCATTTTTCCCTTTGGTTGGATGTAATGTTAGATGATGTGATTTACTGTTCCTTTACAGCTAGAGTAATCTGGAACATTTCTCGGGAAAAAGCTCAAGTAATTTTAATTGCCACAGAATGGGCATGAAGACCATGATTTGTCATATCATATAAATAGTAGTCTCCTTATTTCAGTAATGAGTTGCCCTATAAATCCTACAGATTTGTCTGTGAATACTAGTCCTTCCTTGCCTTCCCAAGCTGATAAATATCAACCAACCAATGACTGGAAAAATTATAATACAAAAACTGTTAAATTAACAAAATACACTGTGCAGGTTTTTTGTGTCCCCTCCTTCCTCTTTCCTTTGTTTATGAACTGTCAGTTTAAGTTGTCAGGTCTTCAAAGACAGAACCTTTCCATTCCTGGTATCGTGTTCTGTTCTGCATAGGTTCTTATACCACACTTATCATTTTAGTGTCTGAGCTGTATACAAGTCATAACAATATTTAATTCCACAGGATTATAATTTGTATTATATTAGCACCCAGATATCCCAGTCAAGATCGGGGTCCCATTGTCCTGGGTGCCCTACGAACATAAAATAAAAAGTAGTCCCTGTGCTACAGTACAAACAAGGACAAGATGCAAAAAGTGGGTGTAGAACTCAGTGGAGGGGAGGGTGACAGTGATAGGAACACACATTTGCATATATTAGCTAAGTGTAAATGTCCACGTTTTGTTTTCTAGTAAATGAAAAAGAAGTGTAAATTGATCCCTAACAAACCATTTGCTTAGACTTATTAAGGAGTTTACCATAGGCATCACAGAAGTAGCTCTTAAAAAGGGGTTTGAACGAGGCCAGGGTGTTGGCTGTGCAAACTGATTTGGGGGGTGCATTATGTGTATGAGGGACAGTATGGCAAAAGGCACAAAGTTTCTTGTGATAGAAATGTGCAACAAAGGCTGCCATCATTGGCATAATGAAGGATGAGGGTTATAACACACTCAGGTCAGTGTTTGTCTGGACGTCACAAGACTCTGCCTCATGGTATTGTCACTATATGGTCTGTATTGCTTGTATCTGGATACTTAGAATCACTCTCTGACACTTCAGTTCAGTTAAAAAAAATCCACTTTTAAATCTGGACAGCATTTATACTGAACATAATGTTATACCTTCCACAGTTAATATTCTGCATGCTTTTGGAATTTCAAAAAAAAAAAAAAATCTCAGTCTCAGTGTTTTATGTGTGCAAGTGACAGCCTTGGGCAATCTCCATCTGTCAGATAATTATTCTACTTTAGCTACTCATTTCTCCAGATTTTTAAAAGCTTTGCTTCACATTATCCTAAAATTATCTGTATGCTTGCAAAGTGGAATTTAAATCTATTCTTACATGTTCTATAGGCCCTGCTTCCTTCAAACCATGAGGGCTGAGTTCCCTCTTGACCCACCTCTCTTAAGGTGGACTTTCCGCTTGCTGCAGTGTCAGCTACTTAAGACCTAGTTCTTCTGTTAAGGAAAAGTTTGTGCTTTCCCCTGCTTCTCTCCAGACGAGGTCATGAAGCGGGATCCCAAATATCATGTCTCTAAAATTAACCCATTTCTTATGAATTACTCTATCTTGTTAGATACATTTCGTTCTAAACCCCCTTTTCTAAAAGATATTCCACAGGTTATGTAGCTTGGATTTAAGGTGAAATATTACTCAAGTATACCACATTTCAGGAAATTGGAAGTCTTTGCCTTTTATTACAGAAACAAAGAACTCAGAGTAGAGCTAGTTGAAAATTTTTCCATTGACTTGTTTTTGTGGTTTTGACCAAACTCATTTTTCACAAGAAGTGTCTACTTTCTGTGGAAAATTTTGATTTGTTGCCTCCGTGAGAGTTGTAGTTCAGGTGCCTCACATCTCCATTCTCTTCTATGGGCTGGGTTCTTCAACCAGACTGCATCAATCACAGGGCACGATGGTCAGGGACTCTGAAAATTCACCATGGTGGCTCAGCAAGAAAGGAAACTGGTGTGCCTTGGGAGATGTAGTCAAACCATGAAGCCCAGGAAAATGGGAACATGATGCACCTGACCTACAAATCCTATTATGTACTATAATGGCGTTTCAAAATGAAAATTATTTGTTTTAAATGCACAATTTTCTGCCAAAAAAAATTTTCCGTGGAAAATGTCAATGAACATGTATTTTTTGGTTTTGTCAAAATTTACTCGGGGAGGAGAATACCCTACTTTCTGACAAGGTGTAAATCAAAGTATCTAAATCATTCAACTTCTATTCAGCTTAAACTGGCCATTAAAATAAAGTGTATGTTAAACAGCAGAAAAGCCCACTAGAGGAACCATTTCTTCCTACTGAACAGAGATGCTACACTGCCTATGAAAAATTCCACTCAGCAGCTATTTAGTCTTCTGTATGCATTCTTAATTGTCTAACCTTTTAAATGAGGAAATGACATCTTGTAGTATTAAACCTACGTTCATTACAAATGCATCAAATTTAGTAGCAGCTTCAACATGCCAAACTGAAATCGTTTTGTTTGAAAATGAACTCTTGTTAAGAGAATGGTCTGCATTTACTTCTGCATTCCATTGATCTCTTTGGGGGTGTGAATGTAATAAGGAGCATTTTTTCAGTCTCTTGCCTTTGGCCTTATATATGTGTGTAACCATAAGGTGGAGTGTAACATGCTGTGATTTTTTTTTTAATCAAGTCTGGATCGGTTTGTTTTCTTTTTTGTTAGTTCATAGACAAATATCACTGTTAAATAATTTTTTGGTAGGCGGTATATATGAAGCCATCTTGAAGTCAATTAAAGCAACACAGGTCACGATAGGGTAGGGTAATATGTGAAGATAAGTTCAAAATAAAGGTAACTATTAAATAAATATCACAGATCACTGCAGAACATATATCATCTCAAATCACCTGGTAGAAGGAAGCAGGAATATTCACATTTGGGAACTGCTGAACAGCTAAAATGTTAAGTGTCCGTAAAGAAACCTTTGTTTTGAACTTCAAGCTGTTCTAACTCTTTCAACAGACAAAGACTTAACTGCTGCTAGAAGAAGCTAAGACAGGTTTAAATGTCATCTTTGAAGTTAATGGGAAGGAGCATTGAAGGGAGGAGAAAGAAGCAAGATTTTATTTGAATAAAAACCTTCCCCATCTTTCTCACCACATTATTTCATTTTCACAATATTCACCACTGCTACATTTTAAAATATTTAAATTCAGTATTTAAATATGTTGGTATAAGTGTTTAATATAATAGACTGTGATTCTTGTTCTTACCTCAAATTCCTTAGTTTAATTGCTTGGACCCGAGTCTTTCAAAGGTTTAGACCTTGTCTACACTACAAAATTAAATTGACTTAAGTGATGTCAACATACAGCAGCCACTGTAATTAAACTGCTGTTGCATGTCCACACTACACTCCTTGTGTCGCTGATGTGCATCCACAGTAGCAGCGTTTGCATGGATGCAGAGAGCAATGCACTATGGGTAGCTATCCCACTGTGCAACTCACCACCATCTAGTGCCAGGAGTTTTGGGAAGGGATTGCAATGTCTCACGAGTGCAAACGAGTTGCACGGGGTGGCTGGGAACATGGGTTCAGTGTTCCATGATGCAGTTTTCTCCATTCCGTCATTCCATGGGCAACCTATTACATTTCATGCTACTTTTCCAAAGCCCCGGCTAGTTTGCGCATCCTCCATCTTTGTGAGAAGCGTGGAACCTGCAGTGCTCTTCAGTATTGCACTGAGCGATACAAACACAACATGCCCTTTCCTTCTGGTATGCCTGCCGCAGTTCCTTGATTTTCATGCAGCACTGCTGCATGTCCCTGTCTTAGCCCTTCTCTGCCATGCCCCAAGCCATCGGGCCATAGATGTCAAAGTTCCTACAGCTGTGTCAGAGCTTTACTTGGCACAGCCTCCTCTCCCCACAGACCCAGGAGATCCACTATCTCTGATGTACTCCAGGCAGGAGCACTTTTGCTGCATGGAGCCTGCATAGTCAGCTGCTACGTTAGCTCTCCACGCCAAGCAAATATGAAATGGAATTTCAAAAAATTCCTGGGGTTTTAAAAGGGGAGAGGTGTGTTCTGGTGTACCTGGCTGCCAGACAGCAGAATTTTTTTTAAAAGGTGACCAGAGCAGCCACAATGGGGCATTGTAGGACACTACCTGGAGTCCCCTAAAGTCAACATTAGCAATGCAGTGTCTATTCTGACACTGCATCACCCTAAGTACATCAGCCTAAGCACTATGCCTCTTGCCAAGGTGGATTTATTAGGTCAGCATAGTGGGCGAGTTAAAGCAGTAGGAGGAACGATGTAGTGTAGTCACCTACACAATTAGGTCGGCATAACCTCCCTACATTGACCAAGGCCTGTAGTGTAGACCAGGCCTTACCCGTGCATTTAACTATCTACTGAGAATAGTTACAATGTCGTCCTTACCCCCAAAATCTTATAAGATTAATATTAATCAAGGAACAGGGAAGTTACATAGTATAAAACCTATGAATATGAGGTTCAACATGGATTAATATAAGACAAGGCTGGAAATGTGAGAAATCATTTGCTTTTAGCCTACCTATTGAAATTAATAGGTGGTGATTACTTCTAGAATCCACAAAACGGGTCAAGTGAATACCATCACTGCAGCCTTTCTAATCAAAATGTGCCGAGTTGATTTCAGAGGCTCTGTATACTAATTGTTTGCCCACAGAATTAGCCTGTATGTACCTTGAGTGGTGTCCAACCCTCACACCCTGGAAGCTGGATTCAGCCCATATTATCATAGCCCTCTCCATGTGGATATTAATTAGAAGATGGTAATAGTGATCCGATCTACTTCTGTTACCAGGAAGGAGACATGTTTCACATTTATAGATTCATAGATTGTAGGGCTGGAAGGGACCTCGAGAGGTCATCACGTCCAGTCCCTGCCCTCATGGCACAATCAAATACTGTCTAGACCATCCCTGATAGACATTTATCTAACCCACTCTTAAATATTTCCAGAGATGGAGATTCCACAACCTCCCTAGGCAGTTTATTCCAGTGTTTAACCACCATGACAGTTAGGAACTTTTTCCTAATATCCAACCTAAACCTCCCTTGCTGCAGTTTAAGCCCATTGCTTCTTGTTCTATCCTTAGAGGCTAAGACGAACAAGTTTTCTCCCTTCTCCTTATGACGCTCTTTTAGATATCCGAAAACTGCTATCATGTCCCCTCTCAGTCTTCTCTTTTCCAAACTAAACAAACCCAATTCTTTCAGCCTTCCTTCACAGGTCATGTTCTCTAGACCTTTAATCATTCTTGTTGCTCTTCTCTGAACCCTCTCCAATTTCTCCACATCTTTCTTGAAATGCGGTGCCCAGAACTGGACATAATACTCCAGTTGAGGCCTAACCAGCGCAGAGTAGAGCGGAAGAATGACTTCTCATGTCTTGCTCACAACACACCTGTTAATGCATTCCAGAATCATGTTTGCTTTTTTTGCAACAGCATCACACTGTTGACTCATATTTAGCTTGTGGTCCACTATAACCCCTAGATCCCTTTCTGCCGTACTCCTTCCTAGACAGTCTCTTCCCATTCTGTATGTGTGAAATTGATTGTTCTTTCCTAAGTGGAGCACTTTGCATTTGTTTTTATTAAACTTCATCCTGTTTACCTCAGACCATTTCTCCAATTTGTCCAGATCATTTTGAATTATGACCCTATCCTCCAAAGCAGTTGCAATCCCTCCCAGTTTGGTATCATCTGCAAACTGAATAAGCATACTTTCTATTCCAATATCTAAGTCGTTGATGAAGATATTGAACAGAGCCGGTCCCAAAACAGACCCCTGCAGGATTGGGGACCATTAATAACTACTCTGAGTATGGTTATCCAGCCAGTTATGCACACACCTTATAGTAGCCCCATCTAAGTTGTATTTGCCTAGTTTATTGATAAGAATATCATACGAGACCGTATCAAATGCCTTACTAAAGTTTAAGTTATGAATGTCTTCCCTTCTGTGGATCTGTCATGAATGAATTCACATTTAAGTTTGTTAGGGCCTCAAACAACAGATCTAGTTTGAATGAAAGTGTGCAGTTGTATGGAGTATAAAGAAAATTCTAATTTATAAAGCTTTACAATGTTGATTTTCTCTGTTGTGCTTTCATGTTAATGTCACAAGCTAGTTATGTTCTAATTTTTATCTGTGCATTTTAATATATTTTATACCTTCCTGCTATGCATAATTCATATAAACAAGTGAAGCAAACAGCTGTATTTACATACTGATAGGATACTGTCTGAACTAATATTAGACACATATTTTACAAAGCTTATCTGGATGCTTTTTAGACATTTTAAAATTTTTAGACATTTTAAAAATAGTACATTTTAATCTTGATTTTTATTTGTTCTCCCCTCACAGTTTTGTAATATCTGGATATTTCTCAGGCTACCTAATTAGCCTTCAGTTGTATTTTCAAATTTTGGTTCAATCCATTTGGTTATACAAGGTGCCAATTAAAAACAGCTTGTATTTAATATAATGAGGAGACTGACACTGGTCCTGGCTGCATGCTCTAGAGGCTTGCAAAATACATAATAAAGGCACAGACTAATTTAAATAAAGAAAATGCTTGTCCTTTTTTTTCCCTGAAGTCCTGAGGGACATATGGGCTACTCTGAGTTATTGAAGCTGAGTTGCAGCTGATGCTTATGGTCATATTCTTTTGCATTAGTATAAGTTAGCCTTTGTAATTTATAAAAATGCCCTGAAGTATCGGCTCATTTTTTCCATACCATTCTAAAAAGTTGTGGGATAACTAATACTCATCTCATCAATTTAGTCCTATTCAGACAAGGAATATTTTTGTGAATATGCCATAAATAACATCTTAAATTTCCAAATGTTTTTCCTATTTTAGTTTTCCTGATTACCACTTAGTTTTACAAATTCATACATTTCCTTTTTTGTGTTAGCTAATAAATATTTTTACTTTTAAAATATTTTCTTATTACAAACTGGTGCTTTTTAAATGTACATTCATGACAGATCCACAGAAGGGAAGACACTCATAAATATTTTGTACTCCTGATCTTTATTTTAGGAGTACAGAACATTCTTTGATGTCTTTTAAAGTTAAAAGAATATGTATACTTATAAAACCTCAGTTAACCTCCTTGCATATGCTCATGTGTCTGAAAAAAGTGTAAAACTGGGGGAGAGAGTTAATTTTGTCACAGGGAAAAATTTAGACAGACAGAGACACTAAAGAGAAGATATTCACAAATATTTTGTATTCCTCATCTTTGTTTTGTTCCAAACATTTCATCATTCAATTTTCTGATAAGGCCGGACCCACAAATCATATAAGAAGAGATAAAAGTACTGAGTTATAAATATATTTAAAGATAAAATAGTTCATGACAGTGAGTCATAACTTGAGGAGTACCATTCAGTTTGCTTTGATACCACCAAATGCACTTAAATTGTTTTGGAAGAACAGAAGCCCAGCTTCCCATGGCTGACTGAATTCTTAAATTCTAGAGAATCAGTGTACCATATCAAGAAATAAATGAATCTGCTCTGGATTGCTTGTATTTCTGCTGTTGCAATATCATCTATATGATATGCATATAACTAATATGTTCCAAATTGTGTTTAAACTTGTGGAGATTTGCTGAAGAATCATCTTTTTCAGTTTAACTAGCAGTATGTTTACCTTAAATCCTCAAAGACATTAGAAACAGTCCTGGATTTTGTGGCAAGAGAGAATCAGACTCACGCCTTCGCATGATGAATTATTTGAGTTCAGTGACAGGAATCAGATTCTCCTCAGGGAAGAAAGGACCATCCTAGTTGTCCTTTTCCTTGAGATATTGACCCCCTTAGATAAAAACAACCTAATAAGGACAGGATTGCAATGGAAATCTACCAAATGATATTATTCTGAAATTGTTTTAAGGAATTTGTAAAATTCTATACGTGCATTCTTATGCTACATTACTCAAGTTTTGGTTACCAATATAAGCATTGGGACTGACCCAGAGGTAGGAACAAATATAGTTGTTGTGACAAATGAGGCAACTTCTTACCATATCGTATTAAGTGTATGAATGGTTTATATATCATTGTGGGCCAGGGATTGTATACGCTCCAAGTGAGGAAGGTTGCCACATCTCCTCCAGGGAGTGAAAACGGTAGGGGATGATTAAGGCAAATCACTCAGAGAGTGACACTTCCAGAGAGGTACCACCTCCAGAGGAAGCTTGCATATTCTGGTTCATTCTGGATTTTCCAGAGATCAACAGACAAAAAAAGGGCTTTTGGATAAATAGCTGAGCTTAAACTCACTCTAGCCCTTTGTTCTGGATCCTGATCTAAAGATTGATATGAACTTGTAACCACTGGGTAAACCCAATTGTGGAGTCTGAAGGACTGACACCTGCCAGAGCCCTATATTGAAGTTCGAGGTGACCTCTGGTAAGCTGCTTAGCATATGTGGTTCTTTTACTGTTTTTATATGCTTTCATGGTCTCATAGACTCCAAGGCCAGAAGGAACCATTGTGATCATCTAGTCTGATCATCTGTATAACACAAGACATAGGACTTCCCCAAAATAATTCCTAGAGTGTATCTTTTAGAAAAACATCCAATCTTGATTTTAAAATTCAGTGATAGAGACTCCACCAGGCCTTTTGGTAAGTTGTTCCAACGGTTAATTACCCTTACCGTCAAAAATGTATGCCTTCTTTTCTTTCTGAATTTGTCTAGCTTCAATTTCTGGCCATTGGATCATATTATACCTTTCTGTGCTAGATTGAAGAGCTCATTATTAAATATTTGTTCACCATGCAGATGCTTACAGACTGTAATCAAGTCACCCCTTAACCTTCTCTTAGTTAAGCTAAATAGATTGAGCTCTTTGAGTTTATCACTATAAGGCATATTTTCTAAATCATTCTTGTGGCTCTTCTCTGAGCCCTCTCCAATTTAACAACATTCTTCTTGAATTGTGGGCACTGTAAATGGATGCAGCATTCCAGCTGCATGTGCACAAGTGCCAAATACAGGGTAAAATAACTTCTCTACTCCTCTTTGAGATTCCCTTGTGTACGCATCCCAGGATCGCGTTTGCTCTTTGGTCACAGTGGGAGCTCATGTTCAGCTGGTTATCCACCGTGACTCCCAAATCTTTTTCAGAGTTATAGCTTCCCATGATAGTGTTCCGCTATCCTGTAAGTGTGGCCTACACTCTTTGGTCTTAGATGTATACATTTACACATATTAAACAACATATTGTTTGCTTGCATCCATCTTACCAAACAATTCAGATTGCTCTGAATCAGTGATCTGTCCTCTTCGTTATTTATCAATCCCCCATTTTTTGTGTCATTTGCAAATATTATCTGTGATGACCTTATGTTTTCTTTCAGGTAATGAATACAACTGTTAAATAGGATAGGGCCAAGAACTATCCACTTGACAGTGATTCTTGGATTACAGTTACATTTTGAGACCTGTCAGTTTTTAATTCATATAAAATTAGCCTGGCACACATTATATCTTCCTAGTTTTTTTAATCAAAATGTCATGTGATACCAAGTCAATTGCCTGACAGAATTTTAAGTATATTATGTCAACACTATTACCTTTTATCAACCAAAATTGTAACCTCATAAAAAAAAAAAGATATCAAGTTTGTTTGACAGGATCTATTTTCCATAAACCCATATTGATTTGTATTAATAAGATTATTCTCCTTTAGTTCTTTATTAATTGAGTCCCATATCAGTTGCTCCATTATCTTGCCTGGAATTGGTGTAAGGCTGACAGGCCTGTAATCAGGGGCAGCTCCAGGCCCCAGCATGCCAAGCGCGTGCTTGGGGCGGCATGCCACGGGGGGCTCTCTGCCGGTCGCCGGGAGGGCGGCAGGCGGCTCCGGTGGACCTCACGCAGGCGTGCCTGCGGAGGGTCCGCTGGTCCCACGGATTCGGTGGAGCATCCACAGGCACGTCTGCGGGAGGTCCACCGGAGCCGTGGGACCGGCGACCGGCAGAGCGCCCCCCGCGGTGTGCCGCCGTGCTTGGGGCGGCGAAATGGCTAGAGCCGCCCCTGCCTGTAACTATCCAGGTCATCCCATTTATCCTTTTTAAAAATTAGCACAACATTAGCGTTCCTCCAGTCTTCTAGAACGTCCTCAGTGCTCCAGGACTTATTGAAAATCAACGTTAATGGTCCAGCTTTTTCTATCATGTTTTTACTTTAACAATAAATGTGTTTACTTAGAAGGAGTGGTGTGGTAACTTGTAATTGCTGGCAACACCTAGCCCTCAGAGAGAAAGAAAAGCAAAGGAACTGGCTTTTTAGGCAGACTGTCTTGCTGGAGATATCACAGTGTAGATGAGGGAGCTGTGCAGCCTTAAAATCGCTGGTCAGAAGGGAGTGAGATGTGGGTTTCTGCTCAGAAGAAGCAATGGCTGGGAGCCAGAAACCTTAAGTGGATTCCCTCAAGGGACCACAGAGTGGGAAATACAGATGCAATTACTCTGAAACTGTGACAATAGTATGGTGCCCTAATTTGAACATGCATTTTTAACATTGTACTTTAAATTTTATTTTGTGGTATTCAAATGTGAAAAATACCCTACTTAATTTTTAAATGTTTATCTTTCTTTCCTCAGAGTATACCTAATATACTAAATACCTTCACTGTAGAAACAAAGCATTCTGTTTTTTACAAGAATTTCCACTTGTGGAGATTAATTTAAAAAATTGTATAGTGCATTATTTCAGTTTTGTAAAATTGTCAGCATTTTCAGGGACTGGGGTCTTGCCAGGCATTATGTGCAAGATTTAGCTATCAATGACTTTTCTTAAAGATCAGTTACATTAAGGATTTAGGATTAAGGCTGCGTATCTGTTGTGAAGGTCACCTTTCTGTGACCTCCATGAGTTCTGCAATGGTTAGTGTAGCTAACACCAGGGCAGGTGGCCCTGCAGTCAACTGTTCCAGCCACTGCTGGAGCACCAGCCGCTAGGGCGACCCTGCAAGCCACTGCTGTAGCAGTTCCACAGCCAGCCGCACCAAACGCTGCTGAGTCCCCCTTGGTAGCTGGCCCCGGGAACCACTCAAGTAGCGGTCCCGGGGCGGTTGGAGCAGCAGCCTTGGGGACAGCCGCACCAGCCTCTGCTTGGCGGCCCCCAGCTTCCCCAGGGACCGCCTGAGCAGCGGCCAGTGGGGCTGACCCCAGGGGCTCCCCAGAGCAGCGGCCCCATGGGGGGCCTTCAAAGTCACCCAAGCTAAAATTTGGTCAGGGGTATTTATATTAAAGGTCATGGACAGGTCACAGACCATGGATTTTTGCTTGTGACCTGTCCATGACTTTAACTAAAAATACCCGTGACTAAATTGGAGCCTTACTTAGGATCACTCTTTTTTTGGTTGGGGGGGAGCGGTGGGGAGGTTACATAACTTGGGCTTTGATTCTTCTTTAAGTAGATGCAGCTGGGTATTCGACTTAGGTGCGTGTGTTCCCAGTGTACTGGAGCCAGAGAATTTTGCCAAGCAGCACCTGTAGAGGGGTGGTGTTCATGCTTTGTGGCCATAGCCCCTCCCCTGACTAAATGAGGCTTTGCCGCCTTTACCCCCCTCCCAGTTCCTTCTTACCATCCATGCTTGGAGTCAGTGCTCTGTCTGGTTCTTAAATTCATAATGTATCACTATTTTTAGTGTCTTTTTCTTTCTGCATATAGTTAGTAGTACCTTTAGTGTTAGTTAGATTTAGTGTTAGTTGCATTTACTTAAGTATTCCCCTCACCGGGCTTTAAACATTGTCTGTCATGTGGGGGAACAAGGCCCACATCAAGGAGCGATGTGTGATTTGTCAACTCCGGTTCCAGCCCTGGGGCATCCATTGAGTTTGATACGGATGAGGGCAATGCCAGCTCTGGCTGTTTCCATGCCAGTAGCATACCAGGTGGCTACGGCCCTCTTCTGCCTTTCTGTCCTGACCTCTCCCTTGGTACAGGACATTGACAGTTCTTCTTCGAGTGATTGCTCCTATGCATTCCAGTTAGGTGTGCGTGCCGCGCGTGCACGGGTCTTCGGAACATTTTTACCCTAGCAACTCCGGCGGGCCAGCTGGGCACCCCCTGGAGTGGCGCCGCCATGGCGCTGGATATATACCCCAGACGGCCCGTCCGCTCCTCAGTTCCTTCTTACCGCCCGTGACGGCCAGTTGGAACAGTGGAGTGCTCCTTTACCTCCACAGCCCTAGCGTTTCTCCATTTCTTCAGTGTACATAGTTGGTTAACCCAGTTTAGTTGTTAGATTAGTTGAATAAGTTTAGTTAGATATAGTATAGTAAGGGAATTAGGGGGGTTTAGCCCCTCTTCTTCCACAACCGGTGCGGGCTGGTGCCCAAGGCACCGGGGTTTAAGCCCTGTGCGGCTTGCCAGCGGCACATGCCTGTCGGGGACCCGCACGACTCCTGCCTGCGCTGCCTTGGGGAGACCCATCGGCCAGATAAGTGTCCCATCTGCACGGCGTTTAAGCCAAGAACTAGAAAGGAGCGGGACACTCGCCTGAAGCAGCTCCTTATGGAGGCGACACTTCAACCTGCCGCGCCGACCCCAGCGGCACCGAAATCATCATCGGCGCGCAGCGCACCGGTGGCCCCGAGCCGCTCCAGTACCAAGACTGCTCGAGCTCTGCAGCCGGCACCGGCGTCCCGGCACCGTTCCCTCTCTCCATCGAGGAAAAGGAAGACGGCGCAGACGGCCTCTAAGCCACATCCTACGGGACCGCTTGCCCAGCCACCACCGGCGCCTCCGGTACCGGCTGCGGCGGTGCACAAACCGTGCACGGTACCGTCGACTCCGGCGCTGCAAGAGCCGTTGAGTCCGGTACCACCCTGCTCCCCGGTGCCAACCGCGGTTGAGCTGCGGCTCCCATCCACGTCCGAGACATTCTCGACGGCGAGAGAGCTCATCGAGCTCACAGAGGCACCGAGCCTCCGGCCCCCGGCACCGCCGGTGTGGGCCGTTCAGTCAGCGGGCAAGCCGGCGATGATGATACGGCCGCCTCCCCATGCCGGACGAGATGGACGTCGGTCCCGGTCCTGGTCCCGCAGAAGGTCACTGCCACGCCGATCCAGATCTCGGCACCGTTCACCATCGCAGTACCGCTCCCCGTCTCGGCACCGGTCGCAGTCCCGGTACCGCTCAACATCGCGGTACCGGTCGCACTCCCGGAGACGCTCCTGGTCCCGGTCACCCGACCGTCGGTACCGAGGGAGGTCCGGATCCCGGTATCGTTCCCGGCACCGCGACTCCCGAAGCCGCTCCCGACGCCGTCGGTCGAGGTCACGGCCGAGCTCCCGGCACCGGTCGAGCTCCCGGCACCGTAACAGTCGCTGGTTCCGCTCTCCATCCCGGCACCGCGATGACCGGCACCGATCCTCGGCACCGCCCAGGGACCTACTGCCGGCATCCGCGGTGCAATCTTTCAGCGCCTCTGCCCTGCCTTGGCCTTCTCGCCAGCCCTCGGTCGCCTCTCAGGCGGGCAGCGGGAGAGATCTCCTGGCCGACCCCCAAGGCCAGGACCGCGGACCGCAGCAGTGGGGTTTTTGGGTACCTTGGGCCTACTACGAGCCTCAAGGACTCCCCTTTCCCCCGCAGCACGTGGGCGCCGAACATAGGGTGCCCGAAGCCACGGTGAGCAGACCTCCCCCATCACCAACGGGTGAGGCCCCGTCGCCACTTGGTCCCACACAGCATCCAGGGTCCGAGGCGGCTTCACACCCCCTGGAGGAACCAGCTCCAGAAGCAGTGGTCCACGGTCTGTCCTCATCATCCTCGCCGGATGAGGCGGTGGCGGGGGCTTCTACGGCAGACCCCCCTCCTATTGACTTGCGGGCCCACCAAGACCTTCTTCGCCGCGTGGCGAAGGCTATCGACCTCCCTGGGTGGAGGTCCCAGAGGATGACGACCCGGTGACCAACGTCATTGGAGCTGAGGCCCCGCTGCGGGTGGCCCTGCCCTTCATCCGCACCATACAGCGGAATGCCACTACCATCTGGCAGTCACCGGCGTCCGTCCCTCCTACCGCGCGTGGCGTGGAGCGGAAGTACTCGGTCCCGCCCACCGGATATGAGTACCTTTATACACACCCGACTCCGGACTCCCTCGTGGTACAGTCCGTAAGTGACCGGGAGAGGCACGGGCAGCCCGCTCCGGCGCCAAAATCCAAAGACGCACGGCGCATGGATCTGTTGGGCCGGAAGGTCTATTCGGCAGGTGGCCTCCAGCTCCGGATTGCCAACCAGATGGCTCTCCTCGCTCGGTACACCTTTGACATTTTGGTGTCCCTGGCAAAATTTTCGGAGCTGATCCCAACAGCCTCACGTCAAGAGTTCTCGGCCCTCTTGGAAGAAGGCAGAAAAGCCTCCCGGTCCTCCATCCAGGCCGCTCTGGACTCGGCGGACTCAGGAGCCAGAACCCTGGCCTCAGGTGTGACCATGAGGCGTATCTCCTGGCTGCAGTCCTCCACCTTGCCGCCTGAGGTGCAGTACACCCTTCAAGACCTCCCGTTCGACACGCAGGGTCTCTTCTCGGAGAAAACGGACTCCAGAATTCAGACCCTCAAAGATGGTCACATTGCCATCCGCACCTTGGGGATGCACACACCGGCTACCCAGAGGAGGTCATTCCGACAGCAGCCCTACCGGCCCTTTACCCAGGCCAGGTCAAAGCCATATAATAGTCGGCGTGCTAACTTAAACCGCCGTAGACCATCGGGCAACAGACGCAACCAGGCCCAGGCCCCTTCGAACGCCCCTCAAGGGCCCAAACAGGCCTTTTGATGGGACGCCCGAGGACGGCCCATCAGTCTCTTTTACGGATCCTACCCCGTTATTTTACAACCGCCTTTCCCACTTCCTTCCGGCATGGTCCCAAATAACATCGGACAACTGGGTCCTTCGTACCATCCAGTATGGTTACTGCCTTCAGTTTGTTTCGCCCCCTCCTTCCCACCCGCCTTCCCCGTCCCTCTTCAGGGACCCCTCTCACGAGCAATTCCTCCTACAAGAGGTCGAGACTCTGTTGAGCTTGGGGGCCATAGAGGAGGTGCCGCACGACATGCGGGGCAGGGGATTTTATTCCTGATATTTTCTCATCCCCAAGGCGAAAGGAGGTCTCCGACCCATACTGGACCTCCGGGAGCTCAACAGGTACCTGCTCAAGCTCAAGTTTCGCATGGTCACTCTGGGGACCATCATTCCCTCCCTGGATCCGGGAGACTGGTTTGCCGCCCTCGATATGAAGGACGCGTACTTCCATGTCGCGATCTACCCTCCCCATCGACGCTACCTGCGCTTCATGGTCAACAGCGCGCACTACCAGTTTGCGGTGCTACCCTTCGGCCTGTCAACCGCGCCAAGGGTCTTTACCAAGTGCATGGCAGTGGTTGCCACAGCCCTCCGCCGTCGTCGCATACATGTCTACCCGTATCTCGACGACTGGCTGGTTCGCGGGACATCCCGGCAGCTGGTAGTGGACCAGATGGACCGGTTCCTGGGCCTTCTCATCAATGCTGAGAAGTCCACCTTAACTCCATCACAATGAGTGGAGTTCATCGGAGCGGTCCTCAACTCCAATTTAGCCAGGGCCTGCCTCCCTCGATCTCGGCACCAGACAATGGTCTCCATCATCCGGGACCTACACACCTTTCCCACGACGACGGTGCGGTCCTGCCTACGCCTCCTGGGCCACATGGCGTCCTGCACATTCGTGACAACGCACGCCAGGCTACGCCTTCGCCCATTTCAATCTTGGCTGGCGTCGGTGTACCGCCCACATCGCAACCCCATAGACATGGTGGTCACGGTCACGAAGCCTACCCTCGATTTGCTCAGCTGGTGGCTGGACTCAGAGGTCGTGTGTGCAGGAGTCCCGTTCCGCCCTCCTCGTCCATCCGTCACACTGACCACGGATGCCTCGGCGTTGGGATGGAGGGCTCACTTGGGCGACCTTCACACACAGGGTCTCTGGTCGCCCCAAGAGCTCTCCCTCCACATCAACGTCCAGGAGCTGCGAGCGATCCGCTTGGCGTGTCTCGCCTTCCGCGCCCGTCTGCAAGACCGCTGCGTGGCGGTGTTCACGGACAACACAACGGCGATGTTCTACGTGAACAAGCAGGGCGGAGCCCGCTCCTCCCTGCTCTGCAAAGAAGCCATGCTCCTGTGGGACTTCTGCGTGACCCACTCGATTCGCCTGGAAGCATCCTTTCTTCCAGGAGTGCAGAACACGCTGGCCGACCATCTCAGCAGATCGTTCCTTTCCCACGAGTGGTCTCTTCGTCCGGATGTGATGCACACAATTTTCCGGAGGTGGGGGTTTCCCCAGATAGACCTGTTTGCCTCCAAGGAGAACAGGAAGTGCCATCTGTTTTGTTCATACCAGGGTCGCTCCCCAGGCTCCCTGTCGGACGCATTCCTCTGCTCCTGGACGGATCACCTCCTCTACGCCTTCCCTCCGTTCCCGCTCGTACACCAAGTGCTACTGAAGCTCCGGAGGGACAGGGCCCACGTCATACTCGTCACTCCGGCCTGGCCGAGGCAGCACTGGTACACCCTGCTGCTTGAGCTCTCCGTTCGGGATCCCATTCCCCTTCCGTTATGGCCGGACCTCATCACGCAGGACTTCGGCAGACTGCACCACCCGAACCTTCAGTCCCTCCATCTTACAGCTTGGTACCTGCGTGGTTGACCCACGCAGAGAGAGACTGTTCGGTGGCAGTACAGCAAGTCCTACTTGAAAGCAGGAAGCCTTCCACTCGCTCCACCTACCTCGCGAAATGGAAGCGTTTCGCGCTCTGGTGCGATCAGCGCGGCCTTAATCCCTTCCTAGTCCCTATCCCTACAATCCTGGACTACCTCTGGTACCTTAAAGAACAAGGACTCGCGGTCTCCTCCTTGAAGGTGCACCTGGCGGCCGTGTCCGCCTTTCGTCCATCCATGGGAGGTCGGTCCATCTTCTCCAACCAGATGGTTTCCCGCTTCCTTAAAGGCCTGGACCGCTTGTACCCACCGGTGCGGCGTCCTACCCCGACCTGGGACTTGAATCTCGTTCTGGCCAGACTTATGGGACCGCCCTTCGAGCCCCTGGCCACGTGCTCTCTACTCTATCTCTCCTGGAAGACAGCCTTCCTCGTCGCAATTACATCAGCAAGACGAGTCTCTGAGCTCCGTGCCCTAACGGTTAGTCCACCATACACAGTCTTCCACGGAGACAAGGTGCAGCTTCGACCACACCCGGCCTTCCTCCCTAAGGTGGTGTCGGCCTTTCACCTTAATCAGGAGATCTTCCTTCCGGTCTTCTTCCCGAAGCCGCACGCCTCACCTCGTGAGCAACAGCTTCACACCCTGGACGTCCGCAGGGCCCTCGCTTTTTATATCGAGCGGACGAAGCCCTTCCGGCGTTCGACCCAGCTGTTTGTAGCGGTTGCCGATTGCATGAAAGGTGAGCCGGTCTCCTCGCAGCGGATTTCCTCCTGGATGACGGCATGTATCCGGACATGCTACGAGCTTGCTCGCGTGCCACCATGTCGCCTGACCGCTCACTCAATGAGAGCGCACGCCTCGTCGGCCGCCTTCTTAGCCCATGTCCCCATCCAGGACATCTGTAGAGCGGCCACCTGGTCTTCTGTTCACACCTTCGCTTCCCACTACGCGTTGGTGCAGCAATCCAGAGACGATGCAGCCTTCGGCTCTGCAGTCTTACACTCTGCCACGTCTCACTCCGACTCCACCGCCTAGGTAAGGCTTGGGAATCACCTAACTGGAATGCATAGGAGCAATCACTCGAAGAAGAAAAGACGGTTACTCACCGTAGTAACTGTTGTTCTTCGAGATGTGTTGCTCCTATCCATTCCAGACCCGCCCTCCTTCCCCACTGTCGGAGTAGCCGGCAAGAAGGAACTGAGGAGCGGACGGGCCGGGGCAGCGCAGGCAGGAGTCGTGCAGGTCCCCGACAGGCATGTGCCGCTGGCAAGCCGCACAGGGCTTAAACCCCGGTGCCTTGGGCACCAGCCCGCACCGGTTGTGGAAGAAGAGGGGCTAAACCCCCCTAATTCCCTTACTATACTATATCTAACTAAACTTATTCAACTAATCTAACAACTAAACTGGGTTAACCAACTATGTACACTGAAGAAATGGAGAAACGCTAGGGCTGTGGAGGTAAAGGAGCACTCCACTGTTCCAACTGGCCGTCACGGGCGGTAAGAAGGAACTGAGGAGCGGATGGGCCGGCTGGGGTATATATCCAGCGCCATGGCGGCGCCACTCCAGGGGGTGCCCAGCTGGCCCGCCGGAGTTGCTAGGGTAAAAATGTTCCGAAGAGCCGTGCACGCGCGGCACGCACACCTCACTGGAATGGATAGGAGCAACACATCTCGAAGAACAACAGTTACTACGGTGAGTAACCATCTTTTCTGTGTTGTTTATGGCCCCATTGGCTGGACGAGCTGCTTAGAGCCTGTCAGCACCACACCCAGATGTTCCCCTTCCACAATCTGTGGAAGCAGGTCCGGTACCAGCTCAGTGCAAGGGACTCCTTGGCACTAGGAAACTCTTTGGCACTGTTGCATTTGGCACTGCCAATGTTACTGTGGCAGCTCTTACCATCCTCTATTTCGGCACTGTTGACGCCACTCCCAGAACCAGCAACAACGGAGGTGTGTTTGGTGCCAGCAGTATGGTTTCCACCATCAATGCAAGTTCCTCCTTCATTTTCGGCAACGGATAAATCAGACCAATTACTCACCCGTTAGTACTGGCTCCACCTTTATTCACGGAAGCCTGAGGATCCTCAAGGTGAGTGATTTCCACCTTCCACCTTCCGATCTCCTTGCTCATCCCACATTGGGGACCATTTATGGAGCACCATGGACACCAGGATTGGCACTTGTCTCACAATGGAGATGGGGGCCCCTGGCCAGGGGCTTACTGACCACCAATGCTCTATCCTTATGCCCAGTGGCCTCCTTTAAATCTATTGGGCTCTCCTTGGTCACAGAGGTCGCACTTCTCAGCTCACTGGCAAATTGGTGGTGGAGACCCCAGATCAACCTGAGATTCAGGTATCAGTGAGCCTTCCCCATGCAGAGCCTGTGGAGCTAACCCTTCCAGATCCACCAGTCCAGGAGCAGGTGCAAGCCTTAGCTCAGATAACTGCCTCTTTTTCATCCCTGGGCGATTCAACAGTGCCTGCGTCTTCCTCTCTTTCAATACCTGAGGATTTCAAGGCCTATCAGGACCCTGTGTGGTGCATGGCTGCTTCCATGGGCATTCAGGTGGGGTTTCTGCAGGAGAACACCCACAAGTTCTCCTGCAGAGAGGGGGAGGGGAGGGATAGCTCAGTGGTTTGAGCATTGGCCTGCTAAACCCAGGGTTGTGAGTTCAATCCTTGAGGAGGCCACTTAGGGATCTGGGGCAAAAATTGGTCCTGCTAGTGAAGGCAGGGGGCTGGACTAGATGACCTTTCAAGGTCCCTTCCAGTTCTAAGAGATTGGTATATCTCCAATTATTACCTTTACCTTAAGTTAGTGGATACCCTGCAGCCATCTGCTCCTGGGAGAGTAGCCCTTCCTATTGATGATATACTCCTAGAGCCTGCAAAGTGTGTCATGCTGTTTTCAGATTAAAAATAAAATAAAATAAACCTGTTTACTCTTACAAGTTGGAAAACAGAATATTTTGTTTTAGAATGTAATTTCCCTTTGTTTTCACATATGGACGCTCAAACCTTCTTTCACTAGCCTTTTTATTATTAAAAAACAATCCCTACATATTTCCATTTTTAAATCAGATTTTCCTGTTTCCTGTATGTTCTTAGTTCCAGAAGATGCACATTTTCATGCCTGTCTTATTCAATCACACTTGTCCTCTTCCTTCTTGTTCTCCTTCCCCACATACCATGCTTAAGGATTCTCTTTCCATAGCAATGTTGTTTTTGCCAGATGCCTTATTGGTCTTGCATCTGTACTCTATTTGCTGTATAATTTAATGATGCAATGTTTTCCACCAGTGGCTCATTGCCAGAAAAAGTGATAAGACATTTAACCAATGAAGAAATAAACTATGATGTGGTGCTATCCTTCAGAATTTTATTAAAGCTAGGATTCTCATTGTACACTGATCCAGACAGCCTGCTCAGTGCAGTACATATATCTGGAGGTTTTTATTTTCTTAAATTTGTGATGCTACAGAACACACAAGTTTTTTTTCTCCCCAGTGGCGGCTCTAGTGCTCATGAAAGGTTAAAGGTATTCTGTGTGTATGCTTGTTGTTGGATTTCCTGCAATCTGTGGAAGCTGGCAATAGGAAGTTTGTTGTAACTTTGTCAGTGTTCTAATGAAATGGGCTAGTTCATGTTCCCCAAAGGGTGTGAAAAGCTTGTTATACATCAAGCTTATCAAATAAGCTATTTTCCCCAAGCAATCGTGTGATAGGTGTTGTTAAAAAGATCCTCAAATTGAATGTGTATGAATTATATTTAGGTTATATTATGATGTTAAAATTATCTGCGGTGCCGTCCTTTAATGCCTGATGAGAAAAAAGCTTTCATTATAAGTATGAAAATATCAAAAGAGACTTTAAAATATTGAGTAGTTTTTGTGTAATTATAAGGGAGGAAGTGTCATCTATTGGGTACAGCAGAGGGCTTGAAATTGGAATCTGGGTCCATTATTGATTTCTCCTGCCCACTGACTTACTATGTGACTTTGAATGAGTCTCTTCTTCACTTTGCACCTCATTTTGAGCATCTTCAAATACTGATGACTAATATTTAACTACTTTATCTAACTAAATGGGACAAATTGTAAATGAATCTGTTGGAATGACTGGCAAGGGACTCAGTCTACCTTAATCTCAGTCCTCCAAGAGGAGTGGTTTGAGGGCCCAGGGAATTAAAAGGAGTTACAAGAGGGGATACACGAATACCGTGTTCTCGCACAGACTTGAGCATGCATTTCTTAGACAGTTCTTGAGAAAAGATTCAAAGGTGATGTCAATATAGTTGGATGGTTTTGAGATTGAACTTCCTTATATTTAATAATTTTCTTTCTTGCTACAATAATTACACCTGTCTTATAACACAAGCTAAAGGGAATCTATTTATGTATAATTCAGTTTTCTTTCATTATCTCATATTTTTGCTTTTCAAATAGTGTGTAATGTAAGAGGGTTTTTTTTCTGCATTGTATTTCAGGATTTATGATCTCATATTTTTAGGAGGCACATATCACCAAAGTAGGGCACTGCACACCATGTGGCTATGGTTGTGTCTTAAGTGGAGCAACCAGGGAAAATATTTGAGACACAAACTCCAAATTATATCAAAATCCCTGCATTGTTCTAAAACAATCTAGGGAGACTTTATTATATGGGTGCCCTTTAGAGCATAACACTATTGCATAAGGTATGTCTACACAGCAAAAGCTGTGCTAGGGCTAACCTACCCAAGCTATTTTGAATCCATCTAGCATGAATAACAGCAGTGAAAGTGAATCATGGGCTTCAGTGCAAGCTAATGAGCCAAGTACATGTCTAGGATCCATGCTGGGCTTATGCTACTTGCACTGTTTTCTTTCCACTGATATTTGTTACTTGCACTATCTGGCTTTAAGCTAGTTCAGGTAGGCTAGTCTGTGCACAGCTTTTGCTGTATAGACATACGCATTAGATGGAGGTTGTGAGCAAATGTGCCACTGAGGCATCTGTGAGACGTGTTTGAGAAAATAATGAAGTATTATAAAAGAAGAATATAAATTTCAACTTCAAGACTTGTTCCAGAAAGCCATATAACCACAACCAGAATATCTGTATGAATTCTGGGAGGATTTTTGTATTCTATTTTACTTGAGCCATTCTCTATCTTTTAATTCTAGTTATTTGTGTAAAATAGAGTGCCCTTTAAAAACACATTAACTAGAAAAATGGTTGAGCTAACAAGTCAACAGAAAATGCAGAAATTTATTGGAATAACTTATGTACCATTCATATAAATTATATGAAATATTGTCTTTATTGCTGGTAAAGTAGGGAGCAAAGCTGCAGAAGGCTATAGATTCAAGTCTCCAGAAAGCCAGCAGCAAGATCACATTAAACACCAGGATTAGTTATGCTCTTACCATGAAGTTCAGTTACTGAGTGCACAGGCTGAAGTTGTGAACAAACAGCATCACTTGCCCCATAACCTCAGCTGTACAGAACGCAATGCCATTCACAGCCTCAGAAACAACTCTGACATAATCAGAAGGGCTGACAAAGGAGGCGCTGTAGTCATCATGAACAGGTCAGATTATGAACAGGAGGTTGCCAGACAACTCTCCAACACCATATTCTACAGGCCACTATCCTCCAATCCCACTGAGGAGTACCAAAAGAAACTACCCAATCTGCTCAAGAAATTCCCTGCTACGGCATGGGAACAAATCTACACATACACATACCTAGAGCCCCGACCAGGGGTATTCTATCTGCTACCCAAGATCCATAAACTTGGAAATCCTGGACACCCCATCATCTCAGGCACTCTTACAGCAGGGTTATCTGGCTATTTGGACTCTCTCCTCAGACCCTACGCTACCAGCATTCCTAGCTATCTTCAAGACACCACCGACTTCCTGAGGAAACTACAATGCATTGGTGGTCTTCCTGAAAACACCATCCTAGCCACCATGGATGTAGAAGCTCTTTACACCAATATTCCACATGAGGATGGACTACAAGCTGTCAGGAATAGTATCCCTGATGAGGCCACGGCACACTTGGTGGCTGAGCTTTGTGACTTTGTCCTCACCCATGATGTGGAAAAATTGATCCACGCGTCGTGTTTGGATCAGAACAAGCCTGAGGCACCTTTATTGATTACAAGCATGCAGGGGGTGACAGCTAGCGGAGCTGCCCCCCCTTCCCCCCGAGTTCAGGAACACACAAGCTTTTTAAAGCTTAAAACCACAGACAGATTACACATACTTCCATATTAATTACCTTATTTGGAATACACTGCAAAATTAATATAGGTCAAAAGCAAAAAGAACAATCACTCTTCTTATTTGGCTTTTCCTGTTATTGTTATTCACAGTCTGGTTTGTTTGCGGTTTGACTTTTCTAACAGTGCTATTGCGGTTATATATTTCCTAAGCTTGGGCTATTAAAAATTGTTCTGTTTGGGGATTTTTTTCCACTCTGACTCCTTCTGCCCCTTGTACACAGAAACAAGCAGGATTTTAGTTCAAGGCCTGTAAGCAAGCTTGACCAAACTCAGGCCTTGACTAAAGTTTAAGGCCTGCTAAATTTTCCCTCACACCTGCAACCATTTCAGATTTGGGGACAACTTATACTTTCAAGTCAGTGGCACTGCTGTGGGTACCCGCATGGCCCCACAGTATGCCAATTTTTTTATGGCTGACTTAGAACAACACTTCCTCAGCTCTTGTCCCCTAGCACTCCTCCTCTACTTACGCTACACTGATGACATCTTCATCATATGGACCCACAGGAATGTTGCCGGCACAAAGGCCCGAGGCGACAGCAACAGTGGTTCGTTGCCCGGAGTGCCTCGCTCCAATAGACACACCAGGGTGGAGAAGCAAAAAAAGGTTTATTTGAGACCTCAAATAGCAGGATGCTTGGAGACACACGTCTCAAATCAAGCACACCCCATACAAGCCGCTCTCTTTCTTTATACATGATTTTAGCTAAGCATTTCTATTACCCCCCCAATGCCCAGCTCCCCCTTCCCCCGCCCTTTTCTTCCTCCCTTTTAGTTCCCATACAGCAAATACATTATAACGTAGCAATTACTCTAAACAGGTTAAATCATACTTGGCAGCAAATGCATCATTTCGTTAGTAACTTTTTCCCGACCGGTTATTTTGTTTCACTCCCTTCAGCCAGGTGCAAGCAGGCTGTATAATTGCCTCCTGGTACTGATAACTAGTTGCCACACATTCCATTCTTTCCGTCTGGCCTGTGGGGTTAATTAAAGTCTAAACATGGAAGCGGTTCGGACAAGCAGAGGCCTGATACAGGGAGCCTTCATTGGCACTGTCATTTTCCACCCTTCTGTTAACACTGGGCCATGCCTGGTGCCACCAACAATTCCCCCCTTTGAGAATACTCAACAAACTTTTGGCTGAGTCTTCTCAAACTTTAAAGACAAAAAAACAATGAAGCTTTGCAGAAATATGTACAACTGCTCTTTTGAGCTTAGTCACCCCAACCCAAGAATGAACGCATGGACAAAAGAGTGGAATGTTCATCTAACAACTAAGGGATTGGGGCACTGACTATAAATCAGGTAGGTATACCAAGTGGTTTAATTTCCCAGATGTCTCGGTGAATAATTCAGTTCCATATGCATGCTCCCCATGGACCCAGCAGGATTCGGTATGTGGGAGCCCACACCCACCCTAACCGGTCCATATGCTTGGAAGGAGCACTGTGAATGTCCACACTTCCACCCAGAAAGTGTCCAAGTATGTCTTCATGACCACAGATCAGATGGTACTCCTGATATGTCTGTAAGGGCAGTGGGTCAAATCTGGTGCTCAAGATCACTCTGAATGGCCATCAGCTGGTCATTCAGGAAATCCTGAATTTCTAAACATACTAGATCCCACTGCAATACCTTCCCAGCCTCAGTGATATTCAATACCATCTCTGTCAGTAACTTCTGGGTTATAGAACTAAGGGTGGAAATGACATGTAACTCACCAACTTCAGCCTATACTTGGGTTAGCTGAACTTCAGAAATAAGGCTAGTGGCCCTTTCTGGTTGGCCCAATTTCTTATCATGTTCTTGGCCTTTAAGAATATTACAAATGGCTGTTACACTGTTAGCCCCAGCCCACAGGGATGTGCCCAATTTCCTCTTTTTCCAGAGGAAATAACCCAGGCTCTTTGTTGTGCTAATCTAATGGCAGCCCCTTGTGAGCAATCTGGGTATGTAAAAGTGATCTGAAAACTGAATAAAGGCAATGTCATTTAAAATCCAATTAGGGAGGGCAATACATACTGAAGGATTTATCCAAAACACAGGGCGCAGCCTGTAGAATAAACCCCAAAATCCAATTAATACCACATTCCCAAACATGGGTCCCACAAGTTTCTTCCTGCCAGTGTGTAATTCTTTGTTTCTTCACCAGGGTCAGTTCTCAATGTCCTTTTAGTCAGGAATTCCTGGACTTTGGCAATGTCAGTGGAGTGAGTGTTTCTTCTTCTTTCCCAAAACAATTGTGGTTTAGCATCCTACAGGGGAGAGGTTGCCAGCACATATCACCCTGTAATAGCTGTGCTTTTTCTAGAAAAGTCTAAAGGCACAGTTGGTCTGTCAGTGGACAAGGGACAGGTTGCCAGTACGTCACCTTGTCCTTTTTCCCTGCTGTCCAGAAGCACAGTAGAGCTAGAAGAAGAAATAGGCTAATCATCAGTAGGAAAATTCTTCCGATGTGGAGGGGTCTTTTTGCAGTGAGAATCCTGGGTCCAAGCAGTCAGTCTTTGGCACTTCACAGCAGTGTTGGTAGACAGCAGGACTTGGAAAGGGCCTTTCCAGCGTGGAGCCAAGGCAGTCTTTTGTTGATGGATCTTTATGTAGACCTAGTCTTCTGGTTCCTAGGAGTGGTAGGGCTGCTAGGATCTTTGGGTTGTTTCTTCTTTACCTGTGAGAAAAAAACCTAACACATTGCATTAGTGTCTTTGCAGATTTTACAAATTTTATAGTTGCATGGGCAAATTTAAGTCCCCCCTTTTTCTGGTTTTTAGCCAAGTAATGGTTCTTATACTTATTAGTGCCGAAGGAAGGGCATCTGGCCACTTTAAGTTTGTCTCAGCACAAATCTTGGCCAGTTTATTTTTAGCATGTTAACTATTCCTTTTTTTTTTTTCAGTTAACTCATTCTTTTTCCTTTTCCCATTTTTTTCTTTAACCTATAAAGGAAACTTTTACTTATACACCTTTTGTTAACAATAAACACATACACAGTACATTAGTCTTATTTAACATATGCCACATATACCCTTTCACTAAAATAACCTTATTACAGAGCTTTAGAACAACAAGCCAGGACAAGCACACCCACTTTGATGAGTTCACTTAATATAACCTCTAGTCCAATAGCTTTCCACCATCCCCAGCCCTCTGGCTAGAAGTCTGAGGTAGCCAGAAGGATCCCATGTACAATATGGGGAATGGGTTAACTTTCCATGTCCTTGCTTTTAAAGACTGTTAGTATGCAAATTTTAATAACCACTCTAAATTAAAAGATTTGGCCAATGAAGTTTCTTTCTCTTACTTAAGAAAATGTATTAGACTTTAGTATATTACATTTTTCCTGATGTATCCAAACACTTTGTATTCTAAGTTGAACAAAACAAGTATCTGCATTTTAATCCAACCCTTTCACTTGATTTTAAACCAGACCATCCCATGAAGATATTAAACACAACAATTCTGGCCACAAGACAAACACCACAAGACAGAACATAGAACACAAAACTTAATTCTTTACTCCATTAGTAAATGCATGGTATATTGAATGCTGTTCAGCTGGCATTAATTTTCTTTGATTATCTGAAAGACAAAAACAGAGGTCTACCCCTTCTGGGCAGTCAATCATTACTTAAAATATACAAATACCCTTGTTAATTTTAGGCAAATCAGGAGAATTACCCCATATTTTCTTTGCCTGAATTTATTTACAAACATTTGAAAGACACCAAAAACTTCTCTTTAGCATTTTTACAAAGTTCAACTGCTGTTCCCTCCAGCAACTAAAGAGTTAACTTTTCACTTTCCCTTAAAAATCACTTGCTCTCCCCTTAAATCACTTGCTTTTTCCTTCAGAAGCCACTTACCAATTCAAATCACCATTTCAAATATCCTCCTGAGTATTTGAAATTTCCATGCTTATACTCACTTACTTCTTCTTTTCACTACACCCTCAAAAGTTTCCAACCTGTTTTCCCATCTCTCTGTTGCCTGCCCGCCTGAGCCCGATCCTGCTTTTCTCGCTGAACCGTTCCTATCCTGGACACAAACTTATTCCACTACCAGTTTAGCTAGGAGGGTGGGCTTCACAACTAGCCCCCCACCCTTCTGGTCTTTTCCCTAAAACATTTTTACTCCCAAAACTATTCGAGACCTCCCTAGTAAGGCTTGCCACCTGGGCAAAAATACATGGCCATTGGGTAAAGGCCATTTACTTAACACACAATCCAAACTCCTTTGGGGGTCTACCCAGAGACCCACCCATTTGTCTGCTGACACTTAAACAGAAAAGAAAATTACACAGAGAGCAGAGAAAATTACAGTCTAAGCCAGATTTTTCCTACTTCTATTACATTGTCCGTTACGGGGGGGGGGCGGGACAGAAAGATCTCAATACAACCTCAGAGCTTCATCGCACACATGGCTTCCACCCTGAGGAATTACGAACGAGAAGTTCAGTTCCGCCCACACACCTAACGCCCAAATGAACAGAGCAGAAAAACAACAGTAACCGGTTAAACAGAATAGAACCAGAACCAGATAGTGCACCAAAACCAGATAGTGTTTCCTTATTCTATTAGGGCTCACCTTTAACCATACAATCCTTATCATATAATACCAAACAATACCAAACAAAGCAAACATAAAATAACAAGGGTAAAACAGATAGATGGTGTAAATTCTGCAGGGCTCCCCCATTCTCTATTGCTCACCAAACTGTGACAAATTTCTGTTACCAATTATTCCTCATGTCAGGTGATCAAACTGACACTGCATATAATTAAATTTTAAAGCTTCATTAAAAATAATAAAACAACAATGGAGAGTATTGGGAACACTCCCACATCACTCAGGAAAAATATGAATGCCCCAAGCCTTAAGCCACTTTAATACTTACACATATCCAGACTGGCCACGTCTGTGTATAATGTTCAGAGAAGGGAAATAGGTGGACGGGAGATTATCCTGTATACAGCTTGTCCAGAATTTCCAACATGCTTCCACTCTTGGGATGGCTGTTCTTTTACACCCTGGACTCTCCTGCGGCGTCTCTTTCAGAGATTCCAGTTCAGGTCAGCTGCCCTATGGCTTTTCCAGTGTCACCGAGCCATACCAGCTACAGGGTTGCAGAAGCACACTGTTGGATCTCACTGGAGAATTAAGCTTTGCAAATGCAATCTCAGTTTTGTAACTTGTACTGCCTTTGGTTTGCCTCTGTCTCTATTTTCCACAACCAGCTGGAGCTGAAAGCAGTTTTATTTAGCATAGTCTGTGTGCTGGTTCTTGACCTTGTACGCAGAGCAGCTCTCTCTTTATCTCTGGGGTTAGCCGAGTTTCAAATTAACCCGTTCCTAGACAAATTGCTCACACTGTGTCAGAGGCTTTTTTTTGTGATTAAAAGCTCCTCTGAGATATATGATCTTATCTAGATTGAAGATACCTTCTAATGGGCACTGTTTAGATGGATTTTCACGCATGTGAAGATTCCAATTCTCTAAATACCTGCAGGTTTTAGGACCATAATGTACGTACATGTACTATGCTGGGGTACCCTTAGGGGGTGAGGTAGAATTTTTAGACTGTCCTTTACCCATTTTCCACTTACACACACAGAGAGGGTACCCTGTCCGCGCTAGCGGCTCATAAACTAAGAATCTCTCCCTACAGAACACTCACACAGGAGAGACTAACGAGGATGACTGACTCTCCTACACCTCCCTTCAGCAAAGAGCGTCGGCTAGTCTCTGGGAGACACAGCGCCGCATACTCTGATTGCATCCAGTGAGATGATCAGACTGTCAGTAGCCCACACGGAAAGGAAGGGGGGGGAGGGAAGATGGGTTCACACATTCCTAGACCCAGGCAGCTTCCTCGCCGGACGATGCCAGGCTGAGTCAGCCCACCGTGGGTCGGATCTCCTAAAGATCCACTAGTTACTGGGCTTGCGTTAGACTACTCCTGATCATTAGCAATCGCTTCACAGGGTAATCTGGGCGTCTTTCAGTAACGAACACTCACACTGGTATACACACACACACACCAAGGCCATTGTTTCCTATTGCCACGATGCATCTTATCTTGCTGCACAGTCAATAAATTCAAATGGCATGAGCCCAGCAGAGACAGACATTCCCACGGACAGTTCTCCTCCCAGTGCAGCTCTGGGGCATATGATGAGGGATTTTTACAAGAGCTCTACATACAAACAGCTTCAGAAGCTACCCATTCGCTGACAAAACAGAAGTAATTGAAGGATCATGTTGTAATTAAGTGATCCTTCTGGTGGCCACCTTTCCTGGCTCTCTAACTGATACTGAGGCCAGTCTACTGTATAAAATCTTTTCAGTTTACTCTTAGTCAATGGATCTGATTCAAACACTCTCCAATTCATCAGAATGCATTCTAAGGGTGTACACCATACCCTGCCTGTACTCTGTTCCTGCCCCATACCTATGGGAAGACACTGGGCGTCCCCAGGTCTTAACAGGCAAACAAAAGGTTAACAGCACTGGACTGTTCCTACCTTATCCACAGGACCGGTTCCTCACCGTCGCCCGCAACTGCTTCTCCACTATCTGAGTGCGTTGCACCGTTGTGTCCTCCAAGGTCAGCCTGACGCGTCTCTGCCGAGGCCCCCGGTAAAGGCACCGGTGCGCGCCGGGCGTCGGCTGTGACCATCGTCTGCCGCCAGTGGAGGAGTCCGGGCAAGGCACAATTTTGCCTCGAGCCCACCCAGGGATGCCAAAACTGTTGCCGGCACAAAGGCCCGAGGCGACAGCAACAGTGGTTCGTTGCCCGGAGTGCCTCGCTCCAATAGACACACCAGGGTGGAGAAGCAACAAAAGGTTTATTTGAGACCTCAAATAGCAGGATGCTTGGAGACACACGTCTCAAATCAAGCACACTCCATACAAGTCGCTCTCTTTCTTTATACATGATTTTAGCTAAGCATTTCTATTACCCCCCCAATGCCCAGCTCCCCCTTCCCCCGCCCTTTTCTTCCTCCCTTTTAGTTCCCATACAGCAAATACATTATAACGTAGCAATTACTCTAAACAGGTTAAATCATACTTGGCAGCAAATACATCATTTCGTTAGTAACTTTTTCCCGACCGGTTATTTTGTTTCACTCCCTTCAGCCAGGTGCAAGCAGGCTGTATAATTGCCTCCTGGTACTGATAACTAGTTGCCACACATTCCATTCTTTCCGTCTGGCCTGTGGGGTTAATTAAAGTCTAAACATGGAAGCGGTTCGGACAAGCAGAGGCCTGATACAGGGAGCCTTCATTGGCACTGTCATTTTCCACCCTTCTGTTAACACTGGGCCATGCCTGGTGCCACCAACAGGAAGGAGGCCCTTGAAGAATTCCACCTGGGTTTCAATAATTTCCACCTCACCATCAACCTCAGCCTGGACCAGTCCACATAAGAGATCCACTTCCTGGACACTACAGTGTAAATAAGTGATGGTCACATAAACACCACCCTATACCGGAAACCTACTGACCACTATACTTACCAACATGCCTCCAGCTTCCATCCAGGACACGCCACACAATCCATTGTCTACAGCCATGCCCTAAGATATAACCGCATTTGCTCCAGTCGCTCAGACAGAGACAAACACCTACAAGATCTCTATCAAGCATTCTTAAAACTACAATACCCACCTGGGGAAGTGAGGAAACAGATTGACAGAGCGAGTCGGGTACCCAGAAATCACCTACTACAGGACAGGCCCTACAAGGAAAATAACAGAACACCACTGGCCATCACATACAGCCCCCAGCTAAAACCTCTCCAGCACATCATCAACAATCTATAACCTATCCTGGAAAACAATCCCCCATTCTCACAGGCATTGGAAGGCAGGCCAATCCTCGCTTACAGACAGCCCCCCAACCTGAAGCAAATACTCACCAGCAACTACACACCATACCACAGAAACACTAACCCAGGAACCAATCCCTGTAACAAAACCCGTTGCCTTCTCTGTCCCCATATCTACTCTAGCGATACCATCATAGGATCCAAGCACACCAGCCACACCATCAAAGGCTCATTCACCTGCACATCTGCTAATGTGATATATGCCATCATGTGCCAGCAATGCCCCTCTGCCTTGTACATTGGCCAAACCGGACAATCTCTACATAAAAGGATAAATAGACACAAATCAGATATCAGGAATGGTAACATACAAAAGTAAGTAGGAGAACACTTCAGTCTCCCTAGACACTCAATAACAAATTTAAAAGTAGCTATTCTTCAACAAAAAAACTTCTAAAACAGACTTCAAAGAGAAACTGCTTAGCTACAATTCTGTCTCACTACAAAAGCAATTTTCCCTCTCTTGGTATTGACACGTCCTCATCAATTGTTGGGAGTGGATTACATCCACCCTGGCCTAATTGGACTTCAGCACTGGTTCTCCGCCTGTAAGGTAACTCTCTTCTCTTCATGTGCCAATATATATTTATGCCTGTTTCTGTAATTTTCACTCTGTGCATCTGAAGAAGTAGAGTTTTTTACCCACGAAAACTTATGCCCAAATAAATCTGTTAGTCTTTAAAGTGCCACCAGACTCCTCATTGTTTTTGAGTTTTTTAGTAGCATTAGAGAGTATCAATTCACATAGTTTGCTTCTTTAAAAGAATCTCTGTAATAAGAATTATTCTAATGCAGATCTTTTTAACAAAGCACTAAATTTTCCTAGGGAACATTAGAACAATAGTCTCAAATCCTTGTGATTTTCAGTACTAGCCTTATCAAGAAGTATGAAATGCTTTTAAAAACTGACATTCAAACAGACAGGGCACAAAGATGTATTTTGTAGGTTAGAGCATCAGATCTTGCAGGAGAGCCATACAGATGACCCAGATGGTAAATTAGTTATCCATTAAAGTGATCTCCTACAGCAGTGGTTCCCAAACTTGTTCCGCCGCTTGTGGAGGGAAAGCCCCTGGCGGGCCGGGCCGGTTTGTTTACCAGCTGCATCCGCAGGTTCAGCCGATTGCGTCTCCCAGTGGCCACGGTTTGCTGCTCCAGACCAATGGGAGCTGCTGGAAGCAGCGGCCAGTACGTTCCTCGGCCCACGCCACTTTCAGCAGCTCCCATTGGCCTGGAGCAGTGAACCGCGGCCACCGGGAGCCGCGATTGGCCCAACCTGCAGACACGCCAGGTAAACAAACTGGCCCGGCCCACCAGGGGCTTTCCCTGCACAAGTGATGGAACAAATTTGGGAACCACTGTCCTACAGTATTCTCTTGCTTTAAGAAGGGGAGAATCTCTTTCGTAACCATAATAGACTTTGCTCAAGCACAATACCAGTAGTAATATTTGTGACTTCTTTATTTAAGGTGACAGTGTTCTCTGTACATTCACAAATGGTAGAAATGCCACACACACCCTAGTGATGGAGAAGCTTATACTTAAATTTATGCATAATAATCACTACATTAGAATTCCCATTGTCCTTAATTTGGATTTCAATAAGATAGAGTGGATAAGGGTCAAATGACATGCCATATCTGGGTATTTCAGATGAATTTCAGTGTTTAGAATGGATATGATGTCAGGATATGCAGATGTTTTCCTCCATTTAGGGCAGTGGCTCTCAACCTTTCCAAACTACTGTACCCCTTTCGGGAGTCTGATTTGTCTTGCGTACCCCCAAGTTTCACCTCACTTAAAAACTACTTGCTTATAAAATCAAACATAAAAATACAAAAGTATCTCAGTACACTAATACTGAAAAATTGCTTACTTTCTCATTTTTACCACATAATTATAAAATAAATCAATTTGAATGTAAATATGGTACTTGCATGTCAGCATATAGTACATAGAGCAGTATAAAACAAATAATTGTATGAAATTTTAGTTTTTATCAACTTCATCAGTGCTTTTTATATAGCCTTTTGTAAAACTAGGCAAATATCTAGATGAGTTGATGTACCCCCTGAAAGACCTCTGTGTACCCTCAGGGGTACTCATACCTTAGTAAAATCAGTGAAATAGGGTACTTAACTGAACTGGTACAATTTCTTTCTTTTTTTATGTAACAGGAATATTTAAAAAGGATGTTAATGATCATTTTTCTTACTACTACAGTACTTTAAAGTTCTTTCTCATATTTCATTAATTAGTTCTCTGTCTTTGTAACATTCAGTTGTAGATTGTACTATAGAAAATGTTTGGAGAAGTCATCTGAACAGCCTGCCCTCTTGAGGGTTAAAATTAAGGCCAGTCCTGCAGTTGACTGCCTGTAGGTATAGCTTATGCCTGCTTGTCTGAGGGGGACCGTGAGGCAAACTTGCAGCCAGACCAGCGCTGCTCCCTAAGCTGCCATGACTCACCGCTCTAACATAGCCAGCAGTGACTCAACACTCGGGCCTGCTACAGCAACTCAGCTGTGCTGATTCATCCCATAAGCAGAGTCTGCAGTGACTCAGCCCTCAGGCATGCAATAGCAGCCTATACCTGGTCAGGGTCTGCATCAAATGACCCCCAGGCACAAGTGTTTCACTGACTCCACCACAGCTGCAAGTTAATCTTTGTGCCAGTGCTATTCAGCTAGGAACCCTTCTGCTGCCTTGCAGTGTTAGACTCCATATGCTTCCAGATGGTCCTTGGTCTGATTCCTGCTCTTGCCTCTGCCTCTCCTGGGCCTTGTTCTAGCTTGCTTCAGCTTTGTCTGTGCCCAGTTCTAACCTACTCCAGCCCTGTACCTGCCTCCAGACCCTAGGACTGACTCCAACCTGTTCGATCTGGACTCTGGGACTAGGGAAACTAATTCCTTTTCCTATCCTTCCTTTTATCTCTCAAATGTCAAATATAATTAAATTTTATCTTCATCTAATCTAGATCAGTTTAATTTAGCTTGAGTGATTTATGCTTTAATAAAATTACAATTTACTTTCTGATAATAAATTTTCTTAGCCATAGTAACAAAAGATACCAATGAAAGTAGCTTTCAGGTTCAAAGAAAGGAATAGCTTATTTAATTTTCAAATAGATAAGGTACTTCTCTATCTGAACAATTAAAATTTGATTTTGCTTTATTAATATAGATTGGTGCCATCTGATAGACTTGTTATTAATTCAAGTAAATAGACTTATACCCATAATGTAGATCTAGTGATAATTCTTTGTCTTTATCTAACAATACTGCACTCTATTTCTATCACACACAGAATTCTCCTCTCTCTCTCTATATATATATGTTTTTTAATATGGAGATATACCTATCTCATAGAACTGGAAGGGACCCTGTGAAAGGTCACCAAGTCCAGCCCCCTGCCTTTACTAGCAGGACCAAGTACTGATTTTGCCCCAGATCCCTAAGTGGCCCCCTCAAGGATTGAACTCTCAACCCTGGGCCCAGCAGGACAATGCTCAAACCACTGAGCTATCCCTCTCCCATTGAGTGTAAAAACTTAAAGCATATTAGGAGATAAACTTCAAACATGCTAGTCAGAAAAAATCACAGCAATTGGTAAATTGACCATATTGTTCACACACATACACACATACACACATATACATAGAGAGAGAGATTAAAGAAATTGTATGGTTCCAAAATTAACCACTCAAAAGTTAGGAAATGAAATTCTATCATATGGAACCATATGGCACCCCATATGTTTCATCGGGGTGTTGGAACCTTTAAAAATCCATAGCATAGCCCTCTGCAAGTTGAGCCAATAGAGGAAAAGGTGGCAGTAGTAGACTATATCTCTTCTCCCCTTTTCTCCCCTCCCCCAAATTTATACATATCCAAGTTTTCAGGATTGGGGCCAAAGAGTCTCAAAAGTTCAGTTTTGCAGTAAAGTTGATCACTGTTGTCAGAAAGTTGCTATGTTCAGAGTGCCTGGTTAAAGTGCATGGAACTCAGCTGAAGTAATTGGAATTTACACCCTTTTAAACCAGGGCTGAATTAGGCCTCTGATGTTTAAAATAAAGGGTGTAAGGGGTTTTGTTCTGTAATGTCTTAAATTAATTAGAGAGAACTGTATGCTAAAAAGGTTCATTAATAGTACTGTCAAGGGGGTCTTATAATTTAAAAATCAAAATATATTGAACAATCTTATTGACTAATTTTTAGCAGGGTTTTTTTTTTTTTGGCAAATGTAACATCACAGTACAAAATGGCATGCAAAACAAATACCTGGCAATACAAATGATGTCTTGAGGATACACTGCAAAAAGAAAACAGTTTTATGGTTCATTTTGATAACTGATAACTTAATTTCAGTTACACAAATCGTCTCAGAAACAGGTAAAAGGAAAAAGCAGGTCATCCTGATGCCAGTTAAATCATTAGTTGGTAGACAGGGTCTGGAAATGCCTAATTTTTTAGTCAGATGAAGTCGTCATAATTGCTGTTTTTTAACCTGTGCCCTACGTAATAAAAATGCATAATTCAATTCAGTAAATTGAAAGATGTTTTCTCCCTGTAATAATAGCAATTTTCATGAACAATTAAATCTTTTTTGCCAACGGTTTATAGGGAAAAGTTAACAAGTGATGTTTTTGCAAGTAGCTTATTGCCCAAGGCCCAGGTTCTTTGACTTTTTAAAGTGTCTGACGCTAAATGGTTTTAGTATAAATAAAACCCATAAAACTGGCATTGAAAGAGAGGGAGAGAGACTAGAGGTACTGACAGAAAGATTTTTGTAGAAATAGCTCAGTACTATATTTTTTCATTCCTTTATACTGATCAAGCTTCTGATCCATATTTAGCTTCATTGTAAATTAGCTATGTATAGTGCCATTTAAATTTTGAATGCTTTGATCTGTTTTATTTACTTTGTTTTTTTGCAACTTTTACCCATACTAAGAATGTGATCTCTGTATAGACTGATTTATATTGGAAGCAAGTCCTATTTTTGTTTGATCATTTTGTTCTTGAACATAAGATTAGAAGAGTGGATTGGATTTTGTTCCTGAATACTTTTAAATTAGCAATCTTCACATCTTTTTAGCATGTTTGAGTGTACTACACATTTTGGCTACAGATGATAATGATCATAGAAATATAGGGCTGAAGGGACTTCAAGACATCATCTAGTCTATCCCCTTGCTCTGAGGCACAATCCTGATTCTCTTATGAATTCTGGCCTCTTTACACAGCTCTGGGAATGCAGATGGACCAGAAAGCAATTGGATCTGGTCTAGCTGAGAATTTCTTGGGTTTTGGGGAGTTTTGGGGTTGGGTCTTTTGAAGGTGTAGCTTAGTCCTGGGTTTCTGGAGGGTAGGGGATGTGGTAAGTGCACAGTGACTCCAGCAATCCCCATCTGATTTATAGCCCCTTGCCAGTTAGAGAATAAGTTAGAGGAACCCTCCATGGCTGCTGTAATGTATGTTGAAGCTGAAGCATGTCTGTTCATAGAATCAGGGAGCCACAAACTGACTCTTTGAAGGCACCCTTCAGCCCCATTTCCCACAAGCATAAGTTGAGCAGATCTCAACACAGAAAGAATCTGGGCTAATATCTTTAGTACAGCAAATTAAAAAGGAATATTCTAAGATACTTCCTGACCCGATTTACTCCTAGTTCTATGTGAAATTGCTATAAAAATTCAAAATGGGGTTTTAGAACTGAAATGAAGATGAGATGGAAGGTTTTCTTTTTCTTTTTGTGGCTCTAAGGGTCCACATTTTGAAATTTGAATGCACTTTTGCAGATATCAGAAATGTGAGCTCTCCAAAATAAACATGCAGGTAAAGGTTTATACACACTTTCAACATTTGTGTTTCTAGCTTAGATGCATACTAACATATAGATGCACTTTTGTACACAAGCATGTGTAAAAATTTAGTCCAAATCTGGCTGATTCTTATGGGTTACAAACAATGCCTATAATATTTTTTCAAGATGCTTGCTCTGAATTCTTCAACAAGACACTCTGGTTAATGCGGAAACATGATATAAGGAGAATCATTAAGAAAATATTTGAATAACCAATGTTAATAATTATTAATTTATATAAAGTATTTCTAATATAAAATACATAATTACATTATTCCTTTAATGTTTAACTGCATACAGTTCTGATTGTTTTACCATGCATGTTATGCATCTTTCTGATTTCTAGTTTAATGCAAAATATAATATTGGGATGCCACAAAAATCAGGAAGAGGAGAGCAGGTAGCACTGGGCGGGGGTTAAAGTGGTCAGACTCTCATGAAATTGCGGAGAACTGCCTGATGGAGCAGTAGAGCATTTAGAGAAGCCAAAACTACAGATAACTATACTGATTTATTACCTGATATGATGATACAGCAAAAAGCCATTGCAACTTTCCACTGAAGATGTATAATGAATATTTGGCAGAAAGAATCCTTTTAGGTTACACAAGTGCCTTTTCTTTGTACCAATGACATTCCATCCAGATTTGGCTGAAATGTAGAGTTGCAAAGATGTATAGTGGACCTTGCTATAAGACACTGGGGAGAATGCCTCTGAGAGTACAACATATAGTTCTGGGTGTCCCATTACCAGAAGGATGTCAGAAAATGTGAAGGGCTTAATAAAAGAGCAGTATAACTGAATGAGCTGAGGGGATAAAGAGCAAACAAATGGGAACTGGAATGTAGAAATTGCCGAATTTCAGAGAAAGCTGGAAGAAACCCTATAGTGGGCAGTGTGGATAATTTGCCCCTTATGATTTACCATCCTGCCATTCAGTCCTAAATACTGAAGAGATTGGTTTAAACCTTGAAGTACAAGGTCTTGTATCCCTTCCAATATTTTTATTTAAGCACTAACTGTTAATATTTGGATATTTTTGTTATCTGTTTAAGTGTCCAATCCCTCTTTAAATAAATCCCTAACAAGCATGGTTCTTTTAGACAGTACAACAAACAAGTGATGCCATATTGATTGTTACTATCTTAGCTAAAACCAGGTTTTGGCTGGTTTGGGATTAACCTATTCCCCTGCACTGGCTAAAAGAAGATATGGCAATTGGGCCTGCTTCTCAAAGATAACATTGGTATGTCAGGGGTCACTGCTAGTTTAACACATACAACTCTGCTGTATTGTTCAAAGTAGTTAGGACCATTCCTGATAATTAGAGGCTTCTCTTTTCTTATCAGCTACATTTTAAGCTCACCGTGTTTACAATTTATCTTTCCAGTTACATTTTTTTCTAACTTTTATTTGTAAGGCCTTATTACATTTGCTAAAAGGACCTGCATTGTACACAAACTGTAAAGTACATATATTTTCTTAACCACATTAAACTAACTATAACCCTTCCTATATCTATCTAATTCTGAATTGACTTTGCAGCCTTAATAATGTTCTTTTAATGTAGTGTTTGTGTGTAATTTTATATACTTTTATCGTGTCCCTTCTTAACAAATCCCACTCTTTTTCATCTCTTTCAATGAGTGTCTTTCCAGGCCCCTAATATTTCTTGTCATCCTTCTCTGAACCCCATATAATTCCACTATATCCTTTATTTGATAGGGAGTGATCAGTACTGTACACAGTATTCCAGATGATTACATCCCATTGATTAATATAATTGCATTATAACTTTCTGTATTGTTCTCCACCCTATTCCTTATACAACCTGACATGTTTCTGTTTTATTACTGCAGCTGCATATTGATCAGAGACAGCTTCACTGAACTATCCACAATTCCTTATGTTCCTTTCCTGGGTTGATATTTAATGTATAATTTTGTAAATTGTATGAGTAACTTAGACATTTTCCCTCCAATGTGCATTACTTTGCAATTATAACAGAAAACGTCATCTGCCATCAAGTTGCCCATTCACCTAGCTAGGGTTAAGTCTGACTGAAGTTCCCCATGATCATCTCTGGACATGACTAACCTTTAGAGAGACAAGGTGGGTGAAGTAATATCTTTTATTGCACCAGCTTCTGTTGGTGAGAGAGCGAAGTCTTTGAGCTTACACAGACCTCTTATTTATTGCCTTTAATAAGTTATGCTCTTGTTGATTGGCCTCACTAGGGTTAGATTTCCAATTTTTAAAAATTTCTCTTTGGCTTGAATATCCACGTAGCCATATTTGTTTGCTTCTTGCCTTCCTAGTTCCCTTTTTATTCATGGCATGTACTCCTTCTGAGAGTTGGTTGTTTTTCTTATGTAACATCCATGCTACTTCTGAGGATTTTACTTTCTTTACTTTTGACTGGAGAGCCTTTTTGACCTTCTTATTTTATTGAAATCTCCCTTTCTAAAGTTTTTAATACCACTGTGTCAGTTTTTGGTATCTTACATCCTTGTAGGATGTTGAACCTAATTATACTGTGGTTACTATTACTTAGTGGCTCAACTACTATTAATTCTTATGTTAACTCCTGACTTAAAACTAAATCAAGAATAGCTTCTTGTTTCATGCATAGCCTCGCCTCTTTTGTGCTTTACATACATTAATGTGTTGTCTCATGACATCTGCCATGATATAGGTAAGTTTTATCATGGGTGTTTTACAAATGGAGAAATTGTTGCACTTGTCTTATGTCTTACAAGAAATTTCATGGAAGAACTGAGAATAGACCCTATATCTTCTGACTCCCAGCCCTGTGTATTAACAAGATCATCCTTACAAAGGGATGAAAATGAGCAAAGGAAAATTGATATTGATTATCAGAAAAATGTCTGAGAGATGTTAGACTGGGTAATCTCCCAAAGGCAAAGGTAGAAGCTCCATTGTTTGAATATTTTATAACTTGAATGGACAAATCACTCAACATACCATAAGGAAGAGTTCTCCATTGGTGGAGGTTTGAGCACAATTACTTAATGGGTTCTTGTCCTCTTTACGGTTCAGTTACATGTAAATATGATGTAAATAAAAATGATAGTTTCAGTGCTTTTCTATGCGGTAAAGGCTTTAGATATAAAAATATTTCCAACACTTGATAAGGGTCTAACATGAGTCTAAATGCAGCATGTAACGTTTTTGAAAATATCTAGGGTGGTTTTAATTTATAAGGTACAAAGATGTTCCTCTTAAAAACCTTTCTGCCCTTAGGGAGGCTCTACATAAAAATTAACAGCCAGAAACTATCGTACTCGAAACCAGTGGTACTTAGACTTTCCAAATTCTGAAATAAACCTTGATTTTATGTAACTATTTTTATTTCATTTCACCTCAAACCCAAATGGGAAAAATATCATTTTTTACAATTTCTGACTTTCCAATTTTCATTTGTATTGTGGTTTCTTATAGTTACACATAGCAGCACAAAGTGCAGTACACTTATTATTCAATGGAAGTGTGTCCTTTCAGGGATCAGTTACTTTCTAGATCCCTATTATCAGTAGTCACTGACAGATTGTGAGTTAGTATTGAGATTGATGTAGTTGTACGGCAGACTTTAAATACCATGCAAATGAAGGACAATTAAAACATAACATTGTTTTCCTGAGTTGTGTGTGTTTGAATTAAAACAATATTGTGGTTAATATATCTACAATAATATACATTACAGGAACATTGTGAGCTTGGAAGTCTGAGGGAGCTTACCCAGCAGCTATTCTTTCCTATGGAATATTTTTGAATAGAATTACACTAGTTACTTCCACAGCTGGCTTTGTCTCAGGGCATTCTGCAAGTTGAGTAACCTCTGTATGAAAATGTTTTGCCTAAATTCTCCTTTGGTTGACATTATTTCAAAGATTCTGCTTATGTTTATTCTCACTATCCCTTTTGCATCTTGAAAACATTAATCATATCCTTCCTTAGCCTTCTTTTCTTCAGTTAATATATTCCCAATTTTTCCATCTTTACTGTATAATTTAACTCTCCTTACCATCTTTTCTATTTATACAGTAGTCTTTTCAATGTGTTCTCAAACTGCAACATAGTCCAGCCTTGTAACTATTAAGAAAACGTACCAATCTAGTTTACAGACTACCATGAGGATTATACAGGAATAGCTTATTATATTCACCCATCTTTTGTATGATAGAATTTTATATCACAAGAATGCAATAGTCAAAAATATAGTTTGATAAGTACATTATAGAGTGCTACAATGATTTCCTCCATCTTATAAGTGAATCCCCCTGCTTATCCATCTGTGAGTATTCTGTTTACTATCTTAACTGCTGCATACATTGAACTGATAGTTTTTGTTCAACCTACTCCTAAGTCCTTCTGCACTGTGCTCGACGAACTATGAGCTTTAAATATATATTATTTCCTCACCTTACATATATTTAAAATACATGAGCTTATTTGTCCACTGATACCCCTTGTGTTTTTCAGCATTTATAGTTGATCCTTTCTTAACCCTTTAAATGTTATAATATCTTGTACAATATTGGTCTCAATGTAGGTACCATGTTAGATTTGCCTTCACTGCACAATAAGTCAACTGCAGTATATAGAATAAAATGTTTTGACCCTAATATTAATCTTTGCAATATGCCATTTGTATTGTTTTCTGATAGTCTACCTATATTATTTCTTGAGAGTACATGGCAAGGATAGCTGGAGAACAGTTTATTAAAATAAAAGTTAATTATAGTGTCACAGTAGTGATACCAAAGTTTTGATCGAGGAGGCACTTTCAGTAAAAGTCTCTTTTTTTCCATGGTTAAGATTCTGCAACACAATACACAATTTTACTTACCAGAACACCAACTATAGGTATATCCAGATACGTCCAATGTTTAAGAGCTTATTAGAAGCCTCCCATCAGGTATGATGGTATTTCTGCTGGGCCATGATGCTTTATATGGGTTGTGTTTGTGTCCTTGTAAAATAATAATTACAAATATAAAATAGTTTATTTGTATGATGTAATTTAAAGGTTCCTGTTTTTATCTTGAAGGATGTGGTTGAAAAAATCTTCACACATTATTTGGAACTGTTCCTACTGAGTGTATGAGTATATTGCTGTTGTCATCAAGTCTGTTTTTAAGTGTATCAGCATTTTCATTACAAATTCCTTTTATTCAGGATTTGCTTTGTATAAAATGTAGCCTCTGGCTAAAATGTGATGTAAACTTCAGGGAGCAGTTTTTAGAACTTTTTTGAAAAAAGTATTCGACAACATAAAAATATTGCAGTTCTTTGTGTGTTCTTACAACAACAAAAAAGTAAAGTCTACGAAGATTTAGACTATAATGAATACTAATCCCTATTTTGTAGTTACTTGACATTTAAAATGTGCTTATGGTCAGAAAGTGATTCTTCTAAAATTTCATCCGTGTGTCACATATTTATTCTCAACTGGTTATATACCAGATTTTGCTCAGTTTAGACTCAATCCTGCAAACACTTATGGATGTGCTTAACTTTTTGCTACCATTAGTAGGGATTACTCATGGTAGTAAAATTAAGTATATGCGTACATGTTGACAGAATTAGGGTCTACTTATTAAAAAATGATGGTGAGCTCAATGTGGTTTCTGAAAATCAATTTCTAATTTTATAATTGGCCATATATATTTCACTCTGGTGTGCATGTCACTATATGCTTACAATCAGAATCTTTTGGGAAGCAGTGTCCATTGGAGCTGCACTTATACCCTGTATCGAGGGCATAAAGGGTAGAGCAGGCCCAGCTGCCCCTCAGTTTCTTCTAACTAGCAGTGTCCGCGTCACAGAGCTCAGCAGTGTCCGCATCTCAACGTACTTTTTTCTAACTGTTAATGTAGCTGTTTGTATATAAGTAGTGTTAGTTAAGTTTAGTGTCATTGGGCTTGTCCATTGGCAATTCTTTGATAGTTGAGCTATTCTGTTTTTATTTTTGAAGGGAAGATTTTCCCCAGCACCATGGCATAGTCATGTCCAATTCTAAATCTCCAGGATTTAAGAACTGCCCTTCCTGTGAGGTGACTGTCCTTCTTAATGATGGCCACATTAGATGCCTTTTCTGCCCAGGAAGGGTCATCACCCTGGGAAGTGCTCTATTTATAAGTCCTTTTTCAAAAGGACTTAATCAGTGAAAGAGGCCTGCCTTATACTATTATCATTAGACCACTCAATGTGGCCCATCCCCAATCCAAATGAGATGTTTCTCCGCCTCCCTTCAGACCACCTCCATTCAAGCCCGGAAGTGTCCAAGTTAACTCCCAATCTCTGACTTGTAAAAAGACTGCTACAATTGTGGACTCAGGTAAAAATGTTATATACAAAGAGAAAAAGGAGTATAGATCTGCTGGGAAGCACAAATCTCCACAGGTAGGCGGCTCAAATGACATCACTATTCCCTAGTCTTATTCTATGAGGACTTTATGACCTGAATTTTGTATCACTAGAGTTTTGAGGGAGCATGATACCACACCTCAGCACCATCTTGGGAGTCAAGATGTCTTGCCTTAGATACAGAGTCCACAGTACCAAATCTCTACTTCAGCACCAATCCCTCCAACACCAGTCCCTTTGGTCCAGTCCTTATGGTACCACTCACCTCAATGCTGACCACTTTGTTCCTGTTCACTGTGGCACCATTCACCTAGGTACAGCTTATTCCTGACACCAAGGTTTATGACACAGGCTTTCTCTGTACCAAGGACGTGTGTGATACTGGGAGAGCGTCGTGTGACAGAGAAGCCAGAAATATTTGCTGCTCTCCATGGTACTGAATATGCCCACCATAGAGAAGAATACCACCACTGCTGTGATACGGAGAGCCTCTTCAGTAGTGGCTGAGACTTTTGCTGTGGTGTATTCAAGCACCATTTTTAGGGTAGTCCCTCTTTGAACAAGAAATGTTTGTTGTCCTTGTCTGATTCCCAACAGAGGGTTGAGGGGTTCCCTATAAGTTCCACAAAGGCTGCCTCATTTGAGCCTTATAGGTTGAAATGCAGGCTTCCTAAGTACCCCAGTCATATAGGTGATACAGAGATAGGCATATGTCTCAGTATCCTCCTCACTGGCCCCCAGGCTCTTTTCCATGCAACATTCACTCATAGCCTTATTGGAATCTTTAGGTTGTCTCATGTCATGTAAGCCCCATGTCAGAACCTACTCCCTTGCACCTTCCCAGGAAGGAAGAATTAAAATAAACTTTCCTTTTCCTAACACATTCTTCTAGAACCCAGGAGCGACTCTTGTAGAATATTAATGTGTATACCGTATTAAATTGATTTAAGAAGTTTAACTACAGAATGTTTCTGTTTCCTCATAGCTTAGATGCATGTAGTTGACAAAGGAAAGACACAAGGGAATTAAAAAAAAATCAAAAGGAGAAATAAGATCTTTAAGCCAATATAATAGTCATTTAGTTTACATGTAATACAATTGAACAAAATTGGAGATTAAATTTTTGGGACGTGACTTAATTCTTTTTTTAGTTAGTTAGCACTAAAGTTATGTTCCTTTAGCCATATTAATCCACTAAATCAAATGCTTCTAAGATATCTACAGAGGCAGTATACCATTCCCTAGACAAAAGCTTATTATTTACAAAATTAACAAAGAGGTGATTGTTGATTTTTTTTTTCATCTCATGGCAATTGATTCTGAATTAAGGCAGTATGAGAATATAGATAAAAAGCTGATAAGGAATTAAACACTTTTCAAGCAAAGTAGTTCATATTGACGGAGTGGTAATAACCTTGTAATTCTGTGTCATCAGTCTCAATAAATAAGGCAAGTGCGTGCACCATGTTTTACAGATGTTGGAACAAACTAGTATTAGTAAAATAAAATATGTAGATAGTGCTGTTAAACTGCAGTCTATTCCAACAAGCCTTTTACTACACTTGGTTGTATTGCATGTTTCTTTGGAAAGGTCAATCATGAGCTTCTGTAGACATTCACTAATACCAATTGAAAGAATCATAAAGACTCACATCTGCAATGGTTCTGCATTTCTGGTGTGGAGAAAATAGCAGTGTAACATAGACACAACTACTTCCTATAACTTCATAAAACATTTTTTCCCTTTTCTGTAGCCTTTATTAAAACAGCTTATATGTGTATCTTATTCTGAAATGACAATTGCTGAAATAGTATCTTCTTGAAATTCCTTTAAAACACACTTTGCTGCTGTTTTGTGTAGCTCTTCCAAAACATAGTGATATCCCTTGAACCCTTATCATGGGAAATATTTCCTTTTTTTGCTTACTACTAATCCTTCAGGCACCACTACTTAACCACTCTGCTGACAAGCTCCCGATGCTTTTATTTTAATGTTAGAAATGGTTAAATATTTACTAAATGTGCCTCTCTCTCTCCTTGGAACCTTTTGACCTGCACGTTGGAGACCTACATTCCAAACTTGATTTTTCACAACTGAATATGACCCAGTAGTGTGAATGGTACAGTACTCCATTGCCTTCAGCTGTCTGCTTTTCTTTGAGGGCATCTGTACACTTGTATTTTAGGGAATTGCACCGCCTGGCACTCGGCGCTCCAGAACTTCTTAGTAACATTGGCCTCTTGTGGTCCTGTGTAGCATCTGTCCTTGCATCAGGAATCAAAATAATTTTGTTTTCAGGGGTACACAAACTTTTTGGAACCACTTTTCCCTATTTTTAGCTAAACTTTTGGTGATATATGGTGGCTTAAAATTTTAAACAGAATCTCTTGAAATGGTTTTGAGCGATGTATGGTATGTTAATTATTTGTTAAGCCATTATATGACAGCAGAGATTCTTTCAGATTTTCTGTGATTGCATTGTGATAAGTCACTTTGTTTCATTTCAGTTATATCATTTTATATAATGTTACAGTTGCATGTCTGATACTATTTTAAATCTATTAGACTTGCTGCTTTGAATGGTGAATCTGTTTGTCTTTGTTGTTTTAAAGTTGCAATTTTGTTGGTTCTATTACTCTAAAGAGCCATACCACATGGAAATGATGTATGCCCTGCCACACTTGCATGTAGCTGGGCACCAAAGGTATTGTGAAATGACTTTATTGGAGCACTTCTTACAGAAGGAATATAAATTACCAATTCACAAGTTATGGTGCTCTATCTTTAATGTGTGTCCTTTCTCTTTAATTTATCCTGCAAACTGTTAACTTCTATTTTATCTCATTTTCAGTAGCAGTTCTGCAGTATGACAATAAAGATGGTTACAGTGACATGTGTTTAGTTACAAACAATGTCTTAAATGATGTTTTCTTTTTTTAGATTACTTACCCAGAATGTTGGTCTTCTTTATGTTGGAAGTTTTGACAGACCTTTTGCACAAATTAAGGTACGACTTTTGGTTTACTTGGAAGTTATTAAATACTTGTATGATTATAGTCTTGATATTTCAAAATACTTTTGAAGGAATCAATATAATTTCAAGAAAAATAAATGAAAAAATAATATTATTTCCTTGTTTTTGTGTTTTTGTTTTTGTTTGTTTTCTGGGGTTATTTCCAAAGACATTTATATGTTTAGCTGTCAGAGAAGTTCAGTGTTTTCTTGCATCATGTTTTGATTACTTTTGATTCTGGGTTAATTGCCAGAAACAACATGTTCATTTTTTTTAGGTTACTTGTCAGTGACATTTCAAAACAAAACCACCTTTTGAACTTCTTACTCTTTCAAGTTATTTTTGACATGGAGGACATTACAGTGGAAACCACAGATTATTTCCACATCATTATTACACTTTATTGTAATGGATTGTACAGTTTCTGAAAAGTCTTTTATGACTTAATGATCATATTTATCAGCTAAACTATAGTTTTACTGCTTCTAATTGCTGTTTGCCAAAGAATCATTGCTTCTTAAGAATAAAGAATTATTTCATTATTCCAAATGGAAAACTGCCTTTGATCCTGTCAGCACCAAAAGTGTCATTGCTATTCACAAGCATTCTATATTTAATGTAAGTAGTGTCAAGCAAAATGTCTAATTAAAATATGATGCAGTTTAGTTAAACATATTTATAAACCATTCTCCAGTCAAACTACCAAGTGCTATGTTAAAGCAGTGTAAAATGTCTGATTGAAACATACAAAAGCAAGACAATTTAGGCAAAATATTCGGGCTTGTTCCTTAAGTCAGACAACTGAAAGACTTTTTTCACGTTAGTAGTACATAGTAATGGTCAATGTTTAGTTATGATTTGATTATTAAAGCCTGATCCTGCAATCTTTGTGCAGGTAAAATTCCTGTTTAAGTCAGAGACAGAATGTGTATAGTTATAGAATCATAAAATTGAGAGGTCACCTAGTCCAGCCCCCTGTTCTGTGGAAGGACCAAGTAAGCCTATATCATTCCTGGCAGATGTTTCATCTGTTCTTAAAAACTCCAGCGATGTTGATTCCACAACCTCCCTTGGAAGCCTATTCCAGTCTTTAACTATCCTTATAGTTAGAAAGATTTTCCTAATATCTCACCTAAATCTCCCTTGCTACAGATTAAGCCCATTACTTCTTGTCCTGCCTTCAGTGGACATGAAGAACGATTGATCGCCATCCTCTTTATAACATCCCTTAATGTATTTGAAGACTGTTATCAGGTCTCCCCTCGGTTTTCTTTTCTCAAGACTAACCATACCCAGTTTTTTAAACCTTTCCTAGTAAGTCAGATTCTCTAAACCTTTTATCATTTTTGTTGCTCTCCTGTGGACTCTCTACAGTTTGTCCAAATCTTTCCCAGAGTGTGGCACCCAGAATTGGATGCATTACTCTAGCTGAGGCCTCACCAGTGCTGAGTAGAGCGGGACAGTTACCTCCCGTGTCTTACATTTGACACTCCTGTTAAGGCACCCCAGAATGATATTTGCCTATTTTGCAACTGCATCACATTGTTGATTCATGTTCAATTTGCCATACACTATAATCCCCAGATCCTTTTCAGCAGTACTACCACCTACCCAGTTATTCCCCATTTGGTAGTTTTGCATTTGATTTTTTTTCTTCCTAAGTGAGGTACTTTGCACTTGTATGTACTGAATTTAATTTTGTTGACTTCAGACCAATTCTGTAATTTGTCAAGGTCATTATGAATTCTAATTCTGTCCTCCAAAGTGCTTGCAATTTATCCCAGGTTGGTGTCATCTGCATACGTTCTTCTTCGAGTGATTGCTCCTATGCATTCCAGTTAGGTGTGCGCGCCACGCGTGCACGGCTCTTCGGAACATTTTTACCCTAGCAACTCCAGCGGGCCGGCTGGGCGCCCCCTGGAGTGGCGCCGCTATAGCGCTGGATATATACCCCAGCCGGCCCATCCGCTCCTCAGTTCCTTCTTTCCGCCCGTGACGGCAGTTGGAACAGTGGAGTGCTCCTTTGACCTCCACATCCCTAGCTTCTTTCTGTTTCTCCTTGTGTAGTTAGTGTATATAGTCAGTTAAAATAGTTAGTAAAGTTAGTAATTAGGTAGATTAAGGGGAATTAGGGGGGCTTAGCCCCTCTTCTCCCGACCGGTGCGGGCTTATGCCCAAGACACCGGGGTTTAAGCCCTGTGCGGCTTGCCAGCGGCACATGCCGATTGGGGACCCTCACGACTCCTGTCTGCGTTGTTTAGGAGAGGCCCATCGCGCAGATAAGTGCCCAATTTGCAGATCGTTCAAACCTAGAACGAAAAAGGAGCGGGACATTAGGTTGAAGCAGCTCCTAATGGAGTCGGCGCTTACCCCTGCGGTGCCGACACCATCAGCTCCGCAGTCGTCTTCGGCACGGAGCGCACCAGCGGTTCCCGACCGGTCCGGCACCAAGACTGTAAAAAAGAAGCAGCCGGCACCGAGGCCTCGGCACCGTTCCCTCTCGCCATCGGGGAAACGAAAGCCGCAGCAGAAGCCTATCAAGGCACCTACGTCGGGACCGCTCACCCAGCCACCACCGGCACCGACTGTGGTGAGGCACAGACCGTGCACGGTTCCATCGACTCCGGCGCCGCAAGGGCCGTTGAGTCCGGTACCGCCCTGCTCCCCGGTGCCAACCGCGGTCGACCTGCCTCTCCCGTCGACGCCCGAGACGTTCTTGACGGCGAGAGAGCTCATCAAGCTCACAGAGGCACCGAGCCTCCGGCCCCCGGCGCCGCTGGTGCGGGCTGTACAGTCAGTGGGAAAGCCGGCTATGATGAGGCCACCTTCCCCTGATAGACGGCGTTCCAGGTCCCGGTCCCGATCCCGATCCCGGAGACAGTCGCTGGCACGCCGATCCAGATCCCGGCACCGATCACCATCTCGGTACTGCTCCCCGTCTCGGCGCCGGTCGCAGTCCCGGTACCGCTCTGCATCGCGGTACCGGTCGCACTCCCGGAGACGTTCCCGGTCCCGGTCATCAGACCATCGGTACCGAAGGAGGTCCGGTTCCCGGTACCGTTCCCGGCACCGTGACTCGCGAAGCCGCTCTCACCGACATCGGTCGAGATCACGGTCGACCTCCCGGCACCGGCACGGTGGATGGTCCCGCTCTCGCTCCCGGCACCGCGACGACCGGCACCGATGCCCGGCACCGTCCAGGGACAGACCGGCGGCATCGACGGCACAGTCCCTGAGCGCCTCTGCTCCCCCATGGCCTTCTCACCAACACTCGGTCGCCTCTCAGGCAGACAGCAGTGGAGATCTCCGGGCCAACCTCCAAGGGCAAGACCACGGACCACAGCAGTGGGGCTTTTGGACCCCCTGGGCCTACCACGAGGCTCAAGGGCTACCCCCCCATGCCCCAGGGGCTCCGAAATGCAGGGTGCTGGAAGCATCGCTCAGCAGGCCTCCTGCATCATCACAGGGTGAGGCCCCACCGCCACCTGTAGCGGCAGAGCATCCTGTGGCCGAGGCGGCTTCCCACCCCCTGGAAGAACCACCTCCAGAGGCCATGGTCCAGGGTCTGTCCTCGTCTTCCTCGCCGGACGAGGCGGTGGCGGAGGCATCTACAGTGGACCCCCCTCCGATTGACTTGCGGGCCCACCAGGACCTTCTTCGCTGGGTGGCGAAGGCTATTGACCTCCCCGTGGCAGAGGTCGCTGAGGATGACGACCCGGTGACCAGGGTGCTTGGAGCGGAGGCCCTGCTGCGGGTGGCCCTACCATTTATCCGCACCATACAAAAGAATGCCACTACCATCTGGCAGTCACCGGCGTCTGTCCCTCCCACCGCTCGCGGAGTGGAGCGCAAGTACTCGGTTCCTCCCAGCGGCTACGAGTACCTATATACGCACCCGACTCCGGACTCCCTCGTGGTGCAGTCTGTAAATGACCGGGAGAGGCATGGGCAACCCGCTCCAGCGCCAAAATCAAAAGACGCACGGCGCATGGATCTGTTGGGCTGGAAGGTCTATTCGGCAGGTGGTCTCCAGCTCCGGATTGCCAACCAGCTGGCTCTCCTTGGTCGCTACACCTATGACATTTTGGTGTCCCTATCCAAGTTCTCGGAGCTGATCCCAACAGTCTCCCGACAGGAGTTCTCGGCCCTCCTTGAAGAGGGCAGGAAAGCTTCCCGATCCTCCATCCAGGCCGCTCTGGACTCGGCGGACTCAGGAGCCAGAACTCTGGCTTCGGGAGTGACCATGAGACGCATCTCCTGGTTGCAGTCCTCCACCTTGTCACCCGAGGTGCAGTACACCCTGCAAGACCTCCCCTTTGACACTCAGGGTCTCTTTTCTGAGAAAACGGACTCTAGGATTCAGACCCTCAAAGATGGTCAAATCGCCATCCGCACCCTGGGTATGCACACACCGGCTACCCAGCGGAGGTCGTTCCGGCAACAGCCATACCGACCATTTACTCAGGCCAGGTCACGGCCTTATAATAGTCGCAGAGGCAGCCTAAACCGCCGTAGACCATCGGGCAACAGGCGTAACCAGGCCCAGGCGCCTTCCAAGGCCCCTCAAGGGCCTAAGCAGACATTTTGATGGGATGCCCGGGGGCGGCCCATCAGACTCTTTACCGGATCCTTCCCCGTTATTTTGCAACCGCCTTTCCCACTTCCTCCTGGTGTGGTCCCAAATAACAACGGACAACTGGGTACTTCGTACGGTCCAGTATGGTTACCGCCTTCAGTTTGTTTCGCCCCCTCCCTCCCACCCACCTTCCCCGTCCCTCTTCAGGGACCCCTCTCACGAGCAATTCCTCTTGCAAGAGGTCGAGGCTCTGTTGAGCTTGGGTGCCATAGAGGAGGTGCCAAACGACATGCGAGGCAGGGGATTTTACTCCCGATATTTTCTCATCCCCAAGGCGAAAGGAGGTCTCCGACCTATACTAGACCTCCGGGAGCTCAACGGGTACCTGCTCAAGCTCAAGTTTCGCATGGTCACCCTGGGGACCATCATTCCCTCCCTGGATCCGGGAGACTGGTTTGCCGCCCTCGATATGAAGGACGCGTACTTCCATATCGCGATTTACCCTCCCCATCGACACTACCTGCGGTTCGTAGTCAACGAGGCGCACTACCAGTTTGTGGTACTACCCTTTGGCCTTTCCACCGCGCCGAGGGTCTTCACCAAGTGCATGGCAGTGGTTGCCGCCGCCCTCCGCCGTCGTCGCATGCACGTCTACCCGTATCTCGACAACTGGCTGGTTCGCAGGCCATCCTGACAGCTAGTGGCAGGTCAAATGGCCGAGATCCTAGCCCTGTTTCGGTACCTGGGCCTTCTCATAAACGCCGAGAAGTCCACTTTAACTCCATCACAAAGGGTGGAGTTCATCGGAGCGGTCCTGGACTCCAGTTTGGCCAGGGCCTGCCTCCCTCGACCTCGACACCAGACGATGGTCTCCATCATCCGGGACCTGCACGCTTTTCCCACGACAACGGTTCGGTCCTGCCTACGTCTCCTGGGCCACATGGCGTCTTGCACGTTCGTGACCACGTACGCGAGGCTACGCCTTCGCCCATTTCAAACTTGGCTGGCATCGGTATACCGTCCGCACCGCGACCCTCTGGACATGGTAGTCACGGTCACGAAGCCAATCCTCGGTTCGCTCAGCTGGTGGCTGGACCCAGAGGTCGTGTGTGCAGGAGTCCCGTTCCGCCCTCCTCGCCCATCCGTCACCCTGACCACGGATGCCTCGGCGTTGGGATGGGGGGCTCACCTTGGCGACCTACACACCCAGGGTCTCTGGTCACCCCGAGAGCTCTCCCTCCATATCAACGTCAGGGAGCTGCGAGCGATCCGCTTGGCGTGTCACACCTTCCGTGCCCATCTGCAAGGGCGCTGTGTGGCGGTGTTCACGGACAACATGACGGCAATGTTCTGTGTCAACAAACAGGGTGGAGCTCGCTCCTCCCCGCTTTGCACGGAAGCGATGCTCCTGTGGGACTTCTGTGTAACCCACTCGATTCACCTGGCAGCGTCCTTTCTTCCAGGAGTGCAGAACACGCTGGCCGACCATCTCAGCAGGTCGTTCCTCGCCCACGAGTGGTCCCTTCATCCGGATGTGGTGCTCACAATTTTCCGAAGGTGGGGGTTTCCCCAGATAGACCTGTTTGCCTCCAAGGAGAACAGGAAGTGCCACCTGTTTTGTTCTTACCAGGGTCGCTCCCGAGGCTCCCTGTCGGACGCATTCCTCTGCTCCTGGACGGATCACCTCCTCTACGCCTTCCCTCCGTTCCCACTCATACACCAGGTGCTACTCAAGCTTCGGAGGGACAGGGCCCGCCTCATTCTCGTCGCTCCGGCCTGGCCACGGCAGCACTGGTACACTCTGCTGCTCGAGCTCTCCGTTCGGGATCCCATTCCCCTGCCGTTGTGGCCAGACCTCATCACGCAGGACTTCAGCAGACTCCGCCACCCGGACCTTCAGTCCCTCCATCTTACAGCTTGGTACCTGCGTGGTTGACCCACGCGGAACGGGACTGTTCTGCGGCGGTGCAGCAAGTCCTGATGGAAAGCAGGAAGCCATCCACTCGCTCAACCTACCTCGCGAAATGGAAGCGTTTCGCGCTCTGCGATCACAGAGGCCTTAATCCCTTCCTGGTCCCTATTCCTACGATCCTGGACTACCTCTGGTCCCTTAAGGAACAAGGACTCGCGGTCTCCTCCTTGAAGGTACACCCGGCAGCCATGTCCGCCTTTCCGCCATCCATAGGAGGTCGGTCCATCTTTTCCAACCAGATGGTTTCCCGCTTCCTTAAGGGCCTGGACCGCTTGTACCCGCCGATACGATGTCCTACCCCGTCCTGGGATTTGAACCTGGTTCTGGCCAAGCTTATGGGAGCACCCTTCGAGCCCCTGGCCACGTGCTCACTGCTCTATCTCTCGTGGAAAATGGCCTTTCTCATTGCTATAACGTCAGCAAGACGAGTTTCCGAGCTCTGTGCCCTAACGGTTGGTCCACCGTATACCGTCTTCCACGGAGACAAGGTGCAGCTTCGACCACACCCGGCCTTCCTCCCTAAGGTGGTGTTGGCCTTCCACCTCAACCAGGATATTTTCCTTCCGGTCTTCTTCCCGAAGCCGCACGCCTCACCTCGTGAGCAACAGCTTCACACCCTGGACGTCCGCAGGGCCCTCGCTTTTTATATAGAGCGGACGAAGCCCTTCCGGCGTTCGCCCCAGCTGTTCGTAGCGGTTGCTGATCGCATGAAGGGCGAGCCGGTCTCCTCCCAAAGGATTTCCTCCTGGGTGACTGCATGTATCCGGACATGCTACGAGCTTGCTCGTGTGCCAGCACGCCGCCTCACCGCTCACTCTACGAGAGCACAAGCCTCGTCTGCCGCCTTTCTGGCCCATGTACCCATCCAGGACATCTATAGAGCGGCCACCTGGTCTTCTGTCCCCACCTTCGCTTCCCACTACGCGTTGGTGCAACAATCCAGAGACGATGCAGCCTTCGGCTCAGCAGTCTTACACTCTGCCACGTCTCACTCCGACCCCACCGCCTAGGTAAGGCTTGGGAATCACCTAACTGGAATGCATAGGAGCAATCACTCGAAGAAGAAAAGACGGTTACTCACCGTTATAACTGTTGTTCTTCGAGATGTGTTGCTCCTATCCATTCCAGACCCGCCCTCCTTCCCCACTGTCAGAGTAGCCGGCAAGAAGGAACTGAGGAGCGGACGGGCCGGCTGGGGTATATATCCAGCACTATAGCGGCGCCACTCCAGGGGGCGCCCAGCCGGCCCGCCGGAGTTGCTAGGGTAAAAATGTTCCGAAGAGCCGTGCACACGCGGCGCGCACACCTAACTGGAATGCATAGGAGCAACACATATCGAAGAACAACAGTTACAACGGTGAGTAACCCTCTTTTCCACTCCATTATCCAAATTATTAATGAAATTATTGAATAATACCAGACCTAAGATTGACCCCTGCAGGACCCTATTAGATATGCCCTTCTCAGTTTGCCTGTGAACCATTGATAACTACTCTTTGAGTAAGGTCTTTAACCAATTGTGCACCTGCCTTATAGTAGTCCACATTTCCCTCACAGGCTGCTGTGTCTCTGTGGTATTTTGTTGGTTTCATAGTTTCTTTAACAAATTAAAATGGGAAATAAAGTATGTGGAAGATTTCTTTACTGAAAAGGCCTCATCTTCTGCCATATTAAATGTAAATAATGGAAGCTTGCCATCTTTTGTATGTGTTGTCAGATGTTGGCTGCGTGTGTGTTCATTCAGTGTGCTGCCACAGCTCTGTGGAGATAGCAGACCTCAATTAACTGTCCAATAAATCCACAGACTCGGTTTTCAGTGAAGGCAGCCGGCCACATTTATTGTCGACAAAGCACGGTAATAGCACCTGTCAGACTCTATAAGGATACTAAGATGTGTATGCTCGTGACAATGGACACAGCTCATTCAGTGGTGGAACTTTCCACTGCTCCCTAAGCTGGCCAAAGATACTCTCTCTGAGGCCTGGTCTACACTAGGACTTTAATTCAAATTTAGCAGCGTTAATTCGAATTAACCGCGCACCCGTCCACATCAGGAAGCCATTTAATTCGACCTAGAGGGCTCTTTAGTTCAAATTCGGTACTCCACCCCGACGAGGGGAGTAGCGCTAAATTCGACATGGCTATGTCGAATTAGGCTAGGTGTGGATGCAAATCGAACTTAGTAGCTCCGGGAGCTATCCACAGTGCACCACTGTGTTGACGCTCTGGACAGCAGTCCGAGCTCAGATGTTCTGATAGGCCATACAGGAAAAGCCCTGGGAAAATTTGAATTCCTTTTCCTGTCTGGCCAGTTGGAATCTCAATTCCTGGTTGGACATCGTGGCGAGCTCAGCAGCACTGGCAGCGATGCAGAGCTCTCCAGCAGAGGAGTCCATGCAATCTCAGAGTAGAAAGAGGGCCCCAGCATGGACTGACCGGGAAGTCTTGGATCTGATCGCTGTGTGGGGCGATGAGTCTGTGCTTTCGGAGCTGCGCTCCAACAAACGGAATGCAAAGACCTACAAGAAGGTCTCCAAAGCCATGGCACTCAAAGGATACAGCCGGGATGCAATGCAGTGCCGCGTGAAAATCAAGGACCTGAGACAAGGCTACCAAAAAATCAAAGCGGCAAACGGACGCTCCGGAGCCCAGCCCCAGACATGCCTCTTCTACGAGGCACTGCATGCCATTCTCGGTGGGTCTGCCACCACTGCCCCACCAGTGACCGTGGACTCTGAGGATGGGATAGTGTCGAGGGGCAGTTCCTCGGCGATGTTCGCCGATGGGGAAGATGAGGAAGGGTTTGTGGAGGACGAGGCAGGCGACAGCGGTTACAATACTGCTTTCCCCGACAGCCAGGATCTCTTCATCACCCTCACAGAGATCCCCTACCAACCCTCCCCGGCCGTTAACCCGGACTCCGAATCAGGGGAAGGATCAGTCGGTAAGTGCTATAAACATGTAAACATTTATTTTTTAACAAAACAGGAATAAAAACTATATGAAAAGAAGGTCAATGCATATAGGGATCGAACAGAAATCCTCTTGGGACAGTTCCACGAAGCTCTCGGAGAGGTACTCGAAAAGCCTCCGCAGGAGGTTCCTGGGGAGAGGTGCCTTATTGGGTGCTCCGTGGAAGCACACTCTTCCGCGCCAGGCCATCCTGAGGTATAGTGGGAGCATTGCCTCGACCAGCATGGCAGCATAGGGCCCTGGTCTGTGCAGGGATTCACGCAGCATGCGCTCTCTGTTTCTCCTGGAGACCCGCCTCAGGGTGATCTCACTCGGCGACTGCTGCATCTAATTAGGGGAATTACTTTAATGTTACTATTGTGAATGCTTGACTTTTCCTTTGCATAACAATGACCGTCGTTTAACAGCCACGTGTTGGAGGCTGCAGAGGAAAAGCATACAGGGATCTTTCCCGGGGACAGCCGCGAGGGGCTGGAACAGGGTCAGACTTTATGCTTTCCAGATTGCCTGCAGCAGGAGGGCACTGCTATCCATTAACTGTTAAGCAGCCTAAAGTTTACGGCTTACCAGGCCTGGCTGCTACACGGATTCTGCTGTCCTGCCCCGCTTGTCCGATCTCCAGTGCAAGACCCCAGGCAATGAAAGCGAATGCCGAAAATTCGAACTTGTCCTGAGAGCACATGAGATTAGGTGCCCTGTATGGTCTTGTTCCCAGAAACTGAGTAGACTATGTTCAGTGTTCGCAAACATGTATCTTTGCAAGGAAATCACTTCCTTTTTCACATCACACAGCTGCGGCTCTTTCCCGAACTGCCCCGGCATCCCCCTCACAGAGGCTGGCGCAGATTAGGCGGCGAAAGAAAAAGACTTGGGACGAGATGTTCGCTGAACTGATGGCCTGCTCCAGAGCCGAGGCGGCCCAGCAGAGCTAGTGGAGGGAGACCCTCTCTCAGCAGCAGCGCTCACACAGCGAACGGGAGGACAGGTGGCGGCGGGAAGACCAGCAGGCGACTCAAATGCTGCTTGGACTAATGAGGGAGCAAACGGACACACTCCGGCGCCTTGTGGATGTTCTGCAGGACCGCAGGCAGGAGCAGAGAGCCCCCCTGAACTGTATCTGCAACCGCCCTCCCCCGCCACAAAGTCCTGTCCCCCCCTCACCCAAAATCACAAGAAGGAGGGGCGCTAGGGGCCGTGAAAACTGTCACTCCACCCCAGCAGAGCGCTCGTGTACCAAACAGCTCTCATTCCCTAAAGTATGAGAATTGCTTGCCTTCCTGGCTCACCCGATCCCAAATCCCAGTTTCATCCCCCAACTGTGTAGTTGAGTATTAAAAATAGTTTGCTGTTCATTACTGTTTCCGTCATGTTTCTTTGCAGAAGACTTTGTGTGAAGGGGGGGGAGGGGTTTGTTAATTGCATAGGACAGCCACCATTACCAGGGTACAGACATGGGGGCAGGATCAACAGCAGGTCACACACAGAGTGCAGTCACTAGGCACCCGGGTCACTCTGCGAGGTGTCTGCTGCCCCAGGTCAGTCTGGGAGGTGTATGTTGCCCCAGGGTCCGAGCGCCTGGCATCCACAAATGGCAAGGCAGGCTGCCCTTACCATGCCCTTCCACCCTAGCCATGAACCTCTCCGATGCCCTGAGCCCCAGCCAGAGCCATCATCCCCCCACACCTACTCACCCTTCCCACACACCCCTCACCCCTTCCTGCAAACCCACCCCTTCCTGCACACCCTCCGGTAACCGTCCTCCCCCGAGAGATCGCTGTAGGAGCAGGAGCCTGTCAGTCCTTGAGTGTAGAAGCGGTCTGTACATCACTGCACACCGTACCCACCACAGTCTGCGTCCCTGTTGGAACCCTTGAACGAGAATTCGTTAGTAAAGAAAACTTTGTTAATTAAAAATGTTCCAATAACTTTATTTTTAAACGTCTGTTGGAAGGGGGGAAACCTGGTGAACGGGGTATGTAACCGCTGAAAAAAGTCAATAGTAACTGAAACAGGGGCAGGTTCAGCTTCTCTGTAAAGAGACTGGACAGTCATAGGTTACCCTGCTCTCTGAGGAACCTAGCTTTCAAAGCCTCCCGGATGCACAGCGCTTCCCGCTGGGCTCTTCTAATCGCACGGGTGTCTGGCTGAGCGTAATCAGCAGCCAGGCGATTTGCCTCAACCTCCCATCCCGCCATAAAGGTCTCCCCCTTGCTCTCACAGACATTGTGGAGCACACAGCAAGCTGCAATAACAATGGGGATATTGGTTTCGCTGAGATCCGAGCGAGTCAGTAAGCTCCTCCATCTCCCCTTGAGACGTCCGAAAGCACACTCCACCACCATTCTGCACTTGCTCAGCCGGTAGTTGAAGAGCTCCTTGTCATTGTCCAGGGCGCCTGTATAGGGCTTCATGAGCCAGGGCATTAGCGGGTAGGCTGGGTCCCCGAGGATCACTGTAGGCATCTCCACATCCCCAACACTTACTTTGTGGTCCGGGAAGAAACTACCTTCCTGCAGGCGTCTAAACAGACCAGAGTTCCTGAACACACGTGCGTCATGAACCTTGCCCAGCCACCCGACGTAGATGTTGGTAAAACGTCCCCTATGGTCCACCAGTGCTTGCAGCACCATTGAAAAGTAGCCCTTTCGGTTAATATACTGGCTGGCCTGGTGTGCCGGTCCCAGGATAGGGATGTGAGTGCCATCTATAGCCCCACCGCAGTTTGGGAATCCCATCGCGGCGAAGCCATCTATGACGACCTGGACGTTTCCCAGGGTCACTACCTTTGAGAGCAGTAGGTCAACGATTGCGTGGGCTACTTGCATCACAGCAATCCCCACGGTAGATTTGCCCACGCCAAAGTGGTTCGCTACTGACCGGTAGCTGTCTGGCGTTGCAAGTTTCCAGAGGGCTATGGCCACTCGCTTCTGCACACTCAGGGCTGCTCGCATCCGGGTGTCCTGGCGCTTCAGGGCAGGGGCCAGCAAGTCACACAGTTCAAGGAAAGTGCCCTTACGCATCCTGAAGTTTCGCATCCACTGTGATTCATCCCAGACCTGCAGCACTATGCGGTCCCACCAGTCCGTGCTTGTTTCCCGGGCCCAGAATCGCCGTCCCATAGCATAAACGTGACCCATTGCCACCATGATCTCCGTGGCGCGGGATCCTGTGCTTTGTGAGAGGTCTGTGCCACTCTCACACTTCATGTCCTCACCGCGCTGCCGGAGCCTCCTCGCCCGATTTCTCAGCAGCTGACTGTGGAAGAGGTGTTCAATAAGGTGCGAGGAGTTGACAACGGCCATAAGTGCAGCGATGATCGCAGCGGGCTCCATGCTCGCAGTGCTGTGGCGTCCGCGCTGTCACTGACCAGAAAAGTGCGCGAACAGAGTTCCCACCGGCGCTTTCAGGGAGAGAGGGCGGGAGTGACGGTTGAATGACGACAGTTACCCAAAACCACCCTCGACACATTTTTCCCCCAGCAGGCATTGGGGGCTCTACCCAGCATTCCAATGGGAAGCGGGGACTGCGGGAACTGTGGGATAGCTGCCCAGAATGCACCGCTTCCAATGTCGACGCTTGCCCCGTTAGTGTGGACTCTCAAAGTCGAATTAGTGTCCTTAGTGTGGATACACAAATTCGAATTCATCAGGTCGAATCCACAAATTCGACCTAAGTTAAATCGAACTACTCTTGTAGTGTAGACATACCCTGAGATACCTCTTTATACCCCGCTACAAACAAGTTAGTACTGCCCCTTTCACATAGTTAGTTACTGCCCCCTGACGTCACTAGTTATCACCCATCATCTTGTACATGTTGGTTCGATTAAAACATCTCTATTACGAACTATCATCCTAACCTTATCTTTTAAAAGGGGTCAATGTGTTCCTCTTATCCTTGGAAAATATTTTTTTGTACCATCCTTAATATTGGGATGATCTGGTACCACTTAATATCGAAATGTGCTTGTGTAAGCACTCTGTAACTAGCACTTCTTAAAAATGTATATTTCTGCAATATCAGCCCTATTCTTGCCAAATTCTGTAAGCAGGTACTGCCTCATACCAGGCCTCTAATACAAGGGCTTATGTCTCAAGCTGTCTTCCTACTACAGTATGTCAGCTACCTTACAAGCTGCAATATGTTGGCTATTGCATTCTTCCTTATCTTACTTGGTATTCATAGACTGTTATAGTGAAATGTGTATGTTTGCAGCAGATGGGTACACAACCTGATGTAAAGAAATATCATTATGATGGATTACTTAAAATCTTTCATCTATATTTATCAACTACTCATTATATCAGCATTTAAAGAAAGGAGGAGCTGTCTGCTGCTCCCAAATCAAACTTTGTTGTCCCAAGTCACTACTTTTTTAAGTTCATTATAAAATTGTTTCCAGGTCGCCAAGACAAGGGTAAATATTAGTATTTTTTTTACTTTACTTTGTTCTGCGATCACACTAAAATACAATATTGAATTTCAAAGGATACCTCTGCATATACTACAATGTACTGTATCTTATAAATTCATGAAGAGAGCACAAAGTCTGAGAGAAAATAAAGCAACTTCAGGAAGAAATTTGAACAGTACCATGTATTCCAGGTGTTTCCATCCCAATTACTGTAGTTTGGAAGTACTCTAGGGACTTGTCTCCACTTATTGGGGGATTGACATGGGGCGATCGATCCACCGGGGTCGATTTAGCGAGTCTAGTGAAGACCCAGTAAATCGACCGCTGAGCACTCTCCCATTGACTCCGGTACTCTACCAGAACGAGAAGCTTAAGGTAAGGCAACAGGACAGTTTCTTCCATCGACCCAGCACGGTGTAGACACTGCAATAAGTCGACCTAAGGTACATCGACTCCATTATTCATGCAGCTGGAGTTGCGTAACTTAGGTCAACTTAGCCCCGTAGTATAGACCTGCCCTAGCAGATAACCGTTTATCTTTTTCCAGAAATCATGTCTGCTTTTCAAGAAATGAAAGAATTAACCTATCTAGATTTATTTACCTTTTGAGTTAACAAAAGCCTCTCCTCCACCCCCAATTATTCTTTATCTGTAAAGATGCTTGTTTCAGTGGTGGTGTAGCTGTATCGTCCCAGGATATTGGAGAAGGTGGGAGAGGAAATATCTTTTATTGAACCTGTTTGGTTTCTAGATCTTTAACAGCCAGTGGAGAAAGTTCCCTCTTTTCTTCCAGTTTCCCCACCAACCACTAAAATGCTTCCCTGTGACACCCATGACCAGTGTCCCACTTATTCATTTTGAAGCACAACTCTCTCTGAGAAGGTGTAGATTGTGACCTGCATCCCTGCCACTTATCAAATTACACAGTTCAAGGAAGAAAAAGTATAAAAGAAAAGTAAGGAAAAGTGTATGTTATCTTATACCTGACAATGGCCCTCAGTAATTTGAAAAACCCAACACGTGGTTTGTTACAAACATGCCATGCCCCTTTACATAACTTATTCCAAGAAAAGAGAAATCAGAATGTGCTCATAAAATTCTTTGCGTTCTTTTATTAGAGATAAAGTCCTTTAGGATCCTTTTACCTTGTTATTGATTTTCTAAGGACTGCTTCCTACATCAAGGCCTAACAAAGAGCATCTTTCTCTCTTGGAGCCTTAACTTGATCCTCTGAAGATTATGATTACCCTATTCATAGCTCTGGGATTCTTTGTGTCCTCAAGATTTTCTTTGTGGTGATGTCCTCAGCCTGCAGAGTGTGTGAGCTGATGATATTACGATGCTATCTTTCTTTCATTAATACAAGTGACTCATAAGATGGTTCCCTTCTTTGGTCTGAATGACTTATCCTTTTTTATCTTAATCAAGAGATTCCCCTTCCTATCTCTAGTCTGACATCCATTTAGTGGTGCTGGAACAATTTGTATAGTGGGAATGCTGAGAGCTGTTGAAGCAAACTGTAAACCCTATATATGATGGAAACCACTTCAAGCCGGAGGTGCCACCCCAGCAGCCTTAGTTCCAGCACCTATGCATCCATTGAAAGGAAGTCATGATCTATAGATATTAGATCCTTATCTTGTATATAGAATTCAATTTCTGGCTTCTACTTCCTGTTGGAATTCATTATATAGAAGGAACATAAAGCATACCCTCCTTGAGTCTTCTAAATCTATCAAATCTGGTAGCAAGTAGATCAGAAGCATCACAGAAGGACGTGAAGGGCTCCCCTGTCTGGAACAAGGAGAAACTCTCTGCCGTTTTTCCTTCTAGTGGTTTGATCTCCCATGAGATTTCTGAGACATTAGAGGCTTCATGCTTTGCCTCTCTGAGCATAGCATTTAGTTATAGAGTTCTTAAGGCTATTATCCAGTGTTAATTTATTTTTTAATGTAGCTTAATTCTATATAGTTTCTTTCTTTTCAGGGTTGTTGGTTGATCTGGAGAACTCAATAGAAATTTCTATGCATAAATTTGATTTCCATACCTTTAGTAGTTTGGTGCATTCCATCTTCATCTGGAGCAAGTAATTTTAAGGGTTTGCAGTTTTTATTCTTGTGCTCATCTGTTTAGTGAATTTCTTGATCTTGAGGAAGTTATGTTGTAGAACCTAACAGCAGACAAACTGAACGAAGATAGTGCTAATATCTATTATTGTTATATTAAGCAAGCATGTGAGGAATATTTGATAGTTAGTGCAAAGGGTTGGCATGGCCTGTCATTTAACTGAGGGAGGGGAATAAGTGAACTGAAAATTTTGGAAATCAAATTAACAATTGTAATGAAAATTCCCATTTATTTTTCAAAGGACTGTTTTTTTAAGGTTATAATGAGGTAATGGGCTTAATTTAAGGTTAGTACTCAATGGCATTTTAGTTGTTTTTAAATTATATTATTTCAGTCTAACATATAATTCTAGCGTCTGTTCAAAGAGGTTATAAAACATTTTTGCTTTTAGATATATTTAGTGTGTGTGTATACGTATGTGTGTGTATATATATACTGTCTAAATAGTAACAGCTTATGCTGTTAATGTCTAGGAAAGTGAAAAGGCTATGAATTGAGCCTTGAGTGAATTCAGTGACTTGCAGCTTTCTCTGTTAAGTAATTGTGATTTGTCCATTAAATATCTCTTAGTTTCATCTAGTTTGTGAGACTTTAAGAAGGCTTCTGTAACTGGATATCATGATCAACTAGATAAAATAATTTAATGAAGTCATTTATAATTACCATTTGAGTTTTCCAGACTCCCTTTATATTATAATATTGTTAGTAATCTTAAACAATGTTATTACCATAGAAATTTTGTTCCAGTAAGGAGTAATTACATTGAATACACCAGCATATGCAGTAGTAATTTTATGAACTGCCCTGACTAATGCTTATGGAATAAGTATTCTTCATGATACATTTCCAGATACATTTTCCTTTTAAAGTAAAAGTCTCATAGTTTTAAGTTAAAATGAATTTTGAAATACAATACATGTTTGCACAAGATATCTTATAATGTTTTAAGAAAATAAGATCACAAAACACTTTTTTTAGGATTGAAAGTTTTTGCAGTTCAATCCCCAGTAGGTTCTGGGATTAAAACAAATCATTCAGTACGTTCTCCATTATTAAGCAATAATGAATCTTTTGGCAGTCTTCACTATTCAGTTAATGACCAGTTTCACTTTGGGCTCTTAACACATTAAATTACCATTTGAATGAAGATTAATTACTGCTATTTTAAAACAAGATTATTTATTTTAAGAGTAGTTATTAAGAAGTTGCATAATAAATACTACTTTGATCAAAATGGAGCAGTTCATTTTCATTTGGCTCCCAAGGACAGCGTTATACCGAGGTAGAGGTGTATTTAGAGTGTAAGAATCATCACTATGCAGTACAACTTTATTTTTTTTATTATATATAAAAAACTTCCATATGTTCCATTTATTTGGAAAATGTGTAGTTGTTTTTCCCATGTTATTGAAGCTGCAATAGTATAAGATAAACAGAAGTTAATTGATTTCCTCAACAAAGTGGGTATATAGTGTGTCATTCAGTTTTCCCATCTGCATTTTTCCTTTGCTGCTGCTGTTTCAGAAGATAAGACGTTCAGCACCTCTATTCTAAGGTCTTTTATTTTTCTTTTGCAGTAAATGTCTCTATTCTTTATCTTTGTAAGTAAATGCCTCTTTCATATATTGTCAAAAACACTGAAAAGATAAAATATTGTCATAAAGGTATGGAATCATTATTCCTTACAGAGATAATCATAGTATTGTTGAATTGTAGGACTGGAAAGGACATCAAGAGGTCACCTAGTCCAGCTCCCTGCTCTGAGATAGGACCAAGGAAACCTAGACCATCCCTGAGAAGTGTTTGTCCACCCTGTTCTTAAAAACTTCCAATAATGATATGCCACAACCTCCCTTGGAAACCTGTTCTTGACCTTAACTGCCTTTATAAAGTTTTTCCCTCATGTCTAACCTAAATCTCCCTTGCTGCAGATTAAGCCCATCACTTCTTGTCCTACCTTCAGTGGACATAGAGAATAATTGATCACACTCCTCTTTATAACAGTCCTTAACATCTTTGAAGACTGTTATCAGGTCCTCTCTGTTTTCTTTTCTCAAGATTAAACATGCCCAGGTTTTTAACCTTTCCTCATATGTCATGTTTTCTAAACTTCTGTCATTTTTGTTGCTCTCCTCTAGACTCTGTCCAATTTGTCCACATCTTCCCTAAAGGATGGCACCCAGAATTGGACCCAGTACTCCAGCTGAGGCCTCACCAGTGCTGAGCAAAGTGGGACAATTACCTCCGATATTTTACATATGATACTCCTTTTAATACACCCCAAATTATATTAGCCTTTTTCACAACTACATCACATTGTTGGCTCATATTCAATTTGTGATCCACTAAAACCCCTGATCCTTTTCTGCAGTACTACTGCCTAACCATTTATTCCCTACTTTGTAGTTGCACATTGATTTTTCCTTCCTAAGTGAAGTATTTTGCACTTGTATTTATTGAATTTCATCTTGTTGATTTCAGATCAGTTCTCCAATTTGTCAAGATCAGTTTGAATTCTAATCCTGTCTTCCAGAGTGCTAGCAACCTCTCTAGCTCAGTATCTTTCACAGATTTTATAAGTGTTTCTCCAGTCCATTATCTAAGTCATTAATGAAAATATTGTATAGTACCAGACCCAGGACAGGCCCTTGAGAGACCCTGCTAGATAGGTCCCCCCAGTTTGACAGCAAACCATTGATAACTACTCTTTTGAGTACAGTCCTTCAGCCAGTTTTGCATCCACCCTATAATAATTTCATTAAGACTACATTTCCCTAGTTTACTTATGAGAATGTTGTGTGGAACTGTGTCAGAAGCCTTACAACTCAAGATATATCATGTCTTTTCCTTCCTGCCATCCAATGAGCAAGCAATCTTGTCAAAGAAGGAGATTAGGTTGGTTTGGCCTGATTTTTTTCTTGACAATCCATATTGGCTATTACTTATCATCCTATTATCCTCTAGGTTCTTACAAATTGATTTAATCATTTGTTCCAGTATCTTTCCAGGTATCAAAGGAAGGCTGACTAATCTATAATTCCATGGGACCCTTTTGTTCCCTTTTTAAAGGTAATATTGTCCTCTTTCACACAATATGCAGTTATTCTCCACCAAAGAAAGAATAAAGGGTCTTTTAAAAATAATTATTTATAGTTATTGTTATTCTCTCATAGGGTGGTATGATTTCCTAGTGATATGTATTGTAAATAAAGTATCTTGTGGCTTGAGCTAAGTGTGTGTTTTCTGAGCATAGCTGGATCTGAAACAAGTTGGTGTTTTCAGGAATATCACTGAATATGAGATGTTTGTAGATGACTCAACATTGGTTTTAGACTTAGAAGGAATGGTAGCAGAGGAGGAGGAACAGACGTTTAAGTTGCAGGATGATTGGGTTAGTAGCAAAACTCAGGAGTAACGGGATGATGTAAGGAGAATAATGGACGAGGAAGAAGTCTTAGCAAGGGAGTGAATTAAATAAATTAAAAATGTAGACAATGCTGTCAGTAAGGGAATATCAGAAGATAGAATTGTACAACATAGGGAAATGGGAGAAAATTATAGGAACAAAATCAGTTAGCGTATACAATAGATATTAGGAGACTTTTTGTCCTGTTTTTGGAAGTGATGCTGCCCCAGGGCCCTTATTTGGGAGCTCCCTGGATTAATCCATGAAGCCATTTTCCTCTCCTCTTTCAATCCCACTTTGTTGACCTACTTCTGCTGTAGTACCTGTGAGAAATGAATCAACCTACAATTCAGCAGTTGGGGATAGCTGATATGTGTATGTAATTTTTTAAAATTAAGATATTTCAAGCCTACAAATTGTGCCATAGCCAATTTATGTTACAGCATGAGCTTATTTTTGTTACCATGTTGTTCTCCTTTGTCCCTTTTCTCCTGTTTGTCACACTGATTGCATCTTGTTTCACACTGGTAGCTCTTTACATAATGTAGTCTTTGGGCGCTGCTGCAATGCAAATAATCATACAAATAATACATTTTTGTGGCAATAGTTACCTGCAGATCTTTCCCAGTGTTCCCTCGTCCAAAATTAATTCGTTTTCCCTATTGAATTGGCCCCTTACTAAATATTACCATCAAACATCTCATTTCAGACATGTATTGATCACCTGTGAATTCGGCTTCCATTTCAGAAAGCGGAATCTCAGGCAATGATGTCTAAATTGTATTCCCTGTAGCTTTTTAAAAAATTCATTAGGTTTAAGATGACATAAACACATATACAAAGCTTGCGTAAATAGTGAAGGGTTAAGTACAAAATGAGCTCAAACTAGCTACAGGAATAAAGTGAAACAAGAAGACTTTTTATTAATACATTAGAAGCAAGAGGAAGACCAAGGACAGGGTTGGCCCACTGCTCAGTGAGGAGGGAGAAATAGTAACAGGAAACTTGGAAATGGCAGAGATGCTCAGTGATTTCTTTGTTTCGGACTTCACCAAGAAGTCTGAAGGAATGCCTAACGTAGTGAATGCTAATAGGAAGGGGGTAGATTTGGAAGATAAAATAAAAAAAGAACAAGTTAAAAATCAATTAGAAAAGTTAGATGCCTGCAAGTCACCAGGGCCTGATGAAATGCATCCTAGAATAGTCAAGGAGCTAATAGAGGAGGTATCTGAGCCTCTAGCTATTGTCTTTGAAAAATCATGGTAGACAAGAGAGATTCCAGAAGACTGGAAAAGGGCAAATATAGTGCCCACCTATAAAAAGGGAAATAAAAACAACCCAGGAAACTACAGACAAGTTAGATTAACTTCTGTGCCAGGGAAGATAATGGAACAAGTACTTAAGGAAATCATCTGCATACACTTGGAAGGTGGTAAGGTGATAGGAAATAGCCAGCATGGATTTGTAAAGAATAAATCATGTCAAACCAATCCGATAGCTTTCTTTGATAGGATAATGAGTCTTGTGGATAAGGGAGATGCTGTGGATGTGGTATGCCTAGACTTTAGTAAGGCATTTGATATGGTCTTGCATTGTATTCTTATCAATAAACTAGGCAAATACAACTTAGATGGGACTACTATAAGGTGGATGCATAACTGTCTGGATGACTGTACTCAGAGAGTAGTTATTAATGGTTCCCAATCCTGCTGGAAAGGTATAACAAGTTGGGTTCCGCAGGGGTCTGTTTTGGGACCGGTTCTGTTCAATATCTTCATCAATTACTTAGATATTGGCATAGAAAGTATGCTTATTAAGTTTGCAGATGATACCAAACTGGGAGGGATTGCAACTGCTTTGGAGGATAGGGTCATAATTCAAAATGATCTGGACAAATTGGAGAAATGGTCTGAAGTAAACTGGATGAAGTTTAATAAAGACAAATGCAAATGCTCCACTTAGGAAGGAACAATCAGTTTCACACATACAGAATGGGAAGAGACTGTCTAGGAAGGAGTATGGCAGAAAGGGATCTAGGGGTTATAGTGGACCACAAGCTAAATATGAGTCAATAGTGTGATGCTGTTGCAAAAAAAGCAAACATGATTCTGGAATGCATTAACAGGTGTGTTGTGAGCAAGACATAAGAAGTCATTCTTCCTCTCTACTCTGCGCTGGTTAGGCCTCAACTGGAGTATTATGTCCAGTTCTGGGCACCGCATTTCAAGAAAGATGTGGAGAAATTGGAGAGGGTCCAGAGAAGAGCAACAAGAATGATTAAAGGTCTAGAGAACATGACCTGTGAAGGAAGGCTGAAAGAATTGGGTTTGTTTAGTTTGGAAAAGAGAAGACTGAGGGGACATGATAGCAGTTTTCGGGTATCTAAAAGAGTGTCATAAGGAGAAGGGAGAAAACTTGTTCGTCTTAGCCTCTAAGGATAGAACAAGAAGCAATGGGCTTAAACTGCAGCAAGGGAGGTTTAGGTTGGATATTTGGAAAAAGTTCCTAACTGTCATGGTGGTTAAACACTGGAATAAACTGCCTGGGGAGGTTGTGGAATCTCCATCTCTGGAAATATTTAAGAGTAGGTTAGATAAATGTCTATCAGGGATGGTCTAGACAGTATTTGACCCTGCCGTGCAGGCAGGGAACTGGACTCAATGACTTCTCGAGGTCCCTTCCAGCCCTAGAATCTATGAATAAGCTTCTGATTGTAAGAAATAACGTCGTATTAATACAAAACAAAGATCAAACGACTCATCTAACATAGTTCTTTGGCCATATAATAAAACTGAAGCAGAAAAAAAATCTCATAATATGTATCAACAGATGAGCAAAACAACTAACATGAAAAATTTAAAATTCTGCACACAATATTTTTTTAATTCTGCAAAATTCCGCATATTTTATATGTGAAAACACAATGTAATCATGCCAGTTTCAATTATTTTTGGTCATTTATTTCAAAATATGCCTCTACCTCAATATAACGCTGTCCTCGGGAGCCAAAAAATCTTACCACGTTATATTGAACTTGCTTTGATCCGCCGGAGTGCACACCCCTGCCTCCCACCCCGCCCGGAGCGCTGCTTTACTGCGTTATATCCAAATTCATGTTATGTTGGGTGGCATTATAGTGGGGTAGAGGTGTACCTCTCAACAAGTATGTCTATAACAATACAGACAACAAAAAAAGATTCAGGAAATGTTTTTTGACAAATAGATTCTTTCCTAGGCATATTAATACAAAACTCTGAGTAATTTTTCATTTAAACTACAATACAGAACTGTTTTTCCCACACCCCTCAGAAGTAGTGCAAAAGCTTGGTAAAGTCAGGGGTAATAGAGTTGCTGAGGGAGAGAGAAGTAAATTGCTGGGAAGGAACCTGGGTGTGAACTTGGAGGGTGGTTGGGTATGGGCGGGAAAAGTATGGAACAGGTTTTTTTGAGGGGTGGGGGAGGGATTTTTAGGGAGCTTTCCCTATGCAGACCTTGGCTGACCCCTAGCCTCTCATTCAGTCGGGCACATCTGCCCCATCCCCATGTGTCCTTGCATCCCCTGTCACATACGTCCCTCCACCTCCACTCAGGCACCCATTCCTGCCATCCCCATGTGGCTCCGTCTCCCCTCCACCATCCCCATGTGGCTCTGTGCCCCCACACAGCCAGTCCTCTGTCCCTATGTAGCTCTGTACACCATCCCCCATCACCATGTGGTCCTGCACCTCCCTCCCCCACATGGTCCCCCTGTGGCCCTCCACTCCCATTCAGCCCCTGCCCCACTCTGTCCTCCCCCATTAGCCCTTATGAGCCCCTGTCTGACCCCCCCCCCTCAGCACTCCATGCTGTCTGTCTCCCCATAGCCTGTCGCCTGGCCTGGCCTGGCCTGACATACACTGCGAAGAAGGCAGGTTCTTTCTCTTCCCTAACTGGCTGGGAGCTGTCGTGTTCTATCACCACAGTGCCCTCTGGTGGGCAAAGGCGGAACCGCAGAAGTTATTTTCTGCTGGGAGCTGCTGCTGTTCTTGTGCCACAGCACCCTCTGATGGGCAAAAATGGTGGAACTGCAGCAATGTTTCAGCAGAAGTATTTTTCTGCACAAAAAATTAAAAGTATTCGCAGCTCATTAATTATATGTGCACACGGTAGCACAGAATTCCCCCAGGAGTAATACATCGTGTAGGAAAAGCATTCAATAAAGAAGGCAAAATTGAAGGATAAAACTTATGTCATGAATGATCACAGAATTGTTGCTTATCACATAGTAAGAGTTGCTGAGAGAGGTACTGGTAATAAGAGGAAATCCCCATTCCTTTCTCTATAAACAAACAGAGATATACCAGGTGTTCATATCATCACCATTACATTGACCTTTCATGCTTGCCTTGACTGAACAATCAGTTCATCTTGTTTTACTACTTTCAAGCATGTTTTGTTTTTGTGCAAGACTAATCCTTTATTGTTCTGCTCATCTACGTCACATTCTTCTTCTCCAGGCTCTTCACTTGTTTTGAAGTGGCTTCCTTGTGTATCTGATCTGAATTTGGGTGGCACAAGAAACTTCTCGCTTTCTATTTTATAAAATATCTCATGAATGGAGAATGATTTGCCCCATTGGTGAGGCTCTTCATACTCCTTTGGCTTAATCAGTTATTTCTGTATGTCATGACTGGGGCTTGGGTGGTCAGGCCTAGTGGTTGGAGCAGTAGCGGTCAGAGGCCAGGAACAGCTTCAAAGTTCAGAGCTGGGGTCATGAATCAGGAGTCAGAGCCAGTTCAGAAGTACAACAGCACACAGAGAGACGGGTCTGTCACTACGACTGGCAAGGGAGTCCACTTTGTTGCATGGACACTTCCTGGAACTCCTCTTGGGCTCCAATAGGGTATCTAAACAAATTAGGGACCATGAAGGAAGCTGTCAGTCTGGCCTTCCGAGGTGGTACTTCTTTTGATGCTTATCTCTACAGGGTTTATATGACAATACACATGTCCCTATCACAGCTTCCGGGTAGTGGCACGGAGGCGTCAGACACCCCACAGACCTGGGTTCTAGTCCCCACACTATAGCTTACGTCGTGTTGTTCTGTTTGCATTCTGGATCTTATTTCGAAATGTACTTTTTCTGTGTTTATAGATAATGTGCTCCAATTGGTTGATGTTTTGTGGCTAAAATAATTGACAATTGATGCTGCTATCGAAAGATTATTTGTGGGGTGATAGTGTATACATGACTGAGGTGAGCTGGGAGTATTTTCCTCATTAGTGCAGGAATAATTATGCTTACTTTCCATCAATACATTTGCATTTTATTTGTACTTTCCTCTATGTTAAATAAAATAGGCTATTCAAACAATATGATAAATATGTTCAAACTTCTCACAAGATGGGGTATGTAGGGAACTAATTATGGATATTGCCTTCACACAGTGGAGTCAACTCTTATATTTGACTTTTTTTCATGGGTGTTTCCAAAGGAAAGCTTCAGTATAATGTTATATTTTTAAGTAATCACTTTTCATGTACTTTTTTTTTTCATTTTTCATTTACTTAAATCAATTCTTTGTTTTCTAAATTGGTCTAAATTAGGCCATACATATAGTTGGCACCGCAGACAATTTGGAGAGAAGTTAGGACAATAAAGGTAGTTAGGTATGTCAGGGGTCTCACCCCCACTTTGAGCTTGTGGGTTCAAAGATGGGGACCCGACTTGGTTTCACTCTAAACTAAAATCCTAGTTTAGATCTAGTAAGCTGCCACCACTCAATCAGGAAATGTGGATTGAGACACAGTCCTTCCCCAAAATCCTAGGGGATTCCAAGAGCCCCAAATCCATGGAGTTCTTACACCCAGGAGAAACAAACCATTCCCCCTGCTTCCTCCCCCCTCCCTTTTCCTAGGAGAGATACCGGGATCTAACTACAGAGGGATACCTCCCCCTTCTCTTTTCCTAGGAGAGATACTGGGATCTAACTACAGAGGGATACCTCCCCCTTCTCTTTCCCTGAGAATCCACCCAAGGAAAGACCAAACAAGTCCTTAATAGCAAGAATTTATTAAAGAATAAAAAGAAAGTAACTTGTCTCTGTAATTCAAGATAGAACAATACAGGGTCTAAGCTTATCAATCTCTGGAGAGAATTCCCCCTCCCCCTTTTCTCAGTAAAAGCCATATCAGCAAACAGGAATAAAGCATTTCCTTTAGCAAACACACAATTGCAAATATAGAAAACAAATCATAAGACTAATTCGCCTTTCTAATTAATACTCACTATTAATTAGTAGAAACTACTCCAGGAGAACTTGGAGACATGACTGTCCTCTCTTAGATCCAAAAAGAGTTCTCGAGACAAACAAAGAAAACACAGACAAAAGCTTCCCTCCACAGAGATTTGAAATTATCTCGTCTCTGATTGGTCCTCTGTTCAGGTGGTCATCAGGTACTGCATGTTAACCCTTTACAGGTAAAAGAGACCTTAACCCTTAACTATCTGTTTATGACAAGGTAAATGCTGCTCAAGGAAGAAAGGAAGAATCAAAAACATTTTATAGAAAAGAGGCATTTTTAAAAGTGAGAATAGAGTATAAGGAATGTTACTTATTCCATTCTATTGGAATAATGAAGGGGATCTTGGGTGAAGTTTTGCAGAACTGTTTTTTTACCATTTGTTATTTATTCTTTGTATTGGCCTAGCTCCTAGGCATCCCAGTCAAGATCAGGGCCCTGATGTAGAAACAGAATAAGAGATAGTCCCTGCCCTGAAGAGCTTAAATTCAAAATAAATTTAAATCTAAATTTAAACAGTATACAGCAGTGGTTCTCAACTTATTTACCATTATAGGTCGCATATACAGTTTTCTATGTGTTATGTGAGCCATATCTACACAATATACATGCTACCTGTATGGCCCGGAGAATGTCACACGGGCCACAGCTTTGTGCTGAATGGGCCGCAGGCAACCCATGTGATTGAGAATAATGGTCTAAGGAGTCAGAAGCTATTTTGAGACTAAGTTGCACAAATGAAATAAATGAGTTTAAACTTGTAGCATTTGGAAAATACTGACCATAATATCTTTAGAATAAATTACTCGTAAATCAACATGTTGAAGTTCAGAAAGCTGACTGAGAAAATGATAGAGCCACAGGTAAATTCTTTGGTTGGAAGCAAGTTGGTAAATGTGGTGTCCAGTAAATTTTGTTTGAAACCTTTCTTGTTCCTAATACATACGTAAACAATGTGATTACAAATATTTTAAATGTAAGATGTTGCAAAATTGCAAGGAAACAGTTAACAACATTACTGTCAGCTTGGGAGGGACTGTTATGTTCTTATTCAAGTGCTTGCTCATGTCCATTCCATATAGGTGTGTGCTTGCCCCAAGCACCATTGCCAGAAAGTTTTCTCTCAGTGGTATCCGTCAGGTTGGCTCTGGTGACCCCTGGAGTTGCACGCTCATAATGCCGGTATAAAGGGTCTTGCCAACCTGCAACCCCTTCAGTTCCTTCTTACCACCCATGACAGTCACTGGAACTACCTCGTCCTTGCATTCTGCAAGAACTCTCTCAGTGGACTTTTTCAATTCATTGTATACACTTATCTCTTGTTCTTAGTAGTTCTGTTATTAGATAGATAGGTTAGTGGAACCCCATTCAGCAGGGTTAGTCTCTGCCCGGTACTGGGGCATGCCTCGGTCTCCAGGTTTTAAGCCTTGTGCCTCATGCCACAAACCTGTTCCTGTGACTGACCCCCATTCCACCTGCCTTAAGCGCCTGTGGGAAGCTCATGTGGAGGAGCATTGTAAGATCTGGAAAGACTTCAGGCCCTGCACCAAAAAGGATAGAGACAATAGGTCTCTAGGAAAATTTATCTTCGTGGAGACAACGCCGAAGACCTCCCTCGGAGCCAGGTCACTTGGGCTTGGCACCGAGCACTTCAACCTCAGTAAGGAGTGCCCCAGCTTCTCTTTGTGATGCTTAGCACCATTCTGCATCACCAACACCAAGAAAAGACACTTCTTCCACTTCTCGAGAGCCTCGGCATACCCACCATCCTTGGTGCTGAAGAAAAGCGCTTCTGTGAGACAACCTCGGCACCACTCGCCATCACTGGTGCCAAGATAAACACAAAAAAACTGGCGAGGGTCAGTCCCCAACCCTGAGGTCAGGGAGACACTAGTAGAGTGCAACTCGCATTGGACCACTCCGTAACTCCATCAACCTGTGCAGCACCAATGACTCGGGCCCCGGAGCAGGTACTATTGAGTCCAGCACCAGTGGACTCACCACTACAGGAGAGCCACCAGAGTTCCACTGCCCTGGCAGTACCGTCAATACAAAAGGCATTTGCCACGGTGAGAAACATACTTGGGAGCTGACAGCTGTGACACCGGCAGGAAGGAGTTCCGTGGCACTGAGATCCCAGGTGTCTTCAAAGAGGAAATTGACCATGATGGCCCATCCCTAGTCTTCACCCTCTCAGCACCGCTCCTCCTTGATCTCCAGAAAGCGAGTTTTCAGAGACGTACTCAGAGGCAGAGTCATGTGTCCCCCACAAAAGCCAGCACCGTCACTGCAGTTGGCACTTTATTGCTATGGATCCAAGCCAAGGCATCCCACCCACGGCGTGGTCCTCGGACAGTGGCAGATGCCAGTACAAAGGCCATTCTGGAACCCCTGTGCTTTTCCATTGATGCAAGGTCTGAAACCCAGAAGGTCATACTCCAAGGCTTCTGAGTCCAGAGCATTTCCACTGCTCTACTCAGAGCAGGACCCAGGCTCCACTACTGCTGAATACCAAAAGCCTGCACCATCCAGTGCCGAGGATGAAGAATAATGCTTCCTCCTCATCTTCTCTTGATGAGGCTGTCACGGGAACAGATATAGCGCCCTCTCAGGATGATTATAAAGTACATCAGGGGCTCCTCAAAAGAGTGGCTTAAAACCTAGGGATCCAGGTAGAGGAGATCAGGGAGTCCTCCCATGCCTTGGTGAACATTCTAATGGCAATGGGCCCTTCAAGAGTGGCATTGCCCCTGAATGAGGCCATTATGGACCCCATCAAGGTGTTGTGGCAGACCCCAGCATCCCTTCAGCCAACGGCAAAGAAAACTGAAAGGAAATACTTTTTCCTGGCTAAGGGCTATGAATTCCTATACATGCATCCACCACCAGACTCTTTGGTTGTATTAGCAGCAAATGAGTGGGAATGATGAGGACTACAAGTGTCAACCCCAAGGCCCAGGCCACCAAAAAAGTAGACCTTTTGAATAGAAAGGTCTATTCAGCAGGTGGCCTCCAGCTCAGAATGGCAAGCCAGATACTCCTGAGCAGGTACTTGAGACTCCATGTCGAAATGTAAGGAGTTGTAACTCCAGGAATCCAGACGAGAATTTGCAGCTCTCATGGAGGAAGCAAATCAGTGCTGAGCAGGACTTTCCCTGCTCTTTCTCCTCCCTGCAGTTGGGAGTCGCTATAGTGCAGAGTACAGAAGTGAGTGTAGGGGGACTTTCTCTTGTTTTCTCAAAGCTGATGCCCAGGAAGAAAAGAGGAAGAGGAGCAGCTGCAGCAACACTGGAATGCAGAGGGGTGAGAAAGAGGGGTGAGAAGAGGTGTGCAAGAGCCAGAGCACAGAGAGGAGCAGAGGGGAAGGGTAGGCAGGAATTGGGGGGACAGAAACCAGGTATGCGGTGGTGATAGGAGCAGAGAAGTATAGACAAGTTTGAGGTACAGGAGCAGAAGGTATATAAGCAGTAGAGTACACTCCCCTTCAGTACCTGGGATTGAACCCAGGATTCCTTAGACTCTACATTTCTCTGCTGTCAACAAATAGGTGTGAAAACCACTGGTAAAAAGTGTATCTCATCACTATCTAGTAACTGGACCACATAGAGGATAACAGCCTATTACTGCTACCATTTACTCTGTTAGTTCAACTGGTATAGGTCTGTGCTGTGGATCCAATAGTTGGAAACATGCTGATGACCCAAACTGGGCATCAGTGTGTCTCCCCATGATGGAGTTTCTTATTGTTCAGTTGTTTTTTTTTAAATTAGGAATTCAATTAAAAAAAACTGTTAAAAGAATGTTATGGTTTCAAAGTTAAGTACTTAAGTTAGCAAAAGCCTAAATTAAAGTTCCTCCTTGAAGGATTGTATGTACGTATTCCACTATTGATGTGCTTGTTGGCCCACACCTGTGGCCTAGCTGCCCTCACAGCCCTCACCTCCAAGGGCATAAAAGGTTGTAGTGGGACCAATTGATTCACAGTTCCTTCTAACCAGAGACTTGGCTGAGAGATGGAATAATTATCAGCATCCTTACTCTGTCTAGTTTTTCCCTACTATTCTCTATTACAAATCTTGTGAATAGTTAGGATTATTTTTTAGGGATAGGTCTCATTTGGGTATACATTTCATTTTTTGTGTATACATTTCTGCTTTGTCAGTACTGGGTCTTCAATATTTATAGTTGAACAGAAAATTCCTGGTTTCAAATACTGTCCCTCATGCAACACAGCCATTTTTTTTAAATCAGTGCCATGCTAAAGTAATGTTTTTGTTTAGTTAAGGGGCATATTTTGAGCAAATGCTGAATTTGCTTGTCATTTTCAGAACAAACTCAAAAAGTGTGAGACACTTGATGCTGTTCCTGTTAGGCAAATCTGTGAGACTCACCTTGGATCTATCTGCTCCAGATCTGTCTGCTTTGGAACAGTCTTCCTCCTCTAAAAGTGCACTGGCAACTTCTGTGCCTTGTCTATCTGCCTCTTCAACTCCTTCAGTAGACATTCCGACTCCGAAAACATTGAACAGAGGTAGGACTCCTCATCGTTCCTCAGGGAAACATCAGGAGATATCATATTCTCAGTGACCCTCTAAGAAGAAGACATTCAAATCTCCTTAAAAAGTTGCTTTTAAGTATAGTTCAAGGTATAAACATGATCCCTCTGGCATCCTGAAGCAGGCCAGTACACACGAGTCGGTACCAAAGAAAGAGCAGCTCCCTGCTATTGACTATACCAAGGCTAGGTATTGCCTCTAAGGGTCTTGGCACAGAATCAGTCTGCACTGAAGCCTTGTGAGTTGTTTCCTTCAGTACTGGTAGTCCTTTGGTACTGATACATGAGCACCGACATTTACGGCTCCAGGGGATTTTACAATCTCATATTTCTCCGAGTCTCCATTACTCTCTCAACTGGATTAGAATTCCTGCATCAGTACTGGGATCCACTAATGGGTCATTACTATTTCTGAGGGATTAAGGTAAAGATACACTGGGGACTTCTGTTAAATTGACTCCTCCAGTGCAAGAGGGCTATTCATTTTCCTCAGTTCAGTACTCATAAGAATGGCCAGACTGGGTCAGACCAATGGGCCATCTAACCCAGTATCCTATCTTCTAAAAGTGGCCAGTGCCAGATGTTTCCGAGAAAATGAACAGAACAGGCAGTTATTGAGTAATCCATCCCCTGATATCCAGTCCCAGCTTCTGGCAGTCAGAAGTTTAGGGACACCCAGAGCATAGGGTTCGATCTCTCTCTCTAATCTGTTTCTCACCTGCTAAACATACTGGAGCTCAGGCTCATTATGCAAGGCAAAGGGATCACAGAGGGACACACTCATCCTAGTATCCCCTCCCTGCAGGTGATTACAGAAAACACTGGTACTATATTTTATATTAAGGAAATAGGGAGGAGCCAGATCATCTCCCCTTTATCAGGAAGTGATCCAGCTTTGGGAGTGATGCATTGACCATCAATTATCTAGCTGTGCAATTCATCTATCAGGACTGATGAACATTCTTGCAGATCAACTAAGCAGACATTTTTCCTCTGACCACAAATGTTTCATAGAGATCAAGTGGCACCTTATAGACTAACAGAAGTATTGGAGCATAAGCTTTTGTGGGTGAATACCCACTTCGTCAAACGCATCTGACAAAGTGGGTATTCACCCATGAAAGCTTATGCTCCAATACTTCTGTTAGTCTATAAGGTGCCACAGGACTCTTTGTCGCTTTTTACAGATCCAGACTAACACGGCTACTCCTTTGATACTTCTTGAGATCAGTTAGTTATTCAGCAGATTTTCCAAAAATTGAGTTACAAGATTACAGAACTGTTTGCCATGGAGAGGAACAAAATATACAACATCCACCCATTCCTTTAATACTGCAAGCACTAAGAAAACTCAAGCATAATGCTGCAGCTTTTATTCTAATTTCATCAGGTTGGTCCAGGCAATTTCAGTTCCGACATCTGGTAAGATTTGGATTCAGACTCCAATGTCATTGCCTCTACTCCCTGATTTGATTTCCCAGTACAAAGAGAAGACTCTCACACTGACTATTTCTGCACCTTACAGCTCGGATGCTTGTTACTAAAATGACAGAGCAGCCTTGCTCCAGGGATGTCCAAAATACTGTATTTAATAGTAGAAAAAAGTCTAAGATGTACTTTTGCCAAAAGGAAAAGGTTCACCATTTGGACAAAACAGCATAATGTTTTCCCCTTTCTAACAGACATCCCCTTCATTTTGGACTACCAGCTTCCATTAAAATTGTCTGGATTCTTTATTAGTTCAACAAAAGTTCACCTGGCAACTGTATCTGCTTATCCACAAATTCAAAACCACAATGTATTTTCATATTCCACAATGTCTAGATTTGGAAAGGGGTTAGTGCAGGTATTTCCTCCAATTAGAGAACCCTCTCCATTGTGGAATCTGAATGTTATTAACAGATCTGATGAGTCCCCCATTGAAACCATCAGCCACTTATTCTTTTCAACATCTTTCTGTGAAATCATCATTTTTATGTGCCATCACATTAGCATATAAAGTGGGAGAAAATCAAGCCCCAATGGCAGACCCACCATACACCATTTTTCATAGAGATAAGGTCTCTTAGGCCTCACCCTAGTTTCATTCTTCAAGTTGTTTCTGACTTTAATATTAAACCATGCATTTACTCATATTATTTCCAGAACCACATGCTAATGATATGGAGAGAAAATTATACACCTTAGATGTCTTGGTTTTTAATAGCTGACAGTGGGGTTATTTATTTAGTTTTTGTTTGACAACAGCAAAACTACTACAGTTTCATCTTTCTGGTACTAAATAAAAGTGAGAGTGAAGAGCTCAGTGGTGTTATTACATTTCAACAAATTGAAGTTTGCAAAATGCCACTTCAGCTTCTCTCTGAAAAGAAAAGATGTATTGTATAGCAAATAGCATGTTACATCTTTGGATAAAATAGTGTAAAAATATTTGAAAAGGAAAGATCAGAAAATGCAGCAGTATCATTACAAGCTTTGTTTAGGCATCCCACTCCTTACCACCAAGAACTATAGACACTTTCACATGTACTGAGAAGAAACTGCAGATATAGACTATCTGCTGAGACGTCTCTTTTGTGTTACTAAATTCACTGAATTGCTGTTGAGCTGAGATATAAATGTTTTCAATCATTGACTTCACAGTCAAAATACTGTAATAATATCCCATATCTTTGGAGAGAGATGTTCTTTCCTCTTGATTAGGTTTTTAGCTTTACTAACTGAAATTAAAAGTAGACGAAGGGATTTTCAATTAATAGACTCATAGGGTGGCATGTCGGATACTTAGAGCATTGAGTAAGATTCTGACCACTGCTTTTCATACCTTTTGTTGCCAAAGAAAAGGCCAGACTGATTTGAAAGGACTCTAAGGGTATGTCTTCACCCATTGTAAGCCTAAGGTTAGTGGGACTCGAGTCAGGTGACCTGTGTCAGTGAACCCTGGACTTGAGTATCTACACTGCAGTTTAACCCTAGGTTAAGGATTTTCTGATCTGTGCTCAAACCTACAACTCTAACGTCCACACTGCAGTGCACAGACACAAGTCAAAGTAACTGTATCTCAGAGTCCCTAGCTCTTCCCCCTGGCCCTTCTCCTCAGTGTCAACACTCTAGTCCTATGAATGTGTTGCACTATGGGAAAACTCTACTGCCTCTCCCCACCCTCCCCGTTTCCTAACTGTGATGGTGCTGTTTGTGGGACTCAGGTGCCCATAAGGAGCACATGATGCATAAACCGCATAAGTAGCTCCTTTGGTGGCTGTCTCAGTAGAATGACTGCAGTTAGAGAACTACCATCTAATCTGAGAATTGGGCTCTCCACTTCTGGCTGTCACGCTGGCAGGAAAATGCCCATGTGCACCTGTTCTGAGGATAATTAGGACATCAGTCTCCAGGGCTGTCAAACTATTAAAATGAAACTTTGCCATCCTTAATTTTTAAAATGGGGTGTTTTTGTTTTTTTTTAAATTTATTTTTGTCTGTTTTGAAGTTTGCCATAAAATGTAGGTTTTAGAGGAAAAACAAACACACACCCCAGCCTGGCTGCTAGCAGCTGCGGAACAGGGAAGTGCATCCCCAGGGCTTTATCCCTGCCCCTGCCACTCCCGGCAGGCAGTGGGGAAGTTTTGGGCCTGGCTTCCACTCACCACCTTCACACTGCATGCAACCCTGGCGCCTCTGCACATGCAGCCCCTGGGAGGGTGGGGAGAGGGGCCAGAGAGCAGAGACCAAGTGTCTGCTCTGCAGGGAGGGGGAGCGGCCAAGATGTTGGGGGTTAGTCCTCCTCCTGCCATGCTGAACAGAGCTGCCAGCTTTTTAGCTATCTGCTGGTATGCGTGATCATTCCTTGTGCTTTTGCTGAAGTCCAAAGTTTTATTGGTCTCACACCACAGATTCATCAAAATCTGGCTTGCTCTTGTGACCAAAAAGCAGCTCTCTTTGCAGAAAGCTTCTTCTGATCAGTCTCCTTTGAAAATCCTGCATGCTCTCTCTGAGTGTGTTTGCAGACCAGTGGTCAGCAGACAATGGGTAAACACTGTTGGCATTTGCAAAGAGAAGTGTGGCTTCTGTTTGCAATAGAGTGTAATAGACTGTACCACAGATTGTTGGCATATGGAGGACTAAGGAAGTTGCCCAGGGAACTCTGGCATACATCCGGATCCGAGTTAAGCTGGGGCCATGTGCACACAAAAAAGCAATAGGGTTGGACCCTTCGTCTCTGCTTAACACAAATTTGGACCCTCCAGTCCTGCAGGGTCCTGGGCCCTAGGTTAGCACAATTTGTGTGTGGATGCAAGGCGAATTAGGCTTGAATCCAGGCTCAAGACCTGGCTTACATTGCTGTGTAGAAAATGGGTGGGGTTGGGGCAGGAGGGTGTTTCAGAAGCGAGGCTGTAGTAGCACATAGCACTGCGGAGATTCTTAGCAGCACCGCTGCCTGTAGTTATCCAGGGACAGATGGCTGTAACTTAGGCATTCCCCCTAAGGCTAAGTTACACCAAGGTTCTCTTTGGGCCCTAAAGAAACGCAGAATATGATGGCACAAGGATTACTTAAAGCCATTTTATTCCCCCACTCCACCCGGCAACAACTGGGAAGCATCTCTGTAGGGGAAACTACTTTGTCCAGCTCATTCAGGTTGTTTTTGTTGTTGTTGTTGTTGTTCTGGGCTGTTGTATTTTAAATATAAAACTCTACCTGTATCTTTGTTTGAAAGAGGAAATGGCAGTGTGTTTTGTGGCTGGTAGTTTTATCCTATAAACATTCTTATTTAGTAGGCAAACTTTTTATCACTGTTAAATTATTTATATGGATATTAAAACAAAGACATGCTTATCCAAAGGTCTGTGCCCTGCCACCGCTAAAAATCCCATGCAAAATTATACAGAAATAAAATACACAGGCAACCTCATCTCAACAATATCTAGCTGAAATCAGCTAATAACACAAACACTCTAATGCCTCATTTCGCCTCATACCTAAATACTCCTTGTTAAAATCTCTTTATGTATTTGCTGATTGTGGTGAACCAAGCCTGGTGGCTGGCTAGTTCAGAAGCATTTTAACAAAGCTCTTGCATTCCCCCCCCCCCCCCCCCCCCCCCGCACACACATACCCCTGCTAGAAATTAAATCACATAAAAAAGTTGGCAAGTTACAGTAAAGAATCTGAGCAGTAATGAAAGTGATGTATACTAGAATGCAAATGGCAAATCAAAAACAAGATTTCTTTAGTCCTTGGATCCATCAATGTGAACAAACACTAATCTGCTATTCTCCCACACCATGCTTTCTCCCTTCTCTAACAGGAGTAGAGGCCAATAATGCATAATCACAGGTTTCAGAATAATTTAACTTCAGTGGAAGCCAAAACTAAAGGCATCTCTGAATAATTTATAGAGACATGTACAGACCAGTGAGTCGGATATTTTGGACTTGAACTATAAGTGTTGGAGAAATTGGCACTGAAGCAAATAAACCTGAATAAAATCTTAATTACAGGCCCACCTAATGCTTCATAGTGAAATTTGAAAAAAACATTCTGTTCGAAGCAATTTTGTATGGCAAAGTTGTCAAGAGCAGGGAACTGGTCTATGGTTGCTATTCCTGGTTCTACTATTGGGCAAGTCAATTTCTCTTAACCTCAGTTTCCCCATCTGTAAAATGTATATAATACTCTTTACTACAAAGAAGAGTCATAAGGTTAGTTTCATATTTGTAAAACACTTAGAGATTATCAGAAGTGCAAAAGTGTCATTACTGTTTGTTATCCTATATTTTCTATTCTTTCCCCATCCCTTTCCAGTGTTTCAGTTCATTTGCATGTAAACAAGAGCTTCATCTGATCCTGCTAATCATTCCTCAGCTGGAATTATAAAATGTTGTGACATCCACTCCATGGCAGTAAATGATATGATATTACTAATATAAGATTATTATGTCAAGTGAAAGGCAGATTAATACTAAAAAAAACCGTTTGTCACAAAAAACTATTCTTGTTACTTTTTTGGATAAAGCTGGGCAAATAATTTATATTTTTCAGTTTGGCCAGAAAGTCAAGGAAAATATTCAGTTTGATTCTGAAAATGTTTGGAATTTGTCAGTGAATTGGAAAAATCCACCAAACCATGTGCATGCCTGTATTTTTTTGGCAAATAAACTATTTGTAAAATTTTACCCAGCTCTAGTCTAGGCCTGCAGTCTTGCAAAGAGGCTGTGCAGGTAGGTTCTGCACCTGAGCGAAACCCTTCTGAATTCAACAGGGTTCTGAGGTCAGCCTATGGAGAGTATAATGCAGGATCAGAGCCTTGAGTATCTGAGCCATAAACAATCTTAAAAGCAGTTCTCTTGGGAAAGGACAACCTGGGAGGCTGTTTCAGGGACCTCTGCCGCCTAAAACAGCCTTCCTTTTAGAGGAACAACCCCACTGGCTGACTGGTGTGACTGGGCAGCCTAAGGGGTGCAGAGTACTACACTGGCTGAGAAGGCCAGCATACTTGAAATTAGTCGGTGAGGGAGGGAGAGGGAGAAAGGGAAGGAATTGCATTTAATGCCGTTAGTATTTTTTAAAGAAAAAGAAAAATGAATTTGTGTTCAGTAATTTTAGCCTCTAATTGGTTGCAATGAGGCCTTGAAGTTTATACCTTCCTTGTTAAAGTGAATAGTTTGGAAAGATGACAGAATTCATGCCTCCTCAAGGGAACTGAGGTAATTGAGAAATGAGTTAAGGCAATTGAGAAATTTTTCTACCACCGTTGTTTTGGCTGAAGACAGTTTTTGAGTCTTGTGTTAATAGAGCAGTAACTCATCTGTTTATATCGTGATGACTGTTTTGGCAATGGAAAAGGATAAAAACTTCCTTTAAAATGAAAACTCAGGCCTGGTCTACATTAGGAAATTAGGTCGGTATAACCATGTTATTCAGGGAACTGAAAAATCCACATCCTTGAGTGACACGGTTAACTGACCTAACTCCCGATGTAGACAGTGCTAGGTCAGTTGGAGAATTCTCCGGTCAACCTAGCTACCCCTTCTCAAGGAGGTGGAGTACCTCCACTGACAGGAGAACCCCTCCTGTTAGTGTAGGTAGGATCTTCACTGAAGTGTTACAGAGGCACAGCTACAGCAGTTAATGTGTAGACAAGCACTCAAAATTTCCAGAATGTTGACAAATGCAATAAAAATTGCAGAGTGACCCTAATATGCCATCCAGAGATTTTGTTCACATCCACATTTTGTTCCAGTTTCTAATATGATGGCCATAGGGAGCACTTTTGTTTGTTTTTTAGGTTTTGCTCTTTGTAGGGTTGCCAATCTGCCAGGTTTGGCCTGGAGTATCCAGGAATTAAAGATTAATCTTTCATTAAAGATTATGTCATGTGATGAAATCTCCAGGAATACATCCAACCAAAATTGGCAATCCTAGCTCTGTGTTTCAATATGGCATTTACAAACTCCCTCACATAAGTGGTCCCAGCAGCAACCTGAAACTCAGATTATTTACTTTAATTAAAAGAATGGAGGGTTCAGTTGGCAGTATAACCAGGGCCAAGTGCTTAAAAATCAAGGATTAGGTCTGAAAAAATCAAATAAACGAAGACTGGTTTCTTTTTATTTGTCTTCTGATTGAGCCTTTAGGGTTCACATTTTCAAACTGTCACCCACAATCACAAGGGCTAAAAACTTTTTTTTTAATGAAAATTGAGGTTCCAGTGTAATCCTAAAATTCCAAGAACTGGAACTTTAGGACAAATACCTAATATTGCAAGACTCTACATACAATCCAGAATTAACAACGCTGAGTTAACCCTCTCTGGTTAAAATCTGAGGTTCCTGGGAACCTTCATTGATGCTATTCCTTCTAGTGAATGGGCATGGCGTCTTTAAGGAAAAATTGTTTTTATAAGATTATGAAATCTTAATTTTGCTGTGAAAGAAGTGTCTTTTTTAAAAAACCTTTTCATATTTTGTACCAAGCACATCAGCAAGTGAGAGCTAGTTCTGAAATGTTTAGGAAAAAACAAAATGGCATTTTGTAACTATCCATTGGCAAAAATGGCAAAACATTTTAAAATATATGAGATTAAAAGATAATTTACCTCATAAAAATATAATTTTGGTCTTGGATGAGAGAGAAGAGAGTGCGTGCCAAAGCCCTGATGCATGCAAGCAATAATATTTAAAAAAACGTAATGCCATTTACAAATCTCCCTCCCTTCCTCCACTTTCCTAATAGCACTTGCATGACATGTTATTTAATAGTTTACATATTTCTCAGGTGCCAACACCAAATAATGTAAATATATCATAATTCAGCTTCTGACATTATATTTTGCTTTCTAGTCTAGCACAGTGTATTAGATAAAATAAACTTAAAATGATCAAATCTTTCTTAATTTTATTTAATAATGTTCTGAGACAGGGAAATTTGAGCCATGTGGAAAGCAGAGCTGCTAACAAACCAGTCTGGGGCTTTGTTAGGCAGCAGGGTTGACACATGAATATGTTACATATGATTATCATAAAATTATGGTCTGGAAATTGAACAGTCATGCTGCAGCATTTTAGACAGCACATTTATAATAAGCTGTAATAAAGTAAACATTTTGAATGGATATAAGAATAGGCATTACTTGCAATCACAAATGTATGTTCAATTGAAATGCTTTTGAAGCTCAATTTAACAAAGCAAACAAATTTCCTAGCAGTATTAACATAATTGTTTTCATTGTTGAATTTTGATTTAAAGGGGAGGAGAAAAAACCTTTAAGCATGTAAAACTAGCTGTTTAGGAGCTAAACAGAAGAAAAAGAATATGGTTCAAAATGGCTAGCATTTGAAAGCTGCATATTAATAAGTAAAGGATGGATCTTAAAAGATTCCCTTATAATTATTCTCTACTTTGGATTCTGATTTCAACTTCTTTTGCTCACCTATGAGAACTGATTTGTACTTTTTTTGGGAGGAGTGCTATAATTTCAGGGAAGGTTTTAGAATTCAGCTGAGTGATGGACAGACGGGGTCTAAGGCCCCAGTCTTGAAAACACATATGCAAGGGAATAGTTTCCATGGGACTATTTGCATGCATAAAGTTACATGGATAAGTGTTTGCAGAATTGGGACCTGATTCAGTAAAGGAAAAGGTTAGTTGACCTGTGGAAGCCATTTTTTCCTTTAGACTGCACAGAGAGTGACCTAGATCTTGCTGCAAGCGCTGGTACAGGGATGCTCTTCTATGTACATACAGCAAAGGTAGTATTACTGCAGATAAGTAGGAGTCAGATAATTTTGTAGTCTCATAGGCCCTTTGCAAAATGTGCAAGGGAGAAATGCAATGAAGATAAAACCAGAATCATAAAAAATCAGTAACTCAGAGATACAGGAAAGATGAGAAGAGGATGCTCTGGGATAGGACACAGAAGAAAATATATGTATATTACATACACACAAAATACTTTAAAGGAACATCATTAAGGTTGATAAATCAAATACACAAAAGCTAGGAAAGGCCAGAATTAAGGTTGTCTGTGGAACCTCAGTACGGCCCCCTTGTCCATTCTGATACAGTTTAATTACACGACCACACACTATTTTTCCATGGGACCCCTGCTTCATTCAGTATGCAGAATGAACGGTGCTCCCTTAATGAGTGGCTACTAAATATTTTGTTTTCTCATTATTTGGTGTGCGGTTCCATGCTTTATTTACTGAACACTGTTTACAACCTACTCTGAAGATAAAATTATTAATTTCCTCGTGTGCTTTTTTGTGGTACTCATCACTATAGTATCCAAGTGCTTCACAAACATTAATGATTTTACTTTCACAACACCCAGTGTGGTGGGGGTGGGCTGGGTGGTATTATCTCCATTTTACAGAAGGGGATCCCAGGCACTGAGAAATTAAGGTCAGAAGTTTGCACTAATTCTGGGTGCCCAATTTGAAATGTCTGAGACCGGATTTTTCAGAGTACTTAGCATTTCATAGCACTTTTTATGTTCAAAGCACGGTGTCCATTGCCTGAAGTTGCAGCTGTGAGTGCTTAACTCTTGCGCAAATCAGACCCTAGGGACTCAAGTCAGGAACACACAATTAGTGACCCTCTGTGAAAAGTTTGGCTTAAGTGACTTAACTAGCATTACATAGGAACTTGGTTGCACAGGTGGAAATAGAATCGTGTTCCCCTGGGCAGCATTCAGTTATCTCAGCCATGAGACTGTGACCATCCTTTCTCTTCTTTCAATTCCCTTTTTCATTCACCACACACCTTCCATCTACAACAAAGGAGGCAGGGGTTCTACACACCACAGTGTCTTTCATTACACATACCTGATTGAGGGCATGTCTACACTTAAAATGCTACAGTGGCACTGCAGAACTTCAGTGTAGACGCTGCCTGTGCTGACAAGAGGGGTTCTCCCATTGGCATATGTAATCTGCCTCCCTGAGAGGCAGTACCTAGATCAATGAAAGAATTCTTCCGTTGACGTAGCACTGTCTACACTGAGGGAATAGGTCGACTTAATAACACCATTCAGGGGTGTGGATATTTCCATCCCTGACCAACATAGTTAAGCTGACTTAACCTTCTAGTGTAGACCAGGCCTTATTTTCGTAGCAGGGCCATCCTGTGCACTGATTGAGGCCGGGATCCTGTGGGGAAAAAATAGTATGTGATTACGTAATTACTGTATCATATACACACAAGGGGGCTAAATTAAGGGGGTTGCTTCCTGCTCTCAGTTCCAGTGCTTGGCCCTAACCCATAGCAGCCCTGGTTGTTATTGCCCTGCTCAGGTTCACTGTGGATGGAATCTGAGGAATTTAGCTGCAAACCCCTAGCTATTCACTAATGGGCATGTGAAAACTGGATATTTTCAAAGGCTTATTAGTTGGCCAAATTTGGGCAGATTTTCATAGGGTCAGCAAAGGAACATCTGTGAACAAAAGCAATCCCCTGCTAAATTTCACATTCCTGCTCCAAAGCAAAGGATCTTCTCAAAGAAAAGGACATCAAAATTTTTTAATATGGGCAAAAGATATTTTTCCCTAGATACCTTCTTGGAAGCAGCAAAACTGTTTTGGCTGAAATTTTCCCAAAACATTCAGCCTGAGGTAGACATCCAGTATGGAAAATTACATCCCAAATGGTTGAAGTTTAGGAAAGTTGTAAGCAACCGAAAACGGGGTCTTTATAATGGGAAGTGTCAGGCAGTCTTAATAATAGACAGTGCAGTCAGCCGTGCCTGTGATACACAGAAAAGGAGAGGGGAAGAGGAAGGAAGAACTAAAAGCAAGGGAGACGGCACATTCGTGTTACTATACTTTTGCAAAAATTTGCTTTTGATGCTGGACAGTCTTTCAGTCTTTGCTTGCTTGAGCTTTGCCTGTATGTATCTATTTACGCTTTTCCTCATAATGAAGTCATTGGCAAATGAGAGGCGAGAAGCTACATCCTTGTTTGAAACCAGTATTTAGGTTAAACTATTTGCTCAAGTCTGCATTTACATTAACTGTGCAAGCTGTACTTTGATATAAAGGCTTGTGATTATGTTAATTATTTTTTCTGGCATACCATAATACTTCAAGTTGTTGCAGATTGAATTGCAATGAAAGCTGTCAAATGCTTTCTTAAAATCAATTCGGTTTATGATTAATAGTTTTTGCCATTCATTACTCTATTCTGATTACTCTTAGGCTGAAAGTCTATTCACTCATCAACTTCCAAGTTGAAATCCAGCCTGCTCTTCTCTTAGGTCAGGTCTATACTATCAGCTTAGATCAGTGTAACTGCATCACTCAGAGGTGTGAAAAACCCACGCCCCGGAGCAACGCAGTTATACCAACCATTGTTCTGGAGGGTTTTCCTGGTTCCATACTTTATTAAAAAATTCGGTGATTTTATCAGTGGTGATGGTCTCATCATCACCAGCTTCCAGCATTTTCCTGGGGACTTGCGGTTCATATTCAGCTTTCCCAGGATTTCATTTTTTTGTCATTTGAAATGTTACAATGTGCTGCTATGGGTGTTTAATGTCTTTGTAAAAGTCAAGTTTCTTGTGGTATTGATCTGTTTAGCACCTCTTAAAAGTGCTCTGCTCATCACTCTTTGTTCTTTTCCTGTTGTTAAGGTCTGATCTTGTGTCCTGGGGTACACTCACCATGAGGGTGCTGCCTTCTGGCTGCTCTGGGATTACCTCCGCCTAGTCTGATATCCTTTTCCTATCTCTCGTTTGTGCTGCAGTCTGTCTCTCTCACTCACTCTCTCTCTCTGCAGCTCAGGGTGCTGTCTCTTTTTGTGACTCAGTTGCTACCTCTTCGTGGCTTGGCCCTCCAGCTAGATAACTGTGTTTTCCCCATTCCAAGGGTCCAACTCCCATTCAATGACTGTCTCAGGCTGTTTTCTGGTCCACTGCCCACTCTGTGCCACTTCCTCAGTGGCTGGTAGGGGAACTTGGGCCCACCCACTATTCCAGATTCCAACTCAGGGACCCTCTAATCAGCAGCCAGGGTCTGCAACATTCCATCTTGCTGCCATTTCCCTGAGCCTTTTCCTATTCCACAACTTTCTGGGAAAACCCTTCCTTCAGGGCCTGCATCCCTAGGTTTTCTACTGTCCAACTGGGTTTCCTCCTTTCCCTCTCTAAAGCACAGAGAGTGACTGCAGTCTTTCTCACTGAAGCCCCCTTCTTGCTCTCTACTTCCTGTTTTTATAGCAGCTTAGTCTGCCCTTGCCTAGCTGGGCTTCATCATAAATTAAAAGCTTATCAGCCCTGACTGTTCTCCAAGTGCAGCCTATCATAGGAGTCATTGGCCCTTTCTCTCTACTCAGGCCGGGTGTGAGGTAGGACTCCATTACACACCCTCCCCCTCAACCCTGTAACCCTGAGGGGTATGATGCCTTTTCCCTGAGAGTTATCGGAACTGGGCCCACAGGAAATCCCTTTCCAGCTCCAGGTCCCCCACCATGAGAAGGAGTCTACCCTTCTCCTCCATGGTGTCTCTAAACTTTCCTCCTGGAATTCTGACTCTTGGGAAGCCATTTGCAAGGCTTGCTCAGCAGCCACCAACCTCCCTTGTAGCTTTTGCCTTTGCTCCACAGACTCTCCCAGTGTCTGAGTTCCCACTGTATTCTGATTACCCTCTGTATTTGTCCCCGAATCCTTTAAGTTTGTCTTTGGATGACTCTTTGTTCCCTCCAATTTCTCCTCATCCTCTATCTTCACAGCACTCTTGGCCTTCTCTACAACCTATGTGCCCACACTATGGGCCTCTGGCTCTTCCTTCCATTTCTTTCTTTACCTGTTGCCTTTTTCATGGCTAGTTTCCCTTGTCTTGTGAGGGCAGTGCGCCTTCACAAGTCCCCATCTCCCACAGGAAAAAAACAAGTACTTTTTTTTCAGCAGGTGGGACTCGTTTGGGCTTTCCTAGATTTTTTGCTTCAGAGTAAGCTTTCTTGTCCTGATGTACATAGGGGCAGTCCCTTTTCAAGTGTCCCCTCTGCCCACGGGCGTAACATTCATAAAATCATAGAATATCAGGGTTGGGAGGGACCTCAGGAGGTCATCTAGTCCAATCCCCTGCTCAAAGCAAGACTTAAAAACCTCTAAGGAAGGAGATTCCACCACCTTCCTAGGTAACCCATTCCAGTGGCCCTGGAGCATTTTTTTCTGCTCCCAGCTTTTTCAGACCCTGCTCCCTCCTTCTCACAGGATCCTAAACAAATATTGCTGCTGTTCAGCCAGCTTCATTAAATATGCTTGCAGATATAATTGTTCCTCCCAATGCCTCTATTGATTCTGCAGGACCTGCATAAGTAGTGCCTGGGTCCTCATGGATTGTTTTATATCTCCCATAAATACAAGTGAAAACTCTTGAGGTCCATCTTGAGAGTGTATATTGGTCTTCTCCATTAAGCATCTGCATTCTCTTTCCTTCTGAACATCACTACTATGGCTTCTCAGACTCCCCTGTATTGAGGTGACTGCCCTGCCTGCATTCTCCACCAAATTGTCACTGCTAGGATGTCTCCTCCTGGCTGATTTGGGGATTAGCTCTGCCAGGTCTGATGCCCCTTTGTTTTATACAGTTTTTTGCTGCTGCTTCTAGAGGTGTTTTTTGAGGAGTCTGTCTGCTTTGACTTGTTTCCTTTCTATCACACAGTTTAACACATCCTCACTTATCCAAACTTTAGGTGTGCTTATCTGGATACCAACTAGAGTTAATGAGGCATCTATGATTCTGTCATACAACATGTCCATGTTGACTTTTTGTGGTGGATCTAAGTCTTTTAGAGTGTGAAATCTGTTCTTCAGTACAGTTTGGAATAGCTGCAGTATATAGATGGTCTGTCTGGTTCCTGGTGACTCCATCTGGGGATTTCTAAGTTACTTGTTGGATATCTTTGTGTGGGAATAATGTTCCGCCCAATTATGAAATCTGCTACCAGGCACAGTTCTATCAGTCTTTCACCATTTCGATTTTGGGAACCTAAGCCCATTTGTGCATTGCTTTCTGCCTCCATTGTTGTCATTCCGAACTTTGTCATTAAAGTCCCTCCATTATTCTGGAGATATCTGTCAGGGAATTGCCAGAGTTTGTAGCCAATTGTAGAATTTATTTTTGATCTAATTGTGGCAGTTGTCTGCGTAATATTGTATAATTGTCATGTTTGAAATCTAGTTTGGAGCAATTTTCTGATAATTGGTAACCCAGTCTGAGTGATTTTTTTCCTGCTTTAGAAGTCATAATTAATGGTACTCTGAGTGAAAATCATCTTGCCTTCTTGAATATTTTATTACCTTATTTTCACTTTTCGATCTTTTTATTAGCTCTTGGCTATCACCATTCGCTTACTCCAAAGATTTTAAGATTATATTCATCCATTTTTTTCATCCCTGCACAGCTTTTGTTGTTGTAGCCATTATTCTAATGTTCTAGAAACCCACTTTCATAGTTTGTTTTACTTTTAATAAAGAACTTCTCAGAATCTTTGTTTCCTGTTGGCTTTCCAAAACTTGTTATTTCTGCCAATTAATTTGGCATGCTGTTTGCTGGAATGGCTACTTTGTATTTCTAAATCTTAAATTTTTGACAAGAATAAGTTGTTGGCCTATCATTCAATCCCCAACCTGGAGGACCAGTGGACTGCTTTTCATCTGGTTCCTTTGATCTGCCTACTTTGGGTGACCCTACCAGGAGTAAAATATCCTGACAGCATAGCTTTTACACACAATCTCATGCCAGGTGTAAGTACTGTCCTCCAAACATTCCAATCAGTTTTGTCCACTGCAGGCTGAAGATCAGGGTGATATGGACTGTTCTTTGAACTCTGAATAATCAGAGAACTCTTTTGATGCCACAGTGGAGGAACACCAAGGTGATGGCTACACAGTGGCGGATCCTACCTTTTTAAATTTTTACAGAAGTTGTCCAGGACACCTGCTTTTGAGGTGAAACCAGTCCAGGAATCTTCAAGGACCATGATTGAGAGCTGCCTGGACCAGGAACTCCAGTCTTTAGGGTTACCTTTTTGTTACATCCTGTTTAAATCAGCTGGTGAAGATGTGGCAGACCCCGTGATGCAACTACTTCCGAGTCTCAAAAATGATCAAGAAAAAATATGCCCTCAAAGATGCCTCTGACCTCTACTGTTCTGTGAGAGTTTCGTGGCAGAGATGGCCATGGCTACAGGGATGATGAGCCATACTTGGAATACTGTGCTCTAGATCCCTGAACTGTGGTGCTTGGATTATTCAGACAAAGGGTGCATCAGTCTACGTCCTCAAACCTTGCCATCGTGAACTACCAGGCTTTCATATCCAAAGTTAAGGTGCCGATATGGAAAAAGGCCTCTACTCTGATTGATTGATTTTATCAAGAGAGACATTAGGCATTTGAGAAGCTAGTCCGTGAGAACATAGACCTAGCCCAGCATCAGGTTCTGGTGGCCTCTGATGCAGGTGAAACTGTTGGAGGCATAGATGCCTGTAGGTCTGATTGGCTGCAGGTATGATTTCCACTAGGGGTCCCTGAAAAGCTCTTCCTTTGCACTACAGAGAACTTTTTGGGGCAGTCTTATTTGCTGAGGAAAATAGAGACAAAGGCCACACTCTGTACATTTGGACCTGTGATTCATCTGATGGATCCCTCCTTCAGGTCAGAGAAGGAAAAGGCTCCACCACACAAGCTAGTTTTAGCGTTAATGACTAGCTTCAAAGGAGGTCACCTTACATATAGTGTGCTCAACCTTAACAACACCAGAAACCAAATGATCCTAACCACTCTTTCAGCAAGCACCAGAAATAGAAGGGGTTTTGAAAGGTTCCAGATCATTTAGCTGGCTTTGCCATTAACAGTAGTTTACTGGGACCTCTTTGGTATTTTACAACCCTTTGTCTTTTGTCACCTTAGTCACATAGATCCTGATTGTTCAGAAGGTACTATAAGATCTGGTTTACAGAAAACTCCAGATTGCTACAGGAAATGTACTTCCTCCTGGCAAAGAAACACCAAGTTTATGCAACCAACCAAAAGAAGGGGAAGGGATTTTATTCCAGTTATTTCCTGGTAGTCTGAAAGACAGGCGCTGTCCAGCCCATCCTAAGTCTCAGAAAGCTGAATCAATATTTGAAGATGGGAAATAAAGGTAAAATTGTGATGAAATGGACAATACCATATACTAAGTGATTCCAGTTCTTGTGATTTTTATTGCAAGTCTCACAAGTTTTTCTTAAAGCACCAGCACCTAGAGAAATGTGATTAGGTGAGAATCTCTACTTTCATTAAAAAAAAGTTTCTAGCCCTCATGGTTGTGAAGAAGAGCATGTTTTTAATCTTATGACTTAGAAATAAAAACAAAGAAAATAACCCTGAATTTATTGTTTTTAAAAATCTCATTATTTTGAGGGGCATGACTCAGGATTTTTCAATTCCTGGTGTTGGCCATGCTGTATATAGTAAAAAAAGATTTTCAGAATGTATGTAAAATATTCTTTTAACCTGTTAATGTTCCTTTAAAGGCGTCAGATCATTCATTTTATTTCCTATAAACAAGAGATAATGTGTAGTCATTATCAGTAAACAGCTTCACTATTGAATAAACATTTCGACTTCACTTGCTTTTACCCAACCTGACAGCTGTTTATTGTGTAATACGCTACTTAAAACTGCACACCATCAGTTCTCGTAACTGTAGTAAAATAATATAACAGCAGTGGTAACCAATTTAGCTCATCTTTATTTTTGAGAAAACGGTCCTTTTAACATGCATTTTAAATACGATTTCATTATATTATGAAACTTTGTTTGGTGAACAGAAAATATGTAATATTTTATTTAACTGGTTCATTTTTTTTATTAACTGAAATGTTTATGACGCTTTTAGGTGCAGTAAAAGCTCATTGTATGAACAGGCTTGAGTATATTTTAAAAACCTTATTTATATTCATGTATATTTTGGTATTTCACTTGAAAAATTATATTCTTTAAAATGGTATTTACAATCTAAATTATATACTTTCAGAGAAAACACAGACATTTTATATTTACCATAGTGTATAACCTATGACATTAGAACTGACTTTTGGGACCCACAAAGTCTGCTACTATAAGTGCCCCTACCTTATTTAAATTTACACCAGTTGCTAGGGTTGAGTATTTATATTTGATATCTCCTGGATATCATAGGTTATTCATTGTCTGCTACTTACTCCCTGCAGCTGCCCAGATCTAGACTTTGATGTCTTTGAAAATCATCACGTCTCTTTGATTTTGGGGAGGACCCTCCATCATTTTGTGGCTAAAGGGAGCAGTAAGCCCACTGCAAGCTTCCTTCAAATTGGCTGCCTGCAGCTGAGCTAACTTATGCTTAAGCAACCTTATGACCTCTGGCCACAAGAAGGGGTAGTTCAATAGCATGAGGGGACAGGAGATTCAAGAGGACAAAGCACAGGATGTAGAGCAAGGGACTCCCAGATTCCAATCCTGGCTCTGCCACTGACTCTTATTGTGTCCTTTGTCAGGTTGCTTAAATGTTCCATATGAGTTACTTAAAAGTAAATAATGCATGATAATACTTTCTCATATTCCTCCCACTATCTGAATGATATAGTTCACTGAAATGGGGTAGTACAACCACATCAAGTTTGGTAGTGGTGGAGAAACCAGGATTTGAGGCTGCATTAGTTCTGCCCTGCCTCACTGAAGGGGTCACCAACTGTAAAGGCAAAAGTTGGTCTGCATATTTCCCACCTCATCCCCTGTGCTGTCATCGAAGCCTGAACACAGCCAAAATCTTCCAGTGAATGAGGTGCTCACATCTCTCAGATTCTTTGGACAATTGTCCCTTGAAAACTTGGTTAAATGTTTCAAGAATGCCCTGACCTCAGCACTAGCTGCTGGGCTCCATTTCTCCTGAAGCAGGAGTCTGGGGACGACCTGAAGGTTCTCACACTCTCCTTCAGAGAGTTATTCAGTTAATTTTGGACGTACGCTAAAGAGCTATCTTTCTCACTTTGTCCTTAGTAGTGTGATCTGGGTGGAGAAGAATCTCTTATATTTGCAGTGAGGAGGGGATTGTTTCACAGGCATACCCAAAAGTGCTAAGACCAGCTCTATATGGCAAAATATGACAGCTTTTTCTGCAGTTCAGCTAATGAACTGTGAGTGAATATTATTAACGTGTCTATTTGTTCATTTACATAGGAAAAGAATAGTACTCACATCGTGTATGTTTTTTCTTACAAAGAAGCAGATGCCTCTCTTGGAAAACTTGAAAAAACGTTGTATTTAGTAACTGTTCTGCCTGTATAGTCAGTAATATGGAATAAGAAAAATAAAACAAAGAAATTACATGTTAAAAAAACCTTTATTTCTTAAGAATTCAGCTGCTGCTCCTGCTTATTCCTCTGTGGAAATCATAATCTTCTGTCTCTAACATCACAGTCATTTCTACTGGGATATCACAAATAAGATGATGACTTAAGGCAAGGAATAAGCAGCAGAAAAAACAATGGTTCTTTAGTCATGCAGATGTTTTTGGTAATAAAGAATGAGGGGAAAAGTACAAAGACTAAATATGAACAAAAAAATATTTCTAAATAGAATTTTTAAAATGTTTTCTTGGCAGCCTCAGTGTCTCCTTAAAGTAGATTGTTTTCCTAAAAAATGATTTGTCATAATTGCATTGAACACAGAACTCAATGAAGTATGTAACCTCATGTGTTTCTTGTTGTGATGTAAAATTTTATCTACATTTTTTACAAAAAAAAAAAACCCTAAAAATTAGAAAACTGGAAAAAATAGATGTTGGTAATTTTAAAAAAATTCATAACTTTTACATTTTAATCAAAAGTCTGAATATTTGCTTAACTGCTTTAAAATATAAAATAAACAATGATTTTTCAATAACTAAATTACATACAATAGCAACTTTGCAGTGATCCCCTCATCTCACAAACTAAGCAGGGCTGGATTACTATTTAGATGACACCATGTAACAATTGTAGGGAACGATGTGGTGATTCAGTAAGGTGAAATTATCCCTGACTCATTACTGAATCTGTGCTCGAGCATGGTACCAAGAAGCCCTGCATGGCTACAGGTGCTCTTTTGAATGAAATGTAAAACAGAAATTTTGACCATTTGTGGTCACCACAGATACTGTGGCAGTGTTCAGAGCAGTAGAAATAATTACTGTCTGGTTACCTAAATGTTTTGCCTTCTGTATTTTCAGTTGGATACATTATTTTTCACGTCCTAAATTGCTGTGTAATGTTGCTGTGTGTACTTCACCTCAGAGATGGCTGCATTGCAGTGGTAGATGGAAGTAATTATTATGTGTAGTTGATATTTCAGTTTCTTTCCTACTTCAGGTTCCATTTGCACAAAAGGCAATACATAAATGCTAGATGCTATTGTTTTTGTAAAGGGAACCGCTCTTCTGTGTTAAAGGACTACAGTAGATAGTGCAGGTAGTGGGGAAGCTTTTCATCATAACGAAAGGAAAAAGTTAAGCTTTTTTATTCCATATGAGCTAATAGGATTACCTTAAATTTGCTAAACTTTAAAGGAATCTATTTACTCCATGACACTGATTCATGTGGTATTGTGGGGTCCAAATTTCCATTAGCTGTCTGAAGATATTCTAGGGAACAAATATTTGATTAAGGAAGGCTCCATGGAGTCCTTAGTTTGATGGAAACTTCCAAATTTGAGGCCACTGAGCACTGGGTTCCAAACAGGTCCAGTTCAAACAAATTTGGAGTCCCCTGCAAAGCTATTCAATTGGGAACCGATATGCCAGGACCAAGATTCAGTATGTGATCACCTGTCCTCCATACCCATACCTATTCCCAACCCATATATAGTGCCAGGGGAGTTCACTTTGCACTGGAATATGGACTATGAAATATGTGTAAATTGAGGTTTGTGATTGTGGGGACAGTTACAAAAATAGTGGATGGGGGTTTTCTGTTCAGTGGGGAAGGAAAGCATGTAGTCTGTCCCAGTTTGGTCTGGGATGGAGGGAGAAACATACTGATTATCTCCCCCCCTCCCCCACAAAGGACTTTGTTGGCATCGAGTTGCACTAGAATGGGTGTGGTGGCCCCATAATCTGGCAGACCCGTATGGCTGTAGCAGGTTTGGAAGCATTGTCAGAATTGGCTCTGGTTCCACAGATTTGTCATCACTGGGGTAAGAGAACCAGCAGCTCATACAGTGAATCTCACTGCTGAGCAAATTGTTCAGCACTCAACCCCAAGTCCTCTCATAGCTGAGACATCTTCTGCCTTGTCCCATCCAGCACAAACTAGAAGAAACAACTGCCAAAACTCGCTTTCAAGAAGTGGAATGATGAGTTTCTCAGATTTCCTCTACAATATGTAGAGGTGGGAGTGGGGGAAGAATGGAGGAACACAAAGCCAAGAAGGGAGAATGGAGAGAGACTTCTTTGAGGCAGGATGTCCAATATGTCATTCTGTTTTTCACTAGGAGGGAAGTTTAATCTCTCACTCCCAACTGCTAGGAAAGAGCTTGGTGAGGGAGAAGGGATTTTGGTGAGGGATGAGTTACATTTTGGTGGCTCCCAGACCACAGTTAGTTTTAATCATCACTTCAGGAAATGGTTGTGAGTGATACATGTAATGATTGTGGCAGATTGACAATATCCAAAACAGTCTTTGGGGGTATTTTGTATTAGAATTGCAATTGTGTATGTGGTATTGTGGCATTTTATGTATCTTCTCTAGTAGGCAGTGCGGAGGATAATGAACTTCATCTGTTATCTGCCTTTGAAGCCTTCTCCCTGGAGATATACACATACACTAGGTCAGACTGGGATTCCCAGGGGCAGAGGGGCAAAGAAAGGGTTTTGGGATGAAAAGTCTGGATTTAAATGCACAGGACCCCTAGTCCAGGGGGGGGCCCAATCCTTAAGGTACAGTTGGGAGGACTGGGCCTGCCAGAATCCATGTTAGCGTGAACTCTGGTAAGCTTCTTAGCATGCAAAACTGTTTTTAGTATATTTACTCTGTAATGCTTGTACCTGAAGAATAAAATAGATTGGAGAGGACTTTGAGGTACCTTATATCTGCAGAAATCACTCTGTTATCAGTCTCTGAAGAAAAAGCAAGCAAATCTGTTTAGGCAGACTGTCTTTTCTGAGAAATACACAGTGAAGACAGGGAACTACAGCCTGGACATACCCTGGTCAAAAGGGAGTGAGAGGTAGGTCTCCCCACCCAAGAGAAGCAACAGCTGGGGAGCTGGATATCTGAGGGGAAACACAGGTGCAGTTGCCCTGAACTGTGACATATTTGCAAGAAAGCTTGTTTACAGTGATTACTAAGGAATTGTTCTGTGACCTTTTCAATCCTCTCCAAACACATACATATTGAGAAGCCTACAATGATTGTGGTACACCGGTGTTTTCAGCATTGTTAATGCTGAACGTGTATATTGTGCTCAGAGTACTTTCTGTACTCTTGATAAAATGTTCAACAGCTTCTAAAAGAAAATGTGCCTACACATTAAGACAGGTGCTTTTACAAGACCAAGGTCATTTAATTGGGGAATGGTAACTGCTATGTTCCTTATTTGGTAAGATAATTGCTATAACTTGTGAAGACTATGATCAGCAGTTTTCTAAAAGCATTTAGCTCAGTGCATTGGCAGGTGTTTGCATTTTCTGGAAAGATCCATCTTCCAGATTGCTAATGAGTGGCCAAGCAAGCATACAGAGAGTTAATAATACTGCTTAATTGCCACAGTCACATAGAGCAACCACATAATTTATTGCTATTCTGAGCCTCTGAACACTAGAAGAATGATAAACTATATGACAAAGGCTTACTGAGATTGCTAGTTAGTGAAAGTCACTGGCTAGAGTTGAATATCTCTCTGCCTCTAGCAGGTGATTCTTCTAACAGCATTTTCCTGCTTCATCAGGAAAAAAGGACATATATATATATATTTCCACTGGCAGCTATTGTCAAAGTAATATACTTTCCAAATCATTACACAGCCAAAAGTTTCTTCCTGTATTTAAACATCCACAGTGGACTAGAAAAGGATGTTGTGTTTTCCTGAACACACCTAATGAAACAAAAATGTTAAGTGAGTCTGTGTTACTTGAACATCTGGTTGGAATATAGCTTTTAACACATATATAGTGAACTAAGTTACCGTACAAGGAAATGTGCTAAAAAGGGAAAGACAGACAAATTAGGGGATGAGTTAATCTTGCAAACAGGATAGGAGATGTCTCCCCTAAGCCACGTGACCGCCAACGGTCACAAAGCGAATTGTAGCGGTTAAACGGCTTTTAAAAATATCTGTAGTCAGCAGAAGGATTATTTCTTTTTAAAAAACAAATACATTAATTTATGATAAAAAACTGATGAAAAAAACTGACTTTTTTAATGTTCAAGTCTCTTGACTTGACTGGCCTAAATTAAGCAGGTTAGCTAAATTGTCTCATACTGTCACTTTTACTTGACAAGTAAAATCCCAGAGCTCCCTTTCCTGAAATTAATAGTAATGTTCAGAATAAATGCTGAACAAAATGTGATGGTTGCATTTTTAGCAACTTGAAGGTTAGACTTGTTCTATTTTGCAGGTGGGGTAATCCACAAAGGTTTGGGACTCATATTGGCAGATTAATAGCCTTTATCTAGAAATTAGTCCAAAATATGTTTGAGAGTATTCACTGAACACCCAACTAATTGTTCCGAAGACTTTCCTGGCCTTCTTCAAAGTCTGTATCCCTGAACAGTAGTAAATTCCTGTGTCAGTACTGTAAGTGGATAGACAGTAGAAATGCAAATTTCTGCTAATGAAATAACCAATCCTCTTTAGTGTAAGGAAAAGTAATTACGCATAAAAGACTGCATCACAGTTGTGACATTACCTTGACTAGCATTTGATTTGAAATCTGTAACAGAGCTAAACATAAAACTAACAGTTAAATACAGATTCATACGTACAAAGAGGCTTTTTGGAACAAACTGAAGTATATTGGGAAATAGTTGCTAAAGCATTAGCTAAAGTTCTCAAGTTGCCATGGTTACTTGGGAATTTTGCATTTTATCATAGGTTAAGATGCATAGGATGAAGTAGCCAAAATAAACAGGAAGTATAGTACACATGAACTAAAAATCTCCAAATCACTCAGCATCAGCTAATAGAAAGACAAATAGCTCACGATATCAGCTGCTTGCTGACAAATCTATGAATGAATAGAGAAAAAAGGCTTGAAGGCTATTTAGAACATGTGTAATTTAAAAACCCATGTAATTTTTGGAGTTAGAATTTTACTTTATTTTTAAAAGAAAATAATCTCTCAAAATTTAAAGAGTGGAATGATTTTTATAAGCTAATTCTGGTATTGAAACCTAATGTTTGGCTTTGAGACCTTTAACAAAGAAGGTTGATGAAAACACAGATAATGCATTTCATACACTTAGGCTGGCAGTAGCACTTATACAGGAAGCAGTTCATCCCCATGGAAACCTATTTGCATTTGGGACATTTCTACTGGTCGGTTTTTTATTTATTTATTTATTTTACTAGAGTAGCTGATGTTTTAGCATAATTGCCATATATTGACAACAGATTTCAAAAGTATTTTTAAAATGTCAAGTATCTGAGCATGTGTACATTGGAGATGTTAAGATATTCAGCTAAGCTTAACTTTAGGTGTAGGATGAAGAACTGTTCCTGATGAATTTTAGGGCAATGTTTGGCCTTCCATTATCTATCACAAGCTGAAGGAACAATGCCTTTAAACTGATTAAATAAAATGCATTTATCTTGAACTTTTTTTTAAAACAGGTGACAAGAGAACTGAAACAGTATGACAATAAGATTATAGAGTGCAAATTTGAGAACAACAGCTGGGTCTTCATGAGGCAGAGAATAGACAAAAGCTTTCCAAATGCTTACAACACCGCCCTAGGTGAGTAGAATAACTTCATTTTTACCATTTCAGTAAACTCGGTTAAATGGACTCTGGCAGAAAATTTAGTCCCAGAATTTCATCTGCCTTAACATTGTTCTAATTTAATGAGGGAAAACGGTCTGTAGTCTCAATATCTAGTTTAGCAGTCTGTGTTTTTCCAGTATAACGTTAGGTCCTGATCTTGCAAAGACTTATGTATGTGCTGAAACTTTATACACAATGAGTAATCCCAGTAGTTTTAATGGGACTTACTCACTGGGTGAAATGAAATAGGCTACACTCCCATTTGTTACGTGCCAGCTGGCTCGGTTAAGGGAATGTTTAATTGCAGTGTAGATGTTTGAGCTCAGTCTAGAGCCCGGGATCTGGAATCTCACAAGGTGAGAGGGTCCCAGAGTTCAATCTCCAGCCTATGCCTAGACATCTACACTGCAGGTAAACAGCCCCTTATCCCAAGCCCCACGAGCCTAAGTCAGCTGACACGGGGCAGCCATGGGTTTTTAACTGCAGTATAGACATACCAGTTACTTCACTGAGGCCATGATTTCCCCCGTCGTGTGTGAAATAAATGTGTGTGAGTTCTTCGCAGAATTGGGACCTTATTTAGTCAAATATATGCTAAAGGCCTGCATTTAAGTGAGCCCCCCCCCCAAATATGTTGCCTTAGCTGTACAGCACAGTTAACTGACAAGCACTAGTGCTATGTTGACTTGTGCTGATGCACAAAGAAAGATACTTTGGCACGTCAACATGCTACATAAGTTGAATTTGTTAAACAAAAAAAGCCATGATAATTTCAGCTCTATTCAAGATCATTGTTTGCCAGATGGAAGACAAAATTAGTAGGAGAAAATGTAATTTCAAGCTCCTAAAATAGTATTACAAACAATAGAGAGTAAAGCAAATGAAAGCTATGAAAAAAAGTTGTCCTTATAGGATTGTGACGCCTTCAGATTCTCCTATAGACAATAAAAAAAGAATCCTCTGAAAATGCAAAAGAGCAATTTTCTTTCAGGTGGAATGAATGAGTTTAAATAAAGATATGTTGGAATAATATGAGTAACAATAGTCATACTGAACTGGCATTTTGTGGTGGTATCATAAACTTAAACATGGTATTCAGAACTACTAAGCTTGCCAGGAGGAATATGTATATTGGTAGTTGTTCTTTAAAATTAATCCACCCATGTAAATTTCTGATAATCTAGTGAAACTAAATTGTTTGGATGAGCAAATTGAAATTAGCCATTTGATCAAGTGACAGTAGGACTGCTGGTGCCTTTTGGGAGACACCTCAGAATTCAAACAGCTCCACCACCATAGCAGCTTTGTGCGTCTCCTGCAGCCCTCGCACCACCAAAAGGGAAAGAGAGATGGGCCACTAAAGAAGAGGTACCACTGTACTACCTCCTAAAGTTTTTCCCCATCAACACCAGCATTTTCTCCTAGTTGCTTCAGCAACCTTTTTTCCTTTGGCCTGCCCCAGCCCCCTCCCCTACTTCCAAGCCACAGCAACTTTTCCTCTTCCTTTCTCCACTCCCAGCATGCACAGCTTTCCTCTTCTTCCCCTCTGCTAGAGCTGGCTGGAAAAAAAATTTCTAAAGAGTTTTCTCACCAAATAAATAAATGGGGGGGGGGGGTTGTAAAAAAAATGCAACTTCTCATGGGAAATCATTTTTTTACAATTAAATAAAAAAATCTGTGAGGAAAAAATGCATTTTTGGTTCAGTTGTTGAAAAAAGTTGTTTTTGGAGTTTTGATAGGTTCCCTCCCCTCCTCCTTTCTTAACTTTTCCCCATTGGAAAAGGTCTATGGTGAGGAGGAGAGACCCACTTTTTTCCACATTTGATAAAAGCTGGAAAGAAATAGTAAAGCTAAAATAAAATGTCTGTGTGCTACTTCTTTCCCTTTTTGAACTTCTTTCTTTTTAGACTTTTCCAGCTGAAAAAAGTTTTTTTTAAAAATAGTGATTTTTTTCCTTTGTCCCATTAGTCCTGGTCAGCCTTTAAAAATGATCATACAAATTTACCAGCACAGGCTTGCTGGGGCGATAACTTTCTTATTTTTGTAATTTTTGGTTTGTTTTTAGCAAGGCTAGCTACTTTTCATTATAATACTGTGTTTAAATGGACTAAAACTGATGCATACAGAAGAAATTTTTAAAAGCATCTTTACACCAAAAATGTTTTTTATTATAAAGACATTGCTATTAGGGTGGGTTTTATTAATGTTACATTCAGATTGTGCATGCTTCCAGAATTACAGTGGTATGAAAATAATATCTTCAGTGACCCATGAAACCATATTTTTAATAGCTAGTCATGAAGATGATTTTACTTTATATCAGTTGAGGGAGATAAGTTTACTCATTTTATTTAATGGATGTTGGGGCTCAAAAGAGTAACAATTATTCTTCCTCATGAAACTGCCTCTGTAGTATAGATATTCTTCCTCATACTATCTCTCAAAATCTTTTATAGCCCTTATCTTATATTTTTGTCCCAGCTAGTCATGGAATTCCACCTTAAATCAATATATCTTGCTTCTAGCCTTTTTTCCTAAGTCTCATATTTCATGAGACGAGACCAGGTTGCATAGGCAAAATGATAAAAAGATACTCAATTCAGAATCAAGCCTTTTCATAAATTGTCTAAATGGTTTGATATTTGATGAAAAATCCAAAGACTGAGCCATTTCAGTTCCAAGTTTGTCAAAATGGATAAAATCATGTATTCCTACCGGTAACGACTTAGGTAGAGCTTCAGAGCCAGAAGACACATTGCACAAGAGCTTTGTTGCTACTACTTGCCTAAGTAATGTGCTAATTCCTGACATTTATATTGAATTTAATTTTACTTTTTGACAAAGATTTATTCTTTTGACTAGAAGGCTAGACTGGTGCCTGTTGGGACAGCAGTTCTTTATTCTCTGTAGTCCTCAGCTGTGTGTGAGCAAAGTAGAGTAATTTCATCCCTAACACAAAAGTTCTATAAAATATATGTTCAAAGCTGAACATTTGTGCCAAATACTGTTATTTATTTTGCAAATACAGGATCAAATTGTTCAAGTTGCATGCAGCCGATCAGTTTAATAACGTCAAAATGTGTTCTTTGTTCCCAGCTGTATGTAACAGCATCCAAAATCCAGTCACAAAGGAAATGTTGTTTGAGTTCATTGATAGGTGTACAGCAGCTTCTCAAGGACAGATGCAAAAACATCACCTGGATCCTGATGCTGAACTCATGCCCCCACCTCCTCCCAAAAGACCACGCACCATAACCTAAGACCACAGTCCGAATGAATAGCATGTTGTTTACAAATCTGCAGAAGGTGAAATGAAAATGTGTGTGGATTAAAAAACATTTGCAAAAAAGTCATTCTATGCATCCTGTAAATATCTAGATGCATTTTTTTCAAATGCCACATCATGAACCGACATTCTTTTTGTAACTGGTAAATTCAACCTTACTTTGTGGGATTTGAAGATTGAAATATCCAAAGGTTTAGACAAGAACAGTATAGAATCAGTGGAAAGCTGCCTTGTTTATTCATGGATATCTTTCACCTTTAATTTATAATGTTAGCAATCTGGAACTGTGAGAAAACATTGGAACACTGTACTTTTTAGAATCTGTGTTTCAAATATAGTGGTGTTTCTTTTTCTTTCTTATTATTTAATTAGTTCAGATTTGTCACGCTTAGTATAATTTATCTTAGTGTTCCTACATTTCTGAGACTTATGTTCAAGAACAAACAGCAATGTTGTTTGTGCACTGTATTGGTTTAAAAAAAACTTATTAAGTTTACTAATTTTAAAATTAGCTGGGTTTTTTGTTAAAATATTAAAGAACTGAATCTTTATTGTTGTAAATAGCATCCTTTCTAAAGGAAATGTGTTGGGTGGTCGTGGGGGGGTTGGTTTTGTTTTTGTTTCATTATTTGAAGTCACACACCTAATGTCTGGTGGGTCAATTTTAGCTCTGCATTTTAAGTTTATCTGTAGATAAGGAACACACATGAAATCCTTAGTATTAAGGTCTCTGTTTTGAGGCAGTTTCTAATACAGGGTTTAGTTCTCCACAGTGATGCCATTATAAATAATATGTAGAGGTTCACCTCACTGTGATATGCAAGAGTAATACCCAGTACTAATGATGTTGTCTTAGATCCAGGTGCAAAATGGCAAAAGAAATGCCAGACAACATCTTTGATGAGGAGGTAATGCCAATGGAATAGAGACCTGTCACAGGAAAAGGGCCTCCTGATTTTAGATAAAAGCAGATCAAAGGCAAGACATTTATTGGTGGAAATTAACATGCTGAATACCAAGATGTTAATTTTCAAAGCAGCAATCAGCTGTCCTGTGACAGTATTCTAATCTGTTGACTTTATTTCTGTTATACCCAATGATGAAACAAATATCCTAATGGCCCTAGCTGCAGTACAATTGGAAGTTGTTCACTCAATTAAGATGGAAAAGCTGCATTCTAACGGACATATGGAGGCATTGCTCTGAGTTTGAACTAACTAGAAACAAAAGTAATTATAAAAATGCAGTTTTAAAAGTTTTCTGCACAGTTAATAAGCTGATGTTTGGCTATACAGTTATTGATAAATAAGTATAAATATAAATATGGGTGATCCATTCATTCAACAGTCCGGTTAACTAACATAATTTCATTTGATATAATAAATGATCCAAGATAGTTTATATTTAAATGAGTTTTAATGTTTGTAAATAAAGTTAACTCATGCAGTATTTTTTTCTATATGCAAATTTTAGGGCTATGCTTTGTGGGGGGGCTCCTCCAATTGTTTCAACGTGTATAAATATACACTGTATCATTCACATGATAATCCTAATGTCTCTTTCCTGGGATACTCCATATATGTGTTAGGGCATTGAAGAGGTTTAAAAAGTTGCTTTTTTTGCTGCAGTAAAACTTGAGGAAAAAGTGTGTTCATCAAAGCTCATGTTTCAATCATACATAGTTCCCATGTATTATCTTTATAAGAGATATATCATCCTATGCAAGGTTGAAAAATTATCTCCCCAAAACAACCTTATAAATTTCATGTGGAAACCTATGCAACCTCAATTCACCCTTCATGGAAACACACAGTCCATTTCTTTTCCATGTCGTTTTTGTTGTATTTTTCCCCAGACTTACAGCCCTACCATTGAGTTAAGTCATGACATATATTTTATCAACTGTCTCTAGTGCTGTTTAAATGTCTATGGTAATTGCAACCTTTTAACTGAGAATGAGATACGGGAAAAGAGCTTTTTGTTTTAAATATTTATCCAGATTATTTCCTCTCTTCTCCTTCCTACCCTCCACCTCTTTATTTCAACAGAATTTTAAAGTTTATAATTTGTCATTTTGTTTAGTGCATTGTAGCCTGCCCTCAACGTGCATTCCACCCAGTTCATGAATGCACTGTTGCCCTTTGCATATTTTGACATTACTTTTTTTTTTCCACTCAATTTTTAAAATTGGTATACTGAAGGAATTGTAAAGACATTGAGAGATGATCTGATGGTTTGGGAGATCTCTGCTCAGATTTGACTTGAAGTTCTTCCTGCACTGCAGCTCTGTAGCCTTTGAAAGAGGCTGATCATCTTAGGTATTCTGGACAAAGTTTTTAAAAAACAATAAAAGGTACCGGGAAGGGAAGAGTTGAGTGAAGAAGCAGATGAAAACAATGGAATTCCACTTGGACCAGCTGTTTGTTTGTTTGTTTGACGTATGAGACCCTGCTCTCTGCTACTAGATATTCTGAGATAGGAGTCAAGGGGGCAAGGAAGAGCCTGTGCCAAAAAACCTGAGAAAAACTCAACTGTCTACTCTTAGGATATAGAGTATGAACCCATCCTCTAAGTTGTTGTTTGTTAAATAGTACATGTACAGTTACGTTTTGCTTTCAATGGAGTTCTCAGAAAATGTCAGTACGTTCCTCTGCAAACTATGTATTACGTATTTTAATAAAGTCAATGGTTTAAAAGAATGGACGTTCATTTACTTGTGCTAGTGGTCTAATTATTTATGCTTATGATATCCACCCATCCCATTGCCAGTAACGGGGTACTCAACCAATACTCAAGATTCAAACAGAAGAATTTTACATGATTTGCAGAGGTCAGAGGTTCAACTCTGGGCTAGAAAGCCTATGCATAAGCATTCCCAGAGAGCCAATAAGTGATATAGCTCTTGGCTATGATAAATATTTTTTTAAAGCAGAGTTTTCCCTTCCTACTGCCTGAGAGGGAACTGAAGAATTGGTGAATCAGAAGAACTTTTTATAATGTGCTAACATATATTACATTGTTAATTATTTATTTAAACGTCTACTGTACAAAAAGACCAAACAAAATTCAGTATTCCCCCTCTCCAGTTAAATTCTCACTGGATACTAAGAAATACATATTTGGGGATGCACGAAACACTGAATAATTTTACGTGGGCTTTGAGTGTTTTGCAGTAGTATATGTTCCATCTTCCTATATTGTGTTAAGCCAGTAAAATAAATAAGCTCCCCAAATTAACCCTTGTCATCTTGTGTTCCAGATACCTTCACAGTATTTCTCTCTGTGACACTACTTCTTTGGATGCATATTCCAACTCATGGGGTGTGCTAGCTGGTGCAGCTCAAGAGGTGGAACCTGCTCATAGCAGTGCTTGTCAGAGCACTTGTACACCCCTGCTGTTCCTTCCCTCTTCCTTCCTGAACATTCTGGGGGTGAAGTCATAGAAGGGGGAGTGGCACCCTCTGCTGCCTCAGTTCCTTCCACATGCTGCAGCAGATAGATTTTAGCCTCTCTGAATCCAGTTGGATCTGGAGCCTTTACTCAAGAACAATTTAGTGCCTTTGTTTAGTATAGTTTTACTTTTAGTGTCGTTTTCATTATTAGTTTTAGTGGTAAACTTATTTAAGGAAAAAAGGTTTTATTCTTAGCATAGATAGTAGATATGTCTTCAATTCTCACTACTGGTTCTGTGTCGGATTGATTTTAAAACCCGCAGCAGTGAGTCTCAGTGCCCCGGTCTACAGACTTGAGCTCACAGCACTAAAAACAGCTGTGTACAGGTTTCAGAGTCCGAGCTCCAGTCCAAGCCGCAGTGTCTACACTGCTGGTTTTAGTGCTGTAGTGCCAGCCCAGGCTCTTAATCTTGCTGCTCTGTTTTTTAAAATGCAGTGTAGACATAACCTAAGAGACCTGGCTTCAAAAGGTAGGTGCATCTCTTGTCTGGCCATTTTCCCAGGATCAGGATGCCCATAGTAGATGCTTGGCATGTGTCAGAGAGGGTCGCTCTCCCTCATGGTGGTCTGTCTGCAGCACATTTACCCTCAGCGTGCTCAAGGAGCCCCAGAACAGGCTGCAAGCCTTATTGCTGCAGGAAGTTCTGGCTATGAAGTGTCCTGGATCCGATACATATAAGAGATCTGTACTCCAGGTGAAAATACCAGTGTCTGCTTCTTTTTAGCACCTTGGGGACTAAAAAGAAGAGCAATATGTATAATACTGGGGTCTCTTTCCCAGGATCAGTTTCAGTGCTTTGGTGCAATTGGTATCCAAATAATTGGATCTGATACTATAGTGCTCAGATATTTGGTTGATACCAGCCTCTGCGGGAAGAGCCAAACCATGGGAGAAACCTTCAGATACATCTACTTTGGTTCTGAGAAAGTTTGTGCAAGACAAGAAGGCTCCTGCTTGCAAGGGCAAGTCATATTCAGGAGATGCCTCAGATCCATATGACCTGGATCCAAGAATATCAGATCCTAAACCAAAGACTAATGTTCAGGCTTAAGGTGAATCATAGACTAATAGAAATGTAGGGCTGGAAGGGACCACAAGAAGTCATCAAGTCCAGCCAAATAAACAGACCATCCCTGACATGTGCTTGTCCAACCTATTCTTACAAACCACCGATGATGGGGATTCCACAACCTGTCTTGGAAGCCTATTCCAGAGCTTAACTACCCTTAGAGCTAGAAAGATTTTCCTAATATCAAACCTATATCTCCCTTGCTGCAAATTAAGCCCATTATTTCTTGTCATACCTTCGGACATAGAGAACTATTGATTACCATCTTCTTTATAACAGTCTTTAACATAGTTGACAACCGTTTATCAGATCCACTCAGTCTTCTTTTCTCAAGACTAAACATGCCGTGTTTTTTAACCTTTCTTCATGGATCAGGTTTTCTAAACCTTTTATCATTTTTGTTGCTCTCCTATGGACTCTCTCCAATTTGCATTTTTCCTAAAGTGTGGCCTCCATAATTGGGCACAGTACTCCAGCTCAGACCTCACCAGTGCCAAGCAGAGTGAGACAGTTATATTCTGGGTCGTACATACTACAGTCCAGTTCATACACTCCATCACAATATTAGCCTTTTTTGCAGCTGTGTCACATTGTTGACGTATATTCCATTTGTACTCCACTATAACCCCCAGATCCTTTTCAGCAGTACTACCACCTAGCCAGTTATTCCCCATTTTGTAGTTGTGCTTTTGATTTTTCCATCCTCAGTGAAGTACTTTGTACTTCTCTTTTATTGAAATTTCATTGTGTTGAATTTAGACCAGTTCTCCAATTTGTCATCATTATTTTGGATTCTCATCCTGTCCGCCAAAGGGCTTGCAACCACACCCAGCTTGGTGTCATTTGCAAATTTTGCCTAAAACTTGCCTAAAAACTTATCCTCCAGTTCTGAAAATTGCATTGAATCTGAAAGTTGTTCTAGAGTAGGCAGTAGTTTCTTTATCCACTATTTGCATGGCACCAACCCTTACTATGGTAGTACAATCGCATGACATCGATTCACAATCAGATCAGTTACCCAGATATGCAAGAGACAACAGCGTCTACTTGCCTAAGAGAGTAAAAGGAATGCTCCTGCTACTAGTCCTTCTTAAGTGTCCCCACCAGGGAAAAGGAGGAGGTCAGTAACATTTGTTTGCTTTTCTGTTTTGCATATGCAGGTCCTGTAGTTTCCCCATTTACTTCTGTGTTGCACCCGAGATCGGCTCTAGGTTAGATCTGTAGTCCAAAGAAGAATCAAAATATACTAGACGTTACAGATATACCTCCAGGTTCCATTATCAGAAAAAGGAATGCACCTCAAAATATGGTGCCTACAGATCATCACACCCTTCCAGAGATGGACCCTGGCAGATTCTGCCCTGGTCTGGAAGGCCCTGTTGTTCCAACTGCAGACATCTGCGGGGTTGCTATTTGGGGCTCTATACTTACATTTACAAAACATTACTTCCTTGACCTAGCTTTTACATCGGATGCTTAATTTGTCAGGGCAATACTTCAATCCCTATTCAGTTAGGACTCCAAGTCCCACCTTCCATTTATGGAGTACTGCTTGATAAACTGTCTTGTTGGAAATATGCAGCAGAAATGAAGGTTACTTACCTGTAACCAGAGTTCTTAGAGATGGATTCTGCCTATTCACACTCAGAGTCCTAATGGAATCTTGATTGTGGGGAGATGGTGGAAAGAACTGAGGGAGTAGAGGGCGCCTCACCTTCAGAATGTTCAGGAACACAGAGGGGAGAAGTGAGGGGTGGGGGTGCATGAGTACGCCAATGAGCACTGCTGTGAGAAGGTTCCACCATCTGAGCAGTACTTGCCGGTGCATCCCATGAGTGTAAATGCACAGAACTATGACTATAGGTAAGTAACCTCCATTCACAGTATGGCAAAAAAACAAACAAAACACCACCCAACTATGAACTGTTTGTTCACCATGAAAGCAATGGATGTTATGATATCAAAAGCTTTTTTCCCCCTCAAATTCTCATAGCAGGAATGTAGTTCAACTGAAATATTTTCTCCCTACATCTTCCCATATATTTAATCAGAAGAAGACAGACAAATTGAGTTCAGAAGCCATTAAACTATGATAGTTTGATAAATTAAATGTTGACTAAATGTTCTGCACAGAACTATTCTGTGAAGAGAGATTATATTAAGGTTATTGCATTAAATAGATCTGTATAAATTATAAATACTGAATATTGGAAAAACACATTTTTATTTTTATTAAAACACTCAACGTTTTTCTCACTTGTACACAGTTCATTAAGGGACTGAAAGTTTTGCATCAGCAGGTAGACCTTAGCTCGTATAATTTGTCACAGCTACACTGACTTCAGTGGAGCTACTTTGATTTCACCAGCTGAGGATCTGGCATGAGGATCCTGGACCCACTCCAAAGAAATGCTGGCTGCACCAAGACACCAGTGACATTTTGGGGGTCCAGTGTCTCACACACCCTCACCCAAACTATAAACAAGTATTGAAATTATTTACAGTGCTTGAAAAACGTTAGTTTTTAGTCCTGTGAACAGTCATGAAATCTCTGATCTTAAATCATGTAATTGTAACTGCTATCATGCTTTCCCCCCTCCCAATTGAATTCTGATGTGATTTTAGTGGCCTCTATCTCATGAATGGCTAGAATCCAATGGTGTTATGCCATTTGGAATTATCTAACTGTAGTGGTTCTCCTTCATAGACAGGTTTGCTACTGGTAACAGTGATCTTTTCCCCCCTCTGTTACTGCAGTTTAGAAGACAAGGCAAAAACAGGTTATCACAGGAAACTGCCAGTTTTATTCTGCATCCTGACAGTTACACAGACGGGGTCTCCAGAGCAACCACCTTCCTAATCTTCAGAGCAGAGAAAAAGCCTTGAAATTCATCTCTTTAAAAAAAAAAATATTTGCCCTCTTTTTCTCTCAGTTTGGTTCGTGAAGGAACAGCCTGGAGCATTTGTCTTTATGCAGCAGTGGCTCCCCTTGACTCAATGCCTTAATGTAGTGGCAGCATTGTGGTAGGGTGCCAAGTTCCAGTCGGGTCAGAGAGTGGTTGTACTCGGAGTAGTGTAAACACATAGGAAAATATGGTCACCACTCTAAACAAGCTTACAATCTAATTTGAATCAAGGTGAAAGAAGTGAGTGGAACAAACAGTAGGAGGGAATGTGGAGAAGGCAGTATAAGTAGGAATGTTTTGAGTAGGAAAGTTGATCCAGGAAATAAAAGGTGAGAGCAAGGGGGGGAAGACCCCGAGGGCTCTGGTCGGATATGGCCATTGGTGATGAGCACCCACCAGTCTGAAGGAAGGTCCTAACATGCTGCTCCCCACTGTGCCTGCCTTGTAGGGTCAAGTAATAGAGAACTAGTATCACTTCATTAGGGAGCACAGGGCCCAAGAGCAAGAATCCTTTGGGATCAGATCTTCAAAGAAGCAGACTAACAGGTAAGTAACTTTCTCTTTTCCTCACAATTATTCTTTGCATTAACTCAAAAATCTCTGTGGTGTAACTGTGCATGCACCACTGGGAAGTGAATTTCCTCCTCACTACCCAGTGAGCGAAGGTGTCATAATGAGAGATAAGCTTCGGTCAAATCTCTGAATTGGACCACCACACAAAGAAATTTCTGAACCAAGTGTGTGCTGAAGAAGGACTTTGTAGTTTAGACAGTGCTGTGTGAGTACATGTGCAATGTGATGCATTATGGACCTCACTACTGAAACTATGAGCCTGATCCTTGGCCTCCCAGCTGCTTTGTGCAGCTCAGGAAGCCCAAACAGTCAGAAAGTTGTACCAAAGGGACAGCTGGGGAATCCTCTGGAAACCCTAAGGTTGGTGTTGCAGGCTCTACACCACTGACTCCCAGTGCTCTGCCAGCATGTGAGATGTGCTGAGTGCACTACACTCCAGTGATCCCCAGCCAGAAGATGGTTCTGATTTAAGATGGGGACAGAAAGGTGAATTGGAGCCACCTTCCCCACCAAGCAGTGCTCTGTTGAACCCGTGAATTTCCAACCCTTTGTTCTGATTGCAGAAGCACATGGTAACTGGGCACAAACACCATGTATAGTATTTCAGTGCATATGGAATGCCAGCCATACGCATGAAAATCCAGAATAACTTCACTAAACTCTGAAGTTACTAGGGGTTTTCTTCAGTGAAAACAAGATCAGAATCTGACCGTAATAGAATGAGATTAGAATAAAACCAGTGACCTTAGCTCTGAATTTCCTTTGTAAGTTTGTTAGGCACTCAGTGTTATTTTAGTGTGTCTTTTAATGCTTATTACATTCTTTTGTTTGTTGTGTAGACAAATACTCTGCTATAAGGTCTTATTTTAATAAAGTTTTTGCTTTACTGTATGAGGTTTTGAGATACATAAAATTACCATTCAAATATAAAACATGACATTTAGGATAAAGTTCAAACAATAAAGGGAAAAATCGACTGCATCAAACTGCAGAGAATTCACATCTCTAAATAGCCTTCTGCTCTTAAAAATGCTCAACTTGCTGGAATAATTTACTTTCTGCTGCTGAGCAGTTTGTTCTTTTTTAAAAAATAAAAATTTAATGTGTTACTGTTGTGTAGAAAAATCAATCCTTTGGAATCAATGATAATTTTGCAGGTAGTTAATACTTATTCACATGAGTGGCGGTGTCTGCCAGTGTTCTGCAAAAATAATGTGTGACAGAACAAATATTCAAGTTTGTAACATTACTACTGACCAGGTATGGGTTCTAGATTTTACCATTTGTTGTTGTTCCCATAAATGTGTATTTTACCTCTGCAACCAAATGGAAACTGTGGCAGCCAATCAGATTACTGGATGGCTGCCCTCTTACTCTCATAAAAAGAGAAACAAATACAGCTTTTCTCGTTCGGATGCTAACACATTTATTAAAAGTACTGTGCACCTTTACCAAATTACTTAACAAGAAATCACCTTCATTAATCTGAAGCCTGTACCCCTGGTCAAACCAGGCACTGGAAGTTTTCTTTGCTGTGAGGGATCCTCCTCTGGTTTGTGGCTGCTGTGCAATGGCTCCTTTGCTACCCTCCTGAACCCTGGCAAAGAAGTGTGTATGGGGGAAAGGGGCCATGGCTGGGGTGCTGCTGCAGTCTCCGGAAGGTAGCTCTAACATACATTAGGTTAGGGACTAGCTCCTTCCCCTGCAGCCCCAGGATTAGGGAAATGCAAAATTGCCTTATGGCCACCTTTGACCTTCCTGCCCCCTCTAGTCCTGGACTTAGTGCTGTTAGCTGGACCAGAGAAATCTGACCCCAGTTCCCTAGATCAGTGCTTCCCTGCCCAGGGATAAATGCACAATTGTTATACAACACTATAGTTGTGCATAGTGCTTAACTAGGGTGACCAGATGTCCTGATTTTATAGGGACAGTCCTTATATTCAGGGCTTTTTCTGATATAGGCGCCTATTATCCCCCACACTCTGTCCTGATTTTTCACACTTGCTAACTGGTCACCCTGTGCTTAATGGATACATGAAATGGCAAGTAGAGCTTGGCAAAGTATTTTGTATGAAACCTTTTAACCAAAAAAAATATATATATGCAGAATTTGCTCTGTTGTTTGTCAGGGGGTAGGGGGGATTCCAGAAAAAAATCTAAACATTTCATTTAGATGTTTTCTAAATGAAACTTTTCCATTTTTTTGAGTCAAATGAATTTTCATTTCAAATTTTTCTTCAATTTTTTTAAATGTTAAACTTGAAAACAAAACACATTTTGAGTTTTATTACAAACCATTTTCTACAAGACGTACCTTTTTGGCCAGTAGTTCTCACTTCCTCCATTGTCTGTACTGGAGAAATCTATCTTGTACTTCTAGGGAGATAATTTAACAAATCCTCAACGTGGAAGAAACATCTGTTGTAAAATGCTGATTCTTGGTGCACACTACCTTTTCACTTTTGTATGTTGTGTTCTTCTTCGAGTGATTGCTCCTATGCATTCCATGTAGGTGTGCGCGCTGCGCGTGCACGGCTCTTCGGAACATTTTTAGCCTAGCAACACCGGCGGGCCGGCTGGGCGCCCCCTGGAGTGGCACCGCTATAGCGCTAGTTATATATCCCAGCCGGCCCGTCCGCTCCTCAGTTCCTTCTTCCCGCCCATGACGGCCAGTTGGAACTGTGGAGTGCTTGTCGTCCTCCACTTACCTCTCTCACCTTGGTTCTAGTTTTGTATTTAGTGTATATAGTTAGTTGTTAAAATTAGTTAGTTGAGTAGTTATTAGATAGATTAGGGGGAATTAGGGGGGCTTAACCCCTCTTTTCCCGTCCGGTGCGGGCGTATGCCCAAGACACCAGGATTCAAGCCCTATGCGGCTTGCCAGCGGCATATGCCCGTTGGGGACCCCCACGACGCCTGCCTTCGTTGTCTCGGCGAGGGACATCGACCAGACAAGTGCCTCATTTGCAGGTCGTTCAAGCCGCGAACGAAAAAGGAGCGGGACATTAGATTGCGGCAGCTCCTCATGGAGTCGGCGCTTACCCCTGCGGTGCCGACTCCTTCGGCTCCGCCGTCGTCCTCGGTGCGGAGTGCTCCAGCGGTCCCCGGCCGGGCCGGCACCGAGACTCTTAAGAAGCAGCCGGCACCGAAGCCCCGGCACCGTTCCCATTCACCATCTGGGAAACGGAAGCCGAAGCCCAAGACTGTGGAGGCTGCTACATCGAGAACACTGGTGCAGCAGCCAGTAGCGGCGCCTTCGGCACCGACTCAGACAGCGCACGGACCGTGTGCGGTACCGTCGACTCCGGCACCGGCTGGGCCGTCGAGTCCGGTACCCCCGCGCTCCCCGGTGCAAACCGTGGTCGAGCTGCCTCTCCCGTCCACGCCCGAGACGTTCTCGACGGCGAGGGAGCTCATAGAGCTAACAGAGGCACCGAGCCTCCGGCCCCCGGCACCGCCGGTGCGGGCTGTTCCGTCAGTGGGCAAACCGGCCATGGTACGACCTGCCACCCCTGACAAACGGGATAGAAGGCGATCCAGGTCACGCTCCCGGTCCCGATCCCGGAGACGGTCACCTTCCCGCCGTTCACGGTCACGGCACCGGTCTCCATCCCGGTACCGCTCTCCTTCTCGGCGCTGGTCGCAGTCCCGGTACCGGTCCTCATCGCGGTACCGGTCATACTCCCGGAGGCGTTCCAGGTCCCGGTCCCGCTCTCCGGACCGTCGGCACCGAGGAAGGTCCGGATCCCGGCACCGCTCCCGACGCCGTTCTCGAAGCCGCTCCCGTCGACGACGATCGAGATCGCGGTCGACCTCCCGCTACTCTCGCGGTCGAAGGTCCCGCTCGCGCTCCCGGCACCGAGACGATCGGCACCGGTACCCGGCACCGTCCACGGACAGACTGGTGGCATCGACGGCGCAGTCTCTAAGCGCCTCTGCCCCCCCGTGGCCTTCCCGCCAACTGTCGGTCGCTTCGCACGACGGCAGCGGTGCAGATTACCGCGCGGACCCACAAGGACAAGACCTGGGTCCCCAGCAATGGGGTTTCTGGACCCCCTGGGCGGGTCACGAGGCTCAAGGCGCCCCCTTCCTCCCGTGACAGGGGCCTTCTGACCATGGGGTGCCGGAAGCCACCGTCAGCAGGCCCCCTTCATCGCCTCCGGTTGAGGTTCCACCGCCATCGGTGCAGACGGAACATCCCGTGGAGACGGCGACCTCACACCCCATGGATGAGCCTCAGCCGTTGCCTATTGGTCAGGCCCAGTCCTCGTCTTCCTCGCCCGACGAGGCGGTGGTGGGATCCTCGTCATCCGATCCCCCACCGATTGACTTACGTGCCCATCAGGACCTCCTTCATCGGGTGGCACAAGCTGTTAACCTCCCGGTAGCGGAGGTCATCGAGGACGAGGACCCGATCACTAATGTGGTCAGAACGGAAGCCCCCATGCGAGTGGCCCTACCGTTTGTTCGGACAATCCAGAAAAATGCCACCACACTCTGGCAGTCCCCGGCGCCCATCCCTCCCACTGCCCGTGGAGTGGAGCGGAAGTACTCGGTACCCCCGACTGGGTACGAGTACCTGCACACCCATCCGGCCCCGGACTCCCTAGTGGTACAGTCGGTGAATGACCGGGAGCGAAATGGGCAGCCTGCGCCTGCACCTAAGTCCAAAGACGCGCGCAGGATGGACCTGTTGGGCCGGAAGGTATATTCGGCTGGCGGCCTTCAATTACGCATAGCCAATCAGTTGGTTCTCCTGGCCCGCTATGCCTACGATAATTTCGTAGCCCTCTCCAAATTTACGGAGTTGGTTCCAACATCCTCCAGGCAGGAGTTCTCAGCTTTGCTGGAAGAGGGCAAGAAAGCTACCAGGTCCTCTATTCAGGGCTCACTGGACTCTGCAGACTCCGGAGCCAGAACCTTGGCATTGGGAGTGACAATGAGAAGGATCTCCTGGCTGCAATCGTCCACCTTGCCGCCAGAGGTTCAGTATACTTTGCAAGACTTGCCCTTCGATACCAAGGGCTTATTCTCGGAGAAAACGGACTCCAGGATACAGACCCTTAAGGATGGGCACATTGCCATCCGTACGCTAGGCATGCATACGCCTGCGACACAACGGAGGCCTTTCAGGCAGCAGCCCTTTCGGCCGTTCAATCAGTCCAGGTCTCGGCTGGATAATACACGCAGGGGCAGACTGAACCGCCGTAGACCATCGGGCAATCGGCGTACCCAGTCCCAGGCGCCTTCCAAGGCCCCCCAAGGGCCGAAGCAGGCGTTTTGATGGGACGCCCGAGGACGCCCCATCAGTCTCTCCTCTGGATCCTTCCCCGTTATTTTTCAATCGTCTTTCCCACTTCCTCCCGGCGTGGTCCCAGATTACATCGGACAACTGGGTGCTACGCACGGTAGAGTCTGGTTACCATCTTCAGTTTGTTTCGCCCCCACCCTCCCACCCACCCACCCCGTCCCTCTTCAGGGACCCCTCTCACGAGCAAGTCCTCCTACAAGAGGTCGAGTCTCTGCTGAGATTGGGTGCTATAGAGGAGGTGCCGAGCGATATGCGAGGCAGGGGATTTTACTCCCGATATTTCTTAATCCCCAAGGCGAAGAGAGGCCTACGACCCATACTCGACCTCCGAGAGCTCAACAAATACCTTGTCAAGCTCAAGTTTCGCATGGTAACCCTGGGGACTATCATTCCCTCCCTGGATCCGGGAGACTGGTTTGCCGCCCTCGACATGAAGGACGCGTATTTTCATGTCGCCATTTACCCTCCTCATCGGCGCTACCTGCGTTTCGTTGTCAACAATACGCACTACCAATTCACAGTGCTGCCTTTCGGCCTCTCTACAGCGCCGAGGGTATTCACCAAGTGCATGGCAGTGGTGGCCGCGGCCATCCGCCGTCGTCGGATACATGTCTACCCCTATCTCGACAACTGGCTAGTCCGAGGACCATCCCGCCAACTGGTGGCGTCCCACATGGCCTCAGTCCTAGCCCTGTTTCAGCGTCTAGGGCTCATGATAAATGCCGAGAAGTCGATGTTGACCCCTTCGCAAAGAGTGGAGTTCATCGGTGCGGTCCTGGATTCCAATTTGGCCAGGGCCTGCCTGCCCCAACCTCGGCATCAGTCTCTGGTCTCTCTAGTTCGAGACCTACATGCTTTCCCACGGACGACAGTGCGTTCCTGCCTCCGCCTTCTAGGCCACATGGCGTTGTGTACGTTCGTCACTCAGTACGCGAGGTTGCACCTTCGCCCATTTCAAATTTGGCTCGCGTCAGTGTACCGGCCCCACCGCGACTCCATCGATATGGTGGTCACGCCCACGAAGCCAGCACTCGCTTCGCTCACTTGGTGGCTGGACCCAGCAGTCGTGTGTGCCGGAGTCTCTTTCCGCCCTCTTCAACCATCCGCCACTCTGACCACGGATGCGTCAGAGCTGGGGTGGGGAGCGCACCTAGCCGACCTACACACCCAAGGCCTCTGGTCGCCCCGAGAGCTCTCCCTCCATATCAATGTCAGAGAGCTCCAGGCGATTCGCCTCGCCTGTCAAGCCTTTTGCCCCAGTCTCCAGGGGCGTTGTATCGCGGTGTTGACGGACAACACAACGGCGATGTTTTATGTCAACAAGCAGGGTGGAGCCCGATCTTCTCCGCTGTGCACAGAGGCGATGCTACTGTGGGACTTCTGCATAGCCCACTCCATTCACCTACTGGCGTCCTATCTTCCAGGGGTGCAGAACACGCTGGCCGACCATCTGAGCAGGTCGTTCCTGTCCCACGAGTGGTCCCTCCGCCCAGATGTGGTTCACACGATTTTCCGGAGGTGGGGGTTTCCCCGGATAGACCTGTTCGCCTCCAGAGAGAACAGGAAGTGCCACCAGTTCTGCTCGTTCCAGGGTCGCGCCCCGGGCTCCCTGTCGGACGCATTCCTCTACCCCTGGACGGGTCACCTACTGTATGCCTTCCCTCCGTTCCCGCTCGTACATCGGGTGCTTCTCAAGCTTCGGAGGGACAGAGCCCGACTCATACTCGTCGCTCCGGCCTGGCCGAGACAGCACTGGTACACTCTGTTGCTCGAGCTATCGGTACGAGATCCCATCCCTCTGCCCTTATGGCCGGACCTGATAACGCAGGACTTCGGCAGGCTCCGCCACCCGGACCTGCAGTCCCTCCATCTGACAGCCTGGTACCTGAGTGGTTGACCCACGCGGAGCGGACCTGTTCGGCGGCGGTCCAGCGGGTCCTGCTGGAGAGCAGAAAGCCCTCCACTCGCTTGACCTACCTCTCTAAATGGAAGCGATTCGCCATATGGTGCGACCAGAGAGATCTGAATCCATTCGTCGTCCCTATCCCAACGATACTGGACTACCTCTGGTCATTTAAGAGCAGAGTCTTGTGGTCTCATCGTTAAAGGTGCACCTGGCAGCGATATCGGCCTTCAGGCCACCCGTCGGTCACCGATCCATCTTCTCCGATCCTACGGTATCCCGCTTCCTCAAGGGTCTTGAGCGTTTGTTCCCGCCAGTGCGGCCTCCGACTCCGCCCTGGGACCTGAATCTGGTCTTGGGCAGGCTCATGGGAACCCCCTTTGAGCCCATGGCTGCGTGTTCACTGCTCCACCTGTCGTGGAAAACAGCCTTTCTCATCGCAATAACCTCAGCAAGGCGAGTTTCCGAGCTCCAGGCCCTGACGGCCGGTCCTCCGTACACCATCTTTCATGCGGACAAGGTCCAGCTTCGGCCTCACCCGGCCTTCCTCCCTAAGGTGGTGTCAGCCTTCCATGTAAATCAGGACATTTTCCTTCCCGTTTTTTTCCCGAAGCCTCATGCCTCGAGTCGGGATCAACAGCTGCACACCCTGGATGTCCGCAGGGCCCTTGCGTTCTACATACATCGAACAAAATCCTTCCGGCGTTCGCCACAACTGTTCATAGCGGTTGCAGAACGTATGAAAGGCAAGCCGGTCTCCTCTCAGAGGATTTCCTCATGGGTCACCGCATGCATCAGAACTTGCTATGAGCTGGCTGGGGTGCCGGCTGACCGTCTTACCGCTCACTCTACGAGAGCGCACGCCTCGTCTGCCGCCTTCCTGGCCCATGTCCCCATTCAGGACATCTGTAGAGCGGCCACCTGGTCTTCTGTCCACACCTTCGCCTCCCACTATGCGTTGGTGCAGCAGTCCAGAGACGATGCAGCCTTCGACTCCGCAGTCTTGCACTCTGCCACGTCTCACTCCGACCCCACCGCCTAGGTAAGGCTTGGGAGTCACCTACATGGAATGCATAGGAGCAATCACTCGAAGAAGAAAAGACGGTTACTCACCGTAGTTACTGTTGTTCTTCGAGATGTGTTGCTCCTATCCATTCCAGACCCACCCTCCTTCCCCACTGTCGGAGTAGCCGGCAAGAAGGAACTGAGGAGCGGACGGGCCGGCTGGGGTATATAACTAGCACTATAGCGGCGCCACTCCAGGGGGCGCCCAGCCGGCCCGCCGGTGTTGCTAGGCTAAAAATGTTCCGAAGAGCCGTGCACGCGCGGCGCGCACACCTACATGGAATGGATAGGAGCAACACATCTCGAAGAACAACAGTTACAACGGTGAGTAACCGTCTTTTACAAAGTATAGCTACTTCTATTGATAGAGCAAGGTGAAAGCACTTCACCATTATCTCATTTGTGCCACTGTTGGTGATGTGGTCAATCATTATGGAACACATTATAATAATTCCCAATATCATTTAAAGACTTTGGGATGTTTTGGAGTGTAGGATTCTATTGATCACTTTTTAATGCATATTTAAAATGAAAAAATGCAGATTGGCAAATGCCAATTGTAGAGCTTGTCGGAAATTTTTCTATGAATATTTTTTCTCAAAAAATGCTGACTCATTGAAACAAACTGTTCACAAAACAGGTTTGGATTTGACAGGTCTCCTGATTCAAAAAAAGTTTAAGTTTTGAAACAGTTAAAATATCTTGTTCTGACATTTTCAAAATGAACAGTTCTGGCTTTCTGATTTGAGATGACTTTTGGTTTTGAAGTGTTAGCTTAATTAGATTTTAAAAAGAGAAAAAAGGTGAAAATCTAAATGAAATTTTTCACTTGGCCTGAACTGAAAATGTTTTTTTGCTTGGTTGGTTGGTTGGTTCACAAATGTTTTTGAGATTTTGCCTTTTCATACCAATTTGAGCCAGAATTTTTTTTTGAGATCTTGACAATGTTTGAAGGATGGGAAAAGTTTCCTGCCCAACTATAGTCAATAATTCTATGCCTCATTAAAACAAGTCAACTAATGTAAATACTATATGTTCAGTGATTGCCAAATTAAAGTCAACAAACTATAACATCTGAGAGAGCACAATTACTTCCTATTGTAAGTAAAGAGAAATACAGCAGCATCCCAAACAACAGCACACACAAAATGGAAGTGCAATTAGATAAGACTAAATCAGGTCAAGGCTATAATGTTAAATCTGGGTGAGATAAGATGGGTGAGGTCATATATTTTATTGGACCAACTTCTGTTGGTGAGAGAGACAAGCTTCTGAGGCACACTAAGCTCTCCTTCAGGTCTATGTAAGCTTGAAAGCTTGTCTCTCTCACCAACAGAAGTAGGTCCAATAAAAGATATCACCTCACCCACCTTGTCTCTCTAGTATCCTGGGACCAACACAGCTACAACAACACTGCATACAACAATTAATTTTGTCAGTTTGCTTAAAGTGATTGTGCTCTCTGCCCAATAAAACAGATTCAAATAATTCTAATTGAATATTTGTTCGACTATATCTACAAGAAATGCAACATGAGCACATCATGTCTCGTTACTGAAGTGTTCTGCCAGGTGAGACTTTTTTTCCTTCAAGAAAAGCTGCCAATTCATTTGTCAGTTTGTATACATGAGATAAAACTTTGCCATGGGACAACCAATGAACCTCAGCATGGAAAAGCAGATGGACACACACTGCCCATTTCCTGACAGAAAAACCTGAAAGCACTGGGAATTCTTGACATTGTTTTTGATATAATTTACAATTTTCCCAACACCTTTAAGAGTTTTGTGAAGCTCAGGTATCACATCTTCAGCTGGTAACACCTTCCTGTGCACGAAACAGTGGTTCCATGGTACAATGGGTGCTTTCAAAAGGATTCTTTGCACAAGTCCCAAATGTTTCCCTGTCATTGAAGCATCTCCATCAGTTGTAATACCACACTTTGTCCAGCTCAATGTCACCTACTGCATATAATTATTCAGTGCACCAAATATATCAACAGCAGAAGTAGGCATGTCTGCACTAAATAGGTATTGTTCTTGAATCCCACCATCCCATATATGCCTCACATTAGCCAGCAAAATGGCATGATTTGCTATATCTGTAGATTCATCTAATTGGAAAGCCAAATAATCACTTACTGAAAGATGGTCTGTTGTTTGCTATTGGATGTCTTCTGAAATAGCACAGATTCCTCTCCTCATTATATCCTTGGAAAGAAGGACTGTTTTTAACTTTTTTGCAGCTGACTCAACAATTCAGTGCGTATGTCAATAGCAGAAGGTAAAATTAACTCCTCAGTGACTAGATGAGCTTGTTTATGTTTGGCAATGCAGAGTGCAGAAAGGTAAGAGGCATGTAATGCTTGCTCTTGGACAGTATAGCCACATTTAAGAATTTTTTGTGACATTTCCAAATCTTTGGATTTTCATTGAAAAACATCAATTGGCTTGTCTTTAGAGCTTGGGTGTTTTCTCTCCAAATGCCTGTGTAATTTTGATGGTTTTAGGTTTTTGTTAGTTAACAGTTCCTTGCAGATGATAAAATGTGACCTGCATTCACCCTGTTGATCCTCAATAAACAATAACCCAAATTTTAAGCAAGTGGGGTCATACCTATGATTACTTCCCTTCTCACATAGTGAAGAATTTTCATTATCACTGCTACTTAGGGTGGCCAGATAGCAAGTGTGAAAAATCGGGATGGGGTGGACAGTAATAAGTGCCTATATAAGGCAATGGATCAGTGTCCTCGTCGCACCACCCACCAGTACCTGACAGCAGTCAAGGAAGCTAATGATCCAACCAGTGAGTTGAATTCCATGAGCACCAGCTAAACCAATCCCAGCATTATCGTCACCGACAACCCCAACATGCAGCCCGGCGACTTCTATGTCATTGGTCCAGCTCTATGTGCATTACAACTCAACGTGGAGGGTTTGTCAGTTGCCAAGTGTGATTTACTCAGCATTCTTGCTCATCAACATACTATTGACATCATTTGCTTGCAAAAGAACATGTAGCAACTGCTGAAGCTGGGCATTACAGTATTGACGGCTTCAACCTGTTTATTGAATTCTGTAACACCATCCAGGTTGGCAGTTTCTGGCTGGCAAATGTTTACAAGCCTCCAAGCGTCAGCTGGAACCAACAGATGCTACCAAGCCTGTGACACCCAACTGTCTACGTCAGAGATTTCAACAGCCATCACACAGACTGAGGGTATAAGGAGGTTGACATAGATGATGAACAACTTGCAGACTGGGCATCTCAAAATGACCTTGCCCTTATCCATGATTCTAAGCAGCGAGGCACGTTCCATTCTTCTAGATTGGATCATGACTACTCTCCTGACTTATGCTTGGTCAGTTCAGTTCATGGCCATCCTTAGCCAGCAACATGCCAAGTCTTGGATAATTTTCCACACAGCCAACACAGACCATCATTGATCCATATCAGGCTACAGCTCCAAGTTGTCAAGAGTTCCAAAAAGAAGTGGTGGAACTTCTGAAAGGCCGACTGGAAAAATATCGGGAAGTGCTGGAGAAGGATGTGGTGACAATACCAGCCCAGCATGCCTTGGTAAATGAGACCGACCATTGCTCTGTGGTGCTATTTACAAAGCAGCCTGAAGAGCCATCCCATGCAGTTGCAGCCTGGTCTGCATCCCCTGTCTTGAAGAGGAGAGCACTGTCTTGCTTGCAATATGAGGCACTGGTGACTCAGATGTCACTGACCATCTGATCGAATCATTGGCCGCTGCTTGCCAAGCCAGATGGGAGGAGACAACCAAGAAGATGAGCTTAACCCGCTCCAGCTGCATGTGTTGTAGTCTGCTCCGATGCCTTAGAGCAGCAGCCACCTGTACTCTCCCAACCCTCAGTGACACCCAACCAGGTAGCCAGACACCTTTGGAGAAACAAGTGCGAAGGCAAGTGAGGAACGAATGGCGTATGTTTAAACGTGTACATTAGATCAGAAGCTGCCCAGAACCATTCATTGTAACAGAGCTGGAACAGACACTGGGTAGCATCAAGTGTGGAACAGCTGCAGGCTATGACAACATATCTCCAGAATTCCTGAAAAACCTTGGCCCCCGTTCTCGGCTTTGGCTTGTGTAATTCTTCACCAGGGTCATCAGTGAAGGCAGGCTACTGAAGATATGGTGCACCGCAAAAGTCATTGGCCTCCTAAAGCAAGGAAAAGACCCAAGTCAAGCATCAATCTATTGTCCCATATCATTATTATCGGTGTGCTTCAAGGCACTGGAGGGCTTGGTCCTACAGTGCCTATTACCTAACGTGGAGAGAATTTTGAGCCCTGACCAAGGCTTTTGCCGAGGCCATATCACATGTGACCATGTACTCGCACTGACCACATTTGTTGAAAATGCTTCCAGAGAAACTTGAAAACAGGTGCTGTTTTCATTGACCTAACAGTGGCGTGTGATACGGTATAGCACACTGGCCTGCTTGTGAAGGTATCAAGGGTCCTGCTACCTTGGGTCAAAAGTGTTGTTGAACTGTTCCTACACAATAGGTCATTCAGAATCCATATGGGGGAGAAGACAAGTGCTTGGAGATGACAGAGCAATGGGGTACCCCAGGGCTCGGTGCTTTCTCCAACCCTGTTCAACCTTCACATCAATGACCTGCCAACAACGGAGTCATGTATGTTCATTTATGCAGACAACATCTGTTGTGGTACCCATGCCCAGACATTTCACAAGCTTGATGCCACCATAAATCTGGACACGATAAAGTTAGCTGACTACTGTAAGACTTGGCACCTCCAACCAAGTGTCATAAAAGCAGTCTCCAGTTTGTTCCATCTTCATCACGCCAGCACAACCCGAGAACTGAATGTTTATCTGAATGGTCAGAAGGTGAAGCATGAAGTAGAACTGGTCTATCTAGGTGTGACCTTAGATCGCACACTGAGTTACCAGGCCCACCTGAAGAAGACAGCAGCTAAAGTTAAGACACGCAACAATCTTCTTAGCAAACTGGCAGGTTTATCATGGGGTGCTCATGCTCCAACTTTGAGGATGTCAGCTCTTGCCATCTCGTATTCGGTAGCGGAGTACTATGCACCAGTTTAGAGTCGATCGTCATACGCCAAACTGGTGGATACGCAGTTACTTGCCACCATGTGTATCCTCTCCAGCACCCTGTGTCCGACTCCACTCCCCTGACTTCCAGTTCTGAGCAATATTGCTGCTCCTCATATCAGATGAGAGGTTGCCACTGGCAAGTTACTGGAGAAAGTAAGCACCAACTCAAGCCTGCCACTGCACAATGATCTTTTTAAAGCACCAGCTGCATGTTTGCTGCCACGTCGCCCATTATGGTCTCATCCTCCACATAAGAACATAAGAACATAACAAAGGCCGTACCGGGTCAGACCAAAGGTCCATCTAGCCCAGTATCTGTCTACCAACAGTGGCCAATGCCAGGTGCCCCAGAGAGAGTGAACCTAACAGGCAATGATCAAGTGATCTCTCTCCTGCCATCCATCTCCATCCTCTGACGAACAGACGCTAGGGACACCATTCTTACCCATCCTGGCTAATAGCCATTTATGGACTTAGCCACCATGAATTTATCCAGTCCTCTTTTAAACATTGTTATAGTCCTAGCCTTCACAACCTCCTCAGGTAAGGAGTTCCACAAGTTGACTGTGCGCTGTGTGAAGAAGAACTTCCTTTTATTTGTTTTAAACCTGCTGCCTATTAATTTCATTTGGTGACCCCTAGTTCTTGTATTATGGGAATAAGTAAATAACTTTTCCTTATCCACTTTCTCAACATCACTCATGATTTTATATACCTCTATCATGTCCCCCCTTAGTCTTCTCTTTTCCAAGCTGAAGAGTCCTAGTCTCTTTAATCTGTCCTCGTATGGGACCCTCTCCAAACCCCTAATCATTTTAGTTGCCCTTTTCTGAACCTTTTCTAGTGCTAGAATATCTTTTTGAGGTGAGGAGACCACATCTGTACACAGTATTCGAGATGTGGGCGTACCATGGATTTATATAAGGGCAATAATATATTCTCAGTCTTATTCTCTATCCCCTTTTTAATGATTCCTAACATCCTGTTTTTTTGACCGCCTCTGCACACTGCGTGGACATCTTCAGAGAAATATCCACGATGACGCCAAGATCTTTTTCCTGACTCGTTGTAGCTAAATTAGCCCCCATCATGTTGTATGTATAGTTGGGGTTATTTTTTCCAATGTGCATTACTTTACATTTATCCACATTAAATTTCATTTGCCATTTTGTTGCCCAATCACTTAGTTTTGTGAGATCTTTTTGAAGTTCTTCACAATCTGCTTTGGTCTTAACTATCTTGAGCAGTTTAGTATCATCTGCAAACTTTGCCACTTCACTGTTTACCCCTTTCTCCAGATCATTTATGAATAAATTGAATAGGATTGGACCCTTGGGGAACACCACTAGTTACCCCTCTCCATTCTGAGAATTTACCATTAATTCCTACCCTTTGTTCCCTGTCCTTTAACCAGTTCTCAATCCATGAAAGGACCTTCCCTTTTATCCCATGACAGCTTAATTTACGTAAGAGCCTTTGGTGAGGGACCTTGTCAAAGGCTTTCTGGAAATCTAAGTAGACTATGTCCACCGGATCCCCCTTGTCCACATGTTTGTTGACCCCTTCAAAGAACTCTAATAGATTAGTAAGACACGATTTCCCTTTACAGAAACCATGTTGACTATTGCTCAATAGTTTTTCTATGTGTCTGACAATTTTATTCTTTACTATTGTTTCAACTAATTTGCCCGGTACCGACGTTAGACTTACCGGTCTGTAATTGCCGGGATCACCCCTAGAGCCCTTTTTAAATATTGGCGTTACATTAGCTAACTTCCAGTCATTGGGTACCGAAGCCAATTTAAAGGACAGGTTACAAACCTTAGTTAATAGTTCCGCAACTTCACATTTGAGTTCTTTCAGAACTCTTGGGTGAATGCCATCTGGTCCCGGTGACTTGTTAATGTTGAGTTTATCAATTAATTCCAAAACCTCCTCTAGTGACACTTCAATCTGTGACAGTTCCTCAGATTTGTCACCTACAAAAGCCAGCTCAGGTTTGGGAATCTCCCTAACATCCTCAGCCGTGAAGACTGAAGCAAAGAATCCATTTAGTTTCTCCGCAATGACTTTATTGTCTTTAAGCGCTCCTTTTGTATTTTGATCATCAAGGGGCCCCACTGGTTGTTTAGCAGGCTTCCTGCTTCTGATGTACTTAAAAAACATTTTGTTATTACCTTTGGAGTTTTTGGCTAGCCGTTCTTCAAACTTCTCTTTGGCTTTTCTTATTACACTCTTGCACTTAAGTTGGCAGTGTTTGTGCTCTTTTCTATTTGCCTCACTAGGATTTGACTTCCACTTTTTAAAGGAAGTCTTTATCTCTCACTGCTTCTTTTACCAAGATGTTAGGGCGGAAACACTCTGGCGAGAGAAATGGATATCTGTTACAATCCCCAACCAGTCCCTCATCGCTGACCCCACAATTTTCTCACCTGGTTTTGACCTGGCCCATCACCAATGGTCCCTGTTGAACAGTTCTGGACCGGGCAAGGTCTCTGTGCAGCCAACCAGTATCGCTGGGGCCTTTATGACAGCCCTTTGTGCAGCTGCAGCGCAACACAGACGATGATGCACATTATCAATGAATGCCTGCTGTCAAGGCTGAATCCCAACTCTCTCACTCCAAGTGCAGAAGTGGAGCCTGCAAGGATTTTAAAAATTAATACTGGCCACTCCAGTCTTGTATTAAACTCCCAAGGTTACAGCATTTCTCTGACCTTGGCTTGGTAAATGCTGCCACCACCCAAATGCAAAAAAACCCCTTTGAGCCCAGGAAGGAGCACTTGGGAATTCCTCCCTCAAGACTTTTCACGGCCCCTCCGGGGATGAACTGAGAAAGAAAACAAAGGCAATTAGCTGTGGCTATCAGCTAATTAAACAACATGCACAAACCTCTTCAGACACCAAAAATCCAATCCTGTTCTTTAAAAAGGTAAATTTTATTAAAAACAAACAAACAAACAAAAATAAAATACATTTGGAACTTAGGCTTTTGCTAGATTTTAAAAGAGCAATTCCAAAAATCAAGCACCCAAAATAGCTTTCCTAGGGGTTCAGCTTAAAGGTTACAAGCAAACAAAAGCATCGGAAGTTAGCACAGAGGAGTCCACAAGCCAATAAGAAATAAAAGAAATAACCCTAATCACGTCTAGCTAAACATTCTGATCTACTTACACATTTGGAGTTCAGATAAGTAGTTCTAGGCATGATCTGATGATTTATGATCATACCTGGCTTAAGCTGCTTATAGCATGGCTGCTCTGTCCCTGCAGCCCAGAGAACAACAGACAAAGGGAAAGTTTCTTCCCAATTCTAAAAAGTTCTACCTTCCCATTGGCTCTTTTGGTCAGGTGCTCACTTTTTTTTTCTTTACCTGGGGGACTTTTTAACCCTTTACAGGTAAAGCAAGTAAAGAATAGCTACCAAGAAGAATTTTACAGCTAACTTGTTGGCTGGGTGTCCATCAAAGGGAGCTAGCCTCCCCTTTATTTATCACACACCCACCCAAATCACAGATGGTGCTGGCCAGCCTGGTTCAGGTCGGGTCCACACCGGCTGGGATTTCTTCCTGGAGGTTTAGGAAACAGAGTTAATAAGATACATGCACCTCTAATTTTACTAATAATTACATGACGAACTAAACAGTACTTTTTACATTTCAAGGACTACAGTGACTTAGAATGCAGAGACATTTTTACCTGGCTGATTCTGGGAAATCTTCCCGGAAGAGTGCATCAACCACTTTGTTAGGGGCTCCTGAAATGTGTTGTATTTTAAAATCAAAGTATTGGAGAGCAAAGAAGTTTTTTCTTAGTCTCTTTGACTGTGTGAAGCCACTTCAGTGCAGCATGGTCAGTCTGCAGGTGGAACTGCCATCCCCAAATGTATGAGCGTAGCTTCTCCAGAGCATACGCAATGGCGTAACATTCTTTTTCTGAGACTGACCAGTGGCTTTCCCTCTCAGAATTTTTTTTGCTGAGAAACACAACAGGATGGAATTGTTGATCTGGTCCTTCCTGCATTAAAACTGCTCCCACACCACACTCAGACCCATGGTTACAACGAATGGTTGGTTGAAGTCCGGGGCCCTCAGTACAGGGTCAGATGTAAAGGCCGCCTTAAGCTGGTTAAAGGCTTTCTGACACTTCTCAGTCAACTGAACTGCATTTGGTTTTTTCCTGGTCAGGTCTGTCAGTGGGGTGGCAATTTGGCTGTAGTTTGGTACAAACCATCGGTAATACACCTGCTGACTAGGTTCAGCGGTGGCCTAGAAGAACTGCATCACGCCACTGAAGATGCCATCACCATAGATGACTATGCAGTCACTAAATAAATAAATAAGACAAAACTCCAAATATCGGGACTGTCCCTATAAAATTGGACATCTGGTCACCCTACTGCTACTTGCGAAAAGGCAGGTTAAAAATTTCTCCATTTTACTGGCTGAAAGATTTGCTTCTGACTAAAATACACTCCAAACTCTCCACTGCTACATTCCAGTAAAATGATGGAATGTTACATTGGAGTGGCTAATCACTGGCACCTGCTGCTGTTCAAATAACTTTATTACAGAGCTTCTACTGCAAGAAGCATGTGTTTAGGCTGGCATGGGATCACAACACAGAAATTCTGAGGTGCTGGTTCTGAAATCAGAGAGAGAAGGGTGGGCAATGGGGGTTGGGGTGGGGTGGAGTTTCCATGTGGGATATGGGAGTTTCTGTGAAGTTCCAAATGTCTGGGAGCACTTGGTCCACACTTTGTTCCCTGGTCTCAGTTCAGGTAGCACTTGTGTTCTGTGCCAAACATTGAAGTTTTGTTGCTGCTAAATTTTTATTTGATCATTCCATTTTTGAAATTCTTTCAGGCCACTTAAAAGCATCCATAGCCATCTTCCCATCAGAAGTTCTGCTGGAGATGTTCCAGACGCAAGTGGTGTTGACTGGTATGTCAGGAGAATTTTATACGGTGTGATGGGATCCCCGGGGTACAGCCTGGGACTATGGGGCCGCTGTGCCCGCTGAACTCTTTCCAGCCTGGGCTGTCTCTCACTATACCTTGCTAGTGACCAGCAGCAAACCCTTCCAGGTGCTGTTATCACTCAGCACAACTGCATGTGGAGACCCCACACCCAGCTAGATTGCATGAGTGCTCCCAGAGCCATTCATGAGTCACACATGGAAAGGGACCAGCCAAATCCCTCTCCCCACCCCGCTCCCAGCCTTGCACCTCAGGAATATACCGTCTTGCACTGCTCAAGGCGAGCAATGCAGATTTATTAATTGGTTCACCACTTCATCAATGGAAAGTGGATATACACCAGCCTTTGCAAAACCTGAGCAGATTTACCACACGCTTCAGGCAATCTCTCTGGTAAAGGTAAACAGTAAAACAAATTTATTGACTACAAAAGATAGATGCTAAGTGACTATAAGTGATAGGCAAAAAGTCAGAGTTAGTTACTAACAGAAATAAAATATAAGCACGCAGTCTAAACTTTCAACCCTATTAGACTGGGCAACAACTAGACTAAGCTGTTTTTCTCACCCCACTGGATATTGCAGTTCATAGTACACAGATTTCACCCTTGAAATCTGGGCCAGTCCCCTCAGTTGGAGTCTTCAGAGTGGCCTTTTTGCTTGGAGCATAGGTAGGTGAAGGAGAAAGGCCAAGCATGTGGCCACTGAATTCTGTTTTACACCCTCAGTCCTATGTGCTTGGGAAACACAAGTCCAGACATGTCTGGGGGACATTGCTAAGTCTCCAGGCAAGGTTGAGCAATTCCCCTGGTGCAGCCTCATGCAGGTGAGTCACTGAATTGTAGCTCCCTTGCTGGACAATGGCTGTTGATGGGTTGTTTGACACCCCAGCTGGGTGTTGGTTACTTTCCTTGCTGTTGCCTCTGTGGAGCTAATATCTGCCTGATTCCCCAGCTTTATAGCATGTTTTAGTGACAACCATACAACACAATTCTCGTAACTTTGTATGCATTAATGATATACATATGTGGTGTGGCAGAGCTCTGACCTTGCTCCCGTGGGTCCTGCGCTTCTAGGCGGTTTATGCTAGCCTCAGTGGCTCACTGTGACCCTCCACATAGCCCTTCTCTCTCTAGGGCCAGGGTTACAGTCTACTGAGCCCTTTTCATCATAGGCTGCAAGGAGGTTGGTGAGAGAACTCCCACAGTCTCTGTTCAGCCTCCTGTCCTGACAGGGACCTGACTTCCCCTTCCAGGAGCTGTTCCTGTAGTGGTGGGTTGGGGGGAACCCGGGCCCGCCCTCTACTCCGGGTTCCAGCCCAGGGACCCTAATAGTAGCAGTTGTTGGCAGCCAACCTTTCATTGCTAGAGTTGCTACATTTCCCTGGGCCACTTCCCCACAGCTCTCCTGCTTCTCCCTTCTTCACCCTTACCTTAGGGATCCTTTAACGATGGTTTGAGGGTGTCTTCAGTAACCAGCCCTTCAGCCGCACTTCCTCTCCCCTGGTTCTCCTCTGCCTGACTGGAGTGAGCCCTTTTTATAGTATCAGCAGGGCCTTAATTAGAGTCAGGTGGTCACATTAACTGAATGGCCTCACCTGACTCGTTACAGGTTAATTAGAGTCAGGTGTTCTCATTAGCCTGGAGCAGCCCCTGCTCTGGTCAGTCAGGGAACAGAAAACTGTTAATCCAGTGGCCAGTATATCTGCCTTCTACTATTCTGCTGTACCCAACTGGCCTGGGTCTATCACAGTGGATAGAGAAATGACTTTCAGCAAATCATCACCTTTCCCCTGATACCTTAGAAGGCATGCCCCTCTGTGGCTCTCGGGTAATGTGGACTTGCTAGTATGTTCAAAATCAGAGATCTGTGCAAATGCTAGGAATGTTTCAGAGGTAAACTGACCCCATTATCAGATATGAGGAATTCCATATCCTGCAAATATTGACTTGAGTTTCTCCTCCTTCTTTCTGGCACCTCCTATTAAATTTGGTCATTTCATATATAATATTTTTTCTGTCTGTGAAATGAGCATTAAAAGCCTCCTTCAATTTGTTGTATTCTTTCCTCATCAGTGAGGGGTAGGGCTTTCAGGATGTTGGCAGCAGCATCTCCCATGGCAAATATCAAGGCATTTACTAAGTATTCTTCTGCTTTCCCTGTAAAACCAGAAGCCATTCAGAATCACTCAAATCTCTGCATCCAGCAAGGCCAGGTACTTGAGTTACCAAAATCAAACTTGTCTAGCAGAGCCATTTGCGCTATGGACTCTATTGCTGCACTGAGACAGGGATCTGCCTCCTTCCTGCTGCTGATTTCACAGGTCTCCTCCCTGATTTTCCACTTTCCCCACTCACTCACCACTCCACCAGTGTGGGGGCCACTTCCCTTTCCTGCTCCTTTAGTGAGGGATTCACTCTCTTCTGACACCACAAGGTGTGAAGACAAACACAAAGAACTATGCTTTAAGCAGCAACTAGAAAACTCCCTCTCCAGGAAGTTCCTATGTTTATTAAGATCCCATCTGGAACCCATCTTGGTCCTCTCTGGTAACTGTGGAGGACCGCAAGTTCTATAACCACTCTGCAAGACCTAAATCTTTCTTGCTACCAATCTCTTAACCTTCCCAGGTACACACATCTTCATTCCAAAAGGCCAGTGTGTAGATAAAATATTGAACAAACTGGGATGCAGGAAGATTTTGTGCTAGAATTAGGAGGATTACTGTGTGGTTTATCTGAATGTTTCCCAATAATATTAATTCTTTGAACTTGCTGAAAATTAAAGAGAATTCTGGACTAAGATAAATGTGACTGAATTTAGTTGCTTTGATGTTTCTTAAACAAATCTTTGGACAGAAAGTAATTTCTCAACCCTGTCTGCACATACTGTATAATTTAAAATTTTTGACAACTTCACTGGGTTGCAAATCTCAATGATGTCCAGGTTATAAATTTCACTTCAATGGTTTTGCCACTCTTAAAGAAATAAAACAAAGCATAATAAAAACCTTTTCCACCATAGTTCAAGCACTGGTTTTACCTGTTTTTCAAGTCTGTTTCCTTGACTGAATCCTTATTCATATTTAGTCCTTTGACACGCTTGAAAAGCCAATAATTCAAATATTCAAATAATTCAAACCCAAATAAATAGATTAAAAGATTCTCAAGGTTCAGATTTGCTGTCAAGAGACTACTCTGTGTAAACAAGGCAATAACAGTCATGCCTACAGAGTGGATCAAATTTTGTAATATCAGATACTGATAGAAGTGAGTCCTAAACTATTATAAAAATGAAGCTCCAAACCAATCTTTGTTCTCTCTCTCTCTCTCTCTCTCTCTCACACACACACACACACACACACACACACACACACACACACACACACACACACACACAGAGAGAGAGAGAGTATTGCACGAGGAGGCAGCTTTGAGTCCAAAAACCTTCCTTAAAAGCCTTTGATCTATTGAGTTTCACTATTCCTCTTTTCATTAGATAACCAGAAGTTCAAGCTAGGACATTTGGTTGCTCTTTCGCAGGCTTGTGTTTCATAGCTCAAAAGGTTGCTGATAACAGACATTTTGAATGCAGTGTTGGTGGGCTTGCTCCAGCCAGATCTAACAGTCTGAACTGCATCACAATCACTTCAGTATATTTTTCTTCCAAAGAATTCACTAGTAAAGGGAGACTTCCTTGTTCTTTGCACATGCCTTCATTAAGGACAAATGCTAGGACCCGGGCTCCTGCGTAGGCTGCTCTACAAAACCCTAGTACAACATTTAACTCGTCTCCTGCTGTAAAATAACCTTCATTGGATAAAGATGATTTGAATAATGACCTACTGAGAGGCCAACTATTGTGCCATACGAGAGTAAGCTGGAGATATTTCTCATAAATGAGAAGTAGAAAGACTTAATAAAGAGTTTGATTTATTAATTTTTCTAAGCCATGTAATATCTGACGTGGCTTTCTGTGATAAGAGAAGGTTTTGACAGAATTGAAATCCTTTTTCTGACTCTGTGTGGTCTCTAATTAAATGATTCACTGAGGCTCACTGGACTCAACTGCCTCTTAGCTTTTCCAGAAATGTTAAGGCTTTTTCCTCAGTGTTTAATCTGTCCAGAACCTCTAGAAGAAGCAGCGTGAATTGTGTTTGTTCACTCTAATGGCTTTATGCTTTAAGTGTGTCACCAAACCCCAGTGCTAAACACTTCATGGTTAAAACTTGCTTTCCTTTACTGTCTTTTGCCAGGATATGGTTCTTAAAAATGATATTTTTGGAAACTAGATACTGGAACTTTGGGAAAGTCATTAATACAACCTGCCCTTGCAAAGGATTCTCGTGGCTCTTCATTCAGAAAGGCTTTGTTCTTCCAACCAGCCTTTTGAGGATTTTGGAGTAAGCACAAGATCAAAACCACCTAAACCCAGTACTTTGGGGAGTACTAACAATTGGACGAGGCCTTGCGTCAAAGGTATCCGAGCTGGGGACCTTTCTGAAGAGAAGCCAAACTGAGAGTTAATATGGAGCGCAAAAAAAAAAAAAGTCCACCACTCTATTGTCTAGTGGCTCCACTGGAAAACACCACTCATCCTGGAAAAGAAATGTATCCTGAACTGGGCAGAAACCACATATCTTATCAGAAATGGGGAGAGAAAAGGATTTGCCACTTACGGCACATTCAGTGTGGCTGTGTTAGAGATTCAGATACAAATATATGAAGTTGTGTGTTTGCAAATGAGAGATTAATGCAGCTAACAGCTGTGCTGTTAGACAGCCTGGGGATGAGGGGGCACAACTATTGAACTTAATGGCAGCTGAGAATGTGCAGCACCTCCTCGGAGTCACTTAGCATTTAGTACAGGATTCAGGGTCTTCATCAATTAGTGTAACTGCAATTTGACCTTCTGTACAAACCCCCCTGCCCACTGAAACATTTATTTTCCTACTTGTCACCATAAACTTATCCAGGTATTTTATCCATATCTCATTTAGCCTCCTCTCCTCTAATGATAGCCCAGAATAATTCAGCACCTTATCCTGGTGTTCATTTTGACAAGCAATAAACTCACTCTTATCTTGTTTGATGTCTGAGTTTGGCTTGTGCAGCTAGTTGAAATTTCAGACATGGCAAGAGGGAATGCTCCGTTGCAGAAGCATGAATTGAGTCTGAAATTAAAGCTCCATTTAGTTTAATTGTCCTTGATTTTATCAAGCATATGAAATGACTGATTCTGTATACAAAAATAAATACATAGGAAGGCAGCTCAGAAATGTCTTCCTTTCAACAGTAGCAATTTTATAAAGTCTCCTTTTTTGTTCTATGGTCCTGTGTTCAGTCTCAAAACTGGTCACATCTTTCTAATAAAGGCCATTTTGGTAACTATAGGATCCATTGTCATTAGAGATGAAAAGGATCCTATTAGATCATTGAGTCCCAGCCCTGGCAAAAGCAAAGGACAGTCTCCCAACAGAAGATGAGTGATACTATGGGTGACACTATATCTTGTATTAGTATTTGACAGATTTCGTGTTTTATATTTTGTCCCTAGAATGAGCACATGATTTGGATAGCTGCGCTGTGCAATATTGATTTGTTTCAATCCAACAGGTCTTCCATGCCTCGAAATGAAGGGTGCATATTCTTGCTTCTGTCAAATTGACTACTTCAGACAGGTCTAGAAAGATTTTTCCAAAGTGAACATAGAATTTTCACCAGTATTTTTCTGTCCCTTCAGTATTTTTATTATTAATTTACTACAGAACCCAAAAGTGTGCTAAGTGCCTTACTGTACAAACCAAAGGGTTTGAGTTTTACCTTTTCTCCCTAGGAATAATAATAATATCTGCTCTTATATAGCATTTTTTCATCAGTAGATTTCAAAATGCTTCACAATCTTTTAAATGTATTTATCCTTGCAATATCCCGGTGAGGTAGGGAAGTGCTGTGATTCCCATTTTATATAAGGGGACCTGAGGCACAGAGAGACTACAGGCTGGTTTACACTACAGCTGCTATTGTGGCACAGCATCAGGATAGCATGGACCCTTCCTACATCAACAGAAGGGTTTTTGCCATCCCTGTAGTTAATCTGCCTCTGAGAGGTGGTAGCTAGATTGATGGAAGAATTCTACCATTGACCAAGCTGCATCTACACTGCGAGTTAGGTAGCCCTAACCATGGCTCTCAGGGCCGAGAAACTTTTCACAGCCTTGAGAGATGTTGATCTAATTTTTAAGTGTGGACTAGATCAAAGTGACTTGTCCAAGGTCACACAGAAAGTCTGTGGCGGAGCCAGGAATTGACTTTAGGTCTCCCGAGGCCTAGGCTAGAGCGCTAAGCACTGGACATTATGCTAAACTGAGTAACTACAAATACTTTGGAGCAGTGTTTCTCAAACTGGGGTCCATGAGGGTACTCCAGGGGGTCTCTGGGCCCCGCTGACCAACTCCTCCCCCTCTCTCCCAGCACCTCCTGCACACCGGGGACCAGCTGGAAGGGAGGGGAAGGAGTGGGGATGGGGACACTCAGGGGAGGAGGCGGGGAAGAGGGGAGGGAAGAGGTGGGGTGGGGTCTTGGGGGGTGGGGCGGGGCCTGGGGCTGAACAGGGAGCTTGCGGGTCCGCGGCAAAATTTCGACTCAAAATGGGGGTCCTTGGGTTACTAAAGTTTGGGAACCGCTGCTCTGGAGGATTCCACAGGGAGTGACAGGGTGATTGTGCGAAAAGCAAGGTGCTATTCCCCTCTTTAGACACAATGGCATCGCTATAGTTAAACCCACAGCACAGTGCCCTCTCTTTACAGTTGTCCAGGTTTGCCTGAGCCCATTAGGAATGCCTCAGGATTTACAGTGTTACCTCAACCTCCCTATTCCCTCCAGGGACTATTTAGAATACTGCAGATGCTGGGGTAACGTTTCATTGTTATCTAAGGCTATTGGCAAATATGTAAAGCTGACCACTGTACCTAGTTTGAAAAACGCATTGGTGTGTTTTATTCTGCTCATGTTTTAGTCTCAAAGAAAAACCAGCTGATTGGTTTTCTTAGATAATAAAACTGTTCTAACAGGTTATGGCCTCAAAAGAAACTCCTTTCAAAATAGTTTCCAGCTGAAATCATAAGACTTTTTTTCTTTAATACGGTAACAATATGGGGCAGTTCTCCACTGGTGTACATTGTCATAGTTCCATTAGCGTCAATGGGGTGATAAAAATTTACACCAGATGAGTATGTACTCCTTTGGGTTTTAAAAAAAACCCACTGATAGCAGAAATGTGGTGAAACTGGCTTATTCTGAATATACATTCCCTTTTTTATTCTTAGTACAGGGAAGGAAATCTTTTTAATATAAGATGGGGGAAAAAGACATTCAGAGTGCAAGAATTACCACTTTTACTTTACTTGCTTTGCATGGCTTTGACATAAGACATATGATCCAATTTGGATTAAAACACGAATAAGCAAGTTATGCTCCTACACATTTTTACATATTCCGATTCTGATATTTTCCTAACAGATGATTTCTGAAAGGAATAGGGCTGGTTGTGACTTACACAAAGTGGGACTCCTGTTGTCAAAGTCATCAGAACTAATCTACCACATCTTTTTTTAAACGACCAGAAATGTCAATATACCAATATGTTTGTAATAGTTCACCTATTCCCAATTTCATCTTCCTCCTTCCCTGCCTTTCTGCACTGTACTACAATACTTTCCACTCCTGGTGTGCCTTCCATTTGAAATTCTCATGCTTTACAAACATTAAGCATCACAACACCTTTGAGAGGTAAGTAAGTATTGTTATCCCCATTTTACAGATGGGGAAACTGAGGCTTGGGGCTTGAGGGACAAATTGTCAGTGACCCAACTTCTTCTTTAAACATATTAATTTATCATTTATTTAGTTTTGTTTACACACCAAAAAGAAGTGCTTAGTCATTCACTCTGCATGCCCTTAACGGAACCTGAAATATATAACAGAAGTAATACACAAATGTAATTGATGTGCAGCATTGCAATTCAATATATTCCACCACCAGCAAATAGCAACTGAAAGCTCAAATTGTGTCCCATATGCCTACACGTGAGTGAATGACACTGTGATCTGGCACTTGCCCCTCTCTCCTCCCCCCCTCCCCACTCTGCCCTTCTACTATAACCATAGAACCATCAGAAGACTCACTACCCCACCCCAAGTTGAGAACCTCTTTTCTGTGGGGGGTGGGGGGCACACTGAGGTTTTGCCTAAGGCAGTGGTAGTCTTGTATATCACATGTGCTGTCTAGTTTATGGAAAGTGAGTGCCCTCTCAATTTCTATAGTGCACAGGGCCCCAGCCTTCTTTAACCAGGGACTGCCCCACAGTTATTTAGATATTGATAAGGCCTCTATCACTATAAGATCTGACCTTCACTCCCTACCCCCATCACTTTGTCAATTTCTTGCTACAACATGATGCTTATTCTTCATGTTTCTGCAATTTTGGCTGCCTGATGGTTTTATCCTGATGGCCTGAAAAGAGATTATTTCCATTGATTATACTCTGAGGCCTTTTGCAGAGGGGTAGCAACTTTGTTAGCATGAGCAGCAAATTTAATTTTTTTCCCCTGCTATACATTATAGAAGAAAGTGCCAGTGCAGTCTGTAGTCAAACATCACCTACTGTCAAATATGAAATATAAATCTATCAGTAGCAAGACTTGAACTGACCTCTGGAAGAGCACAAAGTCTGTGGAGAACTAGCTTCCTTAATAAATGCCTATTTACAAGCACAGATTTCTACAAACATCTGACCAAAAGATTTCTCTATGAAACCAAATGGGTACTATAGCTGACTGTGTCTACAAATAAATTGGCATAATTCATGGTACAGCAGAATGACTCATGGGTGCAATTATCATACATTCACATCCTGAGATGAAAGTGCATGCTATACCTTTACTTGCTGTTCAGTGCCTCTGATGATTTGAGAGTTTCCTGTTCCTCTGGGCTATCATATACCTGATTTGCCTGAGAACATCTTGAAACTACGTCATACCAATGCTGTCTTGCTGAAACTACTCTGCGAAGCAGCAACAATAAATTAATGGCTGGTGCAATATCCAGCAACTTTGTCAAATGCTGTATTCTCCACCTCCCTGAAACCTATAGTTATGAAACTTTGTGGATGTTCCTTTTCCCCTATAGTCCTGATATTTCTATTTATAATATTCTGCTCCTTACAGTGCTTGCATAGTCCAAGGGTACTGTGAGGATAGCTGTATGAGCAAAGCTGAATTTTTTTAATCACAATTTTTTTTAGAAGTCTCATCCTGAGTTTTATAAAATATTTTTTCTAGTTCTTCGGGCAAAAAAATAACATTGGACATGCTCCTCAGTGTCCTTGGTAGCCACTGCAGCACCAATCAGTGATATTGACATGTACCAAATAGCATTTCCTGTCATAGTTGTTTACACTTTCAGTAGAAAATATGGCCAAGTTATTTGCAGTAATGGGACATAGCAGATTTGAAAATGTTCATGCCCATGATGAGTTCCATCATTTTCATACAGATTGGAAATGTACGGTTAGGAAGGGATTGCCTCCGAGCTCTGTCTCACCTCTCTCCCTCCCTCACCCCACATCTCCATGTGATGGGTGTGTGCATACAGTATATGTGTGCTTAACCCTAGAAGCCTGTGCTGTCAGAAAGATCTTCCTGGAGCTGACACTGATCTGGGCATAGGCTTGCTTGTGCTAATGCAATGTGAAAGAGCAATGAAGCTCTCATCTGTCAGCCCTATATATATGAATTTAAATTAAACCTCATTTAGCTAGGTGCTCCCCTTTGATTTACTGGCAAATACCTCTCACTGTTTGAGGCTTGTTAAATTTCTAGCAAACACTTCACTGACCAGCTGTTCCTATTAAGTCCTAAGTGTGCCACAGAGCAGGGTCAATTCTGCTTCACTTTTGATAGCTCTTACATGTTGTCCCTGTGGAGTTTTTCACAGACAGGGTATTATATCCATCACACTGGGGGATGTCTGGTTAATATGAATAAAATATTCTTGGTCCTCAGCCTCTGTTCCCTCCAGTTCTCACATTTGTCTGCTATGAGTGAATAAAACCTCTAATAAGCTTCCTGTCAAGAGATGAGGTGGTATCATTTTTTAATTTAAGCATTTCTTTTTATTATTGAATGCTGTTTACTATGAACCAGTCAGTCATTTTTCAGATGAGTGCAAAAGAAACTTTTCGGAGCTGCTGCAATGTTGCAAGTATTAGTTAGAAATCAGAGCTTGCTTCCATTTTCTTCATATCTCACTGGATAAGGGTGAGGATTCTGCATTCAGAAGAAGCTATTTTTAACATCCAGGGAAATATTTCATGCACACAGTAAAAATGCTAGAGATTTGAGTTCTCCTGACTCATTATGGTACAGTAACGAGATTTTACATTTATATAGTGCCTCCATTCTGAGTGATCCCAAAGTAGTTCACAAACAATAGACAAACTTCAAACATACACCACTGAAATGGTGGAGCATAGAAAGAGCATAGAAAGAAATTAGTGCTCATGGCACAGCAGTAGAGGGAGGAAAAAAATTGGCCAAGGGCATCAGGGCAAACCCCTTCTTTGATCAAATATGCCATGAGAGCTATAATGTCCATGGACAGTAGAACAAACCTTGTTCTTTAAAGTTCTAATCTGAAACATCAACATGTGGTAAACTGCACGGAACTTAATTTAGCTAGCTTCCAGGATCAAGAGCTATGTTGACCCTGCCAGGACCTGAGAGAGTTGTAAGTATTCCATACTTAAGGCTTAAGACCATTATTATATTTTATTAATGTCTCACTTTGCTTTATTATTTATTCATGTGGCATTTATAGTTATGCATGGTGCTTTACAGATCAGCAAAGGCACAGTTTCTACCCTGAGGAGCCTGGCAATCTAAGGCCCCAATTCTGCAAAGATTTACACCAATATTTCATAGGACTTTTCACAAGCACAAAGTTAAGGAGATGGGTAAGTCTTTACAGGTCAGGGCCTGGGTGAAATAACACTTCCTGTGATGGAGGGAGAACCCTCAGGCAAGTGGGTGGCAATTGGTCTGAAAATTATATAGTGTAAGGCCCTGAGGTTCCCTGTTCACACATTAAACATTGTTAGTTCCTAAATGAATTTTTTTACCAGTGTTTTCTTATGCTGGTGTGGGAGTGGAGCATCATCACTCTATTCCCACTGGCTGTGCGTCTGATGCATGTAGATCTAAATTTTCAGTCAAATGGGATTTAGTCAATTGGGATCCGTTAACACAGAACTAGAACTGGGGACTATGTTCTGTAATTTTTCCTCTTACCTGTTGATTGAAAAATTAGCATGGATATGTTCTCGGGGATCTGTCAGAAATCTATATTCAAAATTATATTACCAGCCATTAATAATTATGTAATATTTATAGGCAAAGATTTAATAGCATCATTTGAAAATTCTGCGTGTGCCAGTGAAGACATCACACTGTATTCCCAGTCCTGTCAGTTCTACTTAGAGTTCGTCTGCTGCCATCAGACTCTTTGTAGGACTGGACTCGTCGTCCTCTTTTTAATGCTAAGCAAGTTGCAAATTGGCTTAGAAATGTAAAAGCTCTTCTAATCTATAGGCACCCTCTCTCCCCCTTTTAGCTTTAGAACAGCTGAAGGCATCCATTAAAACAGTTAGGAAATGAATAAATGAATGTAAGAAATACAGTTTGTTGTCAGATCTCTCGACTACCAATACTCACGTAATTACAGACTTTAGCCCAAAGAGATCAGGGAAATGACCTACACCTCTGAAAGCGTAATTCTGAGTTTATATCATCTGCCACCGAGATAGAGGGGAAACTTACTTTCCCACCTGTAAGTGAATTGAAAGGTACTTGCAAGATTAGAGATGATGCTATCTTTATTTGTTACCAAGCTCTCACTCCTGACAAGGAAAGGCCACTGACCTTTCTGCGTAGCTCGAAAGCTTGTCTCTCTCACCAACAGAAGTTGGTCCAATAAAAGATGCTACCTCGCCCACCTTGTCTCGCTAAGGAAAAGTTAGGGCAGTTATCTGACGAGCTGCTTTTTTCTGTAAGTAAAAGAAATGGCCCACCAGACTCTTGTCAAGGTGGCTGGAAATTCTTGACAATGTTATTTTTATACACGGAGTGCCTTATACCAGTAAGCTTGGCCATGTGTCTCTCTGCACCACATGGAAGAAAGGAGGATGCTATCTCTCAGTCATATGTTGGAAGAGACGCTAGAGGGGGAGGGCACTTGTTCAGATTCAGCCACCAAACTGAAAGGAGGGTTGGGGGCGATTTTCCTGCCTCTGTTGGAGTCAGCCCCTCTCTGCATCCTGTTAAATAATCCCTGCCAGATATGACTCATCCCTGGGGCTCATAAAAATACTTCTGAGTAGCTTTATTATTTTCTTTTGCCTTTCAAATGGACTGAGAGAGGTAATGGGAATTTTCAAAAGATATCCCTAGGGGAAATTATTCCTTAGCACTGCCTCAAGCTCTTTAAACCCTCACTCATTTTTAGTGCTATAAACAGAGCACTGTACTGTAGTATCAATCCATTTGGTGTATTTTTCAGGAGCAAAATTTAAACATTGTCAACATAAGTTGTTGCCTCTTTCATTTGTCATGATTACGAACAAATATTTTTGTCTAAATAGGAAAGGAAAACAAATTAATAGATTCCTTAGTCCCTCCCACCCTCTTCTCTGCAAATACATGTGGCTTGAGTCGTTGGCATTATCACAGGTTTAAGGGAGGGGGGATTTTTGGGTGGCCCTTGTTAAAACACTGGCAGCATATCACTTGCTGTGGAACACAGGGGATGAACGTTGGTATCTGCTGAAAATAGCAGCATCCTTAAGATTCTGTCACGTTATTCTAAGGGGAGTTTTCTGGCAAACCTTAACAGCTTTCTCTATAAATCAAGGCTCTGAACTTTAATATCTTAGATCTGAATATTGGAAATGTTATATCATGTTAAGCGTCATCTATTGATATTTTGGCTGTAGCATATTTAATAATTCACAGAAAGATTAACATTTAATTAACATAATACTAGAAATTACAGTTTTGATAAATTCTCACTGACTTCTCTTGCATTAGACACACAGGAAATAATCTTGAGGGCTGTCATTTAAAAAAAAAGTGAAACAGCGGGGAAACGGGGTAAGTAATGACCCTTGCAAAAACGTGTGACAGTATTTTTACAGTGATGGTCCATATAACTATTTTACAATAGCAATACTGTGATGTTTGGGAAGTTACTGTACAATACCCTAAATAGCTACCCTGCTGGGATTGTTCGTAGCATGTTGTGATCGTCATCATAAGGTTGCCACCTGGCTAGTTCTCAACAGGCTGTGCTGTGTGTGTGTGTGTGCGTGTATGTATGTTTTGGGGGGTTAGTTTCCTTTTGCATAAAAGCCAGTGCAAGCTAAGCAGAAACCAGGCTGTTTTGACTTCTGCTTCTATGAGATAGAGGTGAGCAATTTGTCATTTTGACATTTTCAATTAAAAAGAAACATTTTACCAATCCTGAAATCAAAATGTTTCATTTCAATTTGTTGAACTGATTCAAAATGCTTCATTTCGACCATTAAACTGCATTTTCCCACGATGGCACATTGCCTCATGGGAGCTGTAGGTCAGGAGCCTGATGCCCCTGCTCTCCCCTATAGGCCAGGTTCCCTGACTGGACTGCATCTCCTATAGTGCACCATGCAGAGCTTGGTCAAAGGGAAATCAACATGACATGTCACAGAATGAATGCAGCGTTCAGAGGGGGTCTGAACTACAACTCCTGTTAGGCAACGTGCAGACAGGGAAATGCAGTTTAAGGTTTTACTGAACTGATTCAGAATGAAATATTTTGGGTCAGTTCAATGATATAAAATATTCTGATTTAGGTCCAGCTGACCTGAAACAAAATATGTCATTGTAATTTTCCCAATGGAAAATGGAATTTGACTGGAAAAATGGAAAGTATCAATTATGCAGAAATGGCATTTTCCAACAGAAAAATTCCCAGTTAGCTCTAGTCTCCATTTTTGCTGATGACCATTCTATTGTTGTAGCAAGTCCTGGTCATGCAGAGAGCTGAGGCTATCCCTGTGTCTGCTCAGGCTCAGCCCAGGCCAGTTGGGATGTGACACCCTCGCCTAGCTAGCCATGGATAGAAGAAAGCAACATAAAATATTAACAAAAATCATTCTGGATTATCTGCAAGCACCAAAGGCTTCTGACAGAGTAGCTAACTGATTTTAGGGTGAGAAAAATCAATTATGAATTAGGCATTTGTCATTGCAAAAAAGGGGTAAAATCATAATTTTGCTTTTAAAAAAAACTAACAAAATTTCAGTGTAGCCTCCACCCCCTTTGCAAGGGGGCAGTGCCCCAAGAGAAGAGACGCATGTTTTGGGGCCCCAGTGGGGTCGAAACGCAGAGTCCTGCACTGTTGACTTCCCCAAGTAGCTGAACGGAAGCGGGAGGTCACAAGCCCGTCATCCTGGTAAGCCTGTTCCCTCAACCAGTGGGAAGAGGGGACACGACAGCAGTCACCAGCAGTTAATGAGATGGCAGGAGACAGCCAGACAGCACAGGAAATGGTCTGACCATGTGAAGAGCCCTGGATGCCTGGGAAGGCTATAATTAGTCCTGCTTCTTCTCCACGTGGCAGAGACCAGCTGGGGAGTGGAGGAGAGAGAAGGTCTGCCTACAGCTGGCCAATGCAGCACTTGGCCCTGCACCTGGCCTGACTGCATCACTTCCAGGCTCAGGAACCAGCCTGTCTTTCCCCTCATCCTGTTTAAAAGCCTCAGGAGGGGACAATCCTTTCCTCCTACAACCTGCCTGCCAGCAACAGCAGGAAACGGACAGTCTCACCTGACTGTACCCTGCTTGCCCTGCAGCCAGCCTACGCTGGATTCCAGACCCCAATTTATCAAGATCCCTCGGCATTTTAGCTCTATCCTCCAAAGTATTGGCAACTCCCTCCCCCCCGGCTTTGTCTCATCTGCAAACTTGAACAGTGCGAGCTCTATTCCTACATTCAGGTAATTAATAAAGATGTTAAACAACACAGGACCCAGAACAGATAGATCCCTGTGGAACCCCACTTCAGACCTCCCTCCAATCCAACATTATTCCAGTAATAGTCTTTGTTTGCAGTTGTTTAACCAATTATGTATCCACTTAATGGTAGTTCCATAAGACCACATTTCTCCAGCTTGCTTATCAGAATGTCATGGGCGACTGTGTCACAAGCCTTGCTGAGTCCAGGTATATTATATCCAATGCATTCCCCCTATCCACCTAACCAGTTACCTTGTCAAAGAAGGAAACCAAGCTGGTTTGGCATGATTTGTTATGGGTAAATCCATGCTGGCTACTATTGGTTACCCATTCATCCTTCAGGTATTTGCAAATTGAATGTTTTACGCATTGCTTTAGTAGCTTCCCAGGTATCAAAGTCAGACTGACTGATTTATAGTTCCCTAGCTCCTTCTTTTTCACCTTTTTAAAGATGGGCACTACATTAGCCCTTCTCCAGTCTCCCAGGACCTCTCCTGTCATCTATGAGTTTGTAAATATTGTTACCAGTGGCTTCGAGATTTCCTCAGCTAATTCCTTCAGTATCCTTGAGTGAATTGCATCTAGCACCGCTGATTTGAATTCATTCAGATTGGTCAAAAGATCTCTGACATGTTCTTTACTTACGTTGATCTGCATCCCTTCCCCACTTCTCTAGTCATCCGGTCACATGTTATTTTTTGTGAGACGACTGAAGCAAAGTAGGCATTGAGCAGCTCTGCTTTCCTATCATCTTCTATTACCAGCTCATCTCCACTGAGCAGCCAACTTACACCATCCTTGATCTTTCTTTTTTGTCTGACATGTTTCAAGAACTCCTTCTTGATGTCTCTAACATTCCTTGCCAGCTGTAACTCATTCTTTGCCTTGGCTTTCCTGATTTTGTCCCTACACACTCATGCTATCCCATGTATACTTCCCTGGTGACATGCCCATCCTTCCATTTCCTGTATGTATCCCTTTTGAGTTTTAGATGACTAAAAAATGCCTTGTGCAGCCATATTAGCCTCCTGTGGCACTTCTCATCTTTCCTCTGTGTTAGAATACCTCCATGTTGAGTCTCTAGTATTGCATCTTTTAGGAACTGCCAGCCCCCTTTGATTCCTTTTCTTTCCAAGGGACCTTGCCTACTATTTCTCTGAGCTGTTGAAATCTGCTTTTCTGAAGTCCAGTGTCCTTGTTTTGCTGTTCTCACGTCTTCCTTTCCATAGGATCTTGAATTCTATCAGTTCATGATCACTTCCTCCCAAGTTCCCGACCACCCTCACATTCGCAACTAATTCATCACTGTTGATTAAACCAGATCCAAAATGGATGAGCCCCTAGTTATTACGCCTCCAGCTGCAGTCACTCCTGTGCCTGCCTTGTTACTAGCCTTGCTCCTACCCTGATCTAGTCCACCCCCCTGCTTACTTCCTGACACTTGGCTGTGACTCCAGGTTTCTGGCTCTGGCTCTGATTCCCAATTCTATTCCTGGCTGCTGACTCCTCCTCCAACAACTAGGCCTGGCCACCCACAACAACATTTGTGACAGGTGCTATTGACTTTATATGTTGCCTACTCTCTATTTCTACCAGCCATGTATTTGGAATGTAAATAAGCTCATCAGACACATGTTCCATTTTATGAGAGCAGAACTGCATAAAAGAGTGTAGCAGAATATGAATAACCCATTTTTGGCATATCCCAAGCTTTGGAGCTGATTTATATGAGAGTCAGAAATAGGCACTGTGTGAAAAGGGCTCACTTACCAATATGGAAGGAAGAAGTAGGAGACTATTGTGATGGGTTCGATCACAGACACCCACTTAGGACTGTCACCTGATGTGCTGAGACTGCCTCTGAGCCCGTTTTCTCTGCCAGTTTGGGCCTCCAGAACCCTGCCTTTTTGAGCCACATATGCCAGTCTGCTCCAGCACAGACCCAGGGTCTGAACCACGTACCCCAAAGCTTCAGACTTAACTGAAAACAGCTTAAGAAGTGCTCCTGTCTCCAGCACCCAGACACCCAACTCCCAATGGGATCCAAACCCCAAATGACTCTATTTTACTCTGTATAAAGCTTATACAGGGTAAACTCATAAATTGTCCACCCTCTATAACATTGATAGAGAGATACGCACAGCTGTTTGCTCCCCAAGGTATTACTTACTTATTCTGGGTTAATTAATAAGCAAAAGTGATTTTATTAAGTATAAAAAATAGGATGTAAGTGGTTCCAAGTAATAACAGACAGAAGTAAGTTACCAAGCAAAATAAAACAAAACACGCAAGTCTAAGCCTAATACATTAAGAAACTGATTACAGGTAATATCTCACCCTCAGAGATGCTCCAATAAGCTTCTTTCACAGACCGGACTCCTTCCTAGTCTGGGCCCAATCCTTTCCCCTGGTACAGTGCTTGTTAGTTCCAGCTCAGGTGGTAACTAGGGGATTTCTCATGACTGGAACCGCCTTTGTTCTGTTCCACCCCCTTATATAGCTTTGGCACAAGGCCGGAATCTTTTGTCTCTCTGGGTCCCCTCCCCTCCTCCTAAATGGAAAAGCCCCAGGTTTAAGATGGATTCCAGTACCAGGTGACGTGGTCACATGTCCTGTGGGACCCCCAAGCCTTCATTCTTCCTGGCCTGACTCACATGAAGGCTTGCAAGTAAACAGAGCCATTTACAACCAATTGTCCTAGTTGATGGGAGCCATCAAGATTCCAAACCACCATTAATGGCCCACATTTTGCATAATTACAATAGGACCTCAGAGTTATATTTCATATTTCTAGTTTCAGATACAAGAGTGATACATTTATACAAATAGGATGACCACAATCAGTAGATTATAAGCTTTGTAATGATACCTTACAAGAGACATTTTGCATGAAGCATATTCCACTTACATTATATTCACACTCATTAGCATATTTTCATAAAATCATATGGAGTGCAATGTCACAACTATGTTATGCTGATTTAAGAAAAATGTTGCTCACTGAAACGGAGACACATGACACATAGCAAGTTGTCATGCTGGGGCCTAGTTTGTGTGGGAGCTATTTGGGTTTAAACCAGTACTCTGTCCATTGATCTTTGCCGTTCACTTGTTACAGCACGTGTCTTCAAAAGAAACTAAAAATAACCAGTGTGTCTTTGAAAAGGTGATAAATTAAAAACAGCGGCTAAAAAACCCAGCATTTGAAAAAGTCAGATAGAGCTTTAATTTCGTTTCTAGTGTGTAGGGGGGTGGGGGAATCTATTTCAAAGGTTGAGTCTGAAAGAAGGTATCTCTGAACTCTGTGTCCTTACACAGAGAGCTGAAAATCATTAGACTACTTAGCAGCATCAACACAGGAGCCAGAGATGGGGCTGAGCCACAAAGGGTCAACTCTAGATCTGAAATCTCCCAAATAACTGGGATTTTGGTTCAGCTTCCTGCTAATAGAAACCTGTAATTTATGGCTCAGAGTCCAACATAGGCCAGAAGACAGACTAAGGTTCAGGTATCAGGAGACAGGGTCAGGTTACCAGGAGGTCAGAATCTGAGACAGGCCAGAGGTCAAACAGAGAGGCAGGGGGCAGGCAGGAAGGAAGTTACCAGGGGATCAGGATCAACTGCCAGGTTGCAGACAGCAATTGAAGAACAAACCAGGATCAGAAGCTGGAGTCTAGGATCTATTGTGACTCATGAGTAAGGTCTGGAGCAGAGACAGGTAGGCGGTCTGCCTTGTTGCTCAGACATCTTCCTGGTTTAAATACTGGGACCAGCCAATCAGTGGGCTGCAAAGGGCTGCCATTCAGGTCCTGCTAGGCGGTACTTCCTGCCAAGCACAGATTCACAGGATCCTCCCACAGGAGCCAAGCCTAAGCCTCCAGAGGCAATGTGGCAGAGTCAGCAGCACAGAACCCTCCTGGGCCGAGGTGCTAGCCCTGCAGGTTCTTACACCACAGATGTTATGCTTTTTAAGAGTAAAATTGAGGTGGTTAGATTCTTCTGCAAAATCTGGATTCCTTGCTTTACTGTCACATTGCCCCTCAAGGGTTTAATTAGGAAACCAGAACTCCCACAGCCAGGTGGATTCTGGGGGAACATCTAAGCAACTATGTTCTTGTAAGAGCTGTGGCATTGGTTCTGGGGTCCAGGCAGCAGGAATGCAGGGTCCCACTGCCTAAGAAGAGCGTTAGTCACAAGTTATGCATCTGGGAGTGTGCCTGAATGACCCAGAGTTAGGAACAATGATCAGCCATTACCCAGACCCAAGGGGCTTAGAAGCACATAGGATCTAGCATCATTTGGATCCAATCATAACATTGTGGTGTCTGTCCTGAGAGTATGGCTATAGAATTCTATAGCAGAAAGAATTCTCAATTAATTCCATAGGTTGTTTTTTAAATCTTACAGCAGGGATATCGTTCTCTATTAAACTCTATATTCTTTTTGAGTATTCCTTATAGAAACACATTGCTAGGAAGCGCTGTCTCCTAAAAGTGTGTTTTAAAACCAACCTATAGAATTAATTGAGAATTCTTTCTTCTATGGAATTCTATAGATGGTTTAAATCTCTCTAAACAGGTTGCTCATTCTCTGTTAAATTCTCAGTGTAGGATGTTCCCATAAGAGTTGGATGCTAATGTGATAAAAAAAGACGGTTACTCACCTTTGTAACTGTTGTCCTTCAAGATGTGTTGCTCATATCCATTCCAATTAGGTGTGCGCACGCCGCGTGCACGTTCGTCAGAAGATTTTTACCCTAGCAACACTCGGTGGGTCGGCTGGGTCGCCCCCTGGAGTGGCTATAGCGCTGAATATATACCCCTGCTGACCCAACGGCCCTTCAGTTCCTTCTTGCCGGCTACTCCGACAGAGGGGAAGGAGGGCGGGTTTGGAATGGATATGAGCAACACATCTCGAAGAACAACAGTTACAAAGGTGAGTAACCGTCTTTTCTTCTTCGAGTGCTTGCTCATATCGATTCCAATTAGGTGATTCCCAAGCCTTACGTAGGCGGTGGGGTCAGAGTGAGATGTTGCAGAATGCAAAACTGCTGAGCCAAATGCTGCATCATCTCTGGACGTTTGGACCAGTGCATAATGTGAGGCAAAGGAGTGGACCGAGGACCAGGTAGCTGCACGACAGATCTCCTGGATGGGTACGTGAGCCAGGAAGGCAGCAGAAGAAGCCTGAGCCCTGGTGGAATGTGCAGTGAAGTGGCTCGATGGAACATGGGCCAAGTCATAGGAGATACGGACGCACGACGTCACCCAAGATGAAATCCTCTGGGAGGAGACAGGTAGGCCCTTCATTCGGTCTGCCACTGCAACGAAGAGTTGGGGCGTTTTACGAAAGGGCTTTGTCTGCTTGATATAAAATGTGAGCGCCCTACGGATGTCTAGGGAGTGCAATTGTTGCTCCCTTCGCGATGAGTGTGGCTTTGGAAAGAAACCGGAAGGCAGATATCATGGTTGATATGAAAGGCTGAAACCACCTTAGGGAGGAAGGCCGGATGTGGTCGCAACTGCACCTTGTCCTTGTGAAACACAGTATACGGTGGGTCCACCGTGAGAGCCCGAACCTTGGAGACTTGTCTGGCCGATGTAATGGCTACGAGGAAAGCTGTCTTCCAGGACAGGTATAGCAGCGAGCAGGTTGCCAGTGGCTCGAATGGGGCAGTCATAAGTCTGGTTAGAACCAGGTTGAGGTCCCAGGTTTTGGCGGGGCAGCCAACTTGGGGGTATAAGCGCTCCAAGCCCTTGAGGAACCTAGAAACCATAGGGTGCGAGAATACGGAGCGGCCACTCTCCCCTGGGTGGAAGGTAGAGATGGCTGCCACGTGCACCCACAATGATGATACCGCCAGGCCCTGCTGTTTGAGAGACCAGAGGTAGTCCAAGATGGAATGGATCAGGACCTCAGTGGGAGTAACATTGTGTGTTTCGCACCAGCAGGAGAAACGCTTCCACTTGGCCAGATATGTTAACCGAGTGGAAGGTTTCCTACTACCCAGGAGTACCTGTTGTACCGAGGCAGAGCAACGTAACTCGGATCGGTTTAACCACGCAGCAGCCATGCTGTGAGGTGCAGGGAATGCAGGTCTGGGTGGTGAAGTCTGCCATAATCCTGCGTTATAAGGTCTGGGTGAAGAGGCAGGGGAATCGGGTTGGCTATCGACAGGTCGAGCAACATGGTGTACCAGTGCTGCCTGGGCCACGCTGGAGCAATCATGATCAGGTGCGCTCTGTCCTTGCGGAGTTTTAGCAGGACCCTGTGAACCAGCGGGAAGGGTGGAAAGGCGTACAGCAGTTGGCTCGTCCACGGCATCAGAAATGCGTCCAAGATCGAGCCCGGGGAGAGGCCTTGGAATGAGCAGAACGTCTGGCATTTCCTGTTCTCTCGGGAGGCAAAGAGGTCTATGTGGGGAAAGCCCCACCTCCGGAAAACAGAATGGATAACGTCCGGACGAATCAACCACTCATGAGACAGGAAGGATCTGCTGAGGCGATCCGCCAGGGTGTTCCGAACCCCTGGGAGAAAGGACGCTACCAGGTCTATCGATTGGGCTATGCAGAAGTCCCAGAGGTGGATGGCTTCCTGACAAAGAGGGGAGGACCGTGCTCCTCCCTGCTTGTTTATGTAAAACATGGCCGTTGTGTTGTCTGTGAACACTGAGACACAACGGCCTTGTAGGTGCTGCTGAAATGCCTGGCACGCAAGGCGGACTGCTCTCAGCTCTTGGACATTGATGTGCAAGGCCAGCTCTTGAGCTGACCAAAGGCCTTGGGTGCGAAGCTGACCAAGGTGAGCACCGCAGCCGAGAGATGACGCATCCATTGTCAGGGACACCGAGGGCTGGGGCGGATGGAACGGCATTCCTGCACACACCAGGGAGGGCGTCGACCACCACTCGAGTGAGCCTAGGATGCTCGGGGGGATCGTGACGATCATGTCTATGCTGTCTTTGCCCGGGTGGTACATCGAGGTGAGCCACGATTGGAGGGGACGGAGGCGTAGCCTGGCATGCTTGGTCACGAATGTGCAGGCAGCCATGTGACCCAGGAGACCAAGGTAAGTGCGAGCCGAAGTTGTCGGGAAGTTCCGTAGACCTTGTATAAAATTGTTACCATCGCCTGAAACAGAGGCTGAGGTAAGCAGGCTGTGGCGAGATTGGAGTCCAGGATGGCCCCAATGAATTCTATTCTCTGTGTGGGAACCAGAGTGGATTTCTCCATATTGATCATCAGGCCTAGACGCAGGAATAGGTCCTTGACAATGCCCACATGACAGGTAACTTGGGCCTCGGAGGTCCCCCGAATGAACCAATCGTCTAGATACGGAAAAAAATGTGTATCCGACGGCGGCGGAGGGAGGTGGCGACTACAGCCATGCAATTTGAATACTCTTGGGGCTGTAGAGAGGCCAAACGAAAGGACCGTAAACTGGAAATGATGACGGTTGGCCACAAACTGAAGGTACCTTCTGTGTGGAGGATAAATGGTGACGTGAAAATACGCGCCCTTCATATCGAGGGCGGCATACCAGTCTCCGGGATCCAAGGATGGGATGACAGTCCCCGTGGATACCATGCGGAACTTCAGCTTTATCATGAACTTGTTGAGTTCCCGCAGGCCTAGGATAGGTCTGAGACCTCCCTTCGCCTTGGGGATTAGGAAATAGCGGGAGTAGAACCCTTTGCCCCTTTCGTCCTTTGGTACTTCCTCTATAGCTCCGATGGTGAGGAGCGTCTGCACCTTTTGCAAGAGGAATTGCTCGTGAGAGGGGTCCCTAAAGAGAGACGAGGATGGAGGCGGTACCCAAGTTCCACTGTGCGTAGGACCCAACGATCTGAGGTTAGATGGGACCACGCAGGGAGGAAAAAGGAGAGGCGGTTGTAAAAGGGAGGGAACGGATCCTGGGTAATAACTGGTACGCCGTCCTCGGGCGTGCCTTCAAAAGTTAGGCTTTGGTCCCATTGGTGGTTTAGAGGGACCCTGATTTTGGTCCCCTTGGGGTCCTGACTGACGCCTACAACCGCCTCGGCCACGCCTGCTGGCAAAGTCCTGTCTTTGTCTAGGCGCAGGGTAAGGGCGGTGAGGCTGGGGACGGAAAGGTCGGCGCTGAGTCACTGGTGTGTGCATGCCGAGAGAGCACATAGTGACCCTGCTGTCCTTTAGGCTTTGCAGCCTAGGGTCAGTTTTTTTGGAAAACAGGCCTTTGCCATCGAAGGGCAAGTCCTGTATAGTATGCTGCAGCTCCGGGGGAAGGCCCGACACCTGGAGCTATGAAATGCGCCTCATGGCAACACCCGAGGCCAGAGTCCTGGCAGCGGAGTCAGCTGCATCCAATGAGGCCTGGAGGGAAGTTCTCGCCACTTTCTTCCCTTCTTCCAGGAGGGCAGCAAACTCTTGACAGGAGTCCTGAGGAACCAACTCCGTAAATTTGCCCACCGCCGCCCAGGTGTTGTAATTGTAGCAGCTAAGCAGGGCTTGTTGGTTTGCTACGCAGAGTTGCAGGGCCCCTGCCGAGTACACCTTACGGCCTGGTAAGTCCATTCGCCTAGCCTCCTTGGATTTAGGGGCTGGTGCCTGCTGGCCATGGCGTTCCCTCTCATTGACGGACTGGACGACAAGGGAGCAGGGGGGAGGATGTACATATAGGTACTCGTACCCCCCTGGAGGGTACCATGTACTGACGTTCGACTCCCCTTCCCGCGGGCGGGATAGTGGCTGGAGACTGCCAGATGGTATCCGCATTGGCCTGGATCGTCCGAATGAACTGTAGGGCCACTCTAGTGGGGGCGTCAGCCGACAGAATGTCTACGACCAGATCCTCTATCTCCGAGACTTCCTCCACTTGGAAGTTCATACTGAGTGCCACCCGTCTCAGGAGGTCCTGATGGGCCCTTAAGTCAATTGGAGGAGGGCCCGAGGAGGATGTTCCTGCCACTGCATGATCTGGGGAGGAGGAAGAAGAAAGGCCGGGGACAAGCGGGTCCTGTGTGGGCTTGTGCTCCTGGATGACCTCCTGTTCCGGTGGGATCTGGGAGTCCGGTGGCTGAACCGGGGCTTCCTCCAAACTGGTCGGAGGGGGACGGCTAACTGTCGCCTCTGTTCCGTCAGAGCACTGGGTGCCAGAGTGAGATGGGATCACAGGTACGCCTTGGGCCTGGTGGCACGCCCAAGGTGTCCAGAATGACCACTGATGGGGGCCAGGGTCTTGGGCCTGGGGCTCCTGGAAGACTCTGGTGGGCACATCCAAATCACGGTCCTGCGCGCATGAACTGCCCATGTGGGACGACACTGATGCATGTCTGGATGGCCATGGAGGAGCTGAAAAGCCCTGGGCAGAGTCTCCCTCTCTAGCTGACGTCGCTCGACATGGCACCGGGGATCGGTACCGGGAGGCGTACCGGGAGCGACAACGGGACCTGCGACCGGAGCGGTGCCGGGAGGTCGACCGAGATCTCGAGGCTCGACGTCGGGAGTGGCTACGGGAGTCACGGTGCCTGGAGTGGTGCCGGGAGCTGGAGCGGTGCCGAGTGTACCGGGCCGGCGAACGGGACGCTGACCGGTGCCGCGAGTACAACCGGTACCGAAATGGAGAACAGTGCCGGGACTGCGAGCGGCGTCGGGACCTGGATCGGCGTCGGTGCCGGCGACGGCCGGTGCCGAGAGGCCTTGGCGGTACCGGCGCGATCCGGTGCCGAGGGAGCGCTTCTTGAAGACTGTCCAGCGATCGGTGCCGAAGGCGGAGGAGTAAGAGCTTCCTCCATCAGGAGCTGCTTGAGACGAAAGTCCCGCTCCTTTTTTGTTCTCGGCTTAAAGGCCTTACAAATGCGGCACTTATCTGTTAGGTGAGATTCCCCAAGGCACTTAAGACAGGAGTCGTGGGGATCTCTTGTCGGCATCGGCTTGTGGCAGGCCGAGCACGGTTTGAAACCCAGTGAACCGGGCATGGGCCCTGGCACCGGATGCGAGGAAGGGGATAATCCCCGAACCCCTCTGAACTATATACACTAACTATACTACAAACGAATAAAGTTAACTACAACTATATAAATCTGAACTATATACACAAGAATTAACGAGAGAACTACGAGTAGCTAGGGAAGTGGAGGTCAGCTAAGTTGTGCTCCACTGTCACAACGACCGACACGGGCGGTAAGAAGGAACTGAAGGGTCGTTGGGTCGGCAGGGGGTATGTATTCGGCGCTATAGCAGCGCCACTCCAGGGGGCGACCCAGCCGACCCACCAAGTGTTGCTAGGGTAAAAATCTTCCGACGAACGTGCACGCGGCGCACACACACCTAATTGGAATCGATATGAGCAAGCACTCGAAGAACTTAATTATTACTGAGGGTCATGTTTGTGTGTCCTGATCCACCTCACTGTGGCTCTTTGACTCCCTTGAATTAGCCATGGCACTCATTTCCAGTAACTTGCTAAACTGGTCCCTGACCTAATGCTTAGATGCTAGTGTAATGGCAGTTTTGCCAAATCTCACAATTTTATCAAAGCTCTAAATGTTTGATGTCTTTTCTTAAAGTTCCAGCTACTGGAAACAAGAGAGTTGCATGAGAACTGTTTTTCAAAGTGAGTGTCTAGTCCTCACAGTTGCAGAGAAAAGCTTGAAAATGTAACCTGAGTGTATTCTAAAGGCTCAGAAATCGGAAAGCCAAAAAGAAGAACCCAGCATCTATTATTTTTTTTAAATGTCATGATTGGCTTAAAATCTCATGATTTTGGGGTCCGACATGATTTTTGAATGGTTGAGGTTCTCAGTATTGTGATGGGCTCTATAGAAAGTGCTTAAAAGGATAGATGTCTGTATAGATAGAAATTCAGTCCTGAGCCCATAAGCTGTTTCTTCCATAGGTATGGTGTATGCTGGCAAGGTACTTTTAATGGTTGGCTTGACAGAGAATGTGACAGACAAAATAGTTTTTTATGTGCTCCTAATCCCAGGAATACAAACAGGAGCTCTATATTCCCTCTGTTTAACTTACTCCCTGGTGGCTATCAGAATTTAGATTCAAACTACATGTTTGTAGGCATTGCTTCTGGCAGGGAAGAAGTTAATTTGTTTGTTATTTTTGTTGTTTTTTTAAAAGCTCTGATGTGAATTATCCATTTTTGGCAAGTGAATGGGAACAGATACATGTACTCAGTATTTTCTGTCACACACACTATTATTAGTAAGAAACACATTTCCTTTTGGGGGTGAACATTAGGGACAAAAATAAGGCTGTTCAGATTACCTTTATTAACTCTGCTAAAGCAATTGTGCTGGCATTTAGACGAACTGTCAAATGCATTTGCACAGCAGAAAATGGGATACATTCAAAGTTCTTTTCTCGTTAAGAAGAAAATAGGGGCTTTTAGGCACTGGAAATGTAATAGCCAATTTTTGATAATGAATTTTAACATTTTCAGAAAGAAAACAAATATTCCATTCGACCATTTTAGTGCAAAAGGAGGAAAATAGCTCTATATTATCCACCATAACCCTGAAAGCTCTGGGTAGCATTTGGTGCCTGTTTACTATCCACACACAGACATTTACCTTCAGTGACACATCATTTGGCTAAGGCTCGGGTTGTATGTTCAATATGTACTGTATGCCTCAATCACTGGAATGAATTTGTTTTACTGCATAAGCCAGTGAAGGCACACAGACAAGGCATCTTTTAGTAGCATGGTGTTCTTCCAATCCTCATGCAGGATATATAATCTTTTTGAAGAATGGGCACTTTTTGCTTGTGTCCCACCCCCAGTTCATTTGAGTTCTCAAACACCCTAAAATGTTTTGGTTATTAAGAAATGGTGATTATACCTGGTGGGAAGCCTGAAGCCAAGTGGGATGCTGGGTATGTTTATTTGTATAATAGTACCCAGAATGGTCTTGCTCTGTTTTATTTCATAGCAATGCTAGTGTCCTTAGAACATGCTCTGTGGTTGGACTGTGCTTGTGTGTATACTAAATTGATGAGCCACTCAGATTTTGGAGTAAGTGACTTTTTCTTCAGTGAACAAAAGTGCTCTCTCTGAATTTGGCCCTCTTTCTACTGGCTACGTTGCAAACAGGAATTGTGGGCAGTTTTCCCCATTGTAGCCTGCACCCCCATTTCAGTTTTATTTATAACCGTGAACTCTCTTGCCTTAATTAAAGAGAGTCTCATGAGGTTTGCGACCCATTACTATATCATGGAGAGAAGGGTTGATGCTAGGCTATTCCAAGGAGAAAGAGGCATGAACAATTATTAATACTATTTTTCGACAGAGAGAGCAATGTAAAGTTAGCACTTCAAAACAGCAAGTCAGCTTTAATCCATTTCCTACTGAATAGAGGGCCACATTCCAACTGTCACAGTTCAGGGCAACTGCACCTGGATTTTGCCTCAGTGGTCTAGCAAGGTCAACCACTCTCAGGCTTCCTGCTCCCCAGATGTTGCCTCTTTTGGATGGAGACATGCATCTCTCGCCCTTCTGACAAGGGTATTTCCATTTCTGCACAGTTCCCTGCCTTCACTGTGTATTTCTCAGCACAGACATGTTGCTCAAGCACACCTGCTTGCTTTCTCTTTAGAGAGAGTTAATAGGTGTAATTGCTACAGATACAAGTTACCACACAGTACTTCCTGTGCAAACCTACTTTATTATGAAGGTAAAAAGCATTACAGACAAAACATTAAAAACAGTCGAAGAACCTACACACGTGCTAGTAAGTCAACAGGAATTAACCCCAACCCTAACATGGGTTCTGGCAGGAGCAGTCTTTCAACCCCCACTCAAGGCGATTCCTTGTGATTACCAGTTCATCACAGCTTCAGCTCAGAACAAGTACTCAGTCTTATGGAACCTCAGTAGGGCCAGTCCTTCCAAGCCTACCATAAGGATTGGAGCCCACCATGGACCAGGGTTCCTGTTCATTTGCTGGATCAGGCAGAAGGCCGTAAGCCAGTTTGAAAACCCTTTCTTTATTGGTCTCTGAAAAATCCTATTTGAACTAGTGTATGCATATCTCTCCAAAGGGGGTGGCTTCAAAGGGTTGGTAATGGAGAAAGTACATTAATATCCTCCCTACCTACTAAAGAAAGTACATATGTTGCCACAATAACACACACATAGACACACACACTCACTCACTCACTTGTAGTTTTAATACAATACACCCCAAAGGTATTAACCCTAATTTGATAAAGGTGTAAATTAATTAAGTAAGGTTTATCTTAATTCCATAAGGGTTGTTCAGGCTATTGTCTGTCTGTGATAACAACAAACATCACAACAGTTACAAGTTGGCAACTTGACATGACTTCTGTAGCCAAAATGACCAAGACCGACTGGATGGCTAGAGGTAATCTTTACAGGACATGGCTGATGCATAAGGGTGGGAAAGCTTACACTGCTGGGAGCCATGAGGTTCTTGTTCTGTGGCTCCATCAAGGACAACTGTCACCAGTGAAGCCCATCCATCAACTTGTATGTGCACTAAAATTTTTTAACAAAATGCTTTCAAAATAGGGTGTACTTTTGAAACGAGTATTGATAAGCAGCTATTTAGTTTTAGTAATTTTCAATATTCATTTTGCTATTATTGAATATTAATGCATCAGAACAGGGTTATTCACTTACAAAATCTAGCTTCTTCTTTTAGATAATGCAACGCTTCTGTTTGACATTTGTGGTATAAGGGTCTAACTGTGATGTCACAATTCTTGTTTATTACCTCACAGGAGGATCTAGGAGGAGGAGTTGGTTTTTGAGGGAGAATCATAAGACTGGAAGGGGCCTCGAGAGGTCATCTAGTCCAGTCCCCTGAACTCATGGCAGGACTAAATATTATCTAGATCATCCCTGACAGGTGTTTGTCTAACCTGCTCTTAAAAATCTCCACTGATGGAGATTCCACAATCTCCCTAGGCAATCTATTCCAGTGCTTAACCACCCTGACAGTTAGGAGGTTTTCCCTAATGTCCAACCTAAACCTCCCTTGCTGCAATTTAAGCCCATTGCTTCTTGTCCTATCCTTAGAGGTTAAGAAAAGCAATTTTTCTTCCTCCTCCTTGTAACAATCTTTTATGTATTTGAAATCTGTTATCATGTCCCCACTCAGTCTTCTCTTTTCCAGAGTAAACAAACCCAATTTTTTCAATTTTCCCTCACAGATCATGTTTTCTAGACCTTTAATCATTTTTGTTACTCTTCTCGGACTTTCTCCAGTTTGTTCACATTTTCCTGAAATGTGGCGCCAAGAACAAGACATTACTCCAGTTGAGGCCTAATCAGTGCGGACAAGAGCAGAAGAATTATTTCTTGTGTCTTGCTTACAACACTCCTGCTAATACATCCCAGAATGATGTTTGCTTTTCTTGCAAAAGTGTTACACAGTTGACTGATATTTAGCTTGTGGCCCACTATGACCCTCAGATCCCTTTCTGCAGTACTGCTTCCTAGAAAGTCATTTCCCATTATGTGTTCAACTGATTGTTCCTTCCTAAGTGGAGTACTTTGCATTTGTCCTTATTGAATTTCGTCCTATTTACTTCAGACCATTTCTCCAGTTTGTCCAGATCATTTTGAATTATAATCCTATCCTCCAAAGCACTTGCAACCTCCCAGCTTGGTATCATCCACAAACTTTATAAGTGCACTCTCTATGCCATTATCTAAATCATTGATGAAGATACTGAACAGAACAGAACCCAGAACTGATCCCTGCGGAACCTCACTTGTTATGCCATTCCAGCATGACTGTGAACCACTGATAACTACTCTCTGGGAATGATTTTCCAACCAGTTATGCACCTACCTTATAGTAGTTCCATCTAGGTTGCATTTCCCTAGTTTGTTTATGAGAACGTCATGTGAGACAGTATCAAAAGCTTTATACCACATCTACCGCTTCCCCTTTATCCACAACGCTTGTTACCCTGTCAAAGAAAGCTATCAGGTTGGTTTGACAAGATTTGTTCTTAATTATTTGCTCCATTATCTTTCTGGGTACAGAAGTTAAGCTGACTGGTCTGTAATTCCCCAGGTTGTCCTTATTTCCCTTTTTATAGATGGGCACTATAGTTGCCATTTTCCAGTCTTCTGAAATCTCTCCCGTTTCCCATGACTTTTCAAAGATAATCGCTAATGGCTTAGATATCTCCTCAGTCATCTGCTTGGGTATTCTAAGATGCATTTCATCAGGCCCTGGTGACTTGAAGACATCTAACTTGTCTAAGTAATTTATAACTTATCTTTTTCCTGTTTTTGCCTCTGATTGTACCTCATTTTCACTGACATTCACTATATTAGACGTCCAATCACTACCAACCTTTGTGGTGAAAACCAAAACAAAGATGTCATTAAGCACCTCTGCCATTTCCACATTTTCTGTTATTGTTTTTCCACCATCATTGAGTAATGAGCCTACCCTGTCCTTCTAATGTATTTGTAGAATGTTTTCTTGTTACCCTTTATGTCGCTAGCTAGTTTGAAAACCCTGAAACATAAATATCCCTGATTATTAGTAAAAGGGGCAATTAAACTACAATCATTAAAAGCATGTGACAAATGAACTAATTTCATTTTTCTATTATATGGTTTAAAGATTTTTTCCAACTGGAAATTTCTTTTAAAAAATCATAATAACCTATTAAAAGAAGTAATTGTATTTTCCTGGAGGTGACTCGCCTTCACAAGAGAGACTCAGCAGTGTAAGAAACGTATACCTTATCTCTGGGTAGTTTCATCTGCAAACATGAACTCAACTGGCTTTAGGGTAACCAGATGTGCAGGGGACTGGACTAGATGACCTCTCGAGATCCTTTCCAGTCCTATGATTTCATAGGGACAATCCTGATATTTGGGCCTTTTTCTTATATAGACACCTATTACCCCCACCCCATCCCAATTTTTCACTTGCTATCTCGTCACCCTAACTAGCTTCTGTATGCTGACAATCACAGATCTACCTCTCTACCCCAGATCTGTCTCTTTCTGTCCAAAATAAAATCTTGACCTGTCTTGCTAACATCTCCTTATGGTCTAGCTATCAGCTCAAGATCAACATGATTAAGGCCTTGTCTACACTCCAGAGTTGTGTTGACGCAAGTTACACTGATGATCAGAAACCGGTATAATTACATCATTTGTGCATGTTCACACAGAGGGCCGGCTCCTGGGTTTTTGCCACCCCAAGCGGTGAGGGGAAAAAAAAAAAAGCTGCGATCGTGATCGACGGCAGCTCCATCGCGCCGCTTTCTTCTTCGGCAGCACTTCGGCAGCAGGTCCTTCTCTCCGAGAGGGACCAAGAGACCCGCCGCCGAAGAGCCCGACTTGCTGCCCCTTCCCCTTTGCCGCCCCAAGCACCTGCTTGCTGCACTGGTGCCTGGAGCCGGTCCTGTTCACACAATGCTCCTTCTGTCAGCAGAGCATGTGCACGTTTGGTGCTTTAGCATTGACAATGAGAGCATTGCACTGTGGGTAGCTATCCCACTGTGGTACTCACCACCTTCTGCAGCTAGGCACTGTGGGAAGGAAGAATGAATCACAGTGCATCATGGGTGTGGGCTCAACATCCCATGATGCAGTTTTTTCCATCTCATCATTCCGTGGTTTTCCGACAGCGTTTTGCACCATTTTTCAATGGCCCCTGTTTACTGTGCGCCTGCCATCTTTGTCTGAAAGGATGGATCCTGCACTGCTCTCTGCTGTTGTGGTTAGTGTTATGAGCACCTCACGGATACTCATGCAGTATATCATGAGCTCCCAATCTGAACAGGAATCAGAGGTGCCTGACCTGCTGTGTTCCATGGAAAAAAACAATACCAGATTACTTTTGGCATTCACGGAGCAGCTGCACATGGTGGACTGTTGCTATTGTTTTTGGGAAACAAGCACTGAGTGGTGGGATCACATCATTATGCAGGTCTGGGATGGAGAGCAGTGGCTGCAAAACTTTTGGATCCGACCTTCCTGGAACTGTGTGCTGAGCTTGCCCCAGCTCTGCAGCGCAGGAACACCAGAATGAGAGCTGCCCTCTCGGTGAAGGAACGTATGGTGATCGCTGTGTGGAAGCTGGCAACTCCAGACTGCTACTGGTCAGTCACTAATGAGTTTGGAATGAGAAAGTCCATCGTTGGGGCTGCATTAACACAAGTGTACAGGGTCATTAATCACATTCTGGTATGGAGGACTGTGACTCTTGGAAATGTGCATGAAATAGTGGATGACTTTGTGGCAATGGGATTCCCTAACTGCAGCAGGACAATAGATGAAACGCAGATCCCAATTTTGGCCCCGGACCATCTTGCGATGGAGTACATTAACAGAAAGGGGTACTTCTCTATGGTATTGGAGGCGCTTGTGGATCATCATGGGCATTTCACTGACATCAATGCAGGGTGGTCAGGGAAAGTGCATGACGGACGCATTTTCAGGAACACTGGCCTATACAGAAAGCTGCAAGCAGGGACTTTCTTTCCAGACCAGAAGATTCAAGTGAGGGATGTTGAAAGGCAATAGTGATCCTGAGACCCCCAGTGTACCCCTTACTCCCATGGCTCATGAAGCCTTACACAGGAAACCTGGACAACATCCAGGAGTGCTTCAACAATAGGCTGAGCAGGTTCAGAATGACAGTTGAATATGCATTTGGCAAATTAAAAGCTCACTGGCACTGCTTTTATGGCAGGTTAGACCTACATGAGGAAAATATTCCCATGGTCATAGCAGCCTGTTGTGTGCTGCATAATATTTGTGAAGCTGAGGGCAAAAAGTTTCCTCTGGGGTGGAGTGTGGAGGTGGATCACCTGGCAGCTGATTTTAAGTAGCCAGATACCAGAGCTATTCGAATCAGAAAGGCTTTAGGCAACATTTTGACAATGAGCACCAGTAATATGTCTTTCTATACAGCACTCTGCCCTGCTTTAACTTGCTGCCTTGCATGAAAATTTTGATGATTCCTGACCATGATTTGTAGTCTGCAAATGTTCTAATTGCCATTGTGTATTAATTCCAGCAGTAACCACCATGTATAGGAGACACACAAAGATTGATTATCTTTCAGAGAGTATGTTTTTATTAAATAAGAATTAACAACACACCGAAAATGCTTGGTAGGAAGCAGGGGCGGCTCCAGGCCCCAGCACGCCAAGCATGTGCTTGGGGCAGCAAGCCACTGGGGGCGCTCTGCTGGTCGCCGCGAGGGCGGCAGGCAGGCTGCCTTCGGCGGCTTGCCTGTGGAGGATCCGCTGGTCCCGCGGCTTCGGAGGACCTCCCACAGGCACGTCTGAGGGAGGTCCGCCGAAGCCGCTGGACCAGCGGACCTGCCGCAGGCAAGCCGCCGAAGGCAGCCTGCTTGCCATGCTTGGGGTGGCAAAATGCCTAGAGCCGCCCCTGGTAGGAAGGGTGATAACAGTGAAGGGCAGTGTCCTGATGTAGGCTCTCAAAGCTGTGTATAACTCAAGCTGTCATTTTGGAAGCTGTCTGAAGGGGTGGAGTGAACTGGGTTCTGAGATGGGCCAGGAAGATGCAAGGAATGTGTGCAAGGTGTTTGGGAGGGCATGGCAAGCAGTTCTATATCAGCTGCAGGGGGCAGGGGGTAAACACTTATATATTTTGCCTGCAGCTTGATTAGGAACTTCAGCATCTCCATTTGCTCCTCCATTGCTTTTATCATCTGCTTCTGGACCATTAAAATTTGTTCTTGGGTCTCTTTCCTGTTCTACCTGTCTATTTTATAATTTTCATTTACAGTCTTTCTTCATACTCTCTGTGTTCTTGTTTTGCAGCATCTGAGGATTGGAGCACCTCTTGAAACATGTTCTCCTTGCTCCTTCACGTTTCTTATCTGGTAGCGGTGCTCCACTGATGTGTAGGGGGTTCCCCTGAAGGTCATAATCTGCAGAAGCACAAGAAACAATAAACAGCATGATTGTTAGTGCACTCACGGCATTGAATCATTATAGTAAAATACACCTCTTTTAAAAATACAAATCAGTTTCTCACTGTCCCTTGGCAATACACAGCTCAGCGAACACCCTAAATATGGTGAGTTTGGCCCAGGAGTGACGCTCAAGATGGGGCAAACTGTCTAGGTGTTTTTTTAAGGGGATCACTGCAGGAGACTATGGACAAAATTGTAAATTCTGCTGCCATTTTCCACAGATGGGGGTCATTGAAGCAGATATCTCACTCCTGATGGTAAGTAAGGATGCAAGGGTGCATCTCCTGCATGCGTGTGGCTTCAGACCAGATCCCTATGCTGCTCTCCTGTGTGCCACTTTGGTGTCTGTACAAGTGATTGCCAATTGGCGTGGGAAAGTTTCCTACAATGAGGGAAGAAACAAAGCATCTCTGCCAAGGCACCTTTGGCAGAGGATTGGTGAGTACCTCCAGGAAGGTTTCCTAGAGATCTCTCTGAAGGATTCCCATGAAATCTTGGTGTGTATTAACATATTATTCTGCCTCACTGTGTAGCTGCCCAGGGGAATGTGAAGCAGACACAAACACAGCTAGTCTTGTACATTTCTATCCCTTCACCCACTTCTAGCATATAACAAAGCAAAGGAAAGTTCTTCCTCATATTAACTGAGCAGCATAAACTCAAAAAGATCACTTACCAGAGCTCCGCTCTCCTGCAACATGTGTGCCAAAGACAGACTGCTGGACTATCCCGAACCCTTTTGTGTCTAGAAGAGGTCCTGGCTTACCATGGTACCAGACGACCCTGTTGCCTGTCCCATCTTGTCTTCCAATTTGACCCTCTTGTCCACAACTTCGTCCTCAGGGTTGAGTCTGCTGCCCACTGTCTCCAGCCCCACCGAAGTATCCATGGGACTCTTGGTGGTGGAGGTGGGGTCACCGCTGATGATGGTGTCCAGCTCCTTATAAAGCAACAGGTCTTCAGAGCAGCACCAGAATGACAGTTTGACTCCCTTACCTTCTGGTATGCTGCCTCAGCTCCTTTATCTTCACATGGCACTACTGCGTGTCTTGTTCGTAGCCCTTATCCAACATGCCATGAGAATTCTGACCGTAGGTATCAAAGTTCCTATGGCTGAAGCAGAGCTGGGACTGCACAGCCTCCTCTCCCCATGGTGCCAGCAGATCCAACAACTCAGGTGTGCTCCAAGCGGGAGAATGTTTGCTGCATAGAGCCACCATGGTCAGCTGGGAAGATGCGCTGTAAGCTGTCCATACCAAGCAAACAGGAAGTGGAATTTCAAAAATTCCCAGACTGTGAATGTGGTAGGGTCCTATTTATAAGCTTTTGGGGGCAGGTACCGCCGTCTTGTTCTATGTTCCTACAGCATCCTAGAAGATTAGGGTTGGAAGAGACCTCAGTAGGGCATCTAGTCCAATCCCCTGCTCAAAGCAGGACCAATCCCAACTAAATCATCCCAGCCAGGGCTTTGTCAAGCCAGGCCTTAAACACCTCTAAGGAAGGAGATTCCACCACCTCCCTAGGTAACCCATTCCAGGGCTTCACCACCCTCCTAGTTACAGTGTTTCCTAATATCCAACCTAGACCTCCCCCACTGCAACTTGAGACCATTGCTCCCTGTTCTGTCATCTGCTACCACTGAGAACAGCCTAGCTCCATCCTCTTTGGAACCCCCCTTCAGGTAGTTGAAGGCTGCTATCAAATCCCCCCTCACTCTTCTCTTCTGCCGACTAAATAAGCCCGGTTCCCTCAGCCTCTCCTCATAAGTCATGTGCCCCAGCCCCCTGATCATTTTCGTTACCCTCCTCTGGACTCTCTCCAATTTGTCCACATCCCTTCTGTAGTGGGGGACCAAAACTGGATGCAGTACTCCAGATGTAGATTCACCAGTACCGAATAGAGGGGAATAATCACTTCCCTTGATCTGCTGGCAATGCTCCTATTATACAGCCCAATATGCCGTTGGCCTTCTTGGCAACAGGGGCACACTGCTGACTCATATCCAGCTTCTCATCCACTGTAATCCCAAGATTCTTTTTTGCAGAACTGCTGCTTAGCCAGTTGGTCCCAAGCCTGTAGCGGTGCCTGGGATTCTTCCTTCCTAAGTGCAGGACTCTGCACTTGTCCTTGTTGAACCTCATCAGATTTCTTTTGGCCCAATCCTCCAATTTGTTTAGGTCACTCTGGACCCTATCTCTACCCTCCAGCGTATCTACCTCTCCCCCTGGCTTAGTGTCATCTGTGAACTTGCTGAGGGTGCAATTAATCCCATGGGTCACTCCGCTTGATATCGACTGCCAACTAGACAATGAGCCATTGATCACTACCTGTTGAGCCCGACAAATTAGCCAGCTTTCTATCCACTTTATAGTCTGGTACAATGGGGTCCTTCTCCATCACTAGGGCTCCTTGGTGCTACTCTACTGTGTATAAATAATAATACATTAGTTAGCAGTTTGAGCTCAAATTCAGTGAAATAGGCTTTGCTTGTTGCTAGTTTCCTAGTTGCTAGTTTTTGGTTGCTGAGGCCTTTATCTGAAGGAAGGGGAAAGGGAGCTGTGTATAACAAAGTGCAAATGAGGGTACAAATGGGAAGGGGAGTGCCTGTGAATTGGAGAGTGTGAGGACTTTAATGCTGCATCTACACTGCCCCGCAGTTCAGACTGTGGGACTGAAAACAGCAATGTGCACCAGAGGGCTGCACTGTAACTCCCCCATGTGGATGCTGTGGATGTGAACTAACAGATTTGTTACCGCACAGCACTTTGGTCTGCTCTGCTGGTCTCATCCCTGTACTCCAAACTGCAAAGCAGTGTAGACAAGCCTTAAGTTGCAACCATGGTATTCAGCCATTAGAGGTCTCTGGGATATATTGAAAGTTCCAGAAAGGGAGTGGTTTCTGGTAACAAACAGAGACAAGAGTGGAGCTGAAACTGCTGCAGAAAACCTGTTAGTTTTGTTTGCAGTTTGTTGCTGCTTTCTCTAGGAAATACATGCTCTATAAAGAAGTGCAGTGGATCCAATATTATGACAGAGGGAACATCTGAAAGCAATGGTGAGCTCAAAATATTGTCAGTGTTTTTTGTAATTTAATATTTTTATGTACAGGTCTGTACTGGATTGCTCAGTCATGGATTGGGACACAAAGTCAGATTGGCAACTGCAGTGGGCATTTAAATTACTCGTATCAAAATTTTATTTGCATATACAATTAAGCACCTAAAAGTTCTTTGGCTGTATACTTCAAAAATAAATTCTTTAAAGATCTTGGCCTAAATCTGCAAAATAAAAAAAAAATGAGCATAGCATTTGTAGATTTTGTAGGATGCTGGAGTAATTATGAAGTGAGATGTGGCTATACCGAGGGACTTGGATCCTCTTATCGTGTCTTTGTCAATAGTAACATTTTGACATGCAACTGACAGCACATGTCAAGAATGCTAAAGAAAACGGGGACTTGAAATGAACTTCAGCCGGCATCTTTATAAATGCAGCACGCTCATCCTTGCGGACCCCAGAGTGTGCCTAATAATACAACAAAAGGCCTATGGACCCACAGGAAACTACAAGCCAGTTAATTTGGTATCACTTATGGGAAAAAGGCTGAAAGCTATAGAGGGATTTGTTAAGGGAAACACTTGGCAAAGTCAGTAGGTCAGGGAGATTTCAGGGAAGCCAGTTCTTGCCTAACTGCCACTGTAGAAGAGGTGGCTGCACAGGGTATTTTAGCCAGAGAGGTCTAGAGAATTTTGTTGATGCCATGCAAAATGGTGTGCTGGAAAAATTTGTATAGTGAGGGTGCTGAGAGCCATTGAACAAAACTGTAAACCCTGTGTATGATGGAAACCACTTCAAGTCAGGGGCGGCGGCAGCAGCCCTAGTTCCAGCACCTCTGGGTGCTGCAATGTGTTTTAAAAAAGTGTGGATAGGTGGGGACTAAGACCCATATCCATTTTCTGTATGAAGAGATATTTATAATCTATTTAATTCCTGCCCTGTAGTGAGCGATCAGTAAAATGGGCTCCTTTTCCTCATATTAAACTACTGCAGCACCCCCAGTGTGCATGATGTGCTAAGCATACAGCTTCTGTAATGAATGAAGATTAGAAAAGTATTAGACTAAAAAAATCTAACTGAGAATAATATCTGATAAAGTGCCACAAGGACTGAACTGATTACAAAAGAGAGAGAGGCCCAGTCAGTAGGCACATAACTCAACATGCCTGTCTGTCTAGCTAGGTATTTATGGCCCTCATCCCTACAGCACCTGAGCTGACCAAGCGGGCAGGTATTTTCCAGAACAAATCAGGCAGAAGAAGATATTTTATGTGTCCTCAGTTGATGCTGAAGAGGAGAGATCTGGGAGGAGAGAAGAAGCGGCTTTACAGCATTCTGCCAGCCTGGACGCTTTGCAGTGGAAGTGATCAGAAGCAGTGACTGATGAAGATAGAATTCTAGGTCTGTGCTCCAGCAGGCCCCACACATGTCAGAGAACTGGAAGCTGCCATGACGATGGGAATGAGGTAATCCTTTCTCCAAAGAAATACACAAACAGCTTTGACTTTGATCACTCCAGGCCACATGTAGCCATAATCCAGCTCCAGGTGGAGCTCTGCCAGATCCTAGCCAGATCACTAGGCCTAGCACATTGGACACATCTCTTCACTAAATGAGGGAGAACACACATAGTGCCCCAACATCTTTGCAGTATCTTGGGTAGCTAGAAACTGCAAAACAGCAAGGAGTAAAGCCTGAGTCAGTGATGACCTCATGTGAAACTCTTCAGTCCAAGAGAGATCCCTGGATAGGCGGAGTAATCAAAAATATCCAGAGGAAGCATTGAAAATAGAAACCTCCAGGAACCACTTCCTAAGAAGACTGAGTCATTGCCAAGACCTGCAGATCAGATTGTACAGTCAGGAACTCTGGAGCGGTGCATCACTAAATGATGTCAGGGACAGATGAACCCACATGAGACCAGCACGTAAATGGGGTTGATCTACGGCTGCCAAGAGGGCACAGCTGACCACACTGTCTTTACAGAGCTTAGAGAGCTGTGCCAGTGTTATAAAAGGAAAAGTTGGAGCCAGACTGAGGAGCAGACAAGCAATCCCAGGGGATGTCAGAGCTATCCGGTGAAGCAAAGGGCAGTGGCCATGAGATAGCAGGAAGCATCCAGTTATAAAAGCTGTTATGAGAGATCAGAGCATGTGTTTCCAATGAACCAGCCAGGAACCAAGGACCCAGGGGGACAGCACCAGATCCAGAATGCTGAGACCATTAGGTTGTAAAAAACTAAAGAACCATTTAGAAAAATAATAAACTTTCATTGCTTTAGTGGATTTTTTTCAAGTTTCATTTTAGAGGAGGGAGCAAACTAGGGGGGGATTGGTTGTTCAATTTAATAAGCACTCATCTAAAGAGAGAGCTTCCAAAGGAAAATGTAAAGGGGAATTGACACACTTGATTTTTGTTATGAAAATACATGCATATTTTAATGTGGTAAAATACATGTCTAAAGAATTTTTACTATTTCACTGTGCAAACAGAGCAAAAGGAAAATTACTGGGGAACCTGAGAAACAGCTTTGCTTCTCCCTGTGTGTGTGGAGTGGGGGGAGAAAAGGATGTTTTTCTACATTTTCAAATATATTGATTTCAATTACAACACAGAATACAAAGTGTACAGTGCTCACTTTATGTTATTTTTATTACAAATATTTGCAGTGTAAAAAAGAAAAACAAAAGAAATAGTATTTTTCAATTCACCTCATACAAGCAGGGGCAGCTCTACGAATTCCGCCGCCCCAAGCAGGGCGGCGCGCTGCGCCGCTCGCGCTGCCGGGCGCCGGTCCCGCGCCTCCGCGGGACCTCCCGCAGACGTGCGTGCAGTGGGGCCGCTGGTCCCGCGCCTACGGTGGAGCTTCCGCAGGCGTGCCTGCGGGAGGTCCACCCGAGCCGCGGGACCATTGGACCTCCCGCAGGCATGACTGCGGAAGGTCCACTGGAGCCGCCTGCCGCCCTCCCCTTAACATGCCGCCCCACGCGCGCGCTTGGCGCGCTGGGGTCTGGAGCCGGCCCAGCATACAAGTACTGTAGTGCAATCTATTTATCGTGAAAGTGCAGCTTACAAATGTAGAATTTTTTTTACATAGCTGCAATGCAATTAAAACGGATTAATCATGACTGTTTTTTTAATCTCACAATTAATTGCAATTTTTAAAATCGTTTGATAGCCCTAATCTAAACTGACCCAGTGCCCTATTTGAATTAAACCGATAGGTGACTCCAGGTAAAATGATAAGGTGTGCATTTTGTCTCTTTTGAGGAGCTAATGAACCTTCTTATTCCTCTGAATGGTCCAGGAAAGGGCTGGACAGAGCACACGGTTTTGAGAGTATTCAGGACACTGGGATGTTGGAGTCATCTTGCCAGGTTAAAATGGTTAAAAAACAGGGAACAAAGGGTAGGAATAACTGGTAAATTTTCAGAATGGAGAGGGGTAGCTAGTGGTGTTCCCCAAGGGTCAGTCCTAGGACCAATCCTATTCAACTTATTCATAAATGATCCGGAGAAAGGGGTAAACAGTGAGGTGGCAAAGTTTGCAGACGATACTAAACTGCTCAAGATAGTTAAGACCAAAGCAGACTGTGAAGAGCTTCAGAAAGATCTCACAAAACTAAGTGATTGGGCAACAAAATGGCATAAATGTAAAGTAATGCACATTGGAAAAAATAACCCCAACTATACATACAATATGATGGGGGCTAATTTAACTACAACTGATCAGGAAAGAGATCTTGGAGTCATCATGGATAGTTCTCTGAAGATGTCCACGCAGTGTGCAGAGGCGGTTAAAAAAGCAAACAGGATGTTAGGAATCGTTAAAAAAGGGATAGAGAATACGATGGAGAATATTTATTGCCCTTATATAAATTCATGGTACGCCCACATGTTGAATACTGTGTACAGATGTGGTCTCCTCATCTCAAAAAAGATATACTGGCATTAGAAAAGGTTCTGCGAAGGGCAACTAAAATGATTAGGGGTTTGGAACGGGTCCCATATGAGGAGAGATTAAAGAGGCTGGGACTTTTCAGTTTGGCAAAGAGGAGACTAAGGGGGGGGATATGATAGAGGTATATAAAATCATGAGTGACGTGGAGAAAGTGTATAAGGAAAAGTTATTTACTTATTCCCATAATGCAAGAACTAGGGGCCACCAAATGAAATTAATGGGCAGCAGGTTTAAAACAAATAAAAGGACGTTCTTCTTCACACAGTGCACAGTCAACCTGTGGAACTCCTTGCCTGAGGAGGTTGTGAAGGCTTAGGACTATAACAGCGTTTAAAAGAGAACTAGATACATTCATGGAGGTAAAATCCATTAATGGCTATTAGGCAGGATGGGTAAGGAATGGTGTCCCTAGTCTCTGTCTGTCAGAGGATGGAGATGAATGGCAGGAGAGAGATCACTTGATCATTACCTGTTAGGTTCATTCCCTCTGGGGCACCTGGCATTGGCCACTGTTGGTAGACAGGATACTGGGCTGGCTGGACCTTTGGTCTGACCCAGTACGGCCATTCCGATGTTCTTAAATTAGGTGTAACCAAAAAGCTGGTGATAACAGTGCATGGCTCGGGTGTAACAACCAAACTGCTGGAGTTGCTGGTCCAGAGCTGCTTATCACACAGACACTCAGTGCGTGCTTGTGTGCTGGCTGGGAGCATCCAGACAAGGAAGTTACAGCAGCAGAGCATTTAAAGGCACCCAGGGTTACAGGGCAGGCACTGCCACAACCCCTCACTGGTCCAGATTGCACCCCAGAATGTGACACTGTCCCACTCCTCTTCCTGATATTGGCGGTGCTAGTCCAACCTATGTCTAAAGTCTGTGCATTTCGTGCAGCAGGTCGTCTCTGAACCTTTTCCTTTTTCCACATTTGTTCAGGGCCCTCTCCCCGAGGGGCCCAGGTGGCTGCCTCAGTCTAGCAGAGATAGAAGGTGTTGCTAAGGCAATGAAAGAACATGTTGTTTTTTGTCCACGGAAAGAAATAATCTCTCCTTGTACATTATGCGTGATGGCAAGGCCACAGGTTGATATTTTTATCTGCTTGGGTATGCCTTTATTTCATCCCCATACATTAATCTGTTCAGAAGCTGCTGCTAGGCAGCCCTCAAAGAAACTGTAGTAAATATTTCAGATTTAACTCATTTAAAATATGTTTTGGGCCTGCTTGGGGTGTGAGTTATGGCCGTCAGAGCAGGGGCCTCTTACAGTATTGGTTAATGCTATTTCAGTCTGGGGAAGCCTTGGAGAATATTAATCTGCTTATGTTCCATGATTAGAGGAGAGAGCAACTTTTCCACACCTGGGTAGAAGTCCATCTATCTAAGGTGATAATTTGTCACCTGCTCGATCATTGGGCTCAATGGGTAGTGATCAACAGCTCAATGTCTAGTTCACAGCTGGTATCAAGCAGAGTGCCCCAGGGGTCAGTCCTGGGCAGGGCCGGCTCCAGACCCCAGCGCGCCAAGCAGGCGCGTGGGGCGGCATTGTCGGAGCAGGGCGGCATTTGGCTCCGGCGGACCTTCCGCAGTCATGCCTGCGGGAGGTCCACCGGAGCCCGGGACGAGCGGACCTGCCGCAGGCATGACTGCGGAGGGTCCCCTCTTCCCGCGGCTCCGCTTCAGCTCCCGCAGGCATGACTGCGGCGGGCGCGCTGGTCCCGCGGCTCGGACGGAGCTCCCGCAGGCATGCCTGTGGATGCTCCACCGGAGCCACGAACCAGTGCACCCGCCGCAGAAACTTCTGTCCCAGCCGCGGGACCGGGGAAGGGTGGCGCAGGGCGGCGCAGCGCGCCGCCCTGCTTGGGGCGCTGTAATTTATAGAGCTGCCCTGGTCCTGGGACCAGTTTTGTTCAACGTCTTCATTAATGATCTGGATGATGGGATGGATTGCATCCTCAGCAAGTTTGTGGATGACACTAAGCGGGTCGGGGGTGGGGGAGGTAGATGCACTGGAGGGTAGGGATAGGGTCCAGAGTGACCTAAAAAAATTGGAGGATTGGGCCAAACGAAATCTGATGAGGTTTAACAAGGACAAGTGCAGAGTCCTGCACTTGGGATGGAAGAATCCCATGCATTGCTACAGGCTGGGGACTGATTGGTTAAGTGGCAGTTCTGCAGAAAAGCACCTAGGGATTACAGTGGACAAGAAGCTGGATATGAGTCAATAGTGTGCCCTTGTTGCCAAGAAGGCTAATGGTATATTGGGCATTAGTAGGAGCATTGCCAGCAGATCGAGGGAAGTGATTATTCTCCTCTATTCAGTACTGGTCCAGTTTTGGGCCTGCCCCTACAGAAAGGGTATGGACAAATTGGAGAGAGTCCAGCGGAGGGCAATGAAAATGATTAGGGGGCTGGAACACATGACTTATGAGGAGAGGCTGAGGGAACCAGGCTTATTTAGTCTGCAGAAGAGTAGAGTGCGGGGGGATTTGGTAGCAGCCTTCAACTACCTGAAGGGGGGTTCCAAAGAGGATGGAGCTTGAGTGTTCTCAGTGGTGCCAGATGACAGAAAAAGAGCAATGATCTCAAGTTGCATTGGGGGAGGTTTAGGTTGGATATTAGAAAAAACTGTTTCACTAGGAGGGTGGTAAAGCCCTGGAATGGGTTACCTAGGGAGGTGGTGGAATCTCCATGCTTAGAGGTTTTTAAGGCCTGGCTTGACAAAGCTCTGGCTGGGATGATTTAGTTGATGTTGGTCCTGCTTTGAGCAGGGGGTTGGACTAGATGACTTCCTGAGGTGTCTTCTAACCCTGATATTCTATGGGTCTATGATGAGCTTCAAGGGCAGCCCTGGGAAGTTTGCCCTGCCCAGGAATTTCACCGACTGTCTTGATTTTTTCCTGAACAAAACATTTTCAAGCACCACCAGCTGGGAGTGGAGAAAAATTCAGGTGAACATTAACAATGCTGAACTAGGAGACAAGCTTGCAAACAGACCTGCCTTCTCCCTTTGTATCCAGACAGTGCGCAGTGAATGGAGAGCACCAGAAGACAATGCACCACTGTCCTCAGTAATCACTTCAGACACAGTCAGACTAAATCATTACTTGCAGGTTTAAACATTTTTCTCCTTCACTTGTAATCCACGTTGAATCATACATAGCGTGGGGGGAGGTGCAGGGAAATGGTATGGTTTCTGCCCTCAGCTGAAGGTAAGGCTATCCCAGAGCACAGTGGTTCTCAACTAGGGGTATGTAGAGATTTTCCAGGGGGTACATCAACTCATCTAGATATTTGCCTAGTTTTACAACAGGCTACATAAAAAGCACTAGTGAAGTCAGTACAAACTAAAACTTCATACAGACAATGACTTGTTTATACTGCTCTATATACTATACACTGACATGTAAGTACAATATTTATATTGCAATTGATTTATAATTATATGGTACAAATGAGACACAGCAATTTTTCAGTAATAGTGTACTGTGATACTTTTGTGTTTTTATGTCTGATTTTGTAAGCAAGTAGTTTTTAAGTGAGACTTGGAGTACGCAAGACAAATCAGACTCCTGAAAGGGGTACAATAGTCTGGATAGGTTGAGAGCCGCTGCCAAAGCACACAATATCCTCCAAAACAAAAACTGCATTTGTCAGAACCCACTTATGCTGAATTTTCCCCCATAATAATAAAGGTGAAGGTGGCTTCTTACTTGGCTGTAGCTCTGATTTTGACTCTGCAGCCACTTCCTCTCTGGGCCATTCCCTGAGCACGCACCCAAACCAATTATCAGAATATGGCCCTACGACATACCCCAGCCCATCTGGCCAAGTGGTCTGCTCCGGGGTCTGTTCCTGCTCCTCCTGCCACTGCGGATTCCTCTAGTGTCATCGCCTCCCCTCCCCAGTTTTCCACAATGGTTTTTTTTAAGACAAAGGCCCAGTGGGATTGGTTTAATTCTCTGTCTTCTTAGAGCTGGCCCTTTGAGGAAGGAAAACTCTTTGATACCTTAATGACCTAGCTCAGATACCACCTTTCACACACCGCCTTGGCTGGCTATCGGCAGTTTGTCAGGCCTGTTGGTAAACCCCGACAGCAGTTTATTTTTCTTCTGTCATAAGCTATTACTTGTGGACAGAATTGCAGACCCTCTATGGGATGATTTATGGGACTATTTTATGTGACATATTTAGAATGGCTATTTAAAAAAAAAGTCATACCTATAAAGAGGAGAAAGGACCTCCTGTAAAGGACAGTTATCAGAATAAGTAGCAAAGATTAGTAAATGTTGGCATATTGATGTACACATTTGGAAATAGCTGATTTGTTAGGAAGGTCATTTATTCCCTGGGGGGATACTTAAGGGTCACCTAAGCACAATTAAGCAACTTCAAGATAAGTAAAACAAACGAACAAGTGTAGCTCAGAATGGAGGATCTATCCGAGATAGCATGGTATTAGAAGTCTCACATTCTACATGAGCATGAATGGTGGAACACAGACACCTCCTTGGCTCCTGAAGGGAATTTTTTTAGTACCAATTATAAGGGACTCCTCATACTCTCCCTTCAGTGATGCTATTGAAAGCAGATTTAAATATATATATGGATCAGTTATCTGAGAGGCAGCAATTAGAGAGGAACCAACAGAACTAGATCCAAAAGGACTTGAATGATTTAAATAACAAATACCTGGATCAAAGATGGCAAGCCCAGCACAGTACAGGTAAATATAGCACGATGCTGGAACAAAACACTAGCAAAGGGATAACCAGTTATAGCCCATTGTCTCACACATCACATTGGTCACAGTTATTTAAAGTTGTTATAAAAATATCCATAATGCCTCTAGCCCAAGGTACAGCTGCAGTGGGAAAGACAGATTGGCTGCTGAGCAGTATTGCTAGAGAAATACACTATAAATCAAAGCAGATTGTACTTTAGTTTCATAAGACTATTGTTTCCAACTGCTCCTGTCAAAAAAGATACAGGATCTGTATAATCTTTCTGTATAATGTAATTGGACAGTCCAAGTGGTGTGTTACACTACACTGGTAATTTACCGCCAGTTTGGTCAAGGACAGTCAAATTACTTAATTACACATAACAGTTACTCTGTAAAGACTTAGGAAAACAAATAAACGTAACTAATCCCTTTTTCTATTTGTTCCTTGCAAACAAAAGCCTACGGATTTGAAAGAAAGCAGCACAATTAACATAATTAGAGATGAGTGTCACTCAAACCTTGAACAAGCCCCACGGATATGGGGAATTTTTAATATCTAATTAAGTCACTCTTAGAGAGTGACTTTTCAGGGGCAGTACCATCAAAGGCAGCCCCAGCCCATATTCATTGTCTGCTGTTGTGATGTTACCCTCGTGCGTCTAAGTAGTGCCTTCTGAATGAGGGCTTCTCGGAGTTCATTGTATTTGTACGTCAGTCAAGTATTGGGATACACATCTGGATGGATCAAATACCATCTATGGGCAGTAGACTGACCTGTAGGTATGGCCCGGCTTTTATGTACAGTGTACACACATTTTAAAGTTAATGTGCATTTAGAAGGAATGAGCCAAACTTAACACCTGTGGAGTCTGAGGACCTGTATTTATTCACAGAACAGGTTCAGAACAGACAATGGCAGCACAAGCTTTCCTCACATTGCCTTAACCCTGAGCTGTGTGGATCATCTCTAGGGTAGTGAAGGTAGTTCAGTTTCAATAGCCCCCTTCAATAACTGGTATGTCTGCTGAAAGTGCCAACACTGAGTGTTTTGTATGATGCAGACACCTGTCCCACAGGAACTAGACTGAGAACACCAAATTCACTTCATGTAGATACTGAATAGTCAACACTTTCACTCACTACTGCCATGGGAGTTTCTCTGTGTGAGAAAAGGGTAGGACTACGATGAAGAGATATTAGCTTTAGTTTTCTCAGGAGATGCCTCACCAGTTCTCATCCTTTACGTGACTGCATTGTTCCAAGGTGATTCTTTTCCCTTTTTTTAAAAAAACCACTAACAACAACAGAAAAGTGGGGGAGCTAGATGTGTGTTATTTTTTGCATTCAAGCAACAAGAGCTTTTACTGAATGACTACATTATTTGTATTTAAAGGTTATGCAATCTGTAGCATAAAACCAAGCCTGCTGTTCTCTCTAGCCTGCAGCTTGTTCTGAGTGGTCACTGAAGTCTAGAACCTTGCCCTACAAAATGGAGGATGAGCTTTGGTCTGTGCTCACACCCCACATCCTTACATAGCAATAGGCGGCTAGTCCACAAAAGGCCTTCGCTCCAGGAATAACATCTTATGGGTTGTGGAGGACACCTTGGATGCCTTTTACCATCTGAATGTTCATGTGCCACCACCTTCAGGCTGAAAGAACTGTGCAGCCCCCAAACCGCCATTGGATAAGAAGCACACCCATCAGTGCTTGTCATTGCGTGTGATGATGGGTAGAGGGGGTTGGGAATATTTTTTCCAGGATGTGGTGGTGTTTTTTTGTTTTGGTCAGAAAATGCCAATTTGTAAAAAACAAAATATTGGTAGGAATGTACCAATTTTGACAAAGCTTCTGTTGGGAAAGGTTTCTCAGTTCCAGGATGGAATTTCTGGTCAGAGAGGAAGAGTGATGCTCCAGAATAGGCAATAGCCTGGGAGCAAAAGCACTGAGATGGGATGTAGAAGACCCACCTTCACCTTCCTGCCTAGGAAGGCTAGGGACCTGAACCTGGGTCAATGATGGCCTTAACCACCACGCTATTGCCTGTTCTGAGGTGGATCTTTCTCAATCTTTCCTGTTGGAACTGTTCCACTTTGCCACTATAAATATTTATTGGATCTTGGACTTTACCCTGTCTATTCAGGGGTCTCTTTCTTGCTTCAAAGGGTCTGTTTTATCCTGATGTGGAATGGGAACACTTTTGAAATCTCTAAAAGCGTCACAGGATTCGAAAACTGTTTGCTGCTGAATTCTAATGGTGGGTATAGGTAATTCCTTCTTTAAAAGACACACTTCTAAGTACACTTTAAAAAACAGAGTGGAAAGCAGCAAGGGACTTACTCTCAATGCACAGCAATTAGGTACACTGAGAATTCAAGGTGCTAAAAGAGAAGACTAAGAGTAATCATGAAAAAAATCGAAAACAGGAAGAAACCCCTCAGAAAAAAGAATCAAAGGAAAGATTATCATAAATTCTGACAAAAACAGATAAAAGACCCAGGGGGAAAAAAGGCACCCTGATTCTATTAGCCACGTATTAACACTACTGGCTAAAGCGACCTGTGAAAAGGAAGGATTACCAGTTACAAAAGGGGACTAGATATCACAGCACTAATCAGCACTACTCTGTACTGCCAGAAGAATGGAAAATAACATTTTTAATAGCAAGCATTAAAGCTGGAGGTTCACTGGCAAACCATGCTGAAGCAGTTTTGGACAGGTAAAAAGGTATCTCAGGTAAAAAGGGCTCATCCAGTTTAGGAAGTATCTGCCTTAATGGCAATTTCCATTGTGTTATCCATCAGCTAATGTTTCTTGTGATGTGCCTGGCTGAGCTGCAGCATGACAGAAGGAGCAATGTTAAGGGCTTTGGGATCAGGTCTTCCAAGTAATGCTTTGAATCGCAATTTTCCAGTCAATGTTTTTTAGCTATATAATTGAAGAAACATATTCAGTGCACGATCTCAGGGAACCTGAGAAAAATGTACTCATTTTCCAGGTTGCTTAGTAGCATAGTATCCTTCACCTTGTGCTGCTTGGAAGACAGAAGAGGAGTCTGCACGTTACACTAACGTGCATGTAAAAAGGAGGAAGTTGTATAGTGTAATTCAGTGGAGTGATGAACCAAACACAGGATCCTTTTAAGTAAAGATGGGCATGAGTCAACTTCTCAGACCCAAACCCTGAAATCTGGGGAAATTATGATCTGGATCTTAGTGTTATGGCTCAGGCCTAACTCAGCAGTCCAGAACCCCCAGCTCCCAGTACTGTGAAGGTTTGGATTCAGTTAAGATGGGCAGTTTCTAGTTAGAGCTGAGTTGGTATTACAACTCTTTTATTTCTATTTTATCTTATTTAATGTAATTAGATTGTAAATGGTTGGAGACAGGGACTGTTTGTGTAATAACCAGCACAAACAGTGTCCTGATTATCTTGGGGCCTTTGTGTGCTACCATAATATAAACAATTACTAATAGATGCAATTAACGCACAAACTCTATGTAGGAATCACTTTGCCCACCATTGAAAGGCAGCCACTTGGAGAATGAAACACTGTGCATAGTAACACTACCTCTCAGTAGGGATAGGAAGTGAAGAGAAATACTATACCCAGTTGGGAATGCAAGGGTGGATAGGCAGGCAGAACTTAATTATCTACTTTAGATTTCATGCAGAGGATGTACTTTGAACCTTTGGAAACCAGAAGCAAGCAAGATCAGAAGAGAAATTCAAGATGTTTACTCTGAAGACTCCTTTCCATGTCTGTTTTATGAACAACTCTGAGGTGGGGAATTCTTTCATTTGAGCATGCTGCATAATGAGTGATTTCTTTTGTTCAGTAGCTGGATTTGTGGTCAGAAGCTCCATCTCACAATGTATGTTTTGGTTTGCAGCAGGAAAAAATGTATTCCTGTTTGAATAGATTTGTCCTGTTAACAAATATTAATTTGAGCAGAGTCCATTATATTCACAAAGTCTTATCGCTGAATTCAACAGAAGAGACTAGTAAGGCTTCTGTGAAGCATTGTCGAGGGCCCTTCAGTTCACAAGAACACTGTTACCAAGAGATTAAATGAATTAAAAATTGATGAATGTTCTGTAGGTGACTTGCAGTCAAGGATATTTAAGCAGATAAAAGAGTGAAAGGAGGAAAAGGTTGGTTGCTAATGTGTTTTTATAATGATTTGGGGATGGCAGGGAAGAAAAGGAGGAAAGAAGAGGGGGAAGGGGGCAACGTTCTAGATAAGTGCTGTTATAAAAGCGAAAGGGAGAAAGATTAGTGTACTCATATGCGAGGGATGTTCTTTGCCCAAACAATGTAAGAGGAACCTTGTCAGAGGTTGGGGCTTCTCCTCAGCTTCCAATCACCCATGCTCAGTCTCCTTTAAGAGGTTTATTTTCTTAAAACAGGGAAGTAAACAAACAAAGTGAGTCTTTTAACTCACTCCTTTGTCTCAGATTTCGGGATCTCTGGTGCTTCTGATCCTGGTAGTTTCCCAGTTTTAGTTAACTCTGCTCCCTTCCCTTCCCTTCCCTTCCCGGGACTGTTTCCTTGGGCAGCTGGTCCCTTGCTCCATGGACCCACCACTGGAGTTAGCTCTACTCCACTATGGCTTCCTTTCCCCAGGCACAGCCTGTTTCAATCTCTCTCCCTCTCTCTCTCTCCACCTCATTTCCTGCCCTTTATAGACCCAGGTGTAGCACACGCCCCTTTAACTGGGTGGATTGAGTTTACCTGCTCTGAGACAGGGGAGCTGGGCCCAGCTCTACTCACAGTACCCTGTGACAAACCTAAAGAAATCAGAGAATTTTACAGATGACATATGCTTCATTAGAGACTAAGGCTGATGCCGAGGAGTAGGCCTCGATGAGCCCTACAGCATAAAGCTCACTGTGGCCATTCACCCCAATGTGTTGTTAGCAGCACACACCAACAGTGCAGCGCTGGGACTGCTGTGGCTCCACCATGGGGAATTGGCCTGTAAGTCCCTGTGGGTGCATAAAGGATTCAGCAAGAGGAAGAATGACAAAAGAGGTAAAAGGCCTGAGGCTATGATGGGACTAACCATATATAGACTGTATTACATCTATTAAATATTTTGCTTACCAAGTGCAGCTTGGTGCTTGCTTGGTCTAGGCAAGTTACAAAATCAGTCATTTTCTGCCCTATGCTTACTGTGTGTTCTATAATGAAACAGGACAATTACACCTTAAGATGTAAGCAGAGTCAGGATGAGCTCTACCCTGACATCTGGTGGTAGATTATGGGGAGAGCAGAAAGAAGTTTCAAGTATTTGCATTAGCATTTCAGTTATTTGCATTGGCACTCCCACCCCACTTAGCATACTGCACAGCAGCCTGGGATGGTTATTTTCACAGCTATGGGAGCCCCAATTTCGTTGTTATTGGGGCAGGAGCAATAAAATGTTGTCATCCCGATTAAGTAAATGAGGAACTACAAAACTGTCTTATGATAGAGGGTTTCATTGTCAACTAAATAGCACTTGCTAGACAAGGGACATGGGTTCCAAAACCCAGTCAAGAGAGAGAGGCTGGGGACAGATATCTGTATTGGGTGGTGCAGGCTTCTTGTGTGAGCCAGAAGCACCAGTTCCACCTATGCCTCTCTCCGCTGTGGAATGTCAGAGTTAATGTTTGATTCCCTTAAGAATCTAGATACAGGTTACTGAGCTGAACTCACTGGCACTGGGGCTCCCCTACTGTGAGCTGGAATCACTGAAGAGCTGAAATCACTGAAGAGCTGGACTTGCTGAGCTGAGAGCACTGAGTACTGTGCTAATGAGTGGGGCAGCCTGAAGCAATACCGTGGAGCAGAGCAGCTGGCAGAGCGGAGTGGAGCAGTTTGTGCAGCCACTGGGTGAGTGGAGCCAAGCAGCTCGCGAGGATGGCTGGAGTGGCTCACAGGACAGCTGGTGGACCAGAGCAGCTGGCAGAGCGGAGCAGCCCACAGAGCAAGCGGAGCTGAGCTGTTTGTGGGGATGACTAGTGGAAGCAGAACCCCACGAAGAGGCAGGGCAGTTGGCCCCAAACCACGTAAGGTGCCCCTTTCTACCCAGGCTGGGGAGGAGGACTTCTGCAGAGAGACTCTTGAACTCTGGGGCTGCACTGACCCGGGACAGAGACTTTTGGGTTGTGGGACTTTTGGGACTGTGGGTGATTTGGGGGTTGCTGGACTCAAGGGCCCCGAGAGAAGGACACGGCCCAATTTGCTGGGGTGGGTCTTTGCTCACGGTTTGACCTATGAACTCTAGCTGAGGTATTTTCCCAATTTAATGCTTGTTGTTTATCATGTAATTAAACCTTTTCTGCTTCACCAAGACTCTGTGCTTGCGAGAGGGGAAGTATTGCCTCCTCGAGGCGCCCAGGGGTGTGTGTAAGATTTTCCCAGGTCACTGGGTGGGGGCTCGAGCTGTTTTGCATTATGTTGTGGGGAAGGGACCCCTATGTATTGAACCCGGCCCTTGCTGCTATCGTTTCGGCCCGGCAGAAGGGTTACAATATGTAGTCCAGTCTTGCAGTTAGCTGGGCCCCAACATAGCAGGAAGTCTGTGAGTTGCTGAGGATATGTTGGAATCGCCATCAGCCCAGGGATCTCAGCAGAGGCTTGACTTGATTGTACTTAATGGTGCCACCCATCTCCTGGTTGCTGTTGCTCAGGGCAGGGACAGCGAGTGTGGTGCACTGGCCATTGCATGTCTCCACGTTCACTGCCGATGCTGGAAGTGGGCAAAAGGGGGATTGGGCCATGAGTATTGGAGTGTATGCTCCCATGCTGTTCCTTGTCTGTCTTGTGTTTACAAGACCTAGCCTCTGAATGTAACATTACAGTTTGGTTTAAATCCTGTAAATGGAGGCCAGGATTTTCTAGTGACTTTGGGTCCATTGATTTTGAGTATCCAATCTGAGACACCCTTAAACAGCCTGATTTTCAGGTGGTTGCTGCTCAGAACTTCCTGAAAAATCAGGCCCTTTAAAGTGTCTCAAGTTGAGCACTCAAAATCACTAGTCATTTCTGAGACCCTGGGCCCTTAGTCCTGATCTGTAACTCACTTCATCAGATGCCGTATCTGGTGGAAGCAGATGTCAGCCATTGTTCTCACACTAGACCACTGTGAACCAGTCAGTTTAAGTTCCACCAATAATTATGCGTGAAAACTCATGGTTTTGCCTAAACATTTGTGCCTTTATCCAGAGTGAAATGCTACCATTTTCTTCTGTTGAACACAGCATTTCACCCTAAAATGGCAAATGTCTTCCCTCCCCTTGTCCAGGGTCCTCAGCCCTGCTTGTGTAACTCTGTTTCGTAGAGCTTTACACAAAGCCTTCTCTACTCACTCAGAACCAATGGAGTGGAGTCTGAATTTCCATGCTTTGTTTTATGAATTACATTGAATATGGGCTCCAGATGCAAACTTTCCCAAGCTCTGTATGTGTGTGGTGTTTGATTATGAGGTTTTAGGTTTAGGCCCATCTCAAGTTTAAACAGGCTCAGTCTGACTTTAGTAGTTGTGCTGCTGAGTGCTGATTTAAAAAAAAATACATTGAGTAGCTTAGAATAATATATATAATTAGATTCTGCCCCATATGGTGTGACTGTATAGCAGGGGTGGCCAACCTGAGCCTGAGAAGGAGCCAGAATTTACCAATGTACATTGCCAAAGATGCACAGTAATATGTCAGCAGCCCCCACGCCCCCATCAGCTCCCCCCTAGCTCCCAGCGCCTTCCGCCCACTGGCAGCCCCGACAATCAGCGTCTCCCGCTCCCTCCCCACACCGCCCGATCACCTGTTTTGTGACGTGCAGGAGGCTCTGGGGGGGAGGGGGGAGAGGGAGGAGTGAGGGCATGGCAGACTCAGGGGAGGGGGTGGGAAGGGGTGGAGTGGGGCAGGGCCTGTGGCAGAGCCAGGGGTTGAGCAGTGAGCCCCCCCTCAACACATTGGAAAGTTGGTGCCTGTAGCTCCAACCCCGGAGTCGGTGCCTATACAAGGAGCCGCACAGTAACTTCTGAAGAGCCGCATGTGGCTCCAGAGCCACAGCTTGGCCACCCCTGGTATATAGCAATGAATTAAAATCAGGTGACTCAATGACAACTGAGCACAAGTTGTAACAAAGGTAGATCTCTATTGTTTTATCAGAATAATTTAATTTCCCCAGAATTGGGTCTTTTAGAAAATATGATGTTCTGAAAAGTGGTCATTATACCTGTACATTCACTATTTTAAAATATTCATATCTTAGTTGTGTTAAAAATATTTTCACACAAATATCAAAATGTAATTGTCCATGTGAAAGACCAAAACTTGTGAATTTTATTCTTGAGAGTGTTTTAATATTTTTCTCTCCAGAATTAGTCTATTTCCTTTGCATAAGAAGAAAAGAGGTTCCAAATAAATTAATATGATTTGCCTCCTTAAAAGCCAGCTAATCCAGAGGGGTTGACTCTCCCACTGAAGTAAGTTCCCCGTGTATTTTTAGTGAGAGACTGATAAAAGAATAAACCTGCAGATTTGCATGTGTATTTACAATAACGTGCTCTGGGCTAAGTATATGTTATGGTATTTCATCATGTTAGAATCCCTGGGAATAGTTGCTCATTACAGTGTCAACTGCCCTTTGCTAAAACCCCACCAAGGCCACGCTGTGAGCTGATGAATAAAGGCGAGCTTTAACCCTTGACCCTGTTTTTCCCAGTGCTGGATGTTGATGAATCTGCACTTAATGGGGGGAGAGGGGAGGCAGGGAAGGGACCGTTCCTAGCTGCTCCTTGTTTGAGTGAAGTGAAATGCTGACACATGAGTATGTTTCCCAGTGTGATGCTTAGGAAAGGAAGAATATACCATGTCCCTTAGTTATCCCATTGGTTCTGCACATCTCTATCAAGATACCAACGTTTGTGGTGGATTCTCTATTATTTGCCATTTAAATCAAGATTAGATGTGTTTCTAGAAAATAGGCCCCAGGAATTATTTTGAGGAACTTCTGTGGCCTGTGCTATTCAGGAGGTCAGACTAGATGCTCACAATGGTCTCTTCTGGCCTTGGAATCTGTTATTTTTGAACATTGCTTAGTTGTTGTGCATCCTTGGACCTGGTACTCATGGGTCCTGTAGACATTTGATGTATTCTGAACATTAGGGGCCTTTATTAAAGGATGTATGTCGGCCTTTATCATTTAGAGCTAGATCTTGGCCCTTTTGAAGTCAATAGGAGTTTGCCATTAACTTCAGCGGAGCCAGTGTGTTTGCCTTAATGCCATGTAGCATTTGTTGGGAATTGTAATTCTACTGACTGTCAGGGAGACCACTGGCCTAAAGGGACATTTGGGACACCCACCTAGACCTCCATGGATTGGGGTCTTCCAGAGGCAGGGTAGGTGCAATATCCCCAGGCTTTGTGGTGTTTCTCACTTGGCTGGAGTGTGTTATCTTAAAACTTTTACTGCATGAAGACCAGGGCTAGCCCACAACATTTTGGCACCTGAGGCGGGGAGCTCAAATGACGCCCCCATTCCCCCTCGCTTGGGCCAAATCTTTGAAAGGTCTCAATTCTGCCTTCTTCCTGTTCTACTCCTCTCATGGTACTGCTCTGATACCTACCCCCAATAAAGGAGAATTAACAACTTAAAATGCCTTGTTCAAAAATGTTAAGTAACACAACTTTCAAACGCCTGAACAGCAAATGTAACTTTTCTTGTCTGCATAGTAAACGCTGGCATTTTTATCTGTTTGAATAATCAAAGTGGTGCTTTCCGTGCCTTTTTGGTTGCAAAGATTTGAACTGCTTCCTGAAGGTCCACAGTCTGGGCCAACTCATGCTCTATTGAGATGGTTGCAAGGCCAACCAGCCTCTCCTGTGTCATTGTGGAGCATAGATGTGTTTTTATTAACTTCAGTTTTGAGAAGCTGTGTTCTCCACTGGCAATTGTTACAGGAAGTGTTAGAAGTATGTGCAGAGCAACAAAAGCATTTGGAAAGAGGGTAGTCACCTTATTTGTGCACATGTATTCCAGAACAGCCTTTGGAGTTGATCCTGCTGAAATGTATCTTGAAAGGACTTTCAGTTCATCACCTAAATCACTCTCATCAATATCACGCACGTCATCATGTGTGAACACTGTCTCTAGTGCACTGCATTGCTGGTGTACGTCGTCTTCAGGTATAGTGAGGAGTTTTGGAATATCAGACAACATCCCAAATATACTGCTGTGTTCCTTGAGCTGCATGAAACATTCTTCAACTGACTGTATTGCACAATCTAGCACCTGGTTAAAGAATTCAACTTTGAATTGTTGTTTGGGGTCTCTTATGGGATTATCCCGTGCCTCATAATCAAAATGTCTTTTTCTTCGGTGACTCTTGTATTCTTGAATGGGTGGGAAAATGGCTTCAGTGTGAAGTTCCTCTGCCAACTTCTGTGCACTCTTCAGAACGTTTTGAAATCCCTCATTTGACCAGTAATACTGTAGGTATGACTTTGCTTTGTCCAGTTGTTCCATTGCTTCAGATATATCAAGGTCAATACCTTGGAGTCTCTTGCTTACAACATTTATTTCAAACAGTATGTCATGCCACCACACTAAGCCACACAGAAATTTGAAGTTATGTATGTTTCTGGTGATTCCATGTCCCTCTGCCGCTGTTCTCCCACGAACAGTTCCTGTCATAGCATTATCCTCCATCATCTACCCAATTTGGTGTTTGATAGGCTTTATTGCCTCCACTCGACTTCCCATTGTGTGGCACTCAGTGGTTTCAGTGTCAGAGAGGATGTTCTCAGATGTTGCTTCAAAATTTGCCATTGATGAGTTGATGCAGAGAAAAATACATAGATGCTTTGAATTGCATTAAAAAATTCAGTAGCCTCACTAGAAGCTGATGCTGCATCACTGACCACCAAGTTCAATGAATGAGAACTGCATGGGGCAAAAAAAGCTCGAGGGTTTAACTCTTGGATCTGTGTCTGCACTCCTCTGTTCTTTCCTCTCATGTTGGCACCATTATCGTAGCTCTGACCTCTCATGTCAGCTATCGCAATTCCCATATCTTCCACCTTTTTAAGAAACACATTTGTCATATCAGCTCCTGTAGTATCATCAGTGTCAATAAATTCTAGACAATGCTCTCTGACAGTCATCATTGCAGGGACATTTTCTCTAGGTTCTGTTGTTGTTACAAAATGCACCATTAAAGTCATTTATTCCGTATGGCTGATGTCAGGTGTGCAGTCCAGAATAACAGAGTAATATCTTGCTGACTTCATATCTGCCACAATCTTCTGTTTGACTTCTGTTGCCAGTAACTGTATGATCTCATTTTGAATTGTTTTTCCAAGGTAGTGGTGTGTGTACATTTCTTGGGTGGTGACTCTTCATAGATGCTCCTGGAATACAGCATCAAACTCAGCCATCAGCTCCACAATTTTAAGGAAGTTTCCATTGTTTGGCACATACAGCAGATCTGAAGTGCCACGCAGTGCTATGTATTGGGTAGCAAGCATTCTCACAATAGCAATTAGCCTTTTCAGAACATTTTGCCAGTAAATTGACTCTGATGCAATCTTCTCTTGATGCTGATCATCTATGGTGGCCTTTAACCTTAGTCTCATCTCAAGCTCTTTCCACCTCTGGAATGCTTTCTGGTGATTTTCTGCCTTCTCATGGCATGCCAGATTTCTAACCAGATTTTTCCAGTCCTCTGTTCCTGTAGAACCCAATGTGGCTGGAACATTAGACTGGAAGAGTGCAACAAAAACAGTATGCAGCATTCTGGGTTTTTGAGTACATAAGCCATGGCCTCGCCGCTTTGTCACCACTGGGGATTTCACGCCAGTAATGTGTTGGATGGAAACTTCTATTTTCATTTTCTTTGGGGAACATGATGTTTTTCACTTGCTGTGGCCCATGCAGTACAAGGAAGTCCCTCAGGCTACTGATCAAGTGGGTCCACAGTCTTGGATCATCTAGACTTAAGGAACAAAACTCAGCAGCAGCTGTTTCTTGTGCCTCCACCACACTCTTTTCTGATCTACACTTTTCTTCAGGAATGTGCTTGGTTACAGCCATTTGAGATGGAGATATGGATGCTGCAGTAGCTGCCAAGTCACCTGCACTCTGACTAACTGGAAGATCAGGCATCTCCTCACCACTCACATCCTCACTGGGGCCGGAAGGCTTGAACATTTGTGTCTGTGTATCTCAGGACAGCTCCTTCCTGCTTGGACAGAAAAGCTTCCTTTGCTTCTTTCTTTCATTCTCTGCTGCCGAAGAATGAAGCGGTGGTGGTAGAGCAACCTAAGTGCTGCCAATCGCGGCTTTTTTTTCCCCCGCCGCTTGCGGCGCTTGTACTCACTGGGCAGCACTCCGAGGCTTCGGCAGCACTTCAGTGGCGGGTCCTTCACTCGCTCCAAGTCTTCAGCTGCACTGAAGGACCCGCCGCCAAAGACCCGGAGCGAGTGAAGGCCCCGCCGCCAAAGTGCCGCTGAAAACCCGGAGTGGCTCGCGGGGCCCCTGCGGGACCCGGGGCCTGGGGCAAATTGCCCCACTTGCCCCCCCTCTGGGCAGCCCTGAGTGCAACAGCGGTGCAGCTATGCTGCTGTAGCATTTCAAGCATAGGCAAGCCCATAGTGTCCTCTCCTGGGCTTTCTACATAGCAATGTTCTAACCTATGACTCTGTAAAATTTATTTAAACTGATTTACTGCATTTGCTCTCTGTCTGTTTCTGATTTTGAAAAGAATGAATAGCTTGAATAAAGATCTGGTTCCCGCCAAATCTCACACCTTTTGCAAATATATTGATGAGAGTCCATGAGAACACCAAGCTCATAGACAATGAGCACAGCAATGGACAAGCATGTCTACTAGATCATCTATTTGGGAAAGTGACTGCAGCACGCTCTGGGACTCTGTGGAGATGGACGCTACTGAGACTAACCCCATAATTTGCCTGCCTGGTCACAGGAGGCTCATTGTCAGATTAGTTCAAGGTCTGACCCAGGGGCTCTACCATAAACCCTTCGCATCTAGGTCAGGCATTTAGAGACATCACTGACTCCTTCCTGCTGGTCTCTCTGCACAGGCCAGGAACATAGGTGACAGGAACATTCATTTGCTCCTGATGTGAGTTCTTCAAAGTAGTGTCATGTGTTGCAGAGATCAAAACAAAGGCCATGAGGGGAGGCCAGCAATCCAAAAAACCAGGGAAGTGAGAAATGCCAGGCAGGAAACGGAAGTACAATGACCTTCTTACAATGATGCATTTGAAACCGCAACGTTTCAGAGTAATCCCAGAGAGCCAGGAAGCATAAAATGACAAGAAAGAATATGGCTAAACAGAACTAAAATGACCTTCTTACAGAGACTGCAGCTAAAACTTTGACATATCTGACCTGACTTGTAGCTGCTTCAGTAAGGCACTTTCCTGAGGAGTGAATGATTCACACTAATAGCTATGCCAAGATGTGCTGCCTGTGTAGCATTGAGTGGTAAATACTTGTTAAACACAAGGACATGATCATACTTTCTCAGCAAAGCTGCAGTCTTTAAAATCACTGTTGTGTTCTGATCTGCTCATTATGGCCACAGAAATCTAAACCCAGATGAGTCAAGGGTGACTTGTTTTCTTCAGATTCCTGCATCCTATAACTCTCTGCCCCTTGCTGGGTTCATCCTGTTGAATAATTACTGGCGAGTAATGAATGAGCAGCTTGTCCCACTGCAGGAACCTGGTGAGCGTTTGTTTTAAAAGGTCTGGGAGCAAACTACATCTAAGTGCTGTTTCTCCCCACCTCAAGTCTGCAAGGCCCTTGAGTGGGAGTGCATCATCAGCACTTTTCTAGCTATGCATGAACAAAGGTAAACAAACTTGCTTCTCTCTCCAGCTGCATTCAAGCCAAACAAATGTGCATGCAGCTGGACGTTGGATTCAATAATCTCCTTTTTTTCCGTGTGCTAGAAATCTTGACAGAAAAATGCATGGTGATAACCTAACCATGTCTTTGTCCTCCAGATCAATAGGAGAATCACAGTCTTGTTATACTAATATTGCCAGAGCCCCAGTACCTAAGAAGTTCAAAAGAAGAATGCATTGTTTGCTGCTGTCAATCATCCACAGTGCTGCTGATATGCCCTGCTTCCTGCTCAGCAGCATCACTACCCATTTCACTAGCTAACGAGAAAGCATCAGTAGTGGTCTTGATAATAATGTTGTTGTAGAATCCCCACACTGAGCTTTCTTGGTGGGGGATTTTCATTAGGGGCAGGGAGAAGAGATTTGCCAAGATTTGTTGTTTTCGGTTGTTGTTTGACAGTCTCAAAGATCTGAATTTTGGAATGAAAACAACTTGATCAAGGGAACCAAGAACCAGAGAAATGTGTACTTACAGCTCAGCTGCTGTTTTACTGAAGTTCCTAACAAAGTACCGGTAGAGCTGTAAGTAGATGAAAAGCAATGCTTTACATGCAGGTCTCCGCTACATTTCCTGTCTCTACTGGGATACCTTAGTGTTTCCCAGCTTTTTCAGGCAAATGTTCCAGTGTAGGCCTTGCTGGAGCCCTAGGCAGAACTAAAAGTATGAACTGAAGTAAGGCTGTGTACCAAAGTAGGCCTTGTCAGAATAGTAACACTAGGTATCAGCTAACTAAGTGAGCACCTTCTGCACCTGAGAGGATGGTACAGGAACACAGAGTTCTCAAGTAACTATGTAAACGAATTCCTAGGAAGATGCTACAGGAACACACAGACCCCTTGTAAAGATAAGGATGGGATGGTGGGATAATGGATGAGGATATTTTGTTCAGACTACAAGGTACAAGGGTGGTAACACCATATGGAGTGTAATACATCACTTTGTATCAATTAATAAAAGGAGAAGTCATAGGAAGGGCAGCTTTGTTTGAACCTAGGGGACAATGCTATGTTGAGTGAGTCACTACCTTGTCATGGGCATACATGTGTTAGTGACCCATTGGACAGAGTGCTAGTACTGTGCTTTGCTGACAATAAACCTGGCAGAGCGCCTTCGCCACCAAACTGGGCCTGTGGTCTTTCTTTATGAGCAACATGGATGTCTGCTGAATCAGCATGCTGCAAGCTACGCTAGTGCAGCTAACTCCAGAGCTCCAGAAACAGCAGCAAGAGCAACACTACTAGCAATCGGTTTACCAAAAACACACCTTGGTTGTGGCCACCAGCACCCACATCTTCCCATTCCACTCTACACATACTCACCAGCAGTAGAGCTAGGCTGCTCTAACCCCCTCTGCCCGTGGGTCTCTGTTTTTGATAAAATGTTTTCCTTACTACTGATATCATTTCAGAAACAGCTTGGCCTAGCAATGCAAAATTGATTTTGGTGGCTTCTCCCTCAAGGAGCAGATAGTGGCATTCCTTGAGTCCCACAATGGTTAAACAAGAGAGCAAGTGACAGGGCTCAAAGATAGACAAGGAACAGAATGTGTGACATTTGTGATTCCTCGTGTCAAGCTTAGTTCCCTTTGTCATCCAAGACAAGGGAGATTTGGGATTAGGACACACTCATATGCATATTAATTATATATATTGTAATAGGGCGACACCCCTGCTACAGTTAAGGTGAATACCAGCTTTCTGTTGAAAGCTTGACACTTCTAAATGCTCTAAAAGCTACATGTTTCTCAGATTGCCTTGAAATTTAGTATGCCTCATGGTGGCATTGGGTTCTGTTAGTGAACCAAATTTGGGACTGTTTGACTGAATGGTTCCTGAGATACAGTGCCTGGAAAAATGAAGTTTTTCTTAAAATTGACAGGTTTTGCAACCTTTTTTTGCTCACAGAGAGAGATCATATGAGGGCTCAGATTGTTGCACTAGAGTGTCCAGTGCTCAAAAGTTACCCCAGCAGAGTGCATGGCACTCACCAGCCCTTTGAGGGAAATCAAATGAAAACATTTTAAAAAGCATTTGCTATTCCAATTAGGTGAGCTCAAGTCTTGTGCACCTCTTTGCATGCCTAACTGATTATACTGAGCAAGGCGTTAGCAGAAATGTTATTCTTCATAGCTCAGTGGTTTGAGCATTAGTCTGCTAAGCCCAGGGTTGTGAGTGCAATCCTTGAAGGGGCCATTTAGGGAAGTGGGGTAAAAATCTGTTTGGGGATTGGTCCTGCTTTGAGCAGGGAGTTGGACTAGATGACCTCCTGAGGTCCCTTCCAGCCCTAATATGCTATGGTTCTAGCAGCTGGATAGTTCAAGGAGATGAGCAGTGGTCTTTTGACCCTAACCCAGCCAGAATCAGTCTGAGTTGCACTTTGGGCAGACAAAGTTATATGGCATATTGCTAAAACCTGACTTTGTCTGTGGTTTTTATTTTGGGGGAATGTAATATAAGTATTTTTGCAATCCCCTCTACTCCTCCCGAAATTAGATATATGAATCATAGAATCATAGGACTGGAAGGGACCTCAAGAGGTCATCTAGTCCAATCCCCTGCCCTCTTGGCAGAACTAAGTATTCTACTTTTTCACTAAGTGGGTGGTGAAGCACTGGAATGGGTTACCTAGGGAGATGGTGGAATGTCCTTCATTAGAGGTTTTTAAGGTCAGGCTCAACAAAGCCCTGGCTGGGATGATTTAGTTGGGGGTTGGTCCTGCTTTGAGGTTGGACTAGATGACCTCCTGAGGTCCCTTCAAACCCTGATATTCTATGATTATCTAGACCATTCCTGACAGGTGTTTGTCTAACCCGCTCTTAAAAATCTTCAATGATGGAGATTCCACAACCTCCCTAGTCAATTTATTCCAGTGCTTAACCACCCTGACAGGAATTTTTTCCTGATGTCCAACCTAAACCTCCCTTGCTTCAATTTAAGTCCATTGCTTCTTGACCTATCCTCAGCAGTTAAGAAAAACAATTTTTCTCCCTCCTCCTTGTAACAACCTTTTATGTACTTGAAAACTGCCATCATGTCCCCTCTCAGTCTTCAGACTGCACTCATATCCCACCTCACCACTGACAAAACCCCAGTGCACTATACTGACATGTCAGCTCCTAATTCTTCCCTTCTGTGCGTGTGCCAGGATCTGCAGCCGAGGGTCTGAGCCTCTTTCTCTACACCCCATCTGAGCTGGGATCTGGGGGTCCCTGCCCTCTGGGAGAGTCTGAGCCCCACTTCCTGTCCCCTTGTGTGTGTACCAGGTTGGGAGGGGGCAGCCAATCTAGGTGTGCTTTTACCCCTTCCCTGCCTCCCCAATGGGAGCCATGTTCTGGGTGGAGGGGTTTGCCTTACTGGGGGGATTGAGCTCTGCCCCCCACCCCCCCACCTCAGTGAGCCATCCATTGACATGAACGGAGCAGTTTTTACCTCTCAGAGCTATTGTTTCAGGCTATATTCATCCCCATAGTGTATTCTTTTTCAGCTGAGAACATCTACTTGGGATGAATCAGCCACTCAACACCTCTCTGAGCCTGCAGCTTTGAAGTTATAAACCCACGCTGGGCAGAAATCTGAACATGAATAGTAAATTTTTGGGAGACATCTGCCTCTGTCACAGTTTTTGGGTTGGTTTTTTTCCCTTCTTTTAAGAGAAATTCTGAGTCCAGCAGAATATTCAGGAGGTGCTGAAACTATTTTTGAAAAGAAAATAAATTACGGATGTGAATGCTCACTGGGAGCTGAAGGGTGCTTGGAGGGTGCAAGAGTAGGTGGTAATAGGTGAAGAGTGGTTTGGATCTTTAGTGCGGGAGGGCAGTATTCTGGGGAGTGGGATAAATGGGAATGAGTGGTAGGGAAGGGAAGAGGAGTTGTCAGAGTCAGGTACGGGGGAGGAGTTAGTGGGAGGGGAGAAAATGTGAGGGGTTGGAGAACATGAAGGGGAGCAGAGAAAGCTGGGGGCTTGGGTGTCAGGGCTGCCAGCCTGAATTCTCCCCTTATATAAATTCCAGGATCTGGGAGCCCCTGCTCCTCTTGGGGTGTCTGAGCAGCTCTCCCTGCCCCTACACATAATCTGGGATCAGCGGGTGGAGGGGGCACGGAAATGAAGGTAACAAATTTAAATTTCTGAAATCTAGAAAATGAATAATTTAGATACACATCTCCCCAGTAACGGGTGGGGGGACTGGCCAGAGTGTGTGGGAGTAGGGCCTGGTTTGGAGGAAGGGCAGACTGGGTGGCCCTGAGACATGGCTGGAAAAGCCTGGCTGGATCAGGAGCTGGAGTCCCAGCTGAGGGTAGGTAGTGGGAGTGAGGAGTCCAGCTCAGTGCATCTCAGGCCTCATAAGCAAACTAAGCCCCAGATCTTCATATATCATAATCACAGCTCTTCCAGTTTATTCCTCCTCCATTCAATACAGCTACACCTAACACAATGAATGCAGCTGGAGTGCATGCAGATAATTCCCAGTGGCTATTGCCAGCTCCAAAGGAAAAGAGTTAAGATTGTGTGGGCATTTATGTCAACTCTGTATTTCCTGGTTTTCAGACGTCTGGGTTTTGCTGAACTCAATGTTCTGGAAGTGCACAAGCTATCACTGGGCAACCTTAATGCTGCATTAACAAAGTTTTGTATTATTTAATTAATAAACAGAGCACATCTAATTCTAATTAACAAGGGGAAATAATGTTTTTCTGTTAGAATGCACAGATGTAGCCTGATTCTTCTTTCTTTTTGAACATTAATCAGCTCTATGTACTTTTCCTCACATCATCTGTCAGGCCATATTAACCAAGGGACCCAGGAATCTTGGGCCGGGGGATTTGGAGGCAGCCAGGCAGGTAGTCGGGGGACCCTGAGAAGTTGCTGCTCAGCTGACATACAGTTTGTATCTATGACAGCCTAGAGGAGGCACTGCAGCTTTGTGCCAGCTATGCATGATAGAGCCGTGGCATTGGGAGCTGGTATGAGAGGTTGGAAAAAAGCTGCTAAACTGTGAAAATAAACTGTTACAATACAGGAATAAAGGGTTATGGGTGTGGTGTTTGGACAGGCTCATGGAGTTAATACAGCCCTGTGGTCTTGTTGACATTTAACATTTCTACTTGCAGCAGTTTAGTTTTATAACAGGGAGGGAGGGGTGATATAAGTGGAATCAGGAAATCTTCCAACCCTGTGGCCTACCAGTGCCATTGTCTTTAGCTAGAATCACTGAGGGAAAATTACTGAGAGAGCTCAGACCTTGGGGGATTTCCTCTGGTGCTCCTCTCTTTCAACAGTGCTTTCAAACAGATGTTACTTTCCAGCTGGGTTTGAAAGAGAAGTCTTGGTGTTTGAGGATGTTGAGAAGATTAAGGGATTAAGCAGAAAAGGCTCCATTGCAAGAATTTATCTTCCAGCTGGTGCTCAGCTAAGGTAGAAAGTTGTTCAAGATAGAAAGGTATAGATAAACTGGGGATACAGATATATTTGGCTCCTCTGATAAACTTATTGTTAATACTGTTATATTTTAACTCAAGAGAAAATTAGAATAAGGTAATGCCAGATGCTGTCACTCTGTTAAAAGGAAGTCAGTAGAAACAGGTGAAACCTGCAAACTATTTTTTCAGGCTTTTCAAACTTCACAAACTGTTCCCCCTCTAATATTGACCTATGTTTTTCTCAGAAGTGGTATAATTAATATATAGATATAGATGGAGTGGGAGGACTGTGAGTTTTCCCTCCCTTTTGTTGGTTTAAGTCATAACTTTGAAGTCATTTTACACATAAAGAGGTGCAGCTCTCTCTAATCTTCATGTGCTTTCCTCTGGCTTCATTAGAAAACAAAAGTGAATAGCTTAGTGATCCAAAGCCCATTCTTTTGGGTTTTGGCTCAGTCTCTTAGAAACTGAGAGCCTCTCTCTTTTGCAGGATGTTTGGGGAAGGGGTGGGGAGCTGAGGTCTAGGGTTGGGTATATTGGAGGAAGTATCGTGTAGCTGGAGTAGGGTGACCAGACATACTGATATTAGGGGCTTTGTCTTATATAGGCAGCTATGGTTTTAAAAGATTGGTGCATGTGCTTTTAAGTTGGTTTGAATTTATTTTATTTCTTGAAAACTGAAATAAATACATAAATAAATAAGTATATGTATTTTTTTAATCCAGCTAAGGGGCAGCCTGTGCTTTTGTTAAGGGATGGAAGAACACCCAGAAACTAGGATGACACAAGAGTGTGCTCATTATGCAGGGTATAGTACTGCTCCTTATTTGTTTTTTTATAGACTTTTTTCTCCTTCTTTCTCTTCCCTTTTCAGTTTCTCCATATTTCTTTTCCCCTCTATCTATGCTCTGTTGCTGCATTTTCACCCTATTTTTCCTTTGAATTTCTCTCACTCCCTCTTTTTTCACATTCTTTCCTAAACAGAATGCAAACCCAGTAACATGCCAGTTAACCCTGACAGGAATCGTCCAAGTTCAAAAGGTTTCAAAATTAAGCAAAATGAGTTACCCATCTCTACATGCCAGCACTTGGAGGGAGGGATTATAAAGGAAATGGTGGTCTCTATTGAATTACAGGAGCAGAACTCAACAAAGAGAGGGGAAAAAACAGTTTCCTGTAAATCACTCATCTTTTATGTCGTTACCTGTTATTCCACAATAGAAAAACTTATCAACTCATTTCTATTTTCCTAGTAGCCAGAGCAAAGTACTTACAGATCTAAGATACATGTGTGTCTGTAACTTGAATGACTTAAACCAACAAAAGGAAGTTTTTCCACTTACATTTTCATATCAGTGAATATTTATGAAGAGTATCAGACTTACCACTCTGAAGCCATTGAAGTTCGCTATAATTAATATCCATGGAATAGGTACGGTATGGGCAGTGCAGTACAGACTTCCCCACAATGACTGGTCAGACCTAGAGACAACATCTCTAACAGTGAGAAGTTATTTTTCCCTCCAAGATCATTCAACCCTTCAATCCCTATCAATTAGGGCTGCCAAGTAATGAATTAATGTCACTTGTGCTGGTGTTTCTGATACAGACAACTGTCCTCCGGAAGAAAGATGGTGATCACCAGCTTGTTACAAATAAGTGACTAGACAGCCATCAGGCAATGGCAACTTCCAGTCACAGCTGGTTTAGCCTGGCTTATAACCACTGGTCAAGAGGTAACAAGCTCTTTACATTATCTCTTTACCAATCCTCTGAACCAATTAATCCTCTCCTCACTCTATCCTTAACACACTTTGCAAAGATCTTGATGTTGTAACAAATCCTTGGCCAGCTACAGTTGACACTAGGCTTCACACTGTAGTTATTCAGAACTTCACAACAGCAGCAGAGATGGCGCTCAGATTTGCCTGCTCCAAAGCACATGTTCCTGTCACCTGAACTAGAGGAGAATCGACATTGGCTGTTAGTAGTAAAGGACACACAAGTGACCAGTTCTGATTTTTTTTTTCAGACTGCGAGGTCATGTTAACAAACTCCATTTATTTAGCACTCAGTATACTCTCATTTCTCAAACATCAGTCCTTACCATGGTGATTTGTAGACTGCACTAGGTTTGCCAGCATGGGAGCTCAGTGCCCACTGTGCATGTTCTCCTTTTGTAGTGTCTTTCAGGAGTCACCAGCAAAAAGACATATCTTTTCAAATTTTGGAATGCAAGTTTAGATAAAGTTTATGACTTGCTTTAATAAAAGTTCTTGTTAAGATTTTCCTTATGGATCTCGTAGCATGTGTTGGTGATGGTGCTGAGTCAGACCCAGAAGACCTTTGACTGCTTTGGCTTTTATGTCACCTTTTATGTTGTGTGAAAAATGTTTCCTGCATAGGAAGAGACAACCTGGGGATACAGTGAATTTTCTTTGCAAGAGCTCTAGCATGCTCGGCTATGCCATACCTCAGACCTCTCTGGACAAAGTTCCACTCCTATCACTGTGTCTCAAACAGTGTGAAGGAGAGAACTCAAGAGCCATTTGGCATCAGTTGGCAGTGCTGGTGAAAGCTTTAGAGGGACTGAGACATGTTGATGAGAAAGCTTACGTGCCTGGGCCTTGGTATTCTAAACATTACTCCTAAGGGAATTCTGCGCCCACCGCGCAATGCAGAATTTTGCAGAAAGTAATGTTAGGCACACAGAATTTCCCTTTTTCCCCAAGAAATGGGCTGCAGAGATTTTGGTCACCATTAGGGGCCGCTGGACCCGACACAGCCCAGCTTGCAAATAGAAGACATGGCTGGGGGGAGGTGGAGAGAACAGGAGGGTTCCCAGCAACTGCAGTTCCCAGCACGCTAAAGGAAGAAAGCAGCGGTGCACAGGAAACTCTGTGCAAGCCTGGGACCCAGCATAAGGCTGTTTCTCCCTCTGGATCCCTGGGCTGTGAGTGCCTGGGCTGGGGTGGGGACCCACAGCAGGGCTCTGGTGTGTGTGTGTGAGTGTCTGGGCCGGCGGGGGGGCGGGAGGGGGGGGGCTCAGCTGGCCTCTGGAGGGGGAGGAGGGTGTGAGTGGTTGCAATTAATTGTGCTGTTAATAATAGAATGCCATTTATTTTAATATTTTTAGATGTTTTGTACTTTTTCAAATATATTGATTTCAGTTACAACACAGAATACAAAGCATACCGTGCAAACTTTATATTTATTTTTATTACAAATATTTGCACTGTAAACACCAAAATAAATAGTATTTTTCCATTCACCTAATACAGTATAATCTTTTTATCATGAAACTTGAACTTACAAACGTAAAATTATGTACAAAAATAACCATGCATTCAAAAATTAAGCAATGCAAAACTTTAGAGCCTATAAGTCCACTCAATCCTACTTCTTGTTCAGCCAATCGCTCAGACAAATAAGTTTGTTTGCATTTGCAGGAGATAGTGTTGCCAGATTCTTGTTTACGTCACCTGAAATTGAGAACAGGCATTGACATGGCACTGTTGTAGCCGGTATCTCAAGATATTTACATGCCAGATGTGGTAAAGAGTCATATGTCCCTTCATGATTCGACCACCATTCCAGGGGACATGCATCCATGCCGATGATGGGTTCTGCTTGATAACAATCCAGAGCAGTGCAGACCAACACATGTTCATTTTCATCATCTGAGGCAGATGCCACCAGCAGAAGGTTGATTTTCCTTTTGGGTGGTTTGGGTTCTGTAGTTTCTGCATCAGAGTGTTGCTCTTTTATGACATCTGAAAGCATGCCCCACACCTCATCCCTCTCAGATTTTGGAAGGCACTTCAGATTTTTAAATCTTGGGTCAAGTGCTGTAGCTATCTTATCTCACATTGGTACCTTCTTTGCGTTTTGTCAAATCTGCAGCGAAAATGTTCCTAAAATGAACAACATGTGCTGGGTCATCATCCAAGACTGCTGTAATGAAGTATATGGCAGAATATGGGTAAAACAGCAGGAGATACACAGTTCTCCCCCTGAGGAGTTCAATCACAAATTTAATTAATTCATTATTTTTTTAATGAGGATCGTCAGCATAGAAGCATGTCTTCTGGAAAGGTGGCCAAAGCATGAAGGGGCATATGAATGTTTAGCATATCCAGTATACCTTGGAATGCCGGGTACAAAAGTGCCATGCGACCACTTGTTCTCACTGTCAGGTGACATTGTAAATAAGAATCAGGCAGCATTATCTCCCATAAATGAAAACAAACTTGTTTGTCTTAGCGATTGTCTGAACAAGAAGTAGGACTGAGTGGACTTGTAGGCTCTAAAGTTTTACATTGTTTTGTTTTTGAGTGTAGTTATGTAACAAAAAATTTCTGCATTTGTAAGTTTCACTTACACGACAAAGAGATTGCACTACAGTACATGTATGAGGTGAGTTGAAAAATACCATTTCTTTTATTTATCATTTTATGTGCAAATATTTGTAATAAAAATTATAATATAAACTGAGCATTATACACTTTGTATTCTGTGCTGTAATTAAAATCAACATATTTGAAAAAGTAGAAAAACATCCACAAATACTTAATAATTTCAATTGGTATTCTATTGCTTAATACTGCGATTAAAACTGCGATTAATCAGGATTATTTTTTTAATCACAATTAATATTTTTGTTAATCACATTAGTCGACTGTGATTAATCAACAGCCCTACTTTTTAGTGAAAATTGAAACAAAATAGGTATTAAACACCTCAGCCTTTTTTATGTAATCCATCATTAGCTCTCTTGTCCTGCTCAGTAGCAGATTTATGCTTTCCTTCATCATTCTCTTGATCCTAATGTATTTATAGAACCTCTTCTTATTGGCTTTTATATCCTTTGCCGGGTATAATTCATTTTGTCCTTACAAGCTTGTGTCCAAGAATAACATTAGCCCGTTTGGCTACAGTCTCTCATTGGGACCTCATGATCAGCAGTTTATCCACCCCATATCCCCAAATCTTTTTCAGTCACTGCTTTCCAGGATAGATTGCCCTGTCCTGTAGGATAGAAGGCCTACATTCTTAGTTCCTGCATGTATATATTTACATTGAGCTGTATTAAAATGTATACTGTTTGCTTGCGCCCTGCTTACCAAGTGATCCAGATCACTCTGTTTCAGTGTGACATGCCCTCTTCATTATTTACTGCTCCTCCAATTTTTGTGTCATCTGCAAACTTTATCAGTGAGGATTTTATGTTTTCTTTCTTCTTTCAATATGTTAAATAGTGCAGGGCCAAAAACCAATCCCTGCCTGACCCCACTATTATTAATTAATTGTATTGCCCTCCTTTAATCCTTTATTGAGTCCTATATCAGCCACTCCATTATCTTGTCTGGCTCAAGGGCAAACTGACAGGCCTATAATTACCTGGGTCATCCACTTTCTCCTTTTTAAATATTGGCACAATGTTTGCTTTCTTCCAGTCTTATGAAACTTCTGCAGTGTTCCAAGACTTATAGAAAATCCGCCTTAATGGTCCAGTGCAATCCTTAGCCAGTTCTTTTAAAACTCTTGGATGCAAGTTACCTGGACTTGCTGATTTAAAAATGTTTAACTTTAATAGCTGCTGTTTAACATCTTCTGATATACTAGATATACATCTTGTTGGGGCTTTTCAATGCTAATAACATTTCTGATGTTCAAGGAGGGAAGATGTGCTATTAGGTACTAAGGATATGTCTACACTGCACCTGGTAGTGAGCATCTTAGCTCAGGTAGACACACAAGTGCTAGCGAGACTGAAACTAGCATGCTAAAAATAGCAGTGTGCACATTCCCTTAGCGCCTAGAGGTATTGTTGGAACTGATCAAAAAATGTTAAGTATTTTTGTTGGAAATTTTCAAAAGAGCAAAACTTTTACTTTGTTATGGAAATGTTCTGGTTTTTTGATGAAAAATCTGGAATTTTCTGAAAGAAATTACATTTTTTCACAACAGTTTTCATTTTAGAAAAAGAACTATTTTCCATTGGAAATAATTTTCAATTAAAAATTTTGACCAGCTCTTGCTATTATCTATATAGCACTTACCTTTGCTGAAGCCGTTTGGGCTTATGTGTGCTCCTTGCCTGAGTCCACAGCACAACTCATGAACTGCCTCTTATGCTATCCATACAAAGGAAATCACATTACAGCGGTAGACCCCTTGTAATAGTAGGTACTTGTAGTTATGCTGTTTGGCCTCTAGATGTCTCTGTTCTGGCTTGGAGTTCCTGAAAAGGTGTGGTCACTTGTCACAAACATGGAAGCCCACTTGTTTTGTTTGTAGCTATTCTCCCTAATAAATGCCTGTTGTTTAAGGCTTGTAGCTCCATATATCATGACAACACACACACACAAAAGCAAAGAAATTGACAGCTAAAGTGTCCTGTGCTAACAGAACAGCAGGGACTAAGAATATTCTGAGATATGTGTGTGACAGAATTATAAAAGGAGCCAATCAGGAAAAGTATAATGGATGTTTGGTTCCTGTAAATATAGAAACTATAATAAACTTTGTTCAGCCTGTACTGGCTGATGAATATGCAGCAAAGGTCGCTGTGGCTTCTGGTAAATAAAATTATATCAGGATTTTGCTCCTGCACCAAGCTCACGTTTGCTCCTGTTCCAAGCTCACGTGTACATACTACAATGTACTTTGTGCATCCAACTGAGAACTAAACCTAGTTGGGAGGGAGACTTAGTTTACTTACTTTATGCATTAGGATCACATAGTAGGGTGACCATATGTCCCGTTTTGGCCAGGACAGTCCCTTTTTAGGCCCTATCCTGGCTGTCCCAACCTTATTTGACAAAACTGGGCATTTGTCCTGTTTGCTCTTGACAACTGATCATCAGTTGTCAAGAGCAAACTGGGCAAATGCCCAGCTTTGTCAAAAAAGTGGGGTGGGACCCCTAGGCCACATCCTTAGCTGCTATAAATCAACCCACCTGTATTATGTGGGGAGGGATAGCTCAGTGGTTTGAACACTGGCCTGCTTAAACCCAGGGTGGTGAGTTCAATCCTTGAGGAGGCCACTTAGGGATTTGGGGGCAAAAATTGGTCCTGCTAGTGAAGGCAGGGGGCTGGACTTGATGACCTTTCAAGGTCCCTTCCAGTTCTAGGAGATTGGTATATCTCCAATTGTTACCTTTATTAACTTCAACGGAGCTATGCTGATTTGCACTAGTTGCAAATCTGGCCCAGAATATTTTCTGATTTGTAAAGAGTCAAAGAAATTGATTGTTGCTGGAAGCCATCTTGAAGAAGTTTAACTTGAAATAAGAAATCTATTTTTAGATATGAAAAGTGCCCAGAAATGCTTCCCCCCCACCCAAGTCTTAAACAATGTTTCAAATAATTATTTTAACATTGGCAGAGAGGCTGGAACACACAAAGCCCCTTTGCACAAACTAGCACAAGCCCCTACATAGCTGGTGTGATTATTCCATTAACATGTCTCTATGGTTACCCAGCAGAAGCCTTGAAGTGTAAATGCATTTTTCTCTTTAAGTACCAAGATGTTCCTAATGGGAAACCTTGGCTCCTGGGGTAGTGGCAGGATGGTGATCACTGCTGTCTGTACGCTCCTCTTTTTCCATGCTGTTTTTTCCAATGCTGGATGTCTGAGCTTTAATACAAATGGTGATGGCTTCCTGAATGGATGGCTCCTCTGGGAGATCAAGCCCCTAATCTGTTTGAAGGACCTTTCTTCTTTAGGCTAACGTACAACAGAGCCTTGGAGTTAATTTCTAGGGGCTGTGGTTTTATTCTGATTGTGACTAGCACTATACCCAGGGCCATTCCAAGGATATGTAGAGGGGAGATCCCATCCCTTCATAATTTCCTCCAGCAGCCTGCCAGGTAAAGCAAGTTCAATACCCTGTGAAGCAGAAAGTATTTATAGATCTAGTGCATTAGCTTGATAGATAATGGTGTCAGGCTACACAAGAGTGGTTACACATCAGTTGCTTTGTCTTTCTTTAACTCACAGCCTAGCAAAGTCATTGTGATTTAGTTTTGTTTTCTTATTTTGCAATTTATGTTGCTGGTTCTGATGACTTGGGGCTGGGGACAATGGCTGAGGAAGGATTTGGGGCAGGAATCATCGTTTTTGTCCTTTGTTTGCATTGCACCTAGCACAATGGGGACCTGGTTATGACTTGGGCTCCTAAGTGCTATGGTAATATAAATAAATAACAACAATAGGATCTTGCCAGAACCAGCCATATTCAAAGCTGCGGAATGCTGCAAAGTTTTTGTTCAGCAGAGGCCCAGGAGCCCATTCCCAGGGTTCTAGGGGGAAGGTTGAGGCCAGTGACTTCTCTGCAGCTGGCCAAGGAAGCTCATGTTCCAGTGGCCCATTCCCAGAGGAGATGGTGGCCGGAGTGGCTTGGGGGATAGATTACGATTCTGCAGGTATGGCTCTTCTGGAATTTTGAGGTCTCCAGATACAGTCTACCCACTCCTAGTAAGAGTGACCTATTTGCTCTCTCAGTTTGTGACGGCTATACTGGTAATTATAAACTGATAATGGACAGGCAGAGGGATTGCTAATACTCATTTTAAATGGCATTATTATTATTATTGTATTTATTATTTGTTTTTTCACAGTGCCTAGGATTCCCACTCATGGACCACGAGCCCATTGTGCTAAGCACTTTAGAATCACAGAACAAAAAAATAATCCTTGTCCCAAAGAGTTTGAATCTACGCCATTATGCACTGGACATAGGTGCTCTATTTAGCTGTGCCTCTGTATTGCAGTTATCCTTGTTCTCCCTCCTTGTCCCCACCTATTGTTCATCACACTCACTTAGTGTCTCTTTTTAAAATTAGACTGTAAACTACTGAGGGCAAGAAACCTATATTTGTACAGTGCCTAGCACAATGGGGTCCTGATTTTGATTGGTGCTTCTGGGTACTACTGCAACATAAATACTGATGATAATGGAAAAGCTAAGAGAGCTGTGATGGTTTTGTGCATTGTGAATGGTCATGAGGGTCCATAAGTGCTTTTCTGCATAATGAGCCAGATCCTGAATTTCATACTCAGGCAAAGTTCCTGTTGAAATCAGCAGGAATTTTGCTCCAGTGTGGACTGAGAGAGCCCCTCAGGATGTGGTACATTATTCCTATCTAGTGGTCACATGCACCACAATACGTCTTGTGGCACAGGTACAATGTATGTTGTCAGAAGGCTTTATGGATGTGTATGTATCACAGATACATTTATCTGTTATCTGGTGATGTTCAATCTTATTCTTTCCTTTTTAAAGGTAAATGTTTGTGTGAATTCAGGACTCCTGAAAGCTGCTGGATTGTCAGCCTTGCACCCCAAAGTCCTCCATCCAAAGAAATGGACTGTGACAGTACAAGCTTTCTCAGTGTCCCACCATTGTCTTAGTCCTGAACTGGAGGGATCATTCTAGGGAATAGTTCGGTTTCCTTCCTGCTGGTTAATTCCTTGTTCTAGCTGCTGCCTCTAGCCAGTTAGTGCCAATTTTTGTTATGTGGACACTCCTTCACTGGGAACATGAAATATGCTTCAGACACACTGTGTCTACATACATATAGCTATCAAAATCTGCTCATGGCTGGACTAGAGCCAGTAACACAGTGGTGAAAGGCTCTCTAGCCCTTTAGCCACCTCCTAAACCACTCACTCCCTGTTCAGTATTTTTCTTAAGAGGCACTGACTGTGTACCAGCTCCACGGTTACTGGTTTACTCTATGTAAGCAAAGCATAATATGTAAAACTAGGTGAGAGTCACAGGCCTAAGATGCAGGCCATAGATTCATAATTCCCACTGACAGCGGTATAGACAGGGTATTACATGTAGTGTCAGTCATTTTGTGAAATTGTGTATTATTCACAGTGGCCCAAACCCCAAGGTCATTATTCGGGCAAAACTTTCACAAACTTCAGTGGGAGTTTTGACTGTGTCAGACTTCTAGGGGTTTTGACAGCTAACATCATCTAGGCACCAGAAGGCATGGTGGTATATCTGTAGGTCTTGGAAAGGTCCAAAAATAAAGAGCATAACCGTTCTCCCACTCCTGACTCCAGGGCTAGAAGCAAATTGTGGTCTCACTTCATAAGCTTTTCTTGAAGGCCCCCATGGTATGTAAAATGCTTCTGTTGCCAGGAAGCCATTGATGTGTTTATGGGAGGGAGGGAATAATAAAGGGAAGAGAATGAAGCACAGTGGGCAGGTTCCCAGAAAAATGCCAAAGAATGTCAGTGGGAAACTACAGTAATGTGGCGGCAGATATAGGGAAATAGCAGTGTATGAGTCTAGACAAATCAATTCGTGCTGCAATTTGCCATTCTATAACCGCATGAAAATGAAGATGAACTGAAAAGCTTTTAAAATAAATGAATAATACTCTTTTAGGGCCTGTCTCATTGAAAGGATATTGTGCATGTAGTTGAGGTCCAAAAATTAGTTAGGGGTTGTTGTTGTTTTTTTTCAGTCTTGCAAAGCCTGGTACTCACTGAAAATGCTCTAATTTTTTTTGTATGTGTAAATATTTCTTTGCAGTGTTTTGCAGCTGAAGCTCTGTAGCATTGTGCTAGTAAATGGGAAAGTGAAAGTGACTATAAAGAAATCAGTGTCACTGACTGCAATACAGACATTGGACAAACAACCTAAATGGTGAAAAGTAAGTTAGATTCTAAACTTAATTCACTTTTAACTGTATAAATTGATTGTAAAACTTTGGAGCCTACAAGTCCACTCAGTCCTACTTCTTGGTCAGCCAATCACTCAAACAAACAAGGTTGGTTACAATTTGCAGGAGATAATGCTACCTGCTTCTTGCTTGTTTATAGTGTCACCTGAAAGTGAGAACAGGCATTTGCATGGCACTGTTGTAGCCGGCATCGCAAGATATTTTCGTGCCAGATGCACAAAAGATTCATATGTCCCTTCATGCTTCAACCACCATTCCTGAGAACATGGGTACATGCTGATGATGGGTTCTGCTTGATAACGATCCAAAGCACTGCAGACTGAGGCATGTTCATTTTCATGATCTGAGGCAGATACCACCAGCAGAAGGTTGATTTTCCATTCTGATGGTTTGGGTTCTGTAGTTTCCACATCAGCTTGTTTCTCTTTTAAGACTTCTAAAAGCATGTTCCACACTCCTTGGGTCGAGTGCTGGAGCTATTTTTACAAACCTCACATCGGTACCGTCTTTGCATTTTGTCAAATCTGCTGTGAAAGTGTTCTTAAAATGAACATGTGCTGGGTTATCATCCGAGACTGCTATAACATGAAATATATGCAAAATACGGGTAAAACAGAGCAGGAGACATACAATTCTCCCCCCAAGGAGTACAGTCACAAATTTAATTGACGCATTATTGTTTTAATGAGCATCATCAGCATGGAAGCATGTCCCCTGGAATGGTGGCCAAAGCATGGAAGGGGCATATAAATGTTTAGCACATCTGGCACATAAATACCTTGCAACATCAGCTACAAAAGTGCCATGTGAACACCTGTTCTCACTTTCAGGTGACACTGTAAATAAGAAGCAGGCAGCAGTATCTCCTATCAATGTAAACAAACTTATTTGTCTTAGCGATTGGCAGAATAAGAAGTAGGACTGAGTGGACTTGTATCCTCTGAAGTTTTACACTGTTTTATTTTTTAGGGCAATTATGTAACCAAAAAAAATCTGCATTTGTAACTTATGCTCTCACGATAAAGAGACTGCACTTCAGTACTTGTGTGAGGTGAATTGAAAAATACTATTTCTTTTGTTTATCATTTTTACAATGCATATATTTATAATAAAAAATAATAATATAAAGTGAGCACTGTGCACTTTGTATTCTGTGTTGTAATTGAAATCAATATTTAAAATGTAGAAAAACATCCAAAAATATTTAATGAATTTCAATTGGTATTCTATTGTTATAAGTGCGTTTAATTAATCGCGATTTTTTTGAGTTAATCGCATGAGTTAGCTGCAATTAATTGACAGCCCCGATATATATATATATATGTGTGTGTGTGTGTGTGTGTGTGTGTATATATATAATGAAATAAACTCTGGTCTCTCTTTAATAAAGTCATTGTGTATATGCTTCAAATTTAAGATAGTCTCAAGCTACAAAATTTGGATCTGGACCTTATCCCACAAAGTTTAGCAGTGTTCAGATACAGTGTTTTGTTTATCCCATTATATTTAGGAACCATTTACAACATTTCAATCCAGGCATGTGACATCCAGAACTTTATGATGGGTGGATCTAGGATTTTGGTTTATGCCCATCTCTACTTAGTGTACTTATTTGTAATTTCAAATTGATATTTTGATATTTTTGGTTGTTTTTAATTTGTAAAGACTTGCTAGAGTTGAATTGATGTCAAAGACCAAAACCAGGGTATAGAGCTTTACTCCTTATGCTTCATTCAGAGTCAAGGATGTCAGTCTGTGCAACAAGGGAAACCCAGATCTCTGAGTATAGATCTATAGAGGTTAGTTTCTGTATCTCTAGCATGTCTAATTCTGATAATTTATAATGCACCAAGTGCTGTAGTATTTGTGCATCTGGAACTGATTTTCTATTATTTGCATTTCTAATGTATCTAATTAAAACATTTAGTTCTGTGTCTAGAATCATGTTAATAATCTAGGGCTTTCAGTAGCTTTTTTGAAAGCATATGAATTCACCTTTAAGCAGGTAAAGCTGGACTGTATGACCACAGACAGTTGAGTTTAGCAAGATTTATTCCAGAAATATGCGTTTTTCAGGTTGTTGAGTAACACAGGGAAAGAACAGGTAGGGGTTCGCCAACTTTTTTTTGCTGGGACCCCCTTTGAAAATATTTCAGGCTTGATGACCCCCCCCCACAATACCATGCCACCCTTATTTCTACACTGTTGCTGGTGGTGGCGCTGCCTTTGGAGCAGGATGCCCAGCCAGCACCCACCACTCTTGCAACCCCCCCTACAATAGTCTTGTGGCTCCCTTTTTTTTGTCGGGACCCCCCAGTTTGAGAAACACTGGATATTTAGTTAAGTTAGATGTATTCAAGTCAGCACAGCCTGATGAAATTCATCCTACAGTAATTAAGGAACTAGCTGAAGCAATCTTGGAACTGTCAGCAATTATCTTCGAGGGTTCATGGAGGATGGGTGAGATCTCCAAGGACTGGAGAAGGGCAAACATAGGTCTGGTCTACATGGGGTTTTTAAAGTGGATCAAACCAAGTTAATCGAGTTTGAAAATGGTTGTGTACATATGGCACAGTCCATCACTGCTCACTAACACTGCATTTGCTGTGAACTCTGGAGTCCTCTTGCCAAGTGGACTATGTTTGCTGCAAATTGAATTAATGTGGTCTGTTGTTCATGTGGACACAATTGCTGCACACCACTTTTCCCCATGCTCCCAACAGCTATACCACAGTGCTTTGCAGACCTGTCCATTTGTGTGTGTGCCCACTCTGCTCCGGTGACAAGTTTCCAGAACTTCCTCTCCCCACTTTAAAAGCTGATGTGGAGCCAGAATTTGCCCATTTGCTCCTGGATCTGAGTGTGTGAGCATTCTTGCAGTACAAGCGAGATAGCACTCCGAAAGCCCCACAGCCTGCCTCATGCAGCTGCCAGGAGCCATGTTGAGATCCTGCATCTCATTGACTTGTGGGGAGAAGCTTTGGTGCAGGAAGTTCTTATGGTCAGACACAGGAATAGGGACCTTTTTGTGGACATTGTCAAGCAGGTGTCCGAGAGGGGGCATGACCGGGATGCTGACCAGTGCTGGGTAAAGAGCAAGTAGCTCAGGAGTAAGTACATTGAAAAGAGGGACAAAAGGAGACAGTCTGGCAGGGGACATGTGACCTGTCCATGTTATGATGAAATGGACAGAATCCTACACAATTATAACAAAACCTGTCCCGAACACCATGTGGAGCCTGCTAGCCTTCCTCTCCCCTACACCAAGGATGACTGGCTAGACCCATTGGAGAATGAACAAGAGAGGAGCCGCCCCCTGAGAGCCAGGATATTTTTGGGACCCAGGATCCTGATGTCAGTCAGCTAGAAAGCCAGCCACAGTCATGGCCTGCTGCAAAGTACCGCAATTCCTGCCGTTCATCATCCAACCCTGGGTCCCAAACCAGAAACCCAGGCTGGGACCAAAGAGACAGCTCCCCTGAAGGCAACTTCAGCATGTAAGTAACTATCTTTCCCATTTATTGTTTATTATTATTATGCTATACTGTTGTTCTGGCTTCTATTCCAAGTGCCTCACAGCCACAGCCATTTTAGACTGATGTGAGCTAGAAGCCCTTCTGAGTATGCAGCCCCTTCCTCCTCTTCTCTCTCAATCCATGTTTCTTGTGGTTCCCTTCACCCCACCCCATACGTGTTTCCAAAATGGTGGCTGCTCCATCTGGGCAATTCCGTCTCATGGTAAAGCCATAACTATCAACAGTTTCCAGGACTGTGGCACAGAGGGCACTTGCACATCTGCTTATGTTCCTTTCCTCTTCCCTCATCTGTCCTCCTTGACAAACGCTGCCCCCTACAATCCTGATCATCAGCCCAAATTGGTGGGTGGCAGGATGGTGCAGCCACAGCCTCTATCCTATTCTCCCCCTCCTTCCCCCCTGTGGCACAGTTAATCATTTGTGCAAAATGTAACCATTTATTGAGACAGTGGCTACAGGAAAAGAAGTCTGACGTGTTCATAGTTTACATGAGATATATCTGAGCACTGTACCAAGCACTCAAACAGTCCTGTTCCCCGCTGTGGTTTAAATGCCCTGTAAGACACATTGCAGGACTCTGTCTGTTTTTCTTTTCACATTCTCCATATCCAAGGGGAGATAAAGCAGAACTTAAAACTGAGGAATTTCGCTCAATTTTGGTTTACACATTATAGGGAATAGCCCACCCCATCCTCCAGTATAGTTTGCAAGCCCCTTCTCTGGTCAGGGGTGGGAGGGACCATCCTGGAAAATAACTTCACAGAATATGTAAAACTTTGTTTGTTGTTGCTTAGTTAGTAGATTGTTTTGGTAAATATATTTTCAAATAAAAAAAAATATTGTTATTTATCCGTGGGTTCCATTAAAACTTTCTTAGTGTTGGTTCACAATAAAAACAATTTAAAATCTATTTTGGCCATTATGACTCATCACTGCATATAGCACATACAATCCTTTAAAGAAAGCTAAAATAATTCATACGGTTTTACAAAAGTAGATAGACCACGTCCAACTTCCACTACCCCTAAGCAATACTGCACTGCTCTCAGTCTACCTCAACCTCCCCCTGCATGAATCAGGAGCTAAACAGACAGCTACATATGTTCAAGCATGAGATTCAAAATATGAACAATAGGATTGCTGACAATATTCCCCTGGGTGTTAGCATTCTCTGTGGGATGCCTTGCTGACTGCTTGAACCACCGAGCAAGTCTCTGCACCTCAGCCTCCCATCCATCATTAAGACTTTCCCCTTATTCTCACAATTATTGTGCAGTGCACAGCAGACAGCTATAATGGTTGGGACTTTTTTCTGCTGCTTTCAAGTGATTCCATATGCAGCACCATCTGTCTGTCAGGCGGCCAAATGCACACTTGACCATCATTCTGCAGCTACTGAGGTGATAGTTCAAATATTCCTTCCAGGGGTCAGCACCACCATATTGCACGGCGGACACTTGACAAAATTACCGTACTTAGTGACGGACATTGGGGGTGGTTATGTCATTCAGTCTTTCAATTTTTTGAAAAATTACCACTGACCTCAAAATTTTTACAATGGACACGTTGCTGACCCCTGCTTCCTTTTGTCCAAGCAGCCGGTGTATGGCTTCATTAACCAAGGCATCACAGAATAGTCAGGGTCTCCAATCTCCACACTGTTAATGTCCTTTCTTCGTTAGTTTAAGTTGAACTGAGTTCTGAAAGATCCTGTCAGTGAACTCCCTTCCAGACCACCCTGCGAGGGTAACCCGTGGTGGTCAACCACCTCTTCGAGTGTCACGGAGAAATACCTCTTGCTATTTATAAATTCTGTACCCTGGCAGGGGAGAAATGATAGACACATAGTGTGACAGAATATGCCCACGTCTTCTCACCCTACACATTATTGTAATAATTTTTGTACAAGGCATGTCTTGTAAGATATAATTTGAAAGCTCACAATTTGCTGGTCTGTATCAGCCTGATAAAATACGTTTGCAACATTGTATATAAAGTTATAAGATTTCCTTGTATGATGATGATAATGCATGTTCCAAACCCCACAGCCTTGTCCAAACTGAGGTTGGCAAACAGGTCTGCCCTAAAGGAAGGAATGTGTGCTCTGCTTAATTTGCATTTAAGCAGTAAACAGAGCCATTAAGCAGGAAAGGAAACAAAGAGAGCCCAAACAAATGAGAAAAAGCCAGCAGGGAACATCCTTCCACGTAGACCCTTTGTTTCCTAGTGCCCGACTGGAAATGTCTTTCAAGAGAGGGACTTAAACTATAAAAAGGAGAGACAAATATCCCAAGGGACCCCTTTCTCTCTCCCTTCTTATTGCATTCACTGCACCCGAACAGAGAAAGGAAGCAAGCACTGGACTCTGGGGGAGGGGTCCTGACCTACAGGCTTTGGTTAGTAAGACTGCTGGAAGCATGTGGTGAGAAACTTTGCTTGAATCTGATATAGTTTAAGTTAGGCATTCGTAAACGTCTTATCTTTATTTTTCTTGTAACCATTTCTGACTTTTATGCCTCATTACTTGTACTTGTCATCAGCTGTTCGGTTCTGTGCGTGTTCTCCCGTGTGTTCTACCATGTGCTGTCCGAGCTCTGCGCAGACAGCTGCCACAGCAGACATTGAGTGAACCAGCCAATAAATCCACAGACTTTTCTCGTAGCGAAGGCACTTGGTCAGGTTTATTGCCGACAAAGAAGGGTGCTAATGCCCTGGCTCAATGGTTACAGCTACACTAACTTATGTATGCTCGTGACAATGGACCAGCTCAGTTAGTGGCGGGACTTTCCACTATCCCCTAGGCCAGACAAAGACACTCCCTCTTGATTATTATCCATCTTTATAACTCAGCTAGACAGTATCTTATCCATGGCATTGCAGACCTGTATGTCTGTAGCCCCAACAGTTGATCTCCCAATGCTGAGCTGGTTAACTACAGACGGTAACATTTTTGGGAGCCAGCTTCCAGATGGCAATGGCTACCTACTTCTCTATGGCTATTGGGCACTGCATGTTGGTACACTGTCACTGAAGCTTTGGGATCAGTTCTGCACATATATCCAGAAAGGTAGCTCTCCCCATCCTGAAATACTCTCAGGACTGCCGGTTGTTCAGATCTGCAGAATGATCCTCTCCCATCATTCCACGCTTGCTTGCTGGGTGCAGAAATGATGTTGCACACTGGGTGGCTGATCCAGGAACCAGTCCTCTAGCTCCAACAGCTCGATGTCCTCGTCATGCTGCAACAATTTCGCAATGTTCTCCTGTTGCTGGAGATCTGCTGATGCTGCTATTAAATATTCTCCTACACCCACATCATCTGCTCAGTGGCACAGTGGGTGAAGTCTAATGCCAAATGCATCCAGGTTTCAATACTGTAATACAGCCCGAGCAGCCTCTGCATATTCATGCTTGCTACCATAGTGAAACGGTGTATTTCTGGGTCCACACTGGCAGACAGCAATTTGAAACTGGCATTAGCCCACCCAGAAAGGAATCATGGGGCAGAGACAGCAGAAACATGTTTAGTTTTTTTTAAAAATAGAAACCCACCTGGCTTCCACTTTGCATCCCACAGTTGACGACAAAAACAATCCCATGATGTGCGCTGCTCAGCCGGGAAGAAAGAAACGGGAAACCCCCAAGAATGCTACTCACTTGGTTTACAGCAAACTGCCACTGTGTTCACACAATGTGAATTGAAAACAGAACAGATGTCCCATGGGCACACTATTGGTGTGACTTGTGTACCGCAAGTTACCAGACACGCATCAAAAAGCATTGCATTAAATCCCCAGTGCAGACATACTCATACTCCCTATCTTTGAAAAGTGGAACGAAGAGGACCCAGGGAATTATAGACCAGTCAGCCTAACTTCAATATCTGAAGAGATACTGGGACAAATTATTAATCCGTTTGTAAGCATCTAGAGGATAATGGGATTATAAGTAAGTGAGTATGAATTCGTTAAGAATACATCATGCCAAACCAACCTAATTTCCTTCTTTGACAGGGTCGATGGTCTAGTGTGTGTGGGGGGGAGCAGTAGACGTGATATATCTTGATTTTAATAAGTCTTTTGACACAGTCTGACATGACATTTTCAGAAGCAAACTAGGGAAATGTGGTCTAGCTGAAATTACTGTAAGGTGGATGAATAACTGGTTGAAAGACTGTACTCAAAGAGTAGTTGTTAATGCTTTACTGACACCAACCCTGGGAAGGATTGTGAGTACTTTGGAGGACAGGATTTTAGAGTTCAAAATGACCTTGACAAATAGTTCTGAAATCAACAAGATGAAAGAAGATGCTTGTAAATAAAGACAAGCAAAGGACTTCAGGTAGGAAGGAAAAATCAAATGCACAACTACAAAATGGCTAGATGGTAGTACTGCTGAAAAGGATCTGGGGGTTATACTGGATAACAAATTGAACATAAGCCAACAATGGTATGCAGTTGCAGAAAAGGCTAATATTCCGGTGTGTATGAACAGGAGTGTCCTATGTAAAACATGGTAGTTAATTGTCCCACTCTACTCGGCATTGGTGAGACCTCAGCTGGAGTGATGTGTCCAATTCTAGGTGCCACACATTTGGAAAGATGTGGCCAAATTGGAGTGAGTCCAGAGGAGAGTGACAAAAATGAAAAAAATTTAGAAAACTTGAGCTCTGAGGAAAGTTTAAAAAAACTGGGCACGTTTAGTTTTGAGAAAAGAAGACTGAGAAGAGACCTGATAAGTTTTCAGTTATGCTAAGGGCTGTTGTAAAGATGATTGTGATCAGCTGTTTTCCACATCCACTGAAGGTGAAAGAAGTAATGGGCTTAATCTTTAGCAAGGGAGATTAGATTAGATATTAAGAAAAACTTTCTAACTATAAGGATAATTAAAAACTGGAATAAGCTTCCAAGGAAGGTTGTGGAATCCCCATCACTGGAGGTTTTTAAGAACAGGTTAGAAAAATACCTGTCACGGATGGTCATGGTTTACTTGCTCCTGCCTCAGCACAAGGGGGAGGGATAGCTCAGTGGTTTGAGCATTGGCCTGCTAAACCCAGGGTTGTGAGTTCAATCCTTGAGGAGACCACTTAGGGATCTGGGGCAAAAATTGGTCCTGCTAGTGAAGGCAGGGAGCTGGACTCAATGACCTTTCAAGGTCCCTTCCAGTTCTGGGAGATTGGTATATCTCCAATTATTACCTTTATTACAGGGGCTGGACTAATTGATCTCTCAAGGTCCCTTCCAACCTTACATTTCTGAGTCTATGATTCTACAATGTTGTGCTTCAGGATGAAAATGACAAGCTGTGTGTTTGTCTTTGAGGTAAAACAGGGATTACTGAAGGGGGGAAGAATGCAGAAAAATGCACTGTGCACAAAGGAATTTAGGGACTTGCAGTACACATGACATTTAGAAATATATTGGGATGAAACTATTAAAACAAGTGTTCAGGAAGGAAGGAGGTTGGAGAAAGGGCACAGTATTTTATTAAGTACACAAGTGTTCAGCTCAGGTTGATTTTCTGAAACACCTGGCTTGAAGGTTCCCAAACTGTGATGCCTGTACCATTGGTCCTCCACAGAGAGCTGTGATGACACAGAGCTGGCTCTTCTCTTTGGTGTCAGCAGCTATACTGCATCAACAGATGTCACAACTACATTAAACTTTCCTAACATTATTTTTCTATGTAAGCCATTGCTGTAGTTGCCACATACATGTTCTATTATTATGGGTAGGAGAGGAGGTGGCCTATATGAGCATGAATGTAAGGAGAGAAGATGATCAACATGATTCTCTCAAGTTATGGTCTGCTTGAAGAAAAAATGAGTGAACCTCTGATCTAGTTCTTACTGGACCTAGTTCAGCTCCTTAGTACAGGTATTAGCATAACCAATCCCGTGCTAGCATTGCCACCAACTTCTTAGAATAGGTGTGACATGTCATTCCATATTCTTTATGAAAATATGCTTATGATCTGAGATAACTGAGAGATACTTTATGCAAGATGGCTTATGTGAGATATCATTGGAAAGATTATGATTTACTGAATGTGATTATCCAATTTGTATTCCTGTATCATTTCTGTATCTGAAGTTAGGAATATTGACTATGTATCTGTATTTCAACTATGCTACTTTGGGTGATGCCCAGTGCTAACACTTCAGGTACAACAGTGGAAAAGCCAGGCAGGGCGGATGGCCCATCAGCGAGGACAATGGACTGTGAAAAGCTTGGCCTTCCTGTGGACGCTCCATACTGCCACTGACTCATGGACGCTGTGATCCTACAGAGTCAGGTGGTCTTGTCACCTGATACTAAACATTCCCTGGGGCGTTTTTGTAACTTTCCACTGTAAGGGAAGGGGGGGTCAAATTTGGGAAACAAAGGATTCCCTCCTTAAATCCTATTTAAGGGTGGGGAGGAAGGTAAACAGGACTCCTCCTCTAAATGGCCTGTCTGCCCAAGAAGAAAGACTGCAAAAGGGAAGGCAAGTGGGGAGTCCAGACTGAGACGGGACTATAACTGGAACTCTGAACCACAGAAACTTTGCAAACTGCCTGCCACAATATCTAGGGGGAGAAATACTATTTGTAACCAATTTCTTTAGTGAAACTAGTTTAGTTTGCGTGTTTGATTTCATTTGCTTAGTAATCTGCTTTATTCTGTTTGATACCCCTTTTACCACTTAAAATCTGCCTTTTATAGTTAATAAAATTTGTTTTGTTTATTGTGAATCCCAGTTTCTTTAATTTCTAATGGGGAGGGGGAGTAAGAAGCGTGCACACCTCTCTCCACATTGAAGAAGGGGGCCCATGCTGGCAGAAGAGGTAGACTCAGTGGTATCTCCGCACATCAAGTGGTTTCCCAAGGGGTCCAACCCATCACAATAGGCTGTTGTCTCTAGTAGTAATTGGGACTTTGGGTTCCTTGATCTGCTGCTGGATCACATGACAGGTGTGAAATTAGGCCAGATCATCATTAGTGGCAATGCATTCTCAGGAACAGTCTGTAACGCCAAACCCAGCACACGTGCCTCCCAAATGTTTTCAGATCTGCTATAGGATGTTGCAGTCTATGAAAACCAATTTCCTGTGGGTCACCAAAATGTATTCACTGCAGTGAGGAATTGAGTGGCACCTTTTTGGGTAACAGGAACACTTGTGTACAAATAAATGTAAACTGAAACAGGTTTGACCCACTTTATCTCCTTTCTTATGCTGCACCTACTAAATCATGCCAGTGAAGATGGATTATACTTTCACTCGTGAGATAAACCTGTAAACTAATTCTTGTCTGCAGCAATTGTGTAGTATAGATCTTGTGTCCTCTGAAAGATGAATAATTACAGTCCCTGAGGACATACTCTCTCTAGAATGCAGTCATCATGGATTCTGCAAAGTGGGTGATCTGTATGGTCAATGATGATAAAACGAAGAGCTCTCTTTTCCCCAACATGCATGAAAGTGAAATCGCAAGAATAGCCCCCATTAGATTAGTGATGAAGCCCCTAATTCCTGGACAAGTGTGAGTTTCCTTTTCTTTGATTAAATAGATACTGTATGATGAGAGCTCCCTAAATACAATCAAGCCAAACAGTGGCATAAGGGCAATGGTTACCAGCTGCACACACATTGATTTTAAATGAGCTTGCCTTGTCCCATAGTATATGCAAAGGTCTGTCCCTTCATTAAATAGGTTGATCAGATTTTCTTTGCCTCTCTCTTCATATATAGCAATCTGTCTCCATCGAAACCTTGGTGAATCAGATAGCAAAACCCTAATGAGCTATGCATCATAAATCTGTAACATATATCATCGATGAGTTCATCCCTCTGCATGCGGCATACAACTATATTTAGAATTTCAGGCATACTTTTTATCCTGATGGTACATGAACAAGGAGAAGAAGAAAATGCAAGAATTCTCTTTTTGAATATGCTCCAAATATAACTCCTAGAGTTGCTTCATCGGCTGTCGCACTTCGGGGTGCAAATAACGAAATAAAAGTAGAGATGGTTACAAGTTAATAAAAGTAAAAACACGCATCTAAAAGTCTAAAATTTAATCTAGCAAGGTACAGGCTTTGTTCAAGATGGTTTCTCTCACCAATCTTCCTTCTTCCCAGCCATGGCTGACTTTCCCTCAGTCAGGACTTTCCACTAAAGTACAAGAAGTTAGTTTCCCTGATATTCCCAGATGAAAGATCTTTGCCTTAGTGGGTTTCTCACCTATATTCAGTTCCCAGAGACTTCAACGCCCCTCTTCGTTGAAGGACACATCTTTCTTAGTTAGCAAGAGCTCCAGCTCCTGGTCTGTCTAGTGATGGATGCCAAAGATGGCGTCTCTCTTTGTTTATATCATCCACAATTCAATGACCTTATTTCAAGAGGCAAGATGGCATCGTGCTGTTCTTCCCTTCCTGTTGGCTTTCCATCCCCTTGCTGATTTCTATGTAAATAGGGCTTCCATTGTTTTTAGTCACTTATTGCTTAATTTCATTGGAGACAGGTTGATAGCTGCCTTCTCTCCTGTCTGCAAGGGTTTTTTCCATGTTTGGCCACAGACTTTAAAGCTTAATATAATTAAATAGCCATATTTCCTTATATGGTGTTAATACATGCATTTCGTAATGAGTAATCACTAGTGAGTGTGTCATTAGCTTTCAGAAAAGACCTTACTCCATACACTTTTATAATACGATAAACAATCAGTTGATTCAATTGCTTATTGCTTGAGGTTCAAGCCCCTCTTTATAGACCAGTAAACCTTTGCAATGTATTATTTGAAAAGAAAAACCAAGCCCAAGTGTCTCTCTCCTACTGGGGCATGGACACCATGCTGTCTTCTCCTCCACTTGTTAGCTTGATGGCTTTATTTACCTGATATGTAAATGGACCTTCATTGTCTCTCCCCGATGACTGGGCTGGTTAGAGAAGCAAACACATTCCTTTCTCTAGGGCAGACCTGTTTACCTGGTCCCCCTGACATGCCTGATTTAAACACACTCAAGTCATAATTCTAGCATCTATCCAGAACCCTTAGTAGACACCGTGTATATATGGCACACCAGAATGATCACTGAGTTATTAATTTTCCAGTTACATACTACATGATAACCTTTAATTAAATATCATGACACCAGTGTGTGAGGTGTAGTGAGTATGTCAGGGCTGACATGAATTGTGGACACTGAGTAGTGAACCACAAATGGGCCTCTGTGTCCCAGCTACATCAAGGTCCCCAGAAGCTTTTAGGAGCAAATGTTTTGAGTATATAGTCTGAGGAATAGGTGAGGAACTTTATATTTTGTTTTTAAGTTGAATCTGAGCTCTTTCTGTCAGCTGTGATTATAAAGGGAATGAACCTTCCAGTTCATTTGTGAATATGCCATCAAAGGTACCTTTTTGATAGCAGCGTGTTTCCCGTTCCCAAGCACTTTTCCTATGTGATGGGTGTGCTGATCTCACTAAGCTTTTCTCTTGGTCTCAGTCCAGTTCTACAAAATCAAAGCAATTATTAAAGCTGGCAGAATTTATGCCTTGCCTTTAAGGACAGACTGGACATGGAGACTCAGCTGCCTGCCTTCCCATAGACATGGTGCTTCCAGAACAGGCATAAGGCTGACTGGTAGTGCAGCTACTACTGCCACTGTCTGGCCTGTATCTCTTTGGTGGAGAAATAGTGGACGTCATAGTTACCAACCCATCACCTTTCACAACCCCTAGATTCACTTTAAAAAGCAACACTTCCCAAGATTTACTAAGTCATGTCTGCCATGTTACTCAGCCTGCCCTTTTCAGAGAGCAAGGGCCATTGGCTGTGAATATATGGAAACCTGAGCGTGAATTCCTACAGCGGAGGCAGGAATTCTTTGAGGATGACTCATAATTGAGGCTCTACCTCTCAGTCCCCAGGTAGGGAAGGAGCAAAGGTGATATCTATGTGTCATCAGTTACCTCATTAAATGGATGCACAACAGTTTTCACAAGAGCAGGCAGGGGTGTCTGTCACGCTCAGGCTTACATGGTCTATTTCAGTGCCACTGTTGTGTGCTTTCAGTCATGCCTCAACTTTAAAGGACTTTCTGTGAAGAAAGGTTTGAAACAGTATGGCAGCCTCTGGACTTTAAGAAGACAAAAGATGATCAGCATTTATAAAGATTAGAGTGCAGCCACAATGGGGATGCTATTTTTGTTACTGCCTCTACCATTACTACCACTAGCCTTGTCATTCTCATTTATTGTTACAAAAGCAGGCACAAAAGCCTTTAAACATGGTCCTCATTTTACAACACCTAATCTCTGCAGAATGACAGTGATTACGCAGGGATTGATGGTGAAACAACAGCATGCGGCAAAGGGCTGAGCACTTAAGCCTCATCAGTCTTTATGTAGTGTCTCTGTGACCAATTCCAGGGCAGAGTATTGATCATTGAGGCAAACATTAAAAAAAACACAGAGCGTGTGAACTTCCTCCAGAAACCATGAGCCACTTTCTGACCTGGTGAAGTTTCTCCCACATATACCAGGTGGGAATCTTGCCTAGTCTGTATAATATGATGTAATATTAAATAACAGTTTGCATATGATTAATAACCTGTATTAAGTGCACCACTCCCATGCTCTAGGTGCATGTACAAACATTTTTTTTAAATCCATACACGTGTCATATTGGGCAGGTATTAATAATAGAACTCTCCCAACTCATCCCAGCAAAAGGACAAGGGATACAATTTTCAAAAGTGCCTAAATGATTTAGGAGCCTGAGTCCCATTTTCAAAAGTAACTTAGGTCTTGTCTACACTTGAACTGCTACACTGGCACAGCTGCACCACTGCAGCTGCGCCAATGTAGCACTTCAGTGTAGATGCTACCTACGCCAATGGGAGGGGGTCTCTGTCTGCGTAGGTAATCTACCTCCCTGAGCTAGCTCAGCAAAATAATTCTGTCAGCCTAGAGCTTTCTACACTGGGGACATAGACTGGCTTAACATCATCGCCCAGGGATTTTTCACACCCTTGGCTGATGTAGTTAAACTGACTTAGGGCACATCTACACTGGCAAAGTTACAGCACCGGCAGTTACATCGCCACTCAGAGAGCGCTAAAGGGAAACCGCTGTTGTGTGTTCACAGTGATGCAATAAGGGGGTTAACATAATTGTATGTTGCTTTGCAGTGCTCTTTTAGCTTTCAATTAATAGACTAAAGATGTCTTTTAATAAAAGAATTGTGTTGGTTTGAAAGCAAACAACCGGAGGAGAGAGTCAAATGAAAAGATACATCAGCAGGGATGGGGGAAAGGAAGGTCCCAGGAGGAGTAGGGGTCCTGGAATGGCTAAAGATTTGTATACGTCCAGGGATCATATCCAACCTTCTCCTTTGGAATACAATGCAGTGGGTGCTGCACTTCAGCAGGGCTAAACTGCAGAGGGATGGTTGTTGAGTGCAGTGGGTAGTGGGAGTCCACAGTGCTGGACTGTGAGGAAGGAGGAGTGGAATGCCGCGGGTAGAGACTGGAGCCAAAAGGTTGATAAGAGTGTGTTGGAGGTATCTGGGGGGCACATAGGAAAGCGTTTTGTGACAGCGCCTGCAGGGGAGCATGGGCGGGGAGCTGCTCGGTTTGAAGAGCTAGTATCACCTGGAGCATATCCACTTGGTGCTCCATAATGTTTAAGAGTTGCTCCGTGGTTTCATTCTGGCGTGCCGTGTTCTCTTTTTGGTCCCTCTTCTCACTGTCCCACCACTCCTTCAATTCCTGTTTCTCGGTGGCAGAATGCATAATAACGTCACACAGAAAGTCCTCCTTAGTTCTTCTTGGCTGCGTTCTAATTCTGCGCAGCTGTTCTGCTGCCGATAACAAAGAGGGAGGCTGGGCTCCCAAGATCTTCTCTGAAGTTTAAATGTAACATTTTACAGAAGCAGTATTGTTTGCAACACAGACAACAGTGATTCAGTGCTTTACAACACAGCCAGTACTCTCACATCTGTCACTAACTGGCTGACCCCAGGCAAGCACACATGAGCCACAAGACCCCCAAAATGGTGAGTGACCACAGGGGGAGGGTAAATCACTCTTCCTGGACCCTGCTGTACACTGGGCACGTGGCTCTTGGGGAGAGCCAGCACTGTAGGGGGGGCCTGATAATCATTCCTGTCCCCACACTTTCCACAGGAGGGGATCATTATGGAAGGTATCTCACTGCTGAGGGTGAGCAGGGACTCAAGGGAGGGTCTTCTCCAAGCCTGCGGCTTCCACCCTGGCCCATATGCAGCTCACCTCTGTGCAGCAATGGTGTCCTCCCCCCCTACACTGCAATGTGTCCCGGTCATGGTCCCTTTCTGTCATGCATCGTGAAATCTATCTGTAGGTATCATAATTCCTATGGCTGGAGCACAGCTGGGACTGCACAGCTTCCTCTTCCCAAATGCCAGTGAGGTCCAGCAGCTTGGCATTGCTCCAAGCGGGGGATCGCCTGATGCGTGGAATAGGCATGGCCACCTGGAGAGATGCGCTGAGACTACTGCATGCATCACTGAGCAAACAGGAAGGGGATGTTCCAATTTCCAAAGGAATTTCCATTGGTCACCTGAGGGCAGGGCGATAGAGTTCAAACTGGTGACCAGAGAGGTCGGAACAAGTATTTTGGGACACCTCCCAGAGGCCAATCGCAGCGCCATGGTGTCTACACTAATCATTTTGTTCACTTGAAACAAAACATTTCATTTCGATTTTGGGCATTTTGAACTTTTTTTAAAATAAAAACAAATTTTGAAAACAAAGGGCTAGATTCCCAACACTGAGGGAGAAGAACCCTCCCACTCCTATAGCTCAGTGATTAGGGCACTCACCTGGGATGTGGGAGACCCAGGTTCAAATCTCTTCTCTGGAGCAGGGATTTGGATCCAGGCGAGCTCTGTGAAGTGTGAGTCTGGCTGAACCACTTGGAGTGAGCAACAGAAAGGTGGCTGCCCATGGAAATCAAACTCCTCTAGTGTAAAGAGATGCAGTTTCCCCTCAGTGGCCTGTTGTGCACACTTGTGTGAGCCCATGTGTATGATACACACGTATCCCACGTGCATGCCCAGCTGCAGTTTCATCCATACAGGCGTTGGTAACTTAAGGACTTGCCAGTATTACAGGGTTGAAGGACTGAGAGCCAAGCTGAGCGACCAAAGCCTACTGAGACCACAGCCTATTGTGCTGATCAATATTGTCTAATTATTTTCTCGTATGCCAGTGTCGGTCTGTTGTCTCTTCTCTTATACTTGGATTGTAAGCTCTTTGGAGCAGGGGCCAACTTTTTATTATGTTTGTACAGTGCCTAGCACGATGGGGTCCTGGTCCATGCCTGGGACTCCTAGGTGCTATGTAATACAAATAATAACAATTAATAATGCTCAGGTTTTGGTGTGTCTAACCTATTTTATCAATCTTACTCTGCAAAGGATAGTCCTGCCATATGGATTCTTATCAGCACTAGGTGATGAACTGTGATAGAAAAATCTAGTTAGAAAAATTAGATTAGTCACCGAGGTTCTCAAACTGTGGGTGGGGACCCCAAAGTGGGCCGTGACCCTGTTTTAATGGGGTCACCAGGACTGGCGTTAAATTTGCTGGGGCCCAAGGCTGAAGCTCAAGCCAAAGCCCCACCGCCTAGGGCTGAATCCAAAGCCCAAGGGCTTCAGCTCTGGTCGGCGGGGTTCAGGCTTCAGCTTCAGCCCAGGATGGCAGGGCTCAGGTTACAGACCCCCCTGCCTGGGGCTGAAGCCCTTGGGGTTTGGCCTCCCCACCTGGGGCAGTGGGACTCGTGCAGGCTCAGGCTTCAGTCCCCTGCTCCTGGGCTCATGTAGTAATTTTTGTTGTCAGAAGGGGGTTATGGTGCTATGAAGTTTGAGAACCGCTGATATAGTTTGAAGTAGATGAATTCAGGAGCCCTTTGTGCTAGTGCTGCAGCCTTTGAAGTCACCAAAGCCGAATGATTCCCCAGAGAGGTTCCGCACAGGTATTTCTGCCCTACTGTTTCGAGAGGACTGCTCTGAATATCGCCAATTTTGATACCAGTAAACATCTCATTTCTGTTCCCAGAGTGTGTCTGTGGTTGAACCCCACCCCTCCCTGCGGAAAGTATCTTTGTTCTCTGAAAGGAAAACCCCAGAATTCATGGGGATTTAGGAGTGATGATGCAAGAGTTTGCTGAGCAGTGGAATGCTGGACTCCAAAGCTGTCCTGTCAAAAGGGAGACTGAACAGTAAAAGTAAGAGAGGATCCTGCAGGTTCCCTTTGTACAGTAGATTTAGTAGATAGCTCTGAACTCTTGTACCATGCCCCTGGCCAGTCCGGGAGAAGGGAAATGCTAATACAATCTGTAATATTTAAAGAAATGTCAGAAATGTCATGCAGTGACAGAAGTTAATGTACTGGCTTGTGGGTATGTTCATTACTCTTGTGTACTAGATGAAATATACATGAGGCTAACTCAGGTGTTTATCAGTTCTTTCCACTGGCTGAACCCATGTAGAGATGTATCCTTTGGAGGTGAAAGGCATGAACACTTTGCCTGATTCTGCATGTTTATGGTTAGCCTATGTACCGCTACCCCAATTATTTTACCACCTGATGTCACTCAGTTAGAGAGCTCTCCCGTGTTTCTGAACATCCAGAGTAGAGAACAGATTTTCTTTTGACTTTTGCTTGATACTGGAAAGTCCACTAGGGGAAGAGGTTATGGTGGTAAAGATGGCAGGGTAGCTGAGGGAAGCCGTGATTCATAGTATCTTTTCAGCAGCCGAGATTCTATGGTGTCTGCAGTGGAAACTTAAAGGGGAATACAGCCTGCAACCGTGGAAGGTAAATCCCTGGCCCCGTCCCCATAGTGCACTGGACATTCTCCATTTCCCTCTGCCAGCTGGGGTGAGTCTGGTAAGGAGGTTAACAATCTGTAGCACCAAGAATCCTGTATCTGAGTTATTACAGAGAATGGAGTAAAAAGTCTTGCTGCAAGCCGGGAAAAAACCAAAGGAGAATGTCATTACCAGATGCATTGTGGCAAACACTTCACAACTAACGAGAGGAATGTTCCCTGGGGGAGAGGAGAGCACTGTCCAAAGCACAATTTAGTTTGCCTAAGATGGATCAGCTGCTTCAGTGTGTGTGTGTGTGTATAAAAGGGACAGAGTAAGAGAGTAAAAATTAATAGCAACTGTACGGTTAGTGGCTTCACAAGAACAAATGGATATAAACTGGCCATGAACAAATTAAGGCTGGAAATTAGAAGAAGGTTTCTAATAGAGGGATGAGGTTCTAGAACAGTCTCCTAATAGGAGTTGTGGGGGGAAACGACTTAATTAGTTTTACGGGAGAGTTGTTCAAATTTGTGAGTGCAATTATATAATGGGTTTGTTTGTGATGATAGGGGGCAGGGCCCAGTGGTGGTCCCTTCTGGCCCTGAACTCTGTGACTCTAGAGACGCATCCACAAGATCATTTATTATGGCAAGATAAGGAGGGGTATGTATTGCGCTAAGTGTTTGTATAACAAAAAGATATTTCTGTAAAGCAGACTGTGTAGAAAAAATGAGCGATTAGGGGGTTTTACATTTCCATATTCAGAGAGATTTTAAGACACTGCTTATTAATTTTTGTGCTTAGATCAGGGATCGGCAACCTCTGGCACACGGCTCGCCAGGGTAAGCACCCTGGCAGGCCGGGCCAGTTTTTTTATCTGCCATGTCAGCAGGTTCAGCTGATAGCGGCTCCCACTGGCTGCAGTTAGCCACTCCAGGCCAATGGGGGGGGGCGGGAAGCCGCGACCAGCACATCCCCCAGCCTGCGCTACTTCCCGCCGCCCCCATTGGCCTGGGACGGCGAACCGCGGGCAGTGGGAGCTGCGATCAGCTGAACCTGCTGACACGGTGAGCCATGTGCCAGAGGTTGCCGACCCCTGGCTTAGATCTTTCACAGTTAACTATTCACCCGTGTTTGGCCATCCCTATGTTATGGTCTGCACTGATTACTTGGTCATTGGGTTCTGTAGGAAGAGATGGACTCAATCCTCAGCTGTACCAAGATTATGCTCAGCACATGCGAGCAGTGGGGTAGCAAAGGGTGGCCATACACCACCTTCCCAACCTGGAACTGGCTAAGGATTGAATTGGCTCCCGGTCCTTCTGTTGCTCCAAGTTGCAGTGCTTCTGCACCCTCTCCCCCGCATAGCCATGACACCCCTGAGGATGGGTGGAGTACAGTCTCTCTGGTTTTTTACCTTCCGGCCTTCAGAACAGTCCTGACGGTGGTGTGGTTCGGAGAGGTTGGCATGGAGAGGGCTATGCTAGCTTTACACCAGCTGAGGCTTCTGCGAGAGTGGAGGAATTCTCAACTGTCCACATAAGACAAGCTTAAATTCTCTTTGTGCTTGGTCTGGGGGTGCAAAGGGACTTCAACAAGGCCAAACATCTGGCCCAATTATTTCCTGTTAGAAATACTTTCTGTGTATTTGTTATAAAGCTCATGTGCTTCTGAACTGCTAATAGGAATTGCCTGGCTGGCTCAGATTGACGGTCCATCTAGTGCAGTGACCATGACAATGGCCAGCAAGGGCTTCTTCACAAGGTGCAAGAACTCCCCTAGTGAACAATGATAGAAAAGCCTGCTTATAGGAGAAGCTTCCTCCTGACTCCTATCAGTTAGGGGTTGGTTGATGTCCTGAATCATTAGTAGATTTGGAAGGATTCGATTTTTACTGGTAAGTGTCAAAAAACATTGAACATAAGAATGGCCATACTGGGTCAGACCAAAGGTCCATCCAGCCCAGTATCCTGTCTTCCGACAGTGACCAATGCCAGGTGCCCCAGAGGGAGTGAACCTAACAGGTAATGATCAAGTGATCTCTCTCCTGCCATCCATCACCACCCTCTGACAAACAAAGGCTAGGGACACCATTCCTTACCCATCTTGGCTAATAGTCATTAATTGACTTAACCTCATGAATTTATCAAATTCTCTTTTAAATGCTGTTATAGTCACTGATTGATTTCACTGTGCACTCACACAAACCAATGAAAAAAATATTTCCATTGCCAATAATCATAATGTACTTGTAGGCAAAATAAGAAAAATGCTGCTTGAGAGCTTATAAAAGTTTGATTTAAGGCTGAAATGTTGACAGATGATGTTAAGAGTTTGTGTTTTAATGGTTAGAAAGCTTTACCTCTTCGAGTCTCAACATCTTCTGTCATGAAATAATTATTGTCTGACCCCCCAGCTGTCTGACCCCACCCCCAATTTCCTGAAACTGTGAAAGATTAAATGGATAAAATTAGAAAAAATGCTTAAAAATAAACATTGATTTTATCTGTCAGAATTATTAAAAATTGAATTCAGCCAAGCCTAATCATGAGGGTTAATGCCCTTTCTAAATGATTAATGATAACTTTAAAAATCCTCTGAGGTGCATGTGTCTGTTCTGATTAGCCACACAAATGCCTGAACATTTTTTTACTTTTACTGAACTCTTGACCTAAATGACAGCTCATAGCAGTGAGTTCCATAGGCTAATTATGGGTTGTGTTAATGTATTTTACAATTGTTCCCTTTCAATGCAAGAAGGCAATTCAGAGTAGAGCTGGTTGGAAAATTTTCATCTAACTTGTTTTTCATTGTGAAACGTTGTTTTGGTTAATCTGACTTTTTTGTGAAATCATACCAATTTTGATGAAAATTCCTGTAGAATTTTTTTAATGTATCATACATATAACATGTATCAACATGTCATCTTGTTTTATTACAATACAAACAGGAGACACTTTGATCTAGAAAAGAAGGTAAGTTGTTTCAATCAGCATTAAATACTAGCTGTTCTTAATGATTTTTAAAATAAAATAAAAATAATTGAAACACTGTCATATTATGACATCAGTAGTTCTATAGCATATTATGCCCTACTACTACTGACGTGTCATGAAATAATGTGAAAAAAATAGATATTTCAAAAATCCAAAATGTTTCAAAGTTCTGAAAAAAAATTCCCAAACCAAAAAATTTCAAAAATTCCCTTTCATGGGAAATTTAGAAAATAGTTGTTTGTTCCAAATTGGACTGAAAGCAAATTTAATAAAATGTCAGAATTTCCTACAAAATGGGAATCACTAGTTGCCACCAGCAGTAAGTGGAGTACTCAGGTTCCCTTCTCTATACCACTCATCATTTCATGTACCTTTGTCATACACCTTCATTTCTCCCACTTGAACAACAAATCTTTTCAACCGCTATGGCCCCAATTACCATAGTACCTGAGCTCCTCACGGTTATGAATGTCCTCACAGCACCCCGGTGATGTAGGGAAGCATTGTTATCCTCATTTCATTGATGAAGAATTGAGGCACAAAGAGACTTGCTCAGGGTCACCCAGGCAGTCCTGGAGAGAGCAGGGAGTCAAAGCTGGGTCTCCCAGGTCTCAGGAGAGTGCCCTAAAGAGGATCCTAGGGCCCATGTGAGCTAGCAGTTGGAATAGTTACGGTGTGGCTTCATTGGAATGTATGCTGTAGGCATGTGTTGGTTTAGTTTAATAGCTTGGCTATTAGGAAACTTGTAGGAAGGCAACACCATGACTCCAGGCAAGCAACTTCCTGGTATACACAGTGGAAGTCACTAAGAGACGACAATGCCTGAGCTATTCACTTGGATGATGCTACTTGCAGGTTCCAGCCAGTTACAAACCAAAAGATCTAAAGCACACTACACACAGTTAAAAAAAAAATCACTCTCTAGAGAGATGGTGGAGCAGGCAGTTGTCAGAGGGCTGTTTCCAGGGAAAGACCAACATAGAAACAGACTGCTGGAGGGGTGGAAGAAGCAAAACCTGCCTGGCCCATTACCACAGGGCTTAGGGTAAGACAGACACACACGTAGCGCTTTTATAGTTTTTTCTCTTTTTGTCTTATGCTTTGTGCCTATGGTTAAGATTAAATGACACTCTGCTCCGAGAAGGCTCTCTAGTCACCAGTATGAGCCACTAGTCACAAACTTCTGCAAGAAATACTTGCAGACACCAAACCCAGTTGGGCCTTCTGGGTAAGCACGGTTAAACCACAGGTTGCACCAGAGCCCAGGTCCCTGTCTGAAAGTGAGAGAATTACAGGATTCTACCTTGAGAGAGGTGAAGATGATTCAGGGGGCTAGTACCTAGAGGGTCCTTAAGGAAGTGCACTCAGAGAGCAGAGTGGGGTCAAAAGTGCTGCTAGTCCTGTAACCGTGACATAGCCTACTTCTGAATCTCTCTTCAGATGATAGTTTTTCCATTCTTCTCATTATTTTAGTCGTTTCTCCCCAGGCCTTGTCTATTTTTTTGCTATAACTTTTGAGAGCTGAGTTGACCTGAACTGAACACAGCATTCCAGATAAGGGTGCACCATCCATTTATATAATAGAACATGTAATATTATCAGTATGATTTTCTATCCCACTGCCTTTACAATCTAACATTTGGATTGCTTTTTTGATGCAACTGCACATGCAGGAGAGATTTTCACTACGATGTCTGGGTCTTTTCCTGTGTACTTACAGGTAATTTAGAATCCAGCAGCTTGTATGAGTAGTTCAAATTATTTCTTTCAGCGGGCATTACCTTGCTCTTGTCATCTTGCTGCCCATTCACTTAGCTTTTGTCAAAGGAGACTCTAGAGCAGGGGCTGAACGGTTCTTGAGTACAAATTGTAAAGGAAGCAGCCATAAGGTAATAATTGGAGATATACCAATCTCCTAGAACTGGAAGGGACCTCGAAAAGTCATTGAATCCAGCCCCCTGCCTTCACTAGCAGGACCAATTTTTGCCCCAGATCCCTAAGTGGCCTCCTCAAGGATTGAACTCACAACCCTGGGTTTAACAGGCCAATGCTCAAACCACTGAGCTATCCCTCCCATGTCTCACAGTAATGCTGGAAACCCTGTTGTAGGACAGTGACCACTTACTTTGTTTCCCCTTCTTCAGGGCTCTTGAAGATCTCTCAGTCACAGGTAATTCAACAATCCCCACAAGGGGTCCCGTTTATTTAGTCCTCTGGGTACAGACTGGCCCTCCAAGCCCAATTCAGTGTCCCTCTGCCAGTAGACCGAAATAACAAAACCAAACACAAATTTCAAAATGTTTATCCCAGTTTCAGCTGGGCACAGCCTCTCCGCCCTAAGGGTCTGTCTGTCCGTCTGCTTCCAAGTAGCTGCTGCCTGGAGTTTTCCTTCTCAGTAGGCTTTCTCAGCTGGTGCCTTCCTCCGCTGACACAGGGTCCTGCAGGAGTCTTATTACTACTCCCTGCAGTGTCTACAGGCATAGCTGCAGTTTCCTAAGACTCCCCAGCTTACTGCCAGGCATGAGAACAGCAAAACAAGGACACTGAACTTCAGAAAGGTTGATTTCAACTGACTCAGAGAAATAGTAGGCAAGGTCCTACCAATTAGGACAAAAAGGAGTTGAAGGGGCTGGCAGTTCCTAAAAGATGTAACACTAGAGACTCAACATCAAGCTATTCTGATGCAGAAGGAAGATAAGAAGAGCCACAGGAGGCCAATGTGGCTGCACAAGAGGCTTTTTAGCTATCTAAAACCCAAAAGGGATACATACAGGAAATGGAAGGAGAGTCATGTCACCAGGGAAGTATACATGAGATAGCATGAGTGTGTAGGGACAAAATCAGGAAAGCCAAGGCAAAGAATGAGTTACAGCTGGCAAGGAATGTTAGAGACGACAAGAAGAGGTTCTTCAAACATGTCAGACAAAAAAGAAAGATCAAGGATGGTGTGAATTGGCTGCTACTGGAGAAGGTGAGCTGGTAAAGAAAGGTGATAGGAAAGCAGAGCTGCTCAACGCCTACTTTGCTTCAGTTGTCTCACAAAAAATAACATGTGACTGGATGACTAGAGGAGTTACCATAAACAATAAAGGGGAAAGGATGCAGATCGATATAAGTAAAGAACATGTCAGAGATTTTTTGACCAGGTTGAATGAATTCAAATCATCAGTGCTGGATGCTTTCACCTGAGGGTAATGAAGGGATTAGCTGAAGAAATCTTGGAGCCACTGGCAATAATATTTGCAAGCTCATGGATAGGGTTCTACCAAATTCACAGCCAGGAAAAACACATATAACGGACCTTGAAATCTGGTCTCCCTCCCGTGAAATCAGTATAGTATAGGGCAGGGATGGGCAAACTTTTTGGCCCGAGGGCCACATTGAGATTGTGCAACTGTATGGAGGGCTGGGTAGGGAAGGCTGTGCCTCCCCAAACAGCCTGATCCACGCCCCCTAGCTGCCCCCTCCCACTTCCCGCCCCCTGACTGCCCCCCTCAGAACTCCCAACCCATCCAACACCCCCTGCTCCCTGTCCCCTGACTGCCCCGCCCCCTATCCACACCCCCGCCCCCTGACAGCCCCTCTGGGATTCCCACACCCAACCCTCCCTGTTCCCCATCCTCTGACTGACCCCCCAGAACCTCCGCCCCATCCAATTGTCCCCTCCTCCCTGACTGCCTCCCAGGAGCCCCTGCTCCTTGCCCCCTTACCAGCAGCAGGAGCTTTCAACCACAACACCTGGCCAGAGCCAGTTGTGCTCCCCACGCTGCCCAGCGGGAGTGGTGGGCCAGAGCACTGCCTGTGCGGCAGCATGGCTGCAGGTGAGGGAGGACAGCGTGGAAGGGGCCAGGGATTAGACTCCCTGGCCGGGAGCTCAGGGGCCGAGCAGGATGGTCTCGCGGGCCGGATGTGGTAGTTTGCCCACCTCTGGTATAGGGTAAAATCACACAAAAGACCAGATTTCATGGGGGAGATGAGCGTTTCTCAAACTGGGGGTCCTGACCCAAAAGGGGATTATGGGGGGTTCAAGGTTATTTTAGGTAGTTGCAGTATTACCATTCTTACTTCTGTGCTGCCTTCAGAGCTGGGCGGCTGTTGACCGGGCACCCAACTCTAAAGGAAGTACCCCTCCAGCAGCAGCGCAGAACTAAGGATGGCAATACCATACCATGCCACCCTTACTTCGGCACTGCTGTTGGCAGTGGTTCTGCCTTCAGAGCTGGACTTCTGGCCAGCAACCACTGCTCTCTGGCCACCTAGCTCTAAGGCAGCACCGCTGCCAGCAGCAGCACAGAAATATGGGTAGCACTACCACGTCCCCCTCTACAATAACCTTGTGACCCCCCCCCCCACACACACAACTACTTTTGGAGTCAGGACCCCTACAATTACAACACTGTGAAATTTCAGGTTTAAATAGCTGAAATCATGAAATTTATGATTTTTAAAATCCTATGACTGTGAAATTGACCAAAATGGAATGTGAATTTGGTAGGGCCCTACACATGGACAACAGGAGAGGTCCCAGAAGACTGGAAAAGGGCTAATGTAGTGCCCATCTTGAAAAGGGGGGAAAAGAGGGAGCCAGGGAACTATAAACCAGTCAGCCTAAACTTCAATATCTGGGAAGCACAGAGCCATTATAAAACAAACAATTTGCAAATATCTGGAGAATGAAGGGATAATCACTAGCTGCCGGCATGGATTTACCAAGAACAAATCATGCCAAACCAGTTTGATTTCCTTCTTTGACAGGGTAACTGGTTAGGTGGCTAGGGAGAATACAGTGGATATAATATACCTGGACTTCAGCAAGGCTTTTGACACAGTCCCACATGACATTCTGATAAGTAAACTGGAGAAATGCGGGCTTGGCGGGACTGCCATTAGATGGATATATAATTAGTTAACCACAAACAAAGAGTAACTATTAATGGAATGATGTCAGATTTGAGGGAGGTCTCAAGTGGGGTTCCACAGGGATCTGTTCTGGATCCAGTGTTCTGGATCCTTTATTAATGATCTGGATGTAGGAATAGAGAGCGTACTGATCAAGTTTGCAGATGATGCAAAGCTGGGGGAGGGATTGCCAACACTTCAGAGGATAGAGCTAAAATTCTGAGGGATCTTGATAAATTGGAGAACTGAGTTATAGACAACAAAATGAAATTCAACAAAGACAAATGTCAGGTGCCACACTTAAGGAAGAAAAACCAAATGCACAAATACAAAATGGGGGATAATTAGCTTGGCAGCAGCACTGCTGATAGGGATCTGGGAGTTGTGGTGGATCACAATCTCAACATGAATCAGCAATGTGATGCCGTTACAAAAAAAGAAGTAGGACTGATGATTAATCGCAGTTAACTCATGCGATTAACTAAAAAAAATTAATCGCGATTTAAAAAAATAATTGTGATTAATCATGGTTTTAATCGCATTGCTAAACAATAGAATACCAACTGAAATTTATTAAATATTTGTTGATGTTTTTCTACATTTTCAAATCTATTGATTTCAATTACAACACACAATACAATGTGTATAGCGCTCACTTTGTATTATAAGGAGTGCTGGAACAATTTTTATAGTGGGGGTGCTGTGAGCCATTGAACCAAATTGTAAAGCCTATAAATAATGGAAATCACTTCAAGTCAGGGGATGCTATCGCCATAGTTCCAGCACATATGCATATTATTATTTTTTATTCCAAATATTTGCCCTATAAAAGTGATAAACAAAAGAAATAGTATTTTTCAATGCATCTCATACAAGTACCATAATGCAATTTCTTTATCATGAAAATGTAACTTACAAATGTAGATTTTTTTTTGTTACATAACTGCACTCAAAAACAAACCAATGTAAAAGTTTAGAGCCTACAAGTTCACTCAGTCCTACTTCTTGTTCAGCCAATCACTAAGACAAACAAGTTTGTTTATATTTACGGGAGATTATGCTGCCCGCTTCTTATTTACATCACCTGAAAGTGATAACAGGCATTCCTCAGCTGGAGTATTGTGTCCAATTTTGGTCACCAATGTATAGAAAGGATGTGGAGAAACTGGAAAAGATCCAGAGACAAGCTACAAAGATGATCAAAGGGATGGGATGCAAGCCATATGAGGAACAACTGAAGGAATTGGGTATGTTTAGTTTGGAAAAGAGGAGATTAAGGGGGGAGAGTCCTTCCTAACTGTAAGAACAGTAGGACAATGAAACAGACTGCCTAAGGAGGTTGTGGAAGCTCCTTCACTGGAGGTTTTCAAAAGGAGGCTGGATAGCCATCTGCCTTGGATGGTTGAGACCCAACAAATCCTGCATCTTGGCAGAGGGTTATTCTAGATGACCCTTGTGATCTCTTCTAACCCTATGGTTCTATGATTCCTGCCTCTGGCAGTCTCAGCTACTCTCTCAACCACACCTTTCCCTGCAGCTTCCTGCTGACTTTTATATTGCAATCACCTGAATCCTCTCGCGGGGCTTATATCTAGTCGTCAGGGCTGGCATAACCCCAGGTTCTCTGGCACATGGCAAGCCACCCTGTTATACCTGGCAAGATGGCAACTCCAGGCATTAAGAAGGCAGGAGGTACTGTTGTCACTGGACAGTGCTGTGGTCATGTTAACACTGTTAAGTCTTTGAGTCTGTATAGTCCATCTAAATTAATACAACAGTACTGCTCCAAAAATGCATGTGGAAGGGGCTCAAATCACCATCTGTCTCTGTGTTTATACTGTGCTCATTCATTGCAAGCCTGGGGTACACTAAGACAAGGGCATTACCACTGTACACAAGAGAGTGCTGACATTTCTAGCCTCGCCCTCCTTGTTAATGAAGACAAATGGAGTTTTTTGGAATTCTAGTCCACAAACATTTGTTTCTAGCCCTGCAAGTTCTCTGGACTGTTGTGTCTCTGAATGGATAAGCCAACATTGAAGTAGCTGAAACTGGCTATTATAGCCCTTCATTTCATCCAGTGGCTGGACTTACTGTGCCAATATCATGGACGTTACAGTGGCTGAAGCTCATATAGATGCTCTTGTGGGACTGTAGGCAGGAAGCTTCTTGTCCTAAGCTGAGAGTGGTGCAAAATTTCTTTAATTTAGGGCTGTTTCCAGTTCCCATTAGAGTAAGTTGGGAGTCTGATCAGGCTCCTAGTCATCACCCCTCTCTTCATTTCTTCCATTGTCACCACACTGACATTCTTTGTCATCCTGACAGCACGTCTGTGAATGTTGCCATGGCATTGCGTAGAGGTGCTGGTAAGCTCCAGAGGCAGTGGTTGCTGGTACTAAATTGACTGTGATGGTGCCTAACTAATTGCCATAGTTGGAGTTGGGAAGGAATTTCCCCCTGGGCCAGACTACCCTGACAAGTTTCAAAGTCCAAATCAGTTAGCCTGCCAAGGGGCCTCAAGGAGAAGCTGGTGAGGACATTTCTAATGAACACACTGATCCTGAATCCAACTATAAAGTCACACTAAATAAAGAAGGAAATGAGAAGACTGTTTATTTCCCCTTCTGCATTCCCTCATCCCTTTCTAAAATCCCTCTTCTGGGATCTGTCTTTTCCTTCTCTCCTCTCCTAGCTCCTTTTTCAAGGCTCTGCAAGTCCTACACTCTTCCTTCCAGTGGTGTCAGTAGAAAGCAAAATGTATTCGTATATATCTATAATCAAAGCTATTGGCATAGCTGCTGATTTCAGCAATGACTCATCTGCAGCTTCACAGTGTAATATCTAACTTTTACTGCTCGTGGTATAACAATATCTTTTCATGGGGCTATTTAATGCTCAGCTGAGCTAACAATAAGGATATAAAAATGTCAAGAAAAATTACGTACACTGACATTTATTATTGGAAATTTGGGCATATGTTTATACATAGGTATGTATGCATGTAGGCACACACTCAGATATATGATAGTGATACCCATCTGATCAATTGCAGGATCATGTTCTTTTGACCTCTTCATCAAAATTCGTCTCCCAAAGGGACTTAGAATACGTCTACACTACAAAGACTATGTTGTCATAGCTATGCCAACATAGCCCTGTTGTTTAGACACAGCCTACACCAACAGAAGGGGTGTTTCTGTTGGTGTATCAACCTATCCCACATGATATTAGCTATGTCATCGGAAGCACTCTTCCATCAACATAGCTGTGTCTACACTGGGAGTTATGTCGGCATAGCTACACTGGTGTGGTTTTTTTCACCCCCTGACTGATGTAGCTATGTGGATATAATTTTCAAGTGTAGACCAAGCCTTATTTCAACATTACATCCTTTGAACAGCTTCAAAAGAGCTTCCATTTTGAAAAACCTATGTGCTATTAAAATATTTTTGTTTATGTTCAAATGTAGACTCTCCGTTCCCCCCACATACCAGTATTACCCTCCCGCAAGACCCAGGGTATGCGATGTTCAGTCGTGCATCAGGATCATCTCTGGGATCCAATAACTCATGATTCTTCAGGTTAGAAATGAGAGCTTTATACCATTGGAAAGGGGAGATTCACAGCTTTCCAGTGAGATACCCAGGGTTTGCTTCTAGCTCTTAATTCTCTCAAGACACTGGACTTTAAATTCATGGCATTTTTATGTGTGGAAAAACTATTTTTGGCCGTCTTTCAAATGGTTTTAGATACCTGGGTTTAATCTTTCTCCCCTTCTAAGCCCTGCACAGATAGACTTCTAGTAACGAAGGCATCTGGTTTTACAAGTGGAGGGAAATAAAAAAAATGGTCCCAACACATTTTTTTAAAACTCTCTAAAATGTTCCTAAAATAATGTTCTTGTAAAATATGTAGCATATAGTCTGAGTTAATAGCCTGCCCCTTTACTTTAGGCATACACGTAAGTACCACTGACTTCAATGCTTAAAGTTAAGCAGGTGCTTATGTGCTTTGCTGAATAGGGATGGACTTAGGCACCTGCTTGAATGCTTTGCTGAATTGTACCTGTACAGTGTACATAATAGTGTGATATATAGGTTTCATCTGCACTCATTCAGGTGCATTCGTGCCGGTAAAACTTTATACCACGCTACACAATGTCCTCGTGCTATCTGTCTTTGTCTATCACCATAGCATCTAGCACCATAGATAATATACCGCAAAAATGCATATATATCTGTTTATATTCCAGTTCTACAGTAGTTGAAAATAAATTCACTTGATAAGTGCTGTTATTTTCCAGATTTGTGGTCTAAATATATTCATACCCACAGAGTCTATGAATCCCTTCAGAGCACTACAGTACACTAACCCACGAGCTCATCATTCACGACCCAGCATGCTTGTAAAAAATATTACCCTTCCGAAGTGCCTTCTCTTTCTTTGTCTCAAAACCAAAAACATTTTGATTGTCAAACGTGTTCTTTGTCGAGGGCATCACACACATGCATGTCTGCCTCTTGAAACTCAACCATGCCTCTAGCAGGCAATCTGACAACACAGGCCATGAAATTCCAGCCTAGAAAGATTTCCTGGTAACTCGCTGCCCTCCCAGTGAGAGGAATATCTTTTTTAGCTGCAGAATTTCCATGTTGGAATTAGTTAAAAATTATGAAAAGGACATTCGCGTAGGGCTAGATTGTGGTTTTCCAATCAGCCCTGTGTAAAGAGTGGTTCAGGAGAGGCACAAGGGAATTGGGGATTGTGAGAATTGTGGTCAGAAAGGCAATGTGTTCCCTTTCCCTCCTTGCATTGTGTGTAAAAATCTGTTACTGGCCTTTACCAGCAGCAGAGTACAACCCCACCTCCACCCGTACAACCCCACCTCCACTCTGGGTAAGGGAGCTCTGCCCATTCCTTGCCTACCTGCTTGAGTGTGGACAATAATGGGTGCACAAGTGCCTGCTGACCATACAGAGTCAAGGTCCAGGGAGACTGCATAGGGATGCAGAGACAGGATTCCCACTCCCTCTTAAGCCCCTGTATGACTGCACACCCTAGCCCATAATCTGGCCCTTAAAAAACACTGCAGAATGAGCACTATATGAAATGGGTGGTAGTGACCTACTACTTTTATTCTCACACTGAATTAAGGATAAAATCCTAAATTTTGCTTGTGAATTATGTGATTTCTTCTGTAACTCGTGGACCAGAAGCTGAAACTGTCATATCATCTCCACCAGCTGTATACATTCATAGGAACATCAGAATTGCCATACAGCATACCATGATTCAGAGGAAGGTGCAAGAAACTCTGTAATGGAAAAGCTTGGGATAAACTGTCCCTTTGGGAAGTTTCTTCCTAAGACAAGGCAGTTAGTAATGGGCTTCTGCCCTGAAGCCTGAGAGCTTTTACCAGCAGCTGTCAGAATTGAGGCTGGACTGTTGCTCTTGGGCCAGGTTTCTGGTGGAAGACATGTAGGAGGTCTAGGGCATGGATGTGTTCCTCAGGTTCCCACGAACACCTACTGGGAGGGATATGGCCTAGAGGAATTGTATATTGTAGTCTTCTCCGGATTTGGCATGAGTCCAGAATCTGCTGGTCACATATTCATTTTGGCTCTATAGTAGTTATCAGTGGAGGGGGACATGTAGTGCAGTGTGGGAAGGGATTCTTGATGAAGGAGGGAGATGTGGCACACTGGGTGGATCTTCAGGGATTCTGGCAGCCACAATCAAAAAGGCTACCAGGTTAAACTGATCCATGATTGCAAGTGATCCCAAGTATTTGTGGTCCAGTTTCATTGATTGGACAGGTGGACCGCAGATTTGGGTGGACAGACAAACATTATCCCCTGCCTTGAGGTTCGGGGTCAGCTCATGGTGTCGGTAGAAGTGGCATTTGTTTGCTGTCTTAGCATCTTCTAATCAGTGCCTGAGTTCCTGGTGTACTTGGTGGATGTGTATGGTGAGGTCAGCAACAGTGAGCATGGGTGGATAGAGAGGGATTTTAAGGTGTTACCGAGGGTAGAACCCATAACTGGCAAAGATAGGGGTCTGCTGGATCGTGGTATGCATGGAGTTGTAGGCAAATTCTGCATGGGGAATGAGGGCCAACTAATCATCCTGGTCATAATTTATGAAACAGCATAGATACTGCCCCAGACTCTCTGTCTGACCATTGGTAAGCGGTCAAGGAGCAAGGTTCGATACCCAGGAGGCACAGAAATTCCTGCCAAAAGTGGGAAACAAACTGGGAGACCCAGCCAGATCCTGTGCTTGTGGGCAATCCATGAAGGTGAGAGATGTTGTCTTTGAACAGATGGGCAATTTCCTGGGTGGTGGGGAAACCACGAAACAGTATAAAATGTGCCAACTTTGTCAAGCGTTCCACTACCACTAGAACTGTGGTGTACTGTTGGGCAGGTGATAGGTTCATGATGAAGTCCATCACCATGATGGCACAAGGCTGAGGTGGGGTGGGCAAGGGATGAAGGAGACCAAGTGGTTTCATGGGTAGTGGGGTTGGTCTGGGCACAAAGGTCAGAGGACTGGACATAAGTTGCTTCCGAAGTGCCGAGGGCCAGCCATGAGAAACTCCTTGACACGAGGGCCTAGGTCTTGAATCAAGTGAAGTGACCCACCAGAGGAGCATTGTGCCAGATTCGTAGGACTTGCAACCGGGGTTGACCATCAGGTCTGAAGATGAGCCCCTTCTGATACAGAATTCCTTCATGAATGGTGAAAGTCGAGGCAGTCTGAGTGTTTGCATTGTCTAGAGCTTGGTGGATCTTAACTGCAAAGGGATCACTGGGAAGCAGGTCATGGACAGTGGTTTCAGGATCTTGAATGGTGTCTCTTGGTTAAGTTTGCAATAATCCCCTTTTGGCATCTTCCTTCCCATTCCTGGTCGCAGGGCAGTTGGTCATCACAAAGTCAAATCGTGTGAAGAAGTGGGACCAATGGGCCTGTCACTGATTTAGGTACCAAGCCATCTTCAGGAATTCCAGAATTTTGTGGTCAGTGAGAACATAGGTGGCCAGTGAGGTTCCGCGTACTGCCCCTGCACTCTCAGGCACCACCCCCACAGCTCCCATTGGTTGTGGTTCCCAGCCAATGGGAACTGCGGAGACGGCACTCGGGTCGGGGCAGTGCGCAGAGCCTCCCTGGCCACCCATGGGCCTAGGGGCTGCAGGGAGCTGGCAGCTGCTTCCAGGAGCTGTGCGGAACCAGGACAGGTAGGAAGCCTGCCTTAGCCCCGGGCCCCTGCTGGGAGGGAGAGAGGGAAGGAGGGGGAGGAGTTGATCAGCAGGGCCCACGAACCCCCTGGAGTGCCCTTGCAGACCCCCAGGGGTCCGCAGATCCCCGTTTGAGAAATGCTGCTTTATATCCTTGTTTAGCCTACTCTGAAACTGATGGTGCTGCATGGCCTCATTTCATTCATTCAGCGTCCGTGAAGAGGCAAGGGAATTCAGCTCTGTATTGGGTGCCAACTGATGCCCTTGCTGTAGCATTTGTAGCATAGCTTCAGTGATCCAGGTGTGGTGCGGGTCACCAAAAATAACTGACATGGTCTGAGGAAACAGGAAGGGGCTGAGGGCATGGGATGCTTTGAGCAGCCACTGATCTGCAGCGAGGGCCAGACTTATAAGCAGGATTGCTAAACCAGAAGCCACTATGGACACTCGGTGAGTTCTAAGGAAGTGCCGCTGGGCTCATTGGTTGCCTAGCGGCACAGTTAGTCAGAGCTGGCCAGCAGCTGTTCCTAGTTGGTCTGGTTCCTGACAGTGGGAAGCTCAGGCTGTGGATCCGGTACTTTGAGAGATTGAGGCTGCACTAGTTGACAAAGGTGAAATACCAGAGGCATGGCCAACCATAGCCTCTTTCAGGGAATACTAGTTACGGTACGAGCTGCAAACTTTGACAGATTGTCTTGTCTGGCATCAACAAGAAGAGTGTGTTGCAGGCTGGAAAATAGTGGCCATAGCAGTGTTCCAGACCTGTTCCATCCTCTGACCTGGCACCAGGCTGTGGGGTTGGATTCTGCCCCCTCACTCTCTGCCTAGTTCTCAGCAGGAAGCCTGATTGCTCAGGTGTATAAAAAAGGTTATTTTAAGATATGAGTTGCGTGCCATGCAAATGAAAGTACTTGTCAAATAAATCAAAGGTATTTATTCATACTATGTTGAAAAATACTTCACAGGCCTCACCACGCTCTAATAGTACCTTGCCATTCATCATCTCTAGGTGTATTGACAAAAAGCAATCAAATTAACAGATCCCGTGTTTAAGAATAAGCCAGAAACTTAACAGTCATAATGTATGCAAATATTTTGAAAATTGACACATTTTTCAAACATTACATGTAGGATTTTTTAACATAAGATTTTTTTTCTAAAATATGAATCCTATCGACAGTTATTTAGACCCAAAATGTAGGTCCTTCACTAAAAAGCTTTTATGAAACCTAACATCAGATCTTTGGGTTGTTTCTACACGCATGACCTTTCAGCGGTGGGTAGTTCTGTCTATGTATTTATATGGCCCCCATCACTGCATCTGAGCACCTCACACTCATAAATTAATTTTCTGCTTACCACACCCCTGTGAAATCGGGAGGGGAATGGGGAATTGAGGCACAGGATAGATTAAGTGACTTGCCCAAGGTCACACAGGAAGTCTGTGGCTAAGACAGGAAATTAACCAATGTTCTCTGAATCTCAATCCAGTGCTCTATTTTCTAGATCATCCTTCATACACTAGTGCACTTGCTTTCATGGCTCCCTGATCCTGGGATTGCCAAGCACTAATCTGGTTCTGCAGTGCTGGTTAAAGCCTCAGTCGTGGATGTAGGCACTTCCCAACCACAACTCTTCAATCCCAGATATACCCTCTTCATCAGGGGAAAGAGGAAAGGGGAGAAATAGCCATAGCATTCTAACTCTAGGCCATCCAGAAGTAGTATTCTCTGGATAGCTGGCTTTGTTGGCTTTCTGGTTGCTTTGCTGTAGTGGGGTCAAGAAACTGGTCCTTAATATTTAGAGAAATTCTTTTTGATAACATTAAAGAAATGCAGTGAAAATGGACTTTTGTTTATTAGTGTTAGATTATTTGTATTATGGTTAATTGTTTTATTATGCTAGCACCCAGAGCACTGTCCATACATAGAGGCAGGCACTGACCCTCCTCCTCGGAGCTTATAATTTGCAAAGAGACACCACATCCCTAAGGGTTGTGTCAAGGAATACAATATTGAATCAAGATTATAGGGGTGTGTGTGTGTGTATGTATCAACCATCCCCAACTGCCATTTGCCTGAGCCATTTTCCCCATAATTTCTTGTAGGCATCATGGCAGACATAAGTGTTGAGGACGGATTTGAAAGAGAGGTTAGTGGCCATTCAGGAGGGTGGTGCGGAAGAAAGCATAAAGTGGTTGTGTGAGAAGCTGAAAAATTGGAGGTCATGGCTGGCATAGCTGGTGGAGTGGAACTGGGGATTGGAGGAGATACTGAAATACTGTAACCCAAATATTTCAGTACTTCAGTGCTGGTGTAGGGTGAACTGTACCAGAGACAAAATGAAACTGACTAGTCTAGTTTCATCATTCAGTTAAGTGAGGTGCAAAGAGTACACAAATCACCTAAATGGGGATTTTAAAATTTCTTTCAAAGTTAATGCATTATTAGTAACACAGGTAAGAAATTTGGTATTCTATTTTATATATAGGTTCTTATACCATGCTCATCACCATAATATCTGAGCACCTTGCAGTAGTGCATTAAGTGCCATAACTAACATCCATCATGTTATAGGTGCCAAGTTTCTAATCTTCCAGGGGTGCTCCCCCCGGCTCTGCCCACAGCCTGCCCCCAATCCACCCCTTCCTCTAAGGCTCCACCCCTGCTTGCTTCTTCCCACACCCGCTCCGCCCCTCCCCCTTGCATGCTGTGCCCTCGCTCCTCCCCCCCAGAACCTCCAGACACTGTGAAACAGCTAATCTGCGGCAGGCAGTAGGCGCTGGGAGGGAGGGGGAGGTGCTGATCGTCAGGGTTGCTGGCAGGCAGGAGGCGCTGGGGGAAGAGAGAGTTCTGGTGGGGCTGCTGGTGGGTGCTCAGAACCCACCATTTTTTTCCATGGATGCTCCAGCCCCGGAGCACCCACAGAGTCGGCACCTATGTGTCATCTTATCATCCACTCCCTGAGGACAGAAGTGTATATGATGGAGTGTTTTTGAGTTAGTAGTTTATACATTTGTGTGTGTGTGTGTTTACATTAGAGAAGGCAAAGAAATGCACCTTGCACTTTGAGCAGAAGGTGGTGAGGTTCGGATTGGTCCTGAGTTCCTGGTGCAGTTCATTCCACAGTGATGGACTGGCCCATGAGAAGGTTCTGTCACCTGCGCAGATGCGCTTTACTGTTATCATCGTGTTCCATTGTGCCAGAGGAGCAAAGTTGTCAATCACAGTCCTCATCTCAGCTTCAGGCAGTGTTTTAGGTATCCTGGTCTCAGACCATGGAGCATGTTGAAGATAAGGGCTGAGACTTTGAACTTCACTAGATATTTTATGGGAAGCCAGTTTAGAGAGTAGAGGACAGGTCTGATATACTCCTGATAGTCTGTGTTGCTGAGGAGACTTGCTGTGGCCTTCTGTACTAGTTAGAGTTTCATACCCACCAAAGGCTTCATGCTCAGGTGTATCGTGTTTCTGCAGTCCAGATGGGTGGTGACAAAGTGTGGATTACTGAGGCCAAGTCATCTAGTCTCCTAGCCAGCTTGGTATGGTAGAAAGTGTGATGGCAAGTATATAAAAATATGTTTAGCATGTCAGCAAAAGTTAAATGTCTTTGTAACAATATGTGCACCTGAAGCATACAGTACAAACTCCTCAACTGCATTTCCTCTGTCCATGTGTAGTTGAATTGTTTACTAGATGCAATGTATATGTAAAGATAATATTTATACCAAATCTGTGGCCATAGCTATTACTTAAACACTTATGCTTAATAAAACATTATATAAATGTAAGTGTGTTCTCCTATTATTACTGTACACCAATACAAGTGACATCACTATTTCCATGGTAACTGATGAACTTCAAAGCGGGGAAACAGAGAGACTTTTTTTTAAAAAAGTCCCAAAGCAAATAAAATAAGACAAATATCTGGCATAAACAAAATCTGCACATAGGGGTTGCTATAAAGATTTTATATCCACTTATTTGGGGAGAACTGCAGCCCTCATCAGCCATTATACACCATAAGATAGCAGCATGCAGCAGTTCTGCAGGAATTCCCAAACAAGTGGCAATAGAAACCTCATAGCACCTCACACCATCTCATATTCTCTGTCTGTGGTCCTGATCTTGAGAGGTACTGAAGTTGACAGCAATTGCAGGTGCTAGGCACTTCTCAGGAGCTTGGCTGATATCCATGTGGCGGGCAACTGTAGTGAGTTCTACACATCAGAAGATGATAAATAGCATAAAAGGCACTAGTGAATTATAGTAATGGTCGGCGGGCTGATTCATTTAATAATAAGTACTTTTCAGATTTATTCTGAAGGCCTTTATTTTATTTTTTTTGGCAGACACTTTAATTTGCACAGTGAGCACTCTGTACCTTGAATTAGTTTGTATATACACATAGTGATTTGATTGATTACATGCTTTAAATAAGAAAGTGCATTACCTTGTGCTCCTGTAGTATGTGTTTCTTAAATATCAAACATCAAGGGACTGCAGGACAAGAAGACAGTGGCATTGAAGACATTGATTTGAGCATAAGTATCTCCCAGAGCAGTGTCTTTCGATACAAAAACAATCGAATATGTCAAATGTCTGCTAAAATGTTAATGTTAATGGCCAAGGTCACCTTTAAAGGGATGCACCAGTGCAGCTGTGCACTGTGCCCCAGGCAGGCCTTATTAGCACCTACACTGACAGTGTCCTCACTAACTTTCTCTTAGCTCTGCACTGAAAATTATTCCAGAGGCAACTGCCTCTCCCATCTGAAGCTAAACAGCTCTCCCCCTCCTAGTCAGCCGAGACTCAACTCTAATAAAAATCTTCATTAGTTGTCATCTAAATATCCAGGAGGGCTATGCCAAGCATTGCAGCTGACCCTGGGAAAACTAAAGCAGGTTCTGATTAGAGATGCACCCAGACCACAGCCTTGGGTTGGAACAAGCTTTGACTTAGGGGAGATCTGGATCTGAATGTCAGAGGTCAGGGCCATCTCTAGAACCAAGCCTTGTGTACTCACTGGCAAGCTGGACTGAAATATTGCAGCAGGGTTCTTTGATTGAGCAGCGCTCTGTGACAGAATGTAGATTCCTTGGCAGCTTCAATTGAAGAATTGGGGTTTTTAAATGAATGACACACAGAATGAAAACACAATCAGTACTGTGACCCCTGTTGTTTATTTGGAAGTTAAATTTGACATTTTAATACTTTTAAAAATATTCTCATTTTTCAGTTTGTGTAGATTTTAGTACTGAAAACATATAACTGTATCATACAGATTGCCTGGGAGGAGTTGGGCGGGGGAATACAACCTGTGTTTTTGGCACCTGTGGAGCCGAGGGACTCAGTTTGGGATTCTGGAATCAACCTATTAGCTGGATTTTTCTGCCAAACTGATCTCTAGTGAATAGTGACATTTATAGGTTCTCTGGTTTCAGAGTGAACAACACAATGAGGAGTACGAGGCTGTTCCCAAATCTCACAACTTGGGCTGGTCTTAGGATGAGAACGCTGCATCCGTTTACATTCATTTCAAGTGTTCAAGACTATCTTCAGAACCAGGAGGGCTACAATATTATTTCTAACTGACAGCTTAGCTTTGGAGCACAATTCTGCAGCAAGGATTGGATTTCCCAGTGCATGCTGGGGCTGTGGGGTTGTGGAATACATGTGTATAAAAGGGAAATCCTAAATCCGAGCCAATTTCCCTGACCCACTGCCCTCAGACTTTGGGGAAAGTTGATTTGGTGCCAGATCCAAACTTTGCATGTCATATTGCACCTAATATTGGTAATGAGCGGAGCTCAGCTTTAAATCCAGGATTTAAACTGAGATGCTGTATTATCCTGTATCTGTTCACCAATGATTTGAAGTGGCAGGATTTCCATAGCAGCTACATTATCTGTTGGGGAGGATTCCATATTTCCAAGTCTCTGCCAGCTCAGAGAGTGTGAGACACTAATGACAAGAACTGAACCTGGGTTTCTCACACAGCAGCATGGAGCATTACCAATGGTCCCAAACCAGCCAGATCCTTTAAAAGTTTTTCACTTTTTATTGACATTCCTCTCAGTGAAGCTTCATCTGGGAGGCAGGTGTAAACATGACAACTATGTTCATTGAGCTCACTGGAGTTCTGATAGTCCATGGATACAATACAACTATTTCTGTTGCCAACTAATCATAACTTTGTAAGGGCAGACTACTGAGGCATGATCAGGATACTAAGCTACAGGAATAAGCCATGGCAGACATAACTCCTCTCTAGTGCATAACTGCTCTCCCTGCAATGAAAATGCTTCCACTTCCGCCTGTTTCCCTTCCCTCCTCCAGTATACAGGAAGACAACCACCCGACATGCAGAAAGACAGCTATGACTCCTCCACCCTCCAAATGCGTTCACAGTAAGTGCTGATCCTGAGTGCCAACAGGAAATCCTGGTGGGTGGTGCTGGGACTTTTGGGTGATGATGCGGGTGGGATCAAATATTTTTGTACTGATTATTATTCCGGGACAAGTGGATAGAAACATTTACTCTCCTGAAAGCATTTTTACTAACCCTCTCCTGGAAAGACATGAAAGAATGAACCTTAAAGCATAGGTATCATCTAGTGTAATACGTACTTTTTTCAATAGGTTTGAAAGTGTTGAATATAATTACATAACACTTCAAAAGCTTCTCAAAACTTACAGCAAAGTTCATACCTGTTCTCCAGCTGGTTCCCTCTCCCAGCAGAAACTGAGCAGCCGTTTGAATTCCATGCTGACATCACACACAAATCCTCTCGGTTTCTTCCATTTTCCATAACAAAGAAAAGTGTCAATGACCCAGTGGCCTTAAATAAGCTTCATTATCTTTGATTCTTCTAAGTCTAATATTTTCTCCAATTGGGAAAGTTGTAGCTACTCGTGGTCATAGAAACAAGGAAACCATATGTCAGCAGCAGCTTGGGACTCAAAAAGTCTTTCAGAAGTTGCTGAGATAAGGAATCATGGCTGAGGTACAAATATTAGCATTTCTTTCAGTTGTGTGAAATTCCTGCAAAGTTTTACATAATTAATCTTCAATAACAAAACATTTACAATACAATTTAGTAATTGGGGTGACTCCGAGTTCATTCTGATTTACCATCTTGCTTCGCTTCCCATTGAATTCCAACTCAATTTTAAAAGCCATTTCTCTCAAAGTCCTTGCTTTATACCACCACAAAAAGGGGGCGGCAAGCTTGCAGGTGATGGATAGTCCAATGATTAGTGTGCTAGCTTGCGAGACACCGGTTTGATTCCCTGCTCTCCCATAGACTTCCACTATGACCTTGGGCAAATCACTTAGTGCCTCAGTTCCCCTTTTGTAAAATGGGGATAATAGCATTGTCCTACCTTAAAAGGGTGGTTGAATGCATTCAAGATTGTGAGGCACTCAGGTACTGTGGTAAGGGGGACCACATAAATACCTTAAATAGGTATACAATATTTGTTCTTGCTGTAACAGTTTTTGAGATCGTGAACACTAAAATCAGGGTGGAACTGAATGTATTGGGGGATGGGAGACATAAGCATACTGAGCATAATCATAAAAAAATATACATTTAAATATAGATTTTAATAGGATCTCATGAACTGCCAGGAATGGAATAAACTTGCTATACATTGTTGGAAAGCTGGGATTTTCTGCTTCTATGGTGCAGATAGGGTTGGCTTCTGATTTTGGTAGTCCATGAGATAGCTCATTGTGAAACAGTCACTGTCCTAGCAGACCAGGGATTAAAACTGTCCATCACAGGATATGTGACAGCCTCTCTCTATGGATTTGGTAGCTTCCTCTCCTATCTTCCCATACGCTTGTACATACAAAAACTTTCAGAAGAAAAAGTGAGAGGGATTAATGAAATGTCTGTTGGCCAAATGCTGCTTGCCTTACTTGCACCTGTAACCTTAAGAATTCAGTAGCACCGCTTGCATGAGTACTTGCCTGTCTTGGTAGTTTATGGTGCCTATCACCTTGGCATCTTTGCACAGTAAGGAGAGCAGAATTTCATCCGTGTAGAAGTGTCTGGCCGAGGTCCGTCCCTCGGCGGGACCGTGGGGTATCCCACTGCCTCTTCTAGCTCGCCGTCAGTCGGGGCTCGGCGCTAGTGGGGGACCGCAAACACACGGTTAGGGGCTCGGACCCTTTAAGCTGGGGCTGAGCCAAGAGTTCTAGAGCAGCCCAGGACCTAAGTCAGGGCGGGCCGCACCCAAACAGTCAAGGACTCAGGCCCTCAGGCAGGGGCTGAGTCAGTAGTTCAACAATAGCCCAGGCCCTAGGTCAGGGCAGGACAGCAAACAACCAGTCTAGGACTCAGGCCTTTACGCAGGGACTGAGTCAGCAGTTCAACATCAGGAGGTCCTAGCTTCTCCCGGCCAGGGAAAAGGGGGAGTCTGCCACCCAAGGAGTGGGTGGCAGGGGGGACGCAGGCTCTGGCAGTGTTGCAGCTCAACTGGGGTCGGCTGCCCCCGGGCTACTTCCACACTCCCCCTCGTAGGGTACCTGAGTCGTGGTAGCGTCGCCGGCGGTCTCAAACACCATCGGTTCCTCTGAGTAAGTAGCAGATGGTAGGCTCGGCTCCTCCTCGGGGTAGCTGGAGCGGGGTAGGCTCGGCCAGTCCTCCCCGGGGTAATGAGTGAGGGGTAGGCTCAGCCAGCCTGGTGCGACCTCAGGCCGGCTGCAGCCTTCTATCTCCCCAGAGGGAGCTCGGTCGCAGACATCTGGCCTCTCCGGCAGCTGGTTCCCAACTGAGCTCTGCCGGTGAGCTTTTATACTTCTGGGTCTGTGCCGTGCCTCTGAGGGGCGGGCGCAGGACCCAGTGACTCCGCCCACGTTGGTGTTAGGGGAGGTCTGTCCCTTGGCGGGGCCGTGGGGTATCCCACCACCTCGCTACAATCCTCTAAGAACAAGCTCATTGGCATTGGGCCAAGTATTGTATAATGCTCTTGGGAGCGGGTTTTATTGTTGTTGTCACTTGAGGCTTCAGTGTCTTAAGAGGATAAAAAAAAATCAAATGAGGGTCTAAATAAATAGAATTTCGGATCTTGCATAATATCGTTCAATGGCAACAGCAGGTGTTTGACAGTACTGCAAACTTCCTCAGAATGTGCTCCTGCCAACATGGCTGTGATTCAGTGGAATGATTCAATGACTGCAGGCCGGTATCCTGCCAACCAGCCTTCCAGCAGAAAATTGCAAACACAGCCAGTCCATTAACATTTAAGAGGTGTGTGTTAGTAAGAGGCCTGTGTCCCATTCAGGTAATGGGGGAAACAATCTCTTTTCTTCCAGAGAAATAAAGGCAGGGTATTGTCTATCAATTGCAATGGTATCTCTGAGAAAAGATTCAGCATGCAATTTCTTTGCAGCTCACCCTTTCTACAGGGTGAAAAATGCCTTCTCCCAACCAGGAGCCTTGTTATAATGAGGCTAGGGCTACCCCTCCACTTTCTCTAATCCAAATGAGAGACAGTGTCTTCTGAACTGTGCAAAAATATCAGACACATCATAAGTTTACCAAATGCTGTGGAAAAAACCCTCTCTGCTGTCATTAGAATGCGCTGCACAGGCACCATCTCTCTCAAAGAAACCTTTCAGCTTATATGCTGCAGCTGGACAGCTAAGGAGCCCCACCCTTTTCTGTGTGCACGCACACACACGTATAGGCAGCACCACATACACGCACACTGAAATTGGGGGAGGCTGCCTCACGGCTCAGGGACGCGTGCTGTAGATACAGAACAGGATGATCTCAGTACAGTCATGATCCTTCAGCTGTGTAATCCATTAACCTGGGTTAGAACTATATGAAATGAAATCTCCTTCAAGTAAACATCCAGTTGAGAATGAGACATGCCTGGAACAAGTACAATTTTGTTTAACCTCCTTTTGCTCCATTATTCTTTTGTGTAGCTGAAGGAAAATCGAGACTGGAGCTGAGAAGCAATTCACGGTGCTGCTACTGTAATCTTTGTTACAACACAATGTGCACCTCCTTAACTGTCCACTCTTTTAAACCTTCTGTAATATGAATAATGAGCCACTGCACTTACAGAGACTTTGTTAAATACTTTGCCTTTATCATAGGTGCTGTGTAACCATCTAGGATCAAAACTGACTCCTTTAGAGTTGATTTAAAGCAGGAGGGAATGGCTTAGTGGTCTAAGTACACATTTGTGATAATTAGACTCCCTGGAGTGATGGGTTCACATCCTAGCAGGAGTGACTCATCCTTTTGAGATAGATAAATCAAGTTTACTGTATTTGGGTCTTTTGGACAAGACTTTCAAAACCAAGGAGGGACCAAATTCATGGGAGTTTCACTCTCCTAATCTGGGGCTGAATTGTGCACTGCAGTTCTGCCTCCTGTACATGGAACTTGAAGACCTCAAAGCATTTTATATAAAAAGTGACTGCTTGCCCCAGTGCCCTTGGGTAAAACAGTCCCATCACTGTCACGCAGCATCTTGTGCTCCTGCCTGCCAATCTTCTCCCCAGATGTAGCTGCATTGGAGCAGTGAAATGATTCCAGTGTGCGTCGGGGATAGCCTGTAAAGGACTGGGGTTGAAAAGCACTGTGTACATGTGTCATGTTGCTAACAACAACCATCAGCCCTTCATTTTTAATTGCTTTTTCAAAATGAATATTTCTACCATGCTTTGATATGGCTGCAGTTTAGAGCTCACGCTGGGCGGGTTGTGTGTCAGACTGGCACTTCCAGCTGTGCCCTCATGCAGCCACATACTGGCATTGATGGTCTGTATCTGCCTCCCTAGAGAGCACTGCTGCTCTTCCATTAGGTTCTAGCTCTTTCAGTAACAGAGCAACCTACCAGGCTGATAGAAAGAGGCCCTATATGCAACGTGCCTGGGAGCTGGATCACAGACCGCAAGGAATGGGGCTGACTGATCGAAGGGCCTGTCCCCAGGATGCCACCTTGGCATATGGGCAGTTCAGGAGGAGGGTGGCTGGCTTCCAAAGCCCATGACAGGGAGCCTTCCCTAGAGCACTAGAGGAGGCAAGAGAGTAGAGTGAAGGAGACTGGGTTGGCAGGGATAGGCAGATGAGGTAAGGAAAGCGAGCTGTGCAGCAGCTAGCAGGGGGTTGGAGAGGGGCGTTGGGGGGGCAGGCAGAGACGGGAAGGTAATTGAGAGAGGGGGTGGGAAGAGGAAACAAAGAGGTGCGAAAATAAATATGGGGGAGAAAAAAGACATGTAAAGTGTGGGGATAAAAGGAAAGAGAGGGGGAGGAGATAAAAAGGGAATAAAGAAATTCCACAGACAAGAAAAAACATTCTGACCCTGAAGGTTAGTAAATGTTACATTTATTCATGTATCTCCATTTTGTTTTCCCAACTGAAAAAATCGGGGAGCTGAATCGTGGAGGATGGCCTGTCTGCAGCCCTGGGGGAAGGGGCTCTGGGTCTGACCACATGATGGAGAGGGGAAGAGCAGACCATACCAGCTCATCTATTGTTTCAACCTGAGCACCATATACATAACTCTTCACCAATAAGCTAGCTTTCTTCTTGCACAGAAAATATTTGAAAAGGGGGGAGGGGAATGGGGAAAGGCACAAGTGAATAGCAGTGGAGCATGGCTAGCTAACTGCAGTTCCATGTAATCCTTTCACAGTCGGTATCATTACTGTATATATTTCCAGCCCAATTCGTCTATTTTTTCCGGCCTCCTGTCTTTGCAGCTGCCTCCTCTTCTCCCCTTCCTGATGGCTGAAAATCTCTGCTTATCACCCATTTTCATACTGTGTTTCGTCTGCCTCTTTGTGTTCATCTCTGTACAGTTTCTTGGCTGTATATGTATGGCAGCCTCTTACTTCCCAGACATTGTGAGCGATTCTACTGTGTGAGCTGCTTCTTTTAGTGAGACAGTGCAACCTTTTGTCTTCTTTTCATTCCAGATGATGTAATTTCACACGTGTTCAGACTCAGGACCTGCTTTTCAAACTAAGTGGCCAAAATGGATATTCTATTGTTTTATGAGGCAGTGAGATTAATATGATTATTTATTTATTATACACTTTTTTGTACAAATGGAGCCACTGCATGAATTTTTCATGGAAACTCATAAAAACACCAACCCCCCCCCCCGGAAAGGATTTATGCTCTTTGGGGAGTTTCCCCAAATTCTTGTGTTTTTTAATTGATGCCCATCATGTAAGACGTGCTCCTGATTTCACGAAAACACACAGATCTGTCAGTCTTTCTTCTCCCAAGAGAAACTCTCTCGTTGTCCCTCTCTGCCCAGCTATAATCTCCACAAAGACAGACTTCAAACAGCTAAGCCTCCTCCCATTGTATCGGGTCTATAAGTAGTGCACCACTTTATGCTCACATTTAACAGGTTTCAAGCTTCAGTGATAAATTGGCAACATTTTGCTCATGACAGCTGTTTGACAGCCTTTGAAAATGGATAAAAAATGGAAAATTATCCTTCAGAGGAAACATACCCTTCTCTTTATAACTCAAGCTGTGACATGGCATGAATGAAATAACACACTTATTACATTCTAGGCACTGAACGTAAAATGCACTGCCTTCCACTATTCCACTTGATTTGATAATCTAGTACAATTTAGGCCCCTAATAAATTAAATTGTTCGGAAACTTGGTTTGCTGCCTAAAATCTGTGCAAGCCTGTGCTGTTTAATTATGTCTTTCTTTCTTCCAGTGTTTTATCTTCAGGATAAATAATTCAGCCTAATAAACCCTGTGATCTGTGGGGTTAATTGACACCCACAGTAATTCTCGACTTGTGAACAGCACCCATATTTGTATATCTTTCATCAAGTTCTGCAGTCGTACTTAATTTCCCTTCTTTAGTCTTGACTTGCCAATCAGGTTCATTATGTTGCAAAAACGCCTGATTGTTTCAAACGTCAGTCCTATTCCTGAGCATACAAATGCCTAGGTTAAAGTGTTCTCTCTCTCTCTCTCAAGTGACTATAGTGCTAATCTCTACGAAATCATAGGGAAGCTGGGCCTGGAATGAAAAATAAAATATTTGTCAAAAAATGGGATTGAACAATATCATGAAAAAATCATTGAATAAATTATCTGTAGACATATTTGTAGACAAGAAGCCCAGTTCTGTAGCTGGATGAATAGTTTGTTTTTAGTTATTAAATAATTGATTTGAAAAAATTCTGAACTTCATTGACTATATTAATTGAACAGTATTTGATCAGCTGTACTCCAATATTCTTTGTAAAGCTCTTTGTTCTATAGCTCGCTCTCTCTCTCTGTTCTAAGGCTAACACACTGTACATATTGGGCATCAATAAAACACCAGAATCACCCCTGTTATAACAGAAGCACCTGTTGTAACCTTCAGATGGTTTACCTCCCAGGACTAGTGTGCTAATGTTGTATTTTGGACAGATGCTGAAATGTTATGCAAGGCTGATAGCTGCATCTTGGCTCAAACACAACATTGCGATGACTCATACATTTTATTAATTTATAAGAGCAGTGTTCCTTGAAATCCTAATCTAAAGACCACAGTCCTGCTCTCTGAAAGAGAACATATCCTTGAAGTCAATAAAAGCAATAGGACTGTATACAGAATACAGAATCACCAGCTCATTACTTTTGTTCTTTCAGGTCTTGCAAGATTTCTTTTTCTTGTGTTTTACAGGAGGGATTTCAGGAATCCAAAAGTCAAGCAGCACAAATCTGACTACAGGATATTTTGCAAAACAATAACAATCAGCAGCAAATGAAAAGGGGGTTGAACAATGAGTATGTTAAGAAAGAGCAGTAAAAACTCCAGGGCTAGGTAATTATACACTAGAGTCTTACTCCAACCCAGACTAACCACAAACATAGCGTTCTTGAATTCAGAACTAGGCAGGGCCGTCCAGAGAGGGAAGCAAGTGGGGCAATTTGCCCCAGGCCGTGGGTCCCACAGGGGCCCCAACGAGAATATAGTATTCTATAATATTGCAACTTTTTTTTATGGAAGGAGTCCCCAAAATTGCTTTGCCCCAGGCCCCCTGAATCCTCTGGGTGGCCCTGGAACTAGGGTATATTCAGATCTATAGTTTTGTTTGCAAAATGGCCCCTTAATGGGATGGAAGTCTTATGTGCACTGGCCAACAACTCACTGGAGGAAACAAGAGGATGTTAAAGGTCATGTGGGCATCAGTGTATTTCCTTTTCCAGTTGAATTGGAAAGGTGGTTGCATGTAAATATTTAAAACTTCCTGGCCATTGAAATTTGAATGTATTTTTAACTTCCCATTGACTAATCTATATAGGTATATGGGTGTGTGTTGGCTTTCCTAGACAAAGAAAAAAAAAGATCAGATGTCCCTATGATATCTTAACCTATAGTGAAGGTCTTTTGTAGTTCTTTTGTTGTTGAAAATTCCAGCTTTATCATTGTTTTCTCTTCTACCATGTCCTTTACTTCACCATTTATACTGTAGCTGAGGCTACAGCTCTGAGCCCAAGAGCAGACTCTTAGACTGTATTAGCAAAGCCATGCTCAAAACTGACGTAGAGCATCACCATCATTTCATGGATCAAAAGAGCTAAGGAATTATGACATTCCCACCAAATGTTCAAGCTTTGATTTTTGAATGTGTGTTGTGGCATAGTTAAAAAAAAACCAGAATCAGCAACATGGATATGTAAAGCAGTCTACGTACTTTTAAAGCTACACTTTGGCTACCTCAGACTGTGAAGCTGTTCGATCTCACAAGCTGAACAGAGTTGGGCTGAGTCAGAATTTAGATGGGACACATTGGAGGGAAAAGCCTTGGTGCTGCAGGAAGTAGTGTTGTTTAGTCAGTAGGTGTCTCTCTTCCCCCCCGAGTCAATAGTGACCCAGTATTTTAGGAGCACTGGGTGCTGGAGGGTGCTAAATTTCAGATAAGACATACAACCAAAGTCCTGGTGACCCCTTATGGTCATTCACCACATGGACCATGAGACACAGCTTACTTTTTCTTAGTAAATTTCTGAGGTAAATTGGGACCCTTGTCCCCCAGCACTAGTAGTGATTCCCTATTGTACAGTTCCTTCCTCCTCCTTCCTTCCTTCCTCTCTAGCCCTTTCTTCACCACCACTATTGACATCTAAAGGGCGTCACTCTTCCCACAATGTGCTGTCTGCTCTTCCACAGGCAACACAAGGGCCACCTTGCTCTCTTCTGGGAAATTCCTTCCTGTGCATACTGCTGCAGGTGCTTGCCAACCATCCCCTGCTGCTTCCTGAACTCGGGTGAGGAGCTGGCATTTGCAGGAGGCAGCTGTCCACTAAAGGAGCTAGCAGGTCAAGAGGGATTGATCCCTGGCAAAGGAGAAGTGGAGCAAATCAGGGCTCAAATCAACCTCAGGTGCCCTTACCCTCCTCTCAGCAGCCACAGAAGTTTCCTGCTCTTTGACAGTGCATCCCTTGTTAGTTTTGATTCAGCCCTGGAAATTATCCATGCTTTAGAGGACATCCCCTTAAGCACTGGCCAGTTTCCTATGAGTTAAATATTCCCAGGCACTTCTATAGGTTTAGGGCATTAGCCAAAGCATCCTGGCCATTGTTCTAACTTGAATAACTACATTCTATCTATCCCCATCAGTTTCCACTGGATATGGCATTCATTGCTGTGAAGTGTGGCTGTACACAGTTAAACAGTTGCAGCCTCTCATGGCAGGGCTGGCTGAATTGCAATGATGGGCAAAGCTATTCTTGCATATCTGAAGTCTATGCAGTTAGTAAAGTTTGTAAAGAACTTTCATCTATGTCTATTTGAAAGGCCCTCCCAACATAAGCCCTTGGGCACTGTCATAAATACATACAGTAGTTTAAAATCGGAGCCTGGAATCGGAGCCTGGAAGCGTTGTGAGCCTGACCCTCGGTAGGAAATGTTGCAAAACCTTCCTCTTTGAGGAAGTCTTTCCACCCTAAGTGTTGCTCACAATATGAAAAACCCCTCCACTCCCAACTTTCTAACCACTCCTTGTTCCCTCCAGCCAACAAATAAAATAATACAAAACATCAAAATTAAAAATAGATAGAAGCTCCTAAGAGGGGAGGGGTGGCTCAGTGGTTTGAGCATTGGCCTGCTAAACCCAGGGTTGTGAGTTCAATCCTTGAGGGTGCCATTTAGGGATCTGGGGCAAAAATCAGTATTTGGTCCTGCTAGTAAAGACAGGGGTGGCTGGACTTGATGACCTTTCAAGGTCCTTTCCAGTTCTAGGAGATTGGTATATCTCCAATTATTATTACCCCAACCACAGTTTTGTTCCCAAACAAGGACAAATGCCAGAAACTCCATGAAAACCACTAGGGACACTCGGATACTACGGTGATGGGCAGCAATATAAAATCGTAAGACAGATAGTTCATGATGGGATGGAAGTTAATGCTAGCTTCTTGTGTTACACGTTTGTATGTGAAATCTGTTTCTATCACAGCTTTTAAAAGTAATGATACTTTCCTGTTCCCTTGGATAACATAGCAGTCTGTCTGCCATCAGTATGCATATGTTGACTGAGACTGTCAAAGCCTCTAAGGGGTTTAGCCATCCATTTCGCAGTAAAGATGAATTGGAATCAGTCAACCAAATCCCCTGGGGGCAGGGGAGTTGAAAATCTTAATGGCTGTGCTCGATTTACAGCAGTGCTGAGCACTTACGAGTCTCACTGAAATCAGTTGGACCTGTGAGTGCTCTGCTTCTCTGAAAATCAGACGTACCATATGTGTGTGTACACACACACACACACACACCAGGGCCGGCTCCAGGCACCAGCGAAGGAAGCAGGTGCCTGGGGTGGCCAATAGAAAGGGGCAGGACGTCCGTCCATTGTTGGGGCAGCACATCTGGGTCTGCGACGGCACTTCAGCGGTGGCAACTCAATTGCTCCACTTCAGTCTTGGCGGCACTTCGGCGGCAGGTCAATCGCTCCACTTCAGACTTCGGTGGCAGGTCACTTGCTCTGGTTCGGTCTTCAGCGGCGGGTCCTTCACTCGCTCTCTTCATCTTTGGCGGCACTTCGGCGGCAGCTCAATTGGTTTGTTTTTTTTCTTCACCACTTAGGGTGGCAAAAAAGCTGGAGCCAGCCCACACACACACACACACACACACACACACACACACACACACACACACACACACACACACACACACACACACACACTATGTTATTATTGGCAACAAAGAGTCACGTGACACCTTAAAGATTAACAGATGTATTGAAGCATAAGCTTTCGTGGGTGAATACCCACTTCATCAGATGCATGTTATTATTTGTTTCCAGGAGACCTCATAATGTGCTATGCACTGTACAAACACAAAAGAAGGCACAGTCCCTGCCTTGAAGAACTTAAACTAAAAATGCAAACAGACAGAGCAGAGGAAACAGTTACAACATAAAAGTAAAGTGCTCAGGGGATGATTGGTCACGATCTGATCATTCAGAATGATTGTATTACTTTTACCATATTTTTATTTTTATGTAAAGATAGAGCTGCCCTTGTTGTATCAACTAGTTAATCTTCTGTAGACAACATAGTAGAAGTATGTCTTCAACAGGTACTTGAATGCAGAGAAGGGTGTGGACTTGCAGCCCAGCTCAGGAGGAGGTATTCCACCTATAAGGAGTGATATGGAGCATAGACATATTTATGGGATATGTAGACAAACAGATGTTGAGGCTTGTGTCATTAGTGAAGCAGGGCATGCGAAAAGAGAGCACAGTCGATAAGTATATGCACATACGTATGCACCTGTCTTTTTCTTTTCCTGATTTTTTATTGTTATTAAAAAGAAATCCACTCCAACAACCAGTAATAAGGTTTTCTTCTTCTGAATGACCCACGGTTTGGTGCTGCTTAAAATCATGAGAGCTGCATCCTTCTCTGAAGCCCCACTACTCCTGAGTGGCTATTTTCTGCTTTTATAAATGGAAACAGGTAAACTAGTTAGACAAATTTTAAGGGTGTGGGGATAAAATCTCTCTTAATAGGAAACAGTGCAGTGAAAGCAACCTTTTTAAGACACAAAGAGAGACAGGTCAAAACACAGTTTTCTGTGGGCTTTTACTCATCTAATACTTTTCCTTCAATTTTTTTTTACTCCTTTTGTAACAGTGCTGTACACTGAGAAACTGCAGAATTATAGAGGTTAGAGATGGAAAAGACCTATTAGATCATCCATTCCATCTCTCTGCCAGTGTGGTATTGTTCCCTCTGGTACATTTTCTAGTGTTTTGCCCAGTCAAGTTTTAAAAATCATAAGTGATTGGACTCCCTCCATTTCCCTTGGGAGACTGTTCTACAGCTAAACACCTCTTGAAAGTTTTTCCTGATATTCAGCCTACATTTTCACATTTGTAATATGAGTCCATTTGTCCTACTTGGTAGTTATACCTCCATGTATCACTCTAAATTATGCCTCTTCCTTCTTGGAGTCTACACCTTTCAAGTATATAAACACACTGTTAGCATGTACTGCCATGAGTTTTGTTATATATATTGAGCTTTTTAAAGCTTCCCTTATAAATCCGTCCCTCCAGATACCTAATCATTTTTGTTGCTCTTCTCAGAACTTTTTTCCAGTTTGTTGTAGCAGACTAGAACTGAACGTAATATTCCAGCTATGTTTGTTCTGGAACTACATAGTGGGTAGACTTGCCTCTTCTGAGTCATGTCAAAGTGACCATATCCTAAAATTGCATTAGCGTTCTTAATTATATTGTATTACACATCCATATAATTTGCAGTCCACTGTTACCACTAAGTCTTTCTCAGTAATTTCTGCTAGCAGTTTCTCATTGAGTACATGGGGCTTGGATTATTTTTCCTTAGGTATATTTGCATATTTCTAAGTGTAAACATATTTTGTTGTTTTTCTGTCAATGTTACTAATCTCAGTAGGTCATTTTGTATTATTTCGGTATCTTGATTTATGGTTGCACCTCCTCCCAATTTAGAATCATCGGTGTCATTCATGGGCTGCTTATTTCCTCTTACAGGTCATTAGTGAAGACATTAAATCAAAGTGGTCCTCACACTGAGACCACTGCCTGCAGCCGACTCTGAATATTCTTGTTTGGTTGCCTAACCCTTCCCCTGTCCATATTTCTGGTTTAGATTTTCTTTTATCCTGAGATGTGGTGTAGGAGACATCATTTTGTTCTATAAAATGGTGTCCTCCATGCAGTGTGACCTCACACGTATGGCGCATGCAAGGTCCCACTGGGCGGAGGATATCATTTTGTTCCTCATGCACATTAAGGGGCCAGATGTAGAGGCAACATGGAAGGGCACACAGGGTCATGTGTTCACCCACCCCACCCCGAGTTGCTGCTTGGCTTGTACTGAGCATGCTCACACAGACTGAACACGTTCAGTAACATTTGCTGAAGCCACTTCCCTCAGTCTGCCCCCCCCCACTATCAGCAGGTACGGGTTATCTCTGGCCAGATGGACTTGTCTTCCAGACTGGACCCAACTGGACAACACAAAGCCAGTTGGGTATGCAATGCATACATAGATCACACACCACTGGCATACATGGGAAGCCGTGTCTCCAGTCTGCTCAATGTCACTACCAGGCTGAGGGGGATTCATATTACCTAGTAGTTCTGACAGGCTGCCTCCACTCCTGCTCCAACTGACCCTTGCTCCTGCTTCCTCTCCAGATTCGGCCTACTCCTACTCTAGCCTGTGCCCGTTTCCATGCTAGCCAAGCCCTGCTTCAGACTGCAGCTGTTCCTGACTCAGCTACCCACTGATGATTCTGAGACACATCAAATTGTTGTGGTTGTCCTTTGTGATGATGGTTTTATGTCTTGTGAATACGGTTGTGGCTAAAAAGACCGATGTGGAAGTGGCAGTCCTTTCTGCAGGAAGTGCATAGGTGGCTCAGTGCAGAGGAAGGGATTACAGTCTGTGCCTGCTGCATCTGCCATTGTTTATGACTCATCCTCTGTGCCTCAAGATCCATCGGACAGTTAATCTCAAACAAGATGACCCCATTATTGACTACTGCTTGCTAGCGGGATCTAGCGGTTGCTGATGCCTCTGAGCTGTCAACATCAGTGTTACACTGTTTCACATTATGCTTCAGTGTGTCCTTGAAGTGTTTCTTCTGGCTGCCTTGTGAGTGGTTGCCCACTTTCAGTTTGAGAACGCCAATGCAGTTGCTGTATGGCAAACATCAACATGTGACCAGCCCTGCATAACTGTGATGCAATAAGTATGGCTTCAGTCCCCTACGTTCCAGAATCGCATTATTGGTAACTTTATCAGGCCATTTGATACAGAATATGCAATGCAGATGTCGTAAATGGAACATACCTAAAAGCTTAACATGATGCCTGTAGCAGGTCCAGGTCTCACACTCATACACTCACAATTGCTTTATAGACTTTTAACTTGGTTTGAAGCTTAATACCATGTCACTGCCAGACTCTGCCTGATAGTCTGCCAAATGATGAACTAGCTTTGTTGATATGACTTGTCAGCTCCTTGTCTATAGTAACATCACTCAGTGACATATTACCAAGCTAGCAGACATCTGAACAGCATTCAGCTGTATCTTGCTGATGTTGAGTTTTGCTTTCATGTAGGGTTTCTCTGACCTCTGTCTTTTTCAGATTGATTGTCAGCCCATACTGTTCTGCAGACTCTGTGAATCTGTCCATAATCAATTTTATCTCTTCTAGAGTATTTGCCTCTAGACCACAGTCATCAGCATCCAGCAGCTCAGGAACAATTGCCTTGAAGACCTTCTTGGAAGATTGCAGCCTGTTCAGATTAAATAATTAAGGGTAATTATTTGATTAATTTGGTTGTAAAACAAGGAAAAATACAAATCTTAATTAGTTACATATCAATAGCTATCAGCTAGAGCTGGTCAGAAAAACTTCAGTGAAACCATTTTCCATTGGAGAATGCAGCGCCATTGAAGTCAAAATGCGTTGTAAAATCATGTTGATTTTTCCAAAATTTCATTTTGGATGTGGCCCCTCCCCTGAGCTGTGGCTTAAGTCTCCTCCCTTCTCTCTCCGGGGTGCTTGCTATCACCAGTATTTGGAAAGGCTTCTCCCTTCTTCTCATGTGGGTTGGGACTTGGGTTCTTTTCTGGTGCCTCCAGCCCTGGCATATCCTTCCTGTGCCATATACACAGGGGTGCTGTCCCTTGAGAAAATTAATATTACTAGCTGACAAGGGGCATAAAGCCCCGTATACAGGAACAGTAGAGTAAATAACTCCCAGCAAAGGCATGACACACCTAAAATAATACTGTAACAAAGGGGGTGACTTTTCAGGGAACAGGAAAATAGGCTCTGGGTAAGTGAAGGGTTAAGGTTAACTAATACATTTATAAATAATCTAGTTCTCCACTTCTTAACACTCAACAACCCTCCAACCCCCAACTCCCCAAGATATTTGATAGGTTGAGGTTTCAAGTGGAGTGTCATAGCACTCTGGCATTGGCTGACTTAAATAAAAGTCCCTTTACTTTCTCTTCACCCTCTATGGGGGAGGGTGTTCTCCTGACTCCAACCAGGCTTACGGGTTCCTGGTCTGAGATCCTCCTGGGGTTTTGGCTGGCTCTTGGTAGCCATTGCCAGATTGGGGGTCTCTAGGCTGAATGCTGGTCACGGCAGTGCTGGAACCGCCTGATCTATGCAGCTCTATCTTTCAGCTGTGCAAAACTCCTTTAGGGGGGAGTGGGAGTTTGGCAGGGACTCCCTGAACCGTGCTGTTTCTTTCTCAGCTTCCAAATGAAAATCTGAAAGTAAACCTTCTCTGCTTAAAGTTAGGCTGTCCCCTTGCTGGGGTGGGGTGGGGGTTCGAGTTCCTTTTGTTCCCATCCCTAAACATCCTAGGAAATGACATTAGAGGGCTCTGGTGGCCATTATAGTTTTAGGGCCCCCTACAAGTTCAGTATGGAGTTCCAGGAGCTGGCAACCGCCACATGGGGGTTACACAGAGTTCTGACAATGTCAAACGATCCCATTTTGGCATTTTCGAAATGAAGCATTTCAATTTGTGTTTTGAAATGTCTGTCTCAAATCTGTTTTTGCTCATTTTGTATTTTATATTGTCATGTAAAATAAAAAACAAAATGGAAACTAAACAGTTTTGTCAAAACAAAGTGTTTCCATCAACCCAGAATGATTTCCTTGTTGTGGAGAATTTAAAAATGTACAGGTTTAATTGCTAATTGGAACAAAGACAAATACTGAAATCCTGAAATCCTTCATGAAATGGAATTTCTGCCCTCTGCACTGCTCTAATTTTATCAACACATTAATCTTCAATTTCTCTGCATCACAGAGGAATTCAGCATAACCCCTAAGGGACAGTCCCTGGAGTGTAGTAGCTATTTCACACTTGAGGTTAAACACCAGAAAATGACACTGAAGATTTTTCTGCCTGTATAGCAGAACAGCTGCAGTTCTGTGACCCTGATATTGGTAAAGATTGTGCAACTGTCCACACCAGTCCTATAATGACTCAGACTTTGCTTTTTCAAGATGAGCTGTCAACTATTTGTCCTCATAAGACTCTCATTAACAAGTGCAGTAAGAGGCATAAGCAAAACTGGTTTGATGTTAGGGGTTTGCCTCGTACAACCTAATTTCCAGGGTAAAATTCACAGTCTCTTCTTGCAACAAGGTTGCCATCAGGCTCATTTCTGTCTCTATCCCATCCGTCCATGTATCAGCTTCTAGGAATCAAACACTTTCATTCCTGGCCCCAGAGTGCTTCCATGGAGGGGACTATTTGTAGAAGGCCTTGATGCTGGAAAGAAATCTAAAGCTTGATTGACATTTGCAAAAGAACGTTGAAAGGGTTTTCAAATGATATCCTGGCACATAACAAAATTAGAGCGTTTCTAATAAAAACTGACAATGGGACTTTAAATAACAAATCCTTTTAAAGCCCCTCCAAAGAGACAGAAATTAACCACATGCAAACATGCAGTTCCCTTTTAAACAAAAGGCATGAGGAAAAGCTTTTCAAGTATCTTTATCCCCTCTTCTCTTCTCTCTTTCACGCTGTCTCTCTTTGTCTCTCTCATACATACTCCCTTGTGTCACAAGGAAAGGCTCTTGGTCCCTTTATCTTTTTTATATTCTGTTTCATAGTGGGTTAAAGTTACAATAGACTAATTTGATCATTCTGGTTTAATAGTGACTTTTTTCAAACATTAAAAAAATATATTAGTGCCATTAAAATAGTTTTATGCAATAGCAGTTTTTTTTCCCTGCATGGCAAGTGTGCCCACCCCAGACAGCTGGTTTCAGTGGGAACAATAAAGAACTCATGATGCTGTTCGGCATATCCATCCTTTCCCTATAACCATGTAAAACAAGTCCCTGAGCTGCTGCAGATGACTAGAACTGTCAGCCAGAGTCAGAACTTGATTTGTGTTGCATCTTATTTGTTACCCTGATTTACTAATTTCTAACATGGCCAGGAAGTATGGTCCAGAGGATAGAGCACTGGACTGAGATTCAGGAGGCTACTGACCTGCTGTGTGACTTTTGGGCAAATCACTTCACCATTCTGTGCCTCTGTTTCCCTTCACACGCTTTGTCTGTCTAGATTATCTCAACTCTTTGGGCCAACAAGTGTCTCTTACTATACGTTTTTACAGCACCTATTACAATGAGGCCCTGACTTCTGCTATGGCCTTTAGACACCAGAGGAGTACAAATAATATCAAGCCATTTTAAAACTATCTATTCTCAAACCTTTAGACTTATTTTAAACCAATAAGACTGTTGGGAAAAATCTCAGGAAGGAACTTGCTCAGATCTGAATTGAGATGTCATGTGTACACCACAGCTCTCCTCAATCCCTGTTTGCATCTTGAATTCAACCCAACAATCCACATTCATATCCCTGATGTTTTACTATTAACAACTTGGGGCCCAGTTCTGATCTCACTTACACTGGCTTCAAACTCACCTGACTTCGGTGTTGCTATTTCAGATTTTTGCTGATGTGACTGAAAGCAGAATCAGACACTTTAGAATGTTCAGGGCCCTTAGTCATTCAGAAGCTTGCATCTTGTCTTCATCACTTTGGTAAAAGTGGCCCAGGCTGGAGAATGAAGCTACCTCCAAACAGTGGTTCCAGGTAATGAAGTTTTGAGTCATGGAGGATCATAGTGGGTATTAGGAATACATTTTTTTAAAACATCTTGGCTGCTTTTGGGGCACCTTTGCAAAGTTTGTCTGCTGTCTCAAATCCACTCTGTTCTTTCTTTCACCCAGTGCGGGCTGCCTCTGGATGGTAGAAATGGCCTGCTGAACCTGCCTTCCAGCTCCATAAGGAGCGCAGCCAGTGTGCTGCTCACTCACCATTAGCCCAGAGGAAAAAACCTTCGGCCCTCACATAACTCAGGTCACTGCAAAGACGCATGCCAACCTGCCAGCCACATTTGTTATTCTGGCATAACATGCAGCATTGTATGCCTTGCAAATTAGCTATGAGCCATTTCCCGTTTTACTCATTCATCTTCTACTTCTGTTGCGTGGTCCAAGATAGATGCCAAGTACATCATTTTACTGTACTGTACTCAGATCGTGCTCTGAGTTTGTAGGGGATGAGACAGGGATTTTAACTGGATTAAAGATCAAGGATCAGTTTCTCACATCATTCTTGCCATATCATCCTGCTGCCTGGAGTTATTATATCTATAGACTGCTGCAGCTGAAATATACGGGGCAAAATGTATACGATTTAAGTCAATGAGGACACAGCAGGGATGGCTTTAGCCCAAGGAGTTATGCAAAACGTATTTATAACACTTCAAATTCATATTTTTCTTTTCTGTTTTGAGAAAAACATTGATACAGCCAAGTTGCAAATTTAAACAAAAGAATGAGAAAATACAAATTTCAGGTTCTGATAGCAATGCATGACAGCTACAGGTTTGGCCCATTTTTTTTACTACAAAATATATTACTTTAATATGCATTGTGTCTAATCCTGCAGTTCTGTGGTGGTCAAAATGCCCAGTGAAGTCAATGGGAATTTTTCTGAACCCATAATAAGAAGCCAGCAATGCTCAGAGAGTGGTGATAGGTAACTGCTCATCCTCCCCAAGGGGCTTCACCTACGAGGTCCCACAAGGATCTATAGTCTCTCTGCTTCTCATGAATATCTACATGAGGCCACTTGGAGAAGTAGTGAGACATTATGGGCTTACCTGCCAACAGTATGCAAATGGTACTCAGCTGTATATCTCATTCCCAACTAATGCACCCACCAACACTATTAAAATGTCAGAATGCCTACAAGAAATGAACTCTTGGAAGAAGAGCAGCTGGTTTAAACTGAACTGTGGCAAGACTGAAGTGATGCTGGTCAGAAAAGGGAAATGCTTCAAAGACCTGGACAAAACATTGTCTCAGTTTGTCTCTACCTACCACTGAAGTCCCCATTTGTCAAAGTGGTGCAAACCTTGGACTCCTGTTTGATGCCTTACTAAGCTTGAATGATCAGGTAGCATCAGTTTCCAAAAATGCCTTCTCCAGCTCGTTAGGAAAAATTGTCCTTTTCTCCTGGACAATGAACTGACCACAGTAATCCATGTATTTGTCAGCTCCAGGGTGGATAACTGCAACTCATTGGATCTGAATCTGAATGTGAAGATGATGCATGGGCTCCAGCTGGTACAGAATGCAGTGGCTCACCTTCTTCATGTCTTAGGCTACTATGAGCACATAAATTAATGGATCAAGCCCCAGCTACACCAAAGACTGAATTTTGATCTATGAACCACCATAATGGCTGGGCTCCTCTGAAACAATGCAGATCACAAAGCATGTTAGAGCTAGGGACAAAGCATCTCTGTCAAGGGGGTCTGGCTAAGGAACATCTTCCAGGGTGGACGTCAGGCAAATCCAGAATCTGATCATCTTAACAAAATAATGCAAAACCTTGGACTTTGAGAGAAACTTCCCACCATATATGATGCTCACAATACAAACCCCCTCGACTATTGCCAACTCCCTACCAATATCCCGCTAAACAAACTTAAACAAAACCCTTCCCCAAGCAGAGTTTTGACCCTAAAAAGAAAGGGAGAAGTGCCAGAGTCTCCAGGCAGTCCACTAGGGACTTTACTATTGCTACTGATTTTCCATACTATTAATTTTCAGACACTATGGTGATGAGTGGCCGTATAAAACCCTAAAACAGATAAATAGATATTCATAGATTCATAGATTCTAGGGCTGGAAGGGACCTCGAGAGGTCATTGAGTCCAGTCCCCTGCCTTCATGGCAGGACCAAATACTGTCTAGACCATCCCTGATAGACCTTTATCTAACCTACTCTATTCACTGAGTGAATATTGCTATTGGAATCAAATGATTTGCATTTCCTGATGTGTTAAAATTTCTTGCTTCCTTAGTATTGTCTTAACCACAGACTTAGGCTTTTGCACGTAATATATTTTTATGCATTATGTGTACTAGGCCACATCTTGGCCCATGCTCAATTCCCTTTGCACACGTATGGCAATGCAAAAGGACCGTTAACCTGTTGAGGGGGAATTACTGGCTGGCGTAGACCCAGACTGTTCTTCTCCACCTCCTCCTGGCCCTCTTCCATGTAGGGGACATTCTGCGGAGCAGGGTCTGGCCAGCACACTGGTGGACTTCAGTAGACAACATAATGCTCCCTTGGATGGGGGAGAACAGAGCTTGGCTGGACCAGAGATTGGAGCCTGTGTGTTTATGTATGCACACAGATATATGCTTTATGTGCACTGGCATGTAGACATGAAAAACAACTGTACTTAGACTCTTAACTACCACATTTCCTATTATATTAATCCTTCTTATTTACCACATCCACAAGCCTGGCATTTGAAAATGGTGTGATAATGAATGTCGTAGAGGGTTAGAGTATAATGGTGTGAAGATGGTGATTCATCACTGGAAAAACAGTTTTCCTGGATGATATATTGCCTAGATGTTACTGGATATATAAACAAGCCGTTATGTATTGTTCCAATTCTATAATCTAATATGATGAAGCTATGGGAGAGCAAAGACACTAAACCTCTGTGGAGGAATTCAAATGTGATGCGTTAAGTCTAGGATAATAACAAGGTCTCTGCAATTGCAGAGGACCCTAAAAATATAACTCTACCAGTCACAACTTTGTTTTACTGAAGTTTACTGATAGTTCAGTGGTATTAAACTGTGGATAATTACTTGGCCAGCATTTTGATATGGACATGGAAATAATGAGACACAGTCTCTATAATAAGGCTAAATGTGGAGGTTGGAACTTTATTTATAGATTATTACCTAACTGGGGTAACCACTCCAATGTACCCAGCAGAGTCATTCCAGTGCAGTTCATAGTGGGCACCATATAAACCTGAAGGTGGGTCTGAAGGCCGTGCTCCCTCTACAACCTCAAGCCTGCAAAGGGGCTCTGACTGGAAGCTACAGTCCTAACCCACTCCCCTGCTTCATGCTGGAGATAGGGGAGAGATGAGTTGAGGGGAGCCAGGTAGAGGTGTACCTATCTCACTGTGCATTGCAGTGCCCAGGACTAAAACCCAGGCAGCCCAATGGGTTTACACAACCTCAGTCAGACCCTTTCTAACTCGCCAGCTTCACCGGGACCTACCCATGTTGCAGCAATTTTAACAAACCCCAAATCCAAACCTCCTGGATGCTGAATGGAAGGTGAAAAAGCCCACAGAGCGGTTTGGCATTTTGCTATATGGGAAAAATCCCCTCCCCCCAGGCCACAGAACTAGTGGCCAGCCTAGATCCCAGCATCACCAGAGAGCCAGCAGCTAGATAGAGTGGGGCTGAAAGAGGGACACCGCAGCAGCTCCCTCACCCAGACAGTAAGTTGGCTCAATTCCCCTCATGCTTCACCACCACCAAACAGGAGCCAATCCCACAGTCCAGCACCATCCCCACAGCAGCAGAGGGGGTAACAGGTCCCCCAAACCAGGGCCTAGAAGCAGCATGTGACCCTCTCCTCTCCACTCCCTGTAGCACGAGGAAGTGGGAAGGGGGAAGAGAGAATAAACAGCCTCCAAATGTTGAAGGCAAGGGTGAGGGGGAGAAAGAGAGGGGGCAGGTGGCACACTGCTTCAGCTGTTCTCCGTTGAGATCTCTCTCTCCCCCACTGCCCCTTGTCTTCACTGTTCCTGGCCCCACCAAAACCCACCCTGGCTATCAGGGTGAGCATTTAAATCATATGGCCTCAATTCTGCTACCAGAAACACACGCTTTGGGTTGCCAATGAATTCAGGCCAGAACCATACCCAACAAAGTGCAAATCCCAGCTAAAATGGTACATAGGTTTATTCTGACCATCTGCAGAGGGGTAGATTTTCCCTATCAAAAAGCAGAATCTGGCTCTATGGGACTTAAGTTTCTTACAGTTTCTTCATTCCTCAGAGTTACACAGCTAAGCTGCTGCGGGTTGGCAGGGTTTCCGATCATCACCATCAGAACTGGATAGCCTGTTGGCTAGCTGTCAGGAGCACCCTACAAGGTATGTGTTTATACTGGACACCCATTGGCCTTGGGTGTATTTGAAGGCATGAGGTGGCAGTTATGTGTACCTGGCATAACTGAACTTCTTGCAGAGCATTGTTGACTTAGTAAATATTCCATCCTTGTATCTGCAAAGGAAAGCAATACAAAAGTGTTTTTAAGAGGGGAGTGTCATGGGTGTGGGCCTTTCAGAGCATCAGGGGCCAGCCTACATGTGACAGGCGAACAAACCAAATCAGACCCACCTGGAAGTTATTAAATTCCTAGGTGGCTTGTTGGAAGCTGTTCAGCTAATGTGCCTGATAAGGGATACTAGGGCTCAGCTGAGGTAGTTCCTGGTGACAGGAGGCTCCTGAGGAGAGGAGCTATAGGAAAGGTCACCAGTGCAAGTGGCTTGTAAGGTGCAGGGAGGGACAGAGAGGTCCCAAACAGTGGTAGAAAACTCGGTGTGCCAGGACTACGTGCTGCCACTAACAAACCTCTGCAGACCCCTGGTTCTGGAGAAGGATTCTTCCCAGGCAGAAGCAAGTGGCCTGATTGTAGGGAAGGGACCTGAGCTGAGAGAGCCCTCATGGAGGGGAGTGGTGGAGCCAAGTGGGAATGGATAAACTAAGACTGACTCTGTCTCCAAGCTGAGATGGATGCTTGCTTGTATTTTAACTGGGTCTTGGGTTAATAAACTAGACCTCTCAGAAGGAGCATTGCTTCCTACATAAAGTCTTGGTGAACTTATTGATGATATGAAGGGAAACTGAAGCAGGAAGCATCTATAGTGCCACACTTGGCCAGAAGGGGGTGCTATAGAGCAGGTACACTCTGTGACAATAAGTAATAGCACAAAGCAGTTCTCTTAAATATATGCACAAGTACTCAATTCTTTACCTGTTTCAAAGTAGAAACTCTACAGATTGATCAGGGCTGGCTCTAGGTTTTCTGCCGCCCCAAGCGGTGAAAAAAGAAAAGAAAAGAAAAGCAGACGATTGGCGGCACTTCAGCAGCAGCTCAATCGTGCCGCTCCATTCTTCGGCAGTGGGTCCTTCACTCTGTCTTCGCAATCGGCAGCACTTCGGCGGCAGCTCAAAGAGGAAGAGAGGGACTGAGGGACCCACTGCCAAATTCCTGCTGAAGACCTGGACATGCCGCCCCAATAGTGGACGGAGTGCCATCCCTTTGTATTGGCCGCCCCAAGCATAGGCTTCCTTCGCTGGTGCCTGGAGCTGGCCCTGAGATTGATGGATCCAAAGGTTTGTTTACTGTCTCCCATGTAGAGAAGAGATAGGATTCATGAGTAATGAATATAAATCTTTAATACAGATAGACCCTGTCATTCTCCCTGGCTCTAAGGAACTAACTACCACAGCTGACTCTCACCGTACTGGGTCTCCCAAGGTCCTGGCCAAGACTGAGCGGGCTGTTGTTGCTATTAGAAAAATGACTGTTGCAGTTCTTAGACTGCAGCCACTGAAATTTAAAAGCTCTCTACTGCTGCCTCCATTCCCCACTCCATGGAAATATGTGTTGCATCATTAGAGCTGGGGTCTGAAATGTTAAAACTCCAATCTCAGCTTGATGGACATTATTTTAAAGGAACTTACTCTTATATATGATCTGATGTCCCGTCCTACTGGAATAAGAATGAAAGCAAGCATGGGTTATTTAGAACTCTTGTGAATTTCAGTGACTGGTGGCTGATACAGCAAAGACCATGTTCCACACAGTAGAGAAATATTCATAGCTCCAAACTATTGGCAAACAGAGAATGACTATGAAATATAAACCACATTTCTTAATAGAAGGATTCCATTGAGGCTATAAGTAGGCCTCATAATAGCAGGTGAAGATCAGAAAAGTCCCTTACTTATCACTTCAAATTGAAAGAGGTGGACAAATGCCTTTTGTCTAATTTTAAAGACTCCATGTGAACATCACGGATTTGAAAGTATGACTTGAAACTGAAGGTGATTGGGTTTCCAGTCCACTCAGGAGAGACAATGAAATAGGGAGAGGGAAATTTTTGAATGAAAAAGTAGTGAAACTGTAGCACTCACTCAAAGGACTGACTCAAAGAGGTCTCTAAAGAAAGGTGGGTCTTAAAATATAAATTAATAATATAACTGAAACACAAATCAAAATACTACCACCTAGTGTTTCAGTATAAAACCCCAAAGCAATACAGAAGTTTATCCAGACTGCTGTCTTTCTGGCACTGAAATTCAAAGCAGGTCAGTTGCTGTTCTGGAGTGGCTGCTGACAGATGAGATGAGACTCATTCTGGGTGGTCACTAGTCAAAATGGAGAGAAGTTTACTCAGTAAACATGGCCTATAGTGATAGGCTTAAGGAGGTAATTCTATTTAGCTTAACAGAGAGACAATTAAAAGGTGACTTGATCATAGTCTACAAGTACCTTTATGAGGAACAAAAATTTGATAATAGGCTCTTCAGTCTGGCAGACAACGGTATAACTAGATCCAATGGCTTGAAGTTGAAACTAGACAATTAAGATGGGAAATAAGGTATGGTACACATTTTTAACAGTGAGGGTAGTTAACAATTGGAACCACTAGCCAACGGTTGTAGTGGATTCTCCATCCCTGAAAATTCAGTCCCTGCATAAATGTGTGGAAACAGATTCCTTCACAGAGTCATGTGTCATGGAATTCTCTGACAGGGACTTAATTTTACCCATGATGTCATACAAAAGTTTACACTTCTCACACAGTTTTGTCATTCCAATCTGAAGTGATCATTCATCACAATCAGACAAAGTTCTATTTAGTAGTATTGTTTCCCTTCTTTGACCCAAGCGCATAACTAAAATTCAGGGTCAAGTAGGTTGTTTCCCTTAGGAGGAGAAATTGATATTGGAGTCAGGCATTTCTTTGATGCAATCCCGTTCTTTTGCAAAGAACGTTCAAGTCCTATTTCTCTAAACAGAGCAGGAATAAACAAGAGGAGACAGATTCCTTGCTTGTGATTCCAAGCCCATTTCCAGACAATATTTAGCCCAAAACCCAAAGCAAAACAACAATTTAAAATCCAAGTAAAACAAAAAAAAAGTTCATTTCCAACTTTTTTGTCCAACCCCCCCCCACCCCCCCCAAAAAAAGGCTGTGTTCCCAGTGCTTATTCTGAGTTTGTCCTTGGTTTCCTGATGCTTCTCTCTTTACTTCTCTAGTATTTTGTCTGCTGTTCTCTCACACACAGATATCTCTGTCAAAAAGTACCTAGCAAAATCCCTCTGCCCACATGGTTCCATTTCTGTGGTGTCTATAGAATCAAAGAAATGTAGGGCTGGAAGAAAGTCATCAAGTACAGCCCCTTGCACTGAGGCAGGACCAAGTAAACCCAGACCATCTGTGACAAGTGTTTGTCCAACCTCTTCTTAAAATTCTCCAATTATAGAGATTTCACAAGTTTCAGAGTAGTAGCTGTGTTAGTCTGTATCTGCAAAAAGAACAGGAGTACTTGTGGCACCTTAGAGACTAACAAATTTATTGTAGCATAAGCTTTTGTGGGCTACAGCTCACTTCATCGGATGCATGTAGTGGAAAATGAAGTGAGCTGTAGCCCACGAAAGCTTATGCTACAATAAATTTGTTAGTCTCTAAGGGTGCCACAAGTACTCCTAGAGATTTCACAATCTCCCTTGGAAGTCTATTCCAAAGTTTAACTACCCTTATAGTTAGAAAGTTTTTCCTAATATCCAACCTAAATCTCCCTAGCTGCAGATTAAACAAGTTACTTCTTGTCCTACCTTGAGTAAACATGGAGAACAAATGATCACCCTCTTTATAACAGCCTTAATATAATAGAAGATTTATCAAGTCCCCTCTCAGTCTTCTTTTCTCAAGACTAGCCATGCCCAGGTTTTTTTATTAACCTTTCCTCATAGGTCTAGTTTTCTATACTTTTTATAATTTGTATTCCTCTTCTTTGGACTGCTTCCAATTTGTCCACCTCTTCCGTAATGTGTGGCACCCAGAATTGGATATGGTACTCCACCTGAGACCTCACTAGTGCCAAGTAGAGCAGGAAAATTACCTCCATATCTTACATATGATACTCCTGTTAATATACCTCAGAATATTAGCCTCTTTCATGTCTGCATCGCATTCAATGAGATCCTTTTCAGCCGTACTACCACCTAGCCAGCTATTCCTCATTTTGGGGTTGAGCATTTTATTTTTTTCCTTGCTAAGTGATGACCTTTGCATTTGTCTTATTGAATTTTATCTTTTGAATCTTCAAAGTGCTTGCTGCTGGATGTCCTCCATAAATATTATAAAATAGTCTCCACTCCACCATCCAAGTCATTATTGAAAATATTGAATAGTACCAGACCCAGGACTGAGTCTTGCAGGACCGCACTAGATACACCCTCCCAACGTGACTGTGTGCCACTGATAACTACACTTTGAGTCTTTCAACCAGTTGTGCACCCACCTCATAGTAATTTCATCACATTTCCATAGTTTGCATATGAGACCATCATGTGGGACTGTGTCAAAAGCCTTGCTGATATCAAGATATGTCCCATCTTCTGCTTCCCCCCACTAGGCAAGTAACCCTGTCAAGGAAGGAAATTAGATTAGTTTGGAATGATTTGTTCTTGACAGATCCATACTGGCTATTCCTTATAATCCTATTATCCTCTAGGTGCTTACAGACTGCTTGTTTAATAATTTGTTCCAGTATCTTTCCAGGTATTGAAGTTAGGCTGACTGGTCTATTATTTCCAGGACCTTTCCCTCCCCCTCCCCTTTTTAATGAGAGGTACTATGATTGTCCTTCTCCAGTCCTCTTGACTCATCTATCCTCCATCAGTTCTTGAAGATAATTGCTAACAGTTCTGAGATTGCTTCAGCTAACTTCTTAAGTACCCTAGGTTGAACTTCAACAGGCCCTGCTGACTTGAATGCATCACGTTATCTAAATATTCTTTAACCTATTATTTCCCTATTTTGGCTTGTGTTCCTTCCCTTTTGTTGTTAACACTAATTGTACTGAGTCTCTGGTCAGAATTAACCTATTTGTGTGAACCCTGCTACAAAATAGGCATTACACACCTCAGCCTGTTGATCAGCAATTAGCTCTCCTTCCCTGTTACATAGAGGACCTACACTTTCCTTCATCTTTCTCTTGCTCTTAATGTATTTAAAGAACTGCTTCTTATTGCCTCATTTTTGTGCCTTAGCCTTTCAGATTTTGTCCCTCCATGCTTGTGCTGTTCTTTTGTACTCATCCTTACCAATTCATCCATGTTTCCATTTTTTGTAGGATTACTTTTTGATTTTCTGGTCTCTACATTGCTCCTGATGGAGCCACATTGGCCTCTTACCATTCTTCCTATCTTTCCGTCACCTTGTGGTGAGCAGTGACATAGATGTTTGTGTTTTGCATGGAAGTTCCTATTGTCTGTGCTACCTGGCTCCATAAAGGAGATTAATGGATTCTTACAACTATCTTAAATGAAGGATGGAGGTTATGCCCTCCCTCCCGCACCAAGTTTAAATAAGGTTTTATCCAACCCATAAGAGTATCTTTCTCTCTGATCCAAAATAGTTGTTTTTCATCAGCAAGCTTTTAGCATTCACTTGACTTATGAAGCATTCATAATATTTCTGAACAATTAAAAAATTCAGTGGCATGATAGGCCTTATAAATCCCTAAATGCTTGCCATTCACAACTGTAGTATGTCATGTGCAAAACAAATGAGTTTCTCAGCTTATCCTGTGAATTAACCTTTTTTTTAACGTCTATTTGTTAATTTTCTTCTGACATTCTGAAATTAAGTGCAATACATTCCAGCCTTTCCAGAGTTTAACACCCACAGTCATTTAAGAAATGCACTGTGATAAAAATGTGTAACTATAAACAATTTAAATAACATGACCTTTCATTTGCCACATGGATGGAGGTTATAAAGCATTCAGATGTAAGAAGACCGAGAATTTTGTAGAGTCAGGTTTTTAAGAATAACTGTTCACGGGAGAACAACTTTTGGAGCAATGTAGGCCAACGTGCAGCCTCAATCATGGAGTTCTGCAATATTAATACAAAGACATGGCCCATTGAGCCTGTTCTAGACCACATGGATCAACTGAGCACTGCATGCTGGGATTGTAGTCTTTGCAGAACTCTCATCCTTATTAAATATGAAGGAGGCTGGGTCTTACTGGTTTCTGTTCCCAAGTGACTTTCTGTTGGACGAAGTTTGGATGCCACAGATGTTCATTAAATATAAAAGGCAAAAAAACTCAGCACCTGAGATAACTGTGTTTGTCAGTTACATTTACAGAGTGTTTGCCTTAGCTGAAGTAATGTCTGCCTACTAGGCAAACTCAAAAGATCTTTTCTTCCCATCTTCTTTAAAAGGTGTGTATCATTAGGCATTGTTGTAGAATCAGACAGAAGAGATCACCGTGGTCAGGCACTTTGACCTTCAGCATTTGCAGAATTCCTTATTAGATATTCCCACCAATGTCTCCTCTAACCTGGTCATGAATATTTGCAGTTTTGGGATGTCTATTACTTCTTCTGGTGCTCCATTTCACAGTCTAATTATTCTGTTAACTTTTCCTGAATTTCTAGCCTCAGCTTTTACTCATGTAACGTTAGGCCACTGTTTCTGAAGCTGTTGGTGGAATACAGGAAAGAGAAAGAAATTTACATAAGAAAAACATTTTATAAGAGAATATGCCAATTCTGCCTTGCTTAGTTAAGCAAAATTCCCATTGACTTCCTGAAGCCAAATGAGGTTCAGTTAAAATATTGCTACAATTGAGTGTTATATTATCCTGATGTATTCAAGCTTTGTAAATGAATAGGGAAAATTGCCAGGTACCTATTATTATGAAAAGGAAAAGCCAAAGTATGGGAGAAATGTACTCCGTGGTTTGGGGTTTCATCAATCTACATTAGTAGCATGCAGGTCAAGCAGATGACTCAGTCCATTGTCTGTGCCACTTAGTTTAATATTTGTTTTTAAAAAGAAGAAACATAGGATCATTATTATTTATTACCTCTATAAATGTCCAATCTTTTCTGAAGCCTGCTAAATGCTTGGCCTCAATATCTTATCGGCTAATTAGGTGTTATGTGAAGTGGTATTTCCTGGTATCAATTTAAAATTTACTGTCCTTCAACTCTCATTCCTTTTGTGAGAGGAAATAGGCTTGCCAGGTCTACAGTTTTCTATGCTGTATGCTTTGATCATGTCCCCTCTTATGTGTCTCTTCTCTGAAGAGCATGGTCTCAGTCTTTTCAGTCTCTCTTCATATGCAAAGAGGCTGTTCCTGCAAGGTGCTGGGGGCCTGCGTGAGGTGCTGAGTGCTCTCAGCACTAATTGAAGTCAGTGGGTGTACATGCTGCAATTTACTTGGCAGGATTAGGCCCTCACTCCTCTGTCCACTAGAGGCCTGATCCAAAGCCCACTGAAGTCAATGGAGAGCCTCCTGTTGACTTCAGTAGGTATTGGTTCAAGCCACAGATGCTCTCATTTTATTTTTGTTGAGGACGGGAAGAGCTGGCACAGAGCCCATTGTGCAGGATGTGTCCACAGGACATCAAAGCAACACATCCTGCAATGTATGATCTCTGACCTTTAGGGGATGGCTTTTAATCAGTTAAAATCTTGTTGCTAAATGTTCATAGTAAGAAAAAATCCAGGTACCAGATAACTTTGTAACTAAAAAAAGTATTTTTTTTAAAGATGCCTTTTAACAAGAGAGGCAATTCTTTTCCGACTGCTTGTTTTGAAGAAAGTATAAAATGTAGCTTAAAGTGCTGTTATTGCTTGATCAAACAATGCACTTGGATCAGTTATGTTTGTTGAGAAGTTTTTGCAAGGCACAAAAAACGTATCCTTTTTTGATACTGTAATTCATCAAACAGTTTGACATTACATTATGTCAACTAACTCCCACTGTTCCAGCAGTGAAATTTGCTTGCATAAATTGTACAGATTTAATGATGCTCTTTAATACAGCATATGTGAGGCAAAACCAGTCAATTTTACCTTTTCACTGCTTGAAAGGGCAATTAAATCAACATTTATCTAATGCAATTTCATTCAAGTTCACCATAAACAAGAAGCACTTTTTAAAAATAAAACTGCTTTGTGCTTAATGAAAGCAGAATATACCATTGTATGTATCAGCAGAAATCATAGGGGAGAGGGAGGAAAAATGTGCGCACACAAGGCAGGAATTGCCTGAGAAGAGGCACAATATCTCTGCTGCATGGTCTCCCCTGCCTCAGGTCTTATGGAGGCCTCAGCTTCCATTTGCAAGGTTTGGGCGCTGCACCTTGGGGGTTGGTATGTGCTTGCCAGCAATAGGAAGTAGCAGGGTGGAGGAGCAGCCTTGGACCCAACAAATATGTGCATGGTAGTTAATGCTGTGATATTTCTCATTGCCAGGGCTGCCACATTCATTCTTTCCTTGACTGACTCTCTGCGGTGCTTCCAAGGGACACCTAGGGTTGTGAGGCATTTCGCTACCACCTGCCTTTAGCATGGGGAAGCTTTGTGTCTGCCATGGGGAAGCTCCCCAATTCCACCAGCCACGAGCAACACAAGCACTCCTCTCTAGGCCTCACAGGTCCCACTGTTACTCTACAGGCTAGCAACTGGCACGCCCCCACCCTTGAGCCCTCTAAGCAGCCCCCTGGAGTGTACAGCCTCTGGTCCGCTGGACATTCACATCATTCCCTGAGTACCTGCTTCCAAAGAAACAGCACACCCCAGCTTACCTGTTCCACCTCAGAGCACTGCCCCACTTAACGTACAGCATTTCGATATCTGTTTATGGTGAAATCAAGTATAAGTTTATTTAACAAAGCACAGAGATTCAAATAATAGCAACTAGAAGCATCAGAAACAGGTGGTTGCATATAAAATAAAATCAAAACAAGCGTTCTACAGCCTAGGCTGTGGTAAGAAGGTACTCTCATGTCTAACAAAATATTGTTCACCCAAAACCCTGACAGAGCTTTATAGTCAGGCTGGCTGTGACCTGCTTTACATGAGACAAACAGGCTGTCCTCTTGCCTTCCCAGTATGTCACTCTTCACACCCAGGAATACTGGAACAATCCTTTATCTTTATTCATAAACAGGACACCCGCCTCCTGTTTGTTTGTTCTTGTGGCTCAGTATGAAGAGGGGTACATTGTGAGGCATACAGTACACAAATGACTAGACATGGAGATAGGTGTCTACTACCGTTAGCCTAAGGAATATTTCTGAGGTACATCACCTGCCTTAACTCCAAGACCATAACATAATATTCAGTGTGGATACGTAACTTCTTAAATACTATCCGTACATTATCATGGCCAGTGGGGTCCTAGCTCCCAGTAGTGATCTTACATGCCACCCTTTGGTGAGCTATTATGTATATATCTGACCAGGGGTTCCTTGTAAAACCCTATGCATCCCCTGTGCCCACTGCCTGTTGGCACCAAGAGGTCCCTGGGTCACACTCTCCCTATATATCTGTTTAGGTTTTTATACAGTATCCATCATCCCTACAGTACTGAGCAGCACCATTTCCCATACTGCATATTGATTGATTGCCATAAACTTATTGTACTAATTGCTTACTATTATCCCATCTCCTTTTGACTATAACTTTACTGATCATATTGTTTGCCCCACTCCCTCAAGGTTTTCTTTTAACCTCTCTCATTCCTTTCCTCCAGGCTTCTCCTTCCTACCCTTGCAAACTAGAGTGATGAATGCTCAGTCATACTGGCCTCTAGTGGCTGGCCTACCGCTAGGATAGAATGTCTCCTACTAGCATCACTTAAAAGTGTTGTTCTTTAGTTCAAGTGGTAGAGGACTCTGTTGTGTAGCTGCAGAACCAGGGTTCTAGCCTCAGCTTCCCAGCTGGATAAATCATGCATATAAGTATTTAAACTTAATTCATTACTGTGTCTGTGTTTATTGTCTGTGAATCCTGGATTTGTTACAGCTAGTCGACCTCATCTGCTCTCTCTCTCTCCCATCAGCATACATATACCCTTCTTCATTTACCACTTCTCCTACGAGCTAGCCTACAAAAAAAGAAGGGGATTGAGAAAGAGGCAAGGAAAACACTTCACCGTTAGTTCATCATCAACCACAAACAAAATCTAAAGTTGTGTTTAAAAAACTGCTAAATATGGAACCATGAAAATACAAGCAACATAGGAACTGCCTTAGTAGACCAGATAATCTAGTATGATATCCTATCTCTGGTAGTGGCCAGTCCCAGCTGCTTCAGAGGACAGTATAAGAAATGTAATAAAGCCTGCCGTCGACAATTATTGAACAATCCACTCACTGGGGAAGTTTGTTCCTTAACCCCATCAGTTAGTGGTTAACATATGCCCCAGAAGTCCCTTCTAATATGTATTTATCCTATCTAATGTAAATGTGGATATTCTCATTATTTATAGTGTTAGCCTGAGAGGTTAGCCTATATTTGGGGCCTTGTGGATTGTTTCCATCAGGAGGAGAAACTGATGATAGTCAGATATTTCTTGAATGCAATTCTGTACAAAAAGTTCTATTTCCCTGAACACAAGAGGAATCAAACAATAAGAAACAGTTTCCTTGCTTATAATTTCAAGCCTATTTCCAGCCAGAACTCTGCCCCAAAAGCGCTCTCTCTCTCATTGGTTTTTCTCTCAAGGCCAAGTGATGATTCACTTCACTTGTTGTCTCCTGGCTTTCTGTTTACTTTCTTGTTGGCTTTCTGTTCTGACTGCTTCTCATGCAGCTCCACCAAATAATACCCACTCTCTGGGTTTGCATTCAGACTCCAAGGGAAAATCCTTGGACCACATAACTCAGCTCCTGCTCCAGCCTTGCTATGCTGGTCATGATTTGGGTGGTGTCTCCATTGTTTCAACTGTATCCATTGTATTCATGAAACAAAGGAGCATTTAACTGCTCCGTCATTTAGCCCTAATAGAAGGCAACTATTATGCCCACCCACTTCGATTAGGTTTGACTGTCCATAGTGCTAAAATACCCTTCCTGGGAACTGCCCATCTTCCAGCATAACAATTTTGTCTAACCCTTTTTTAAATCCCCCGAAGCTCTTGGCCCCAATATAATGCAGGATGCATAAGATTTGTGACAAACCAAAGTAATTAATTACTTATTTTCATAACCTTTGCCTCCCTTTCCACCAATTCCTCCATTGTTTGTTGTGACTACCTGTTTTGTGATGTCTAAACTTAGAAAGGAACCTCTTTTGGGCAAGGGAGCTGTCATTTGGTAAATGTCCAAAGTGCCATTTACTCACTCTTCTGGTGCCATATTAATAATTAATCATATCTGCTTTATGGACAAAAGCATTTGCTTGACTTGTTCCCCCGAAATATTAGGATGCACATAGGGAGTCATGCAGCTAGAAGCAATAAGTACTATTATGATGACAGCTTCAGCCATTGCAGTTTGCCAGTAACTGTAAGTGCAGCCTATGACCTCCCATCTATTAGTTATAAGGATTTTTTATAGCACTCTCTCCACTGCTGGGGGCAAAATGAATTACTGAGCCATTAAGATGGACACTGGGCCCAGCAGTATCCAGTTTTACTGTAGTGGTAGTTACATAATCACATTTCCTTATATCAAAGGCTAAGCCAGGCAGTTAACAGCATGGATATTTTTCCTGAAGTAAGACAACTCATATTCTGTTTTCTTCACTTAGTGACTTTAAAGAATTGAAGCAAAAGCAGACGACAAAGACAGGTGAAAGAGGAAACAGGCAGGATATTGACTTTTAAAGTAACTGCTGCCAATATGGTATTTAGGAAGCTGGGTAGATGGTCATGTTGCATCCCTTATCTATTTCATCATCTTCTAACCAGCTACTATTTTTCCATTCATTTCAGTCTGCCTCCCCATATACCATCTGTCAGCCTCTTCAGAGGATGGTCCACTGACAACATGAGCATAATAGGAGAGGATGGAATGGGCAGAATTATCCCAGAGGGCTCTATTGGTGAGCAAAGTTAAAGATACTCCTGCCCTTTACTGGTGTGTATAAATTCACCCACCGCTACTCTGCAGATGAAGGCTCAATGGTCAAAGTACTGTTCCCAGAATCTCAGTAATCTAGGCTTTGGGTTAGGAGTGTGACTTCAGATTCTTAAATCATTTTTACAGCATCAGGAAGAGAGTACATGAATATCTTACAATTGTTAGAACTGGAAGGGACAAGCAGCAGGGCTTGATCCACCACACATTGAAAGCTAACAGAGTTTTGCCATTGATTTTAGTAACAGCAGAATACACCCCGCATTTTCTAGTAATCTGATATTTACAATATTTCTAGACCTATTTCCATAGTTCTTTATCTAACCATGACTTGGACATGTCCAGTGATTTTGATGCCAACGATACTTTTCTAAATTGTCCCAATGAAATTTCCCATTAAAAATATTGCTTCTAATTTGGCTTGAACCAAATCATTCTTGTTTCATATTAAATCTGTTATTTTTATTGTTGCTAACTAGAGAAAACAACTTCTACTCCTCTTTGGAGTATCTTTTGTGCACATATATGCCAGAATCATATTTTTCCCCCATAGCATTGGTTGTGGCAGGCTGTACAGATTTATGCTAGGTTTTCCAAAGGAGCCTAAGGGAGTTAGGCAGTGGCACCCAGCTCCAAATGACTGTGGTAGTTGGGTGCTTAAAATCCCTTAGGCTCTTTTGGAAATCCCAGCTTTGATTCCTTGAATCTCTCTTCAGAGTCCTTTGCCTCAGATGGTTTATCATTTTAGCTGTTCTCACTCCAGCCTCTCTTTATGCTTTCTATAATGTAGTGGTTCCTGGATTTTGAGTCCTGGTGCACCACATCGAAAACTCAAAAGTACTTGGCATACCACTTCTGTAATTTTAATCAGAGGAGTCACAATGGAGTCTGACCCTAGACTTCAAACCAACCCATGAACCATTGACTACAATGTGTACTGCCAGTGTTACACCTACCATAGTAGTGCCAAGAAATGTCTGCAGTTCTTCTGCTATGGGACTTTGTAAAGGGGAAATATCCCCTCCCTTTCCTTACATCCATTTGTGTTACAGCTTTTTCAATGTATCTATATGCCAATCTCTCTAGGTGCTCATCCACAGATCCAGTTATCTCCTCATAGAAGGCAATTAGGTTAGTCAGGCATGACTTGCCCTTGGTGAATCCATGCTGACTGTTCCTGACCACTTTCCTCTCCTCTAAGTGCTTCAGAATTGATTTCTTGAGGACCTGCTCCATGATTTTTCCAGGAACTGAGGTGAGGCTGACTGGCCTGTAGTTCCCCAGATCCTCCTCCTTCCCTTTTTTAAAGATGGGCACTACATTAGCCTTTTTTCCAGTCATCTGGGACCTTCCCCGATCGCCATGTGTTTTCAAAGATAATAGCTAATGGCTCTGCAATCAATCCGCCAACTCGTTTAGCACCCTCGGATGCAGTGCATCCGGCCTCATGGACTTGTGCTCATCCAGTTTTTCTAAATAGTCCCAAACCACTTCTTTCTCCACAGAGGGCTGGTCACCTCCTCCCCATACTGTGCTGCCCAGTGCAGCGGTCTGGAAGCTGACCTTCTTCGTGAAGACAGAGGCAAAAAAAGCATTGAGTACATTAGCTTTTTCCACATCCTCTGTCACTAGGTTGCCTCCCTTGTTCAGTAAGGGGCCCACACTTCCCTTGACTTTCTTCTTGTTGCTAACATACCTGAAGAAACCCTTCTTGTTACTCTTAACATCTCTTGCTAGCTGCAACTCCAAGTGTGATTTGGCCTTCCTGATTTCACTCCTGCATGCCTGAGCAATATATTTATACTCCTCCCTGGTCATTTGTCCAATCTTCCACTTCTTGTAAGCTTCTTTTTTGCGTTTAAGATCAGCAAGGATTTTACTGTTAAGCCAAGCTGGTCGCCTGCCATATTTACTATTCTTGCTACACATCGGGATGGTTTGTTCCTGCAACCTCAATAAAGATTCTTTAAAATACACCCAGCTCTCTTAGACTCCTTTCCCCCTCATGTTATTCTCCCAGGGGATCCTGCCCATCAGTTCCCTGAGGGAGTCAAGGTCTGCTTTTCTGAAGTCCAGGGTCTGTATTCTGCTGCTCTCCTTTCTTCCTTGTGTCAGGATCCTGAACTCGACCATCTCATGATCACTGCCTCCCAGGTTCCCATCCACTTTTGCTTCCCCTACTAATTCTTCCCGTTTGTGAGCAGCAGGTCAAGAAGAGCTCTGCCCCTAGTTGGTTCCTCCAGCACTTTCACCAGGAAATTGTCCCCTACACTTTCCAAAAACTTCCTGGATTGTCTATGCACCGCTGTATTGCTCTCCCAGCAGATATCAGGGTGATTAAAGTCTCCCATGAGAACCAGGGCCTGCAATCTAGTAACTTCTGCTAGTTGCTGGAAGAAAACCTCGTCCACCTCATCCCCCTGGTCCTGTGGTCTATAGCAGACTCCTACCACGACATCACCCTTGTTGCTCACACTTCTAAACTTAATCCAGAGACTCTCAGGTTTTTCTGCAGTTTCATACTGGAGCTCTGAGTGGTCATACTCCTCTCTTACATACAGTGCAACTCCCCCACCTTTTCTGCCCTTCCTGTCCTTCCTGAACAGTTTATATCCGCCCATGACAGTGCTCCAGTCATGTGAGTTATCCCACCAAGTCTCTGTTATTCCAGTCACATCATAGTTCCTTGACTGTGCCAGGACTTCCAGTTCTCCCTGCTTGTTTCCCAGGCTTCTTGCATTTGTGTATAGGCACTTAAGATAACTTGCTGATTATCCCGCTTTCTCAGTCTGAGACAGGAGTCCTCCCTTCTTGCACTCTCCTGCTCGTGCTTCCTCCCGGTATCCCATTTCCCCACTTACTTCAGGGCTTTGGTCTTCTTCTCCCAGTGAACCTAGTTTAAAGCTCTCCTCACTAGGTTAGCCAACCTGCTTGCGAAGATGCTCTTCTCTCTCTTCGTTAGGTGGAGCCCTTCTTGGAACACCATCCCATGGTCGAAGAATCCAAAGCCTTCTCTCCGACACCACCTGCATAGCCATTCGTTGACTTCCACAATTCAATGGTCTGTACCCAGGCCTTTTCCCTGCACAGGGAGGATGGACGAGAACACCACTTGCGCCTCAAACTCCTTTATCCTTCTTCCCAGAGACACGTAGTCTGCAGTGATCCACTCAAGGTCATTCTTGGCAGTATCATTGGTGCCTACGTGGAGAAGCAGGAAGGGGTAGCAATCCAAGGGCTTGATGAGTCTCGGCAGTCTCTCCATCACATTGTGAATCCTAGCTCCTAGCAAGCAGCAGAGACTCAGTTTTCTCGGTTGGGGCGGCAGATCGATGACTCAGTCCCCCTGAGGAGGGAGTCCCCAACCACCACCACCCACCTCCTCCTCTTGGGGTTGGTGGTCGTGGAACCCCCATCTCTAGGACAGTGCATCTCATGCCTTCCAATCAGTGGATTCTCCTTCTGCTCCCTTCCCTCAGATGTATCATCTAGTCCACTCTCTGCATTAGCACCTGTGGAGAGAACATGAAAACGGTTGCTCACCTGTATCTCCATTGCTGGTAAATGGACGCTCCTCTTTCTTCTTTTGGAGGTCACATGCTGCCAAATTTCTTCACCGTCCCTCTGTCCCCTCTGCGCAGCCTGCTCCGATTCTTCAAAACATAAAAGCATATCCTGACGTCTGTCCAGGAAATCTTCATTTTCTCTTATGCAACGCAGGGTCAATACTTGTTTCTCCAGACCTCGAACCTTCTCTTCCAATATGGAGACCAGCTTGCACTTTGTACAGATAAAGTCGCTTCTGTCCTGTGGAAGAAAGACAAACATCGCACAACCTGTGCAGGTTACAACAGCTGAACGCTCACCTTCCATATTGCCTTCCTTCTAAGAGCTTCCTCAGCTGAATGCAGTAACTACTCACAGAAGCCTGCAAGATGAAAACCTCAGTGCACTCTCCCCAAGGCAAATAGATTAAAAAATGATACAAACATAATAAAAAGTGACAAAACTCCCACCTGAACCAGAAAAGAAAGCAAACTCCCTCCCTTCTCTGCCCAGCCTGAATAAACATTCACTTTTCAGCATACCTTGAAGGTTAAACTCAGGCTTTTTTGGACCAAGGAGGGGAGTGAGCTTAGTCAAGGCTTTTCAACAGGGAACTCCCTGGCCTCGTCTTTCCAATGTACTAATCTCAGACTGCTGGCTTGAGCATTTCAGCTGATCATAGTCATGGTATTTTCCACGTGATTCTCCTTTTTATACATCCCAGGACTACATTTGCCTTTTTAATTATGGCATTACATTAAACACTTACATTTAATTTTTCATCAGTGATTATCCCAAGGTCTCCTCTTGTATTGCTGCTGTCCAATCACTGGCTTCCCATTTTGTACTTATATCTGTGCCTTTGTGACTGGTGCAGACTACACTGCATATGTTACATTTCATTTCTCTTCTGACAGTTCTTCTGATTCATCCAGATCATTGCCATAGCCTCTACATTATTAGCTACTCCCTCCCAGGTTTTGTGTCATCTATGTCTTTAATCAATCTCCCACTCTTTCCTGCAGATTACTGATCAGTCCAAGTCTATTTATCAGGGAACATTGAGGGCCAGGTTCCTAACCTCAGAGTTATTGATGAAATCCTTAAGAAGAAAACTACTCTACACAATGTCTGGGAGTTGTGAACAAGGGCAAATAGCATACATTGTAATATATTCAGCAGTAATCATGAAAACCACGCTCAGAAAATATAGGCAGGAGGAGACAAATGCATTCCTTGGTTGGGAAATTATTGAATGTTTAAAGCTAGAGAACACAGTGTATGTGGGGGAGAGGTTTCCCCAGCTTCCTCCTGGCCCTTCCACAAATACATCAATCCCTGACTTGAAAGCAAAGCAAAGCTTGGAAGGGGCATGGCCAGACTTTTCTTCCTTCCTTAAAGAAATCCAAATCTTTAAATAAAATGAGAGCTCATATTGAGCTGATATAGGTGATTATGATTTAGCATCCCAAAGGTGGATGGCATTCCCTGAGGTAGGAACATAGCCCAGGCAGCCAGAGAATGCATTAATGATTCAGTGTGAATCCTGGACAGCTTCATTCAGCGGTGTTCCTATTCTGCTTCAGCTGTAATTTAAAGCCGTGCTTCATTGGCTGGACCTTCAACAAAGAGTTGCAGTGCAAATATCGCCTCTGGAGTAAAATGGTTGTCAATACTCTATTAGATTCTGTGCCCTAAAAAGGGGATGGTAAAAAACTGTAACAGTTTAACTATTGGTTGCACTGATGCACAATAAGAAGTAGCTGCATTGTAAATGGGCAAATTGCTGCAAAGCCTGTTTTGGAGAAGTGTGAGAGTAATTGAGGGCACTGGTTCACTGTGTGAATTCTGCTGAGTCAGCGTTCTTTGTGCAGTATTTCTTTCTCATTAAAACATATTAGTTGAAGCCTATTTGTTTGCAGAGCTATATGGCACCTATTGCTTGTACTGAAACCTACAAATATTGTGTGCCACACCCTCAGGTAAGGCTAACTCTTGTGCTGCACTGATTCTAATTGCACTGAAAGTATTTATGCCTTGCATCGTTCAGAGCTCAGTTGTAGATATCGGTGGCACCTTGGGAATGATGGGTTAAATTTTGCCTTTACTTTCTAGAGTTATGCTGGTTGGGAGTGAGGGGCATAGTAGAGTAATGTTGTTCAAATGGTGGGGCCCAGTGTTGACTTTCTGAACAGGGTAGGTGTGGTGGAGTAGGAGCTGTCTGTGTGGGGGATGGGAGAGCAGGGAGGATGGGAGAGCAGGGAGGATTTTAGGTGAGAGGCAGGTATGCAGACTGTAACATGAGCTAGGCCTGGGGGAGGGGAGGTGACACCTCGGCCCAGGAGCTGGAAAAAAGAAAAGGAGCTGAGTGGAGAGGGTGGGGTCAGTCTTCGGTTTTGGGACCGGGGTGGTGGGTTTGCAGGGGAACCTGTGCTGGAATCCAGACACCCTGAACCCCAAAGAGGCCAGAGTGAGGGGTCCTGGCTCTGAACACGAGCTCTGCTATATCCAGTGTTCCTGTTGTCCAATAAACCTTCTGTTTTACTGGCTGGCTGAGAGTCACTGTGGGTCCCAGGAAGAGGGGTGCAGGGCCGGACTCCCCCACACTCCGTGACAGTAGGATATCTCAGGGTGTCTGGAGTTGGGGAACACCTAGTGGATTTTACCCAACTGGCATTCAAAAAAGGATTAGTCTACTTTGTGCTGAAGACCATGACATCCATGCTGAAAAACAGGGAATCTGGCCATGCTTCTAACTGGCAGATCACATCAGCTTGGGGTCATGAGATGCTGAAGAAAGTGATAGCTGAGCCCCCTATCTAGTCCTCTCCTGAGTTCTAGGACATACTGTCCTTCTTTAGTGTTATTTATTTTGTGATAGAACCTAGAAGCCTCAACCAGGTTGGGCCCTATTGTGCTATTTAGTTCTGGACAAATATATACTAAATGACAACTACTGTCTCAAACAGCTTATGTAAGAACAATCATCACTAGGGACCTCCAGAGTTAAAAGCATGCCAAATTACAGCTTGAGCTACAGCCCTGGTTCAGCAAAATGCATGAGTACATGCTTAACTGTAAGTACATGTTTAAGTCCCATCAGAGCCAACCTGAGCAAATCAGGTCTGTGAAACTTTTCTTGTCCTCTTTTGGACAAGGAACATTATATTTGGCTACTTACATGGTCTCCATATTTAGAAATAGCCTTGTTCTTTCCTGACTGAGAGAAAAAGATATGACACAGACTGATTCCCTGTCTAGTAGACTTCACATTCAATTTTCTCTTTTCATATTCACATAATAACTGTGTGTGTTGGTCTCTGCTTAGGTGTGAAGTTTGTGGCCAGGTGCTTGTCTGGCTCAGTTAAAGGCCTGAATGGCAGGGCTCTGACCAAAGAACATGTTCCATTATCCCATGGAGAGAATATACTATATCATGAACCTGTAAAGTGCATAGACTAAATTCCCATACCTGCATTTCATATCATGCTGTCACTCACCATTCACCATGACCATTAACTATGTATATGTGCACCGTGTTATTTGCAAAGAGTCCATTCATGTCTCATTTAATTGAATTGTCTCAGAACCAGGGCTCTGGCCAGGGAGGTTTGGGGAGCTGCTGTTTGAGCTAGCAAACAGGAGCGGCTAACAGGGTAGTTTTGGGAGGGAGTTTTCCAGGTGAAGGAGGAGCAATTATGTGACCCTTGGGGTAAAAGTTTGTTGTCTGTAGTGTGTGTGTTTGTGTTGTGGTGTGCTTGCTGCTTAACTGAAATATACCATGTGGTCTGTTTGTTTGGGGGATCGTGTGCTGAGCCTAGCAGCCTGCTAGACAAGGCTGAGAGCTTCTTAACGAGGCTTTGATCCCTTAGCCCTTTAGCACCCATCAACCCTTAACCAGGGGGTGGGGTACTCAGGAACAAAAGAGCTTTAAAAAGCCCACTCCTAAGCGACCAGAGGAGCTAGTGAACAGGAGCAGCTAACGGGAGTTAACAGGGGGAGTGTGAGGGGGGTGGGGCTAGACATACTTAACATTCTTTAAACTTAAAGCCCAAAACATCCCCTGATAAAAACAAAATATCAACAAAGGAACCAGCTGCAGGAGTAAGAAGACAATGCAGGCAGAAGTCCAGAAACAGAGTGGGGGCTATCCAGTTTATTGCACCCAATGCAGCATGTATGATTACCTGAGCTATGGGCAGGTGGCATATGTGTTCGTTCAGTGCAAGCAACTCATGGCCCTCAGAGACCGTGGATGGGCTTAGGAGCCCAGAGTGGCTGAACTGGAGGAGCTAAGGGAGACAGAGAGGTAAACAGATGAGATTTTCTGGGACACAGTAGAGTGGTCCCACCCGTGGTCCGACATCCTCTGTGCTGTTAAGGAGGATGAAAGTCTCAGGGAAGGAGAGCATCCAACTGTAGCAGAGGGAAATGATCCCATAGTTGCGACCTTCCTTCCAGATGATATTGTGGTGTCCTCTCTCACTGAGAATACCTCTGTGGGGAAGGGAACTCCAGGTACTAGGAAGGGACAGATAATAGTTATGGGGAATTCGATCATTAGAAACATAGGAGAACCACATGGTGACTTGCCTGCCTGGTGCGAAGGTTGTGGATCTCTCGAAACATCTAGACAGAAACGTATGTGTAGTGCTGGAGAGGAGCTGGTGGTCGTGGTACATGTAGGTACCAATGCCATAGGGAAGGATAGGAGAGATGTCTGGGAGGCCAAATTTAGGCTGCTAGGTAAGCGATGGAAGTCCAGGACCTCCATGGTAGCATTCTCTTCCATGTGCAGGTCCAGTTAGACAGGCAGAACAACAGGGTCTCAAGCATAGATGAGACGATGGTGTAGGGAGGAGGGGTTTAGATGGATTAGGAACTGGGAAAATTTTAGGAAAGGGTGAGTCTATACAGGAAGGATGGGCACCACCTAAACCAAAATGGAACCTCTGGCACTTAAAATTAAAAAGGTCATAGAGCAATTTTTAAACTAAGGGCTGGGGGAAAGCCAATAGGTGCGGAGGATCATATGGTTTGGACAGAGACATCCCTTAGGGGAGGATCTATTAATGGAGATTCTCTATGTCCTAGTAAGGAGGAGAGGATGGACGATGATAAAATACAGGTAGGATCTGATGAGAAATAGTCAAATGAAAAAGAGTCCCATTCAATTACATCATGTAATGGCAGACAGCTAAAAAGTAACAAGTTTTTAAAATGCTTATTTACAAATGATAGAAGACTAAATAATTAGATGGGTGAACCAGAGTGCCTCATATTAAATGAGGATATTGATATAATAGGCATCACAGAAACTTTGTGGAATGAGGATAATCAATGGCACACAGTATACCAGGGTATTATATACAAAATATATCGGAAGGACAGAACAGGTCGTGCTGGTGGGGGAGTGGCATGGTATGTGAAAGAAAGCAAGAATCAAATGAAGTAAAAATCTTAAATGAACCAAACTGTACCATAGAATCTCTATGGATAGTAATAATAAGAATATAGCAGTAAGGATATATTATTGACCACCTGACCAGAATGGTGATAGTGACTGTGAAATGCAAGAGAGGCTATAAAAATAAAAAACTCAATAATAATGTGGGATTTCAGCTATCCCCATATTGACTGGGTACATGTCACCTCAGGATGGGATGCAGAGAGATAAAGTTTCTTGACACCATAAATGACTGCTTCTTGGAGCAGCTAGTTCTGGAACCAGGGCCGGCTCCAGGCACCAGCTTAGCAAGCAGGTGCTTGGGGTGGCCACTCTGGAGAGGGGCGGCAAGTCCAGCTATTCAGTGGCAATTCGGCGGAGGGTCCCTCATTCCTGGTCGGAGCAAAGGATCTCCCGCCGAATTGCCGCAGATCGCAATCATGGTCATGGCTTTTTTTTTTTTTTTGGCTGCTTGGGGCGGCAAAACCCCTGGAGCTGGCCCTTCCTGGAACACACAAGAGGAGAGGCAATTCTTGATTTAGTCCTAAGTGGAGCACAGGATCTGGTCCAAGAGGTGAATATAGCTGGACCACTTGGTAATAATGACAATAGTATAATTAAATTTAACCTCTCTGTGGTGGGGAAAACACCACAGTAGCCCAACACTGCAGCATTTAATTTCAGAAAGGGGGATTGCACAAAAATGAGAAAGTTAGTTAAACAGAAATGAAAAGGTACAGTTCCAAAAGTGAAATCCCTGCAAGCTGCATGGAAACTTTTGAAAGACACCACAATACAAGCTCAATTTAAATGTATACGCCAAATTATAAAACATAGTAAGAGAACCAAAAAAGTGCCACCATGGCTAAACAACAAAGTAAAAGAAGCAGTGAGAGACAAAAAGGCATCCTTTAAAAATTGGAAATTAAATCCTACTGAGGAAAATAGAAAGGAGCATAAACTCTGGCAAATGAAGTATAAAATAATTAGGAAGGCCAAAAAAGAATTTTAAGAACATCTAGCCAAAGACTCAAAAAGTAATAGCAATTTTTTTTAAGTACATCAGAAGCAGGAAGCCTGCCAACCAACCATTGAGACCACTGAATGATTGAGATGTTAAAGGAGCACTCAAGGATGATAAGGCCATTGCAGAGAACTAAAATGAATTCTTTGCATCGGTCTTCATGGCTGAGGAGATGAGGGAGATTCCCAAACCTGAGCCATTCTTTTTAGTTGACAAATCTGAGGAACTGTTGCAGATTGAGGTGTCATTAGAGGAGGTTTTGGAACAAACTGATAAATTAAACAGTAATAAGTCACCAGGACCAGATGGTATTCACCCAAGAGTTCTGAAGGAACTCAAATGTGAAATTGCAGAACTACTAACTGCAGTTTGTAACCTATCATTTAAATCAGCCTCTGTACCAAATGACTGGAGGATAGCTAATGTGATGCCAATTTTTTAAAAGGGCTCCAGAGGTGATCTCGGCAATTACAGGCCGGTAAGCCTGACTTCAGTACCATGCAAACTGATTGAAACGATAATAAAAATAAACTTGTCAGACACACAAATGAACATAATTTGTTGGGGAAGAGTTAACATGGTTTTAGTAAAGGGAAATCATGCCTCACCAATCTACTAGAATTCTTTGACGGGGTCAACAAGAATGTGGACAAGGGGGATTCAGTGGATATAGTGCACTTAGATTTTCAGAAAGCCTTTGACAAGGTTCCTCACCAAAGGGTCTTAAGCAAAGTAAGCTGTCATGGGATAAGAGGGAAATTCCTCTCATGGACTGGTAACTGGTTAAAAAATAGGAAACAAAGGGTAGGAATAAATGGTCAGTTTCCAGAATGGGGAGAGGTAAATACTGGTGTCCCCCAGGGGTTTGTACTGGGAACAGTCCTATTCAACATAGTCATAAATGATCTGGAAAGAGTGAGGTGGCAAAATTTGCAGATGATACAAAACTACTCAAAATAGTTAAATCCCAGGCAGATTGCAAAGAGCTACAAAATGATCTCACAAAACTGGGTGACTGGGCAACAAAATGGCAGATGAAATTCAGTGTTAATAAATGCAAAGTAATGCACACTGGAAAACATAATCCCAACTATACATATAAAATGATGGGGTCTAAATTAGCTGTTACAGCTCAAGATCTTGGAGTCATTGTGGATAGTTCTCTGAAAACATCCACTCAATGTGCAGTGGCAGTCAAAAAACAGAATGTTGGGAATCATTAAAAAATGGATAGATAATAAGACAGAAAATACCATATTGCCTCTATATAAATCCATGGTATGCCCACATATTGAATACTGCATGCAGATGCGGTCACCCCATCTCAATAAAGATACATTGGAATACAAAAAGGTTCAGAAAAGGGCAACAAAAATGATTAGGGGTATGGAATGACTGCCATATGAGGAGAGATTAATAAGACCGGGGGTTTTCATCTTGGAAGAGAGACAACTAAGGGGGGATATGATAGAGGTCTATAAAATCATGATTGGTGTGGAAAAACTAAATAAGGAAGTGTTATTTACTCCTTCTCAGAACACAAGAACTAGGGGCCACCAAATGAAATTAATGAGCAGCAGGTTTAAAACAAACAAAAGGAAGTATTCACACAACACATAGTCAACCTGTGGAACTCCTTGCCCAAGAACGTCGTGAAGGCCAAGACTATAGGTCCATCAATAGCTATTAGCCAGGATGGACAAGGATGGTGTCCCTAGCCTCTGTTTGCCAGAAGCTGGGGATTGGTGATAGGGAATGGATCTCTTGATGATTACTTGTTCTGTTCATTCCCTCTGAAGCACCTGGCATTGGCCGCTGTCGGAAGACAGGATACTAGGCTAGATTATCCTTTGGTCTGACCCAGTATGGCCATTCTTATGTTCTGTGTTTGACCATTTACCAATCTTCCACTTCCTGTCACCATTCATAAAGATCACGAGTGGATGTGTGTGCATGCATATATAGTAAAGGGACAGGACCTATTTTATTCTGTAGTGCTCACTGTAGTATCTGAGAACCTTCCAGTAGTGCCAGGGGCGGCTCTAGAAATTCTGCCGCCCCAAGCAGGGCGGCGCACCGCGCCACTCGCGCCGCCCTTCCCCGGTCCTGCTGCCGGGACAGAAGTGTCTGCGGATGGTCCCGTGGTCCCGCGGCTCCGGTGGAGCATCTGCAGGCATGCCTGCGGGAGCTCCGTCTGAGCCGCGGGAAGAGGGGACCCTCCGCAGTCATGCCTGCGGCAGGTCCGCTCGTCCCGGGGCTCCGGTGGACCTCCCGCAGGCATGACTGCGGAAGGTCCGCCGGAGCCAAATGCTGCCCTGCCACGAAATGCCGCCCCACGCGCCTGCTTGGCGCGCTGGGGTCTGGAGCCAGCCCTGAGTAGTGCATTAACCAACAGTACTACACGTCAGTCACGTGGTGTTTGTCCTCTTATCCTCTCCTCAGAGGGAGAAGCATGTGCAGGGGAGTGTCTTGTCTGGGTGTCTTGTTGTGTTTGTGCTTGATAAAAATACCTGTTGCTGTGTGCATGATAGAGGCAGCAATATTAAAGAAATGCTTCTTGCACTTGGATTGGAGAGTGGTGAGGTTTGTGGTGGCCCTTTGTTCCTGGGGGAGAACATGCCACACTTTCAGCCTCCTCATGAGAATGTTCTGCCTCCGCTGCAGACAAGCTTCACTCTTGTTGAGAATTCCACTGTGCCAGAGGGGCAAGTTATTGACCACTGTCTTCATCCCAGACCTTTGTATGGTCTTTTTGGTATCCTGGGCCCAAGCCATGGAGGGCTTTGAAGAAAAGGTCTGAAACCTTGAACTTTGTTCAAAATTCTAGGGGAAGCCAGTGTAGAGAGTGGAGAACAGGTGTGATGTGCTCCCAATAGCCTGTGTGGCTGAGGAGACGCGCTGCAGCATTTTGTACTAATTGGAGTTTTGCCATTGCTGAAGGTTTCAGGCCCCAGAATATCTCATTGCTATAGTCCAGCCAAGAGGTGACTTAGGCATGAATACCTGAGGCCCAGGTCTTCTTCTATCAGGATGGGATGGAGTCTCCTAGCCAACCAGAGATGGTAAAAAGCACTACTTGCGGCTTTTGCAATGTGAGAGCTCAGTGTCCTCAAGGAAACCAAGACTACTACTATGGACTAAATTGACCAATAGCAGATTTGAACTTTCAGCCATCAAAGACTACACCGTGACCGCAAACACTTCAAAATACTTTCCTTCACCATCACCATACTTGTAGACTTTAAGGTCATAAGGGACCATTGTAATAATCTAACATCCTTCACATTGCAGAGGGAGATTAGGTTGCTCTGGCGTGATCTACTTTTTGTAAAACCATGTTGCATTTTATCTCGATTATCATTTACCTCTATGTCCTTAACTACTTTCTCTTTCAAAATTTGTTCCAAGACCTTGAATACAATTGAGGTCAAACTAACAAGCCTGTAGTTTCCTGGATCACTTTTTTCCCTTTCTTAAAAATAGGATCTATATTAGCAATTCTCCAATCATAGAGTATGACCTCCTGAGTTTACAGATTCATTAAAAATCCTTTCTATTAAAAATCCTTGTCTTGCTTGGGCTCAGCTCAGCCAGCTGTTCTTCATCCAAGAGCTGATTTCAGCCAAGCGTTGGGCTGCCTTGGTGTGAGTGGCATGGTTGTATCTGGGGAAGGACAGGTAGAGTTTAAAATAGCTGATGAAGGAGCAATGCTGGGAGATGCAAGGTCTGGGCTGGACTAATTTTGAGGAGAGAGACAAGAGCAGAGTGGTATCAAAGAAATGCAGTGGAGGGAAAGGACCAAGGGAGAGAAATAAGGAAATGAGACTGGACCATTGTAAGAAAATAGGGAGTGGGAAGGAGGCAAAGAAAAGGATGAGGTTGTGTGGACAAAGAGAGAGAATAGTGAGAAAGAGGAGGGAAAAAAGGATGGGAAAGATAGTGAAAGGGAAGAGAGAAAACAGTGAAGGCTAGATCGTCCCATGTGCTGGGGCTCCTTTGCACTGTCCCAGCAGCACAAAGTTGCCCTACAAGCCACCTGGAAATTATTCCTGCATAGGAGAATATGCAGATGCCGTAGCATTGCTGTAGTGGTGTCTAAACCTCCCCACTCCTGGCCACTGGTTCAGGGGGCATGGCCAGGGTGTCCCTGTGCCCTGCTGATTCCTGGCAACCAGAACAGCCCTTTGAGGCCGTGGGTAGCCAGTGTAAAATATAGTAGCGCTAGGTCTGCTTTAATTTACACCACAGCCTAGCCAAACAGCTGGTTGGCCCCAGGACTGAGGAAGCCTGTAATGGGGTTCACTCGTCATTGAGGCATGTACTTGTGACCACATTTGGGGACTAGCTCCATTCCGGCCTGACACCCCTCTTCTGATGATTGCTCACAATCCCCCTTCGTTTTCCAGGGCTTGCTGTGTTCCTCTTCTTGTGACTCAGCTCACCAGCCAGGTCACTATATAGACCTCCGCTTCTGAGTTATCAGAGTCCCACTGGATCAGCTGTCCACATGCCATTCCAGACAGTCTTCCAGTCCAAGACCAAGTCCTGTGCCACTTTCTCAGCAGCTGGTAGGGGAACCCAGGCTTGCCCACAACTCCGGATTCCAGTCCAGAATCCCTACATCTAGCAACTACGGTTTGCTTGCATCCAGCCCCTGTCACTATTTCCCTGGACTCCTTCCTATTTCCCTTCTCTATCATCTGCCCCCCACCTCTGGGTTTACCAGCCCAAACTCCCTCCTCCCAGAGAGTGACTGAGAACTACTTTCCCTCTCTGACTTCTTGTCAGATGCGATCGCCCAAAACAAACCTTCCTTTTCTTAGGGAGTGACTGCAGTCTATTTCTCCTGCAGCCCCCGTCTGTTCTCTGCTTCATCCCTTTATACAGGCCCAGCCTGCTCCTTCCCATCATCTTCCATTACACTTCCATTATCCCTGGCTCTCCTTCAGGTGCAGTCTATAAGGTTAAATGCCCTAAGTTAACCTACTGTGCCTTGTATGGGGTGAACACCCAGTCATAGAGTCCCAAAGGGAACCTTTACACCTCCCTCTTTAGATATGCCAAGCCCTGTTCAGCTGCCGATGAGGATCTAGCTTTATAGGTACAAATAATGGAAGGATGGTCTTTTGACTAATGTACAGTTCTGGGCATCCTCACTCACTGTGTTACCTTTGGCAAGTCATTTCACCACTCCGTGCGTCAGTTTTTCCATCTGTAACATAAAGGTAAAAACACTTGCCAACCTCACAGGTAGGCAGATGCATCTTAAGGTTTAGATAGAAGGTGTTATACTACACAAGCAGAATCACAACAAGCTTGCTCACTTCATTCGTTCAAGCTGTGAAAAAATGTCACTCAGGGAATTATGTAGGATTTGGCATCTCTGCTACTCATCCCCACTGAAATACAGACATGAGGGTGGGGGGCAAAGTCCACCTGCAGTTACAACCCTGCAACTATGCTGATTTCATTCGGTTGCACAAGTGCAAATGAGGGCAAGATTCAGCACAGGGAGTTCAACCGTCAATAAAAGAGTAGAAGGAAAAGGAAGGAGGATCGGTTCACAGGACTGCTAATAAGCAGGACCTGGTCGGTGGATAATGAGTTGTCAGGATTATATGTGGCAGCAGTACTACTAAGTTTGAAGTGGAATTATTGAACTGATTACGAGAAAGTTCTTGTATCTACATTCTGCCAGAGTCCAAATAACGAGCAGCAAGCAAGCTGAATGTCTGGCTAAGACAGGAGAACAGGGAAAAGACTATTATCTGTCAGGGAGAGACACAAATTGAAAAAAGGGAGTCATTAACAGGAGGAAATAAATCTGTGGAGAGAAATAATGACAAGAAAGTGAGAGATTTTCCTTTATAATGGAAAGTTCTTGTTTTCGAATACTATGGATCCCCAAAGGAAAGTGTGAAGACACTTGATTGTTATGGCATATGTGAGACATCATGTGTCATATCATCAGCAATGACAGTGCTACAAGTAACTTTGCTGATCTAAACAAAGAGAGATTGAGAGAGAGCGAAAGAGAGAGAGTGATGAACTACTTTCATCAGCCCATATTAAATGCTGGGAATTAGCTTAGCTATAAACCATATTTCATGTTAGCTTACAGAGGAAAAACACCAGGATATAGGATTTATGTTCTTTGTATAAATGAACTTCATAAGCTTGTCTTCTCAGGGGAAAAAGAAAGCAGGTCTGAAAGTTCTACCCCAAAAAAGCACATTTCTAAGTGGGAAAAAAAAACAACTTACATTATTGCTGATGATAAATTGAATTGATGCTCAATCAGTGTTGCAGAATGCTGGAGATTAAAAACACTGATAGCATCCACCTCCACCATGGTCCCAATTCTGCTGTTATCCTCAAATTACAGTCCATAACAGACTAGGGCTTCTTTGATTCAATAACCTTCCTTAATGGAATTTCTCTCTCTTTTTTTGTTTTTTGTCCACACATTTATTATTTCCACCCACGCCTTTTTGTGGGATGGCAGGCTTGCTGACTAAACATCCATGTTGTATTCTGTACAAGAATTTACTGATGGTGCATGACAGAAGGGACTTAAAGAAAATTATGCATTTCTCTGATATACCCTAGGGCACACAAATCAAAGTCTCTCCTGAACACTACATAGTAAAATGGAAAGTAGCTATACTTTATATGGAAATTAGATGCTCCTAGAATGTAATATAGCTAAGTATATATCAAAAACCAAAGAAAATGAACATAGAAACTGTATTTCTTTAGTGGTGATATAAATGTCTACTTTTCTTTATTTCTTACAAGTTGCCTTAATTCTTTCTCATTCTTTGGATGATGAAATATGCCAGAAAGATTATAGTTTTTCTGATATACCGTATTACAATAGTGTGTGACTTTTTAAAACAATTTTTATTTTAGAAACTTGGCAACTTCCATCTTACACTGTACCTTTATGCCATTTCTAGGAGTTGATTCAGAATGGATCAGGCATTTGTAAATACAGTATCATCTGTCCCATTGGGTTAGTTGCAAAAGGAAAAGCATAACTCAGGAAAGGTCCCATAGAGCTACATCTGGTATGGTATTATGCAGAAGAAAATGTCTTTTTTTATCTTCATCTTGATTACTTTCTTGGCTTTTTTTAATAACAAAAGGCAAGCTAAAATATGGCAATTTGACATCTTGAATTTAACACATGCTGTTTGTACTCATAGTATTCGTATGTTTCTTTCCTGCATGAGTTTGCCATTAGCTGCAAAGCCTTTCCAGATGTTATTGTCTAGGACTGTGCAAATGGCAGCTGCCACATGCAGGTTTGCTGCAGCTGAAAGAGCCCACAACATCTGCAATACTGTCATCTCCATCCAGGGTTTCTGCAGATTTTCTTACTCCATTTTTTTTAGAGATGTACAGCTGAGGCTGTAAGGATATAGGTAAAATTTCTGTAAAACCGTAACAGGAAACAGACAGAATGGGGTGGATATGGTTCTAGGGTGAAACAAATGGAGAGGTACAGTAGCTTTAGAAATAATCTTGTTTTATTTAGTCAAATTCCTTGTTCAGTATTAGAAGAAATTGGGTCTTTCTTAGATTCTTTACCATTGTCATGTGGCAGAGTGTCAGAAGCTGGCTCATCTTGAAGCAGCATAAAAATGAGAGGAAAAGCAAATGCCAAAGTACAGCTTTCCATAAGACCCTCAGTTTCATCTATAGCCAAACACTGAGGTACAACCACATTTGCTCCAACCCCTCAGACAGAGACCAACACCTACAAGATCTCCACCAAGCATTCCCAAAACTGCGATACCCGCACGCGCAAATAAGGAATCAAATCAACAGAGCCAGATGTGTACCCAGAAGCCTCCTGCTGCAAGACAAGCCCAAGAAAGAAGCCAACAGAACTCCACTGGCCATCACCTACAGTCCTCAGCTTAAACCTCTTCAATGCATCATCAGTGATCTACAACCCATCCTGGACAATGATCCCTTGCTTTCACAGACCTTGGGAGGCAGGCCAGTCCTTGCCCACAGACAACCCGCCAACCTTAAAGCATATTCTCACCAGCAATCACACACCGCACCATAGCAACTCTAACTCAGGAACCAATCCATGCAACAAACCTCAATGCCAACTCTGTCCACATATCTACACCAGCAACACCATCACAGGACCTAACCAGATCAGCTACATCACCAGTTCATTCACCTGCACGTCCACCAATGTAATATACGCCATCATGTGCCAGCAATGCCCCTCTACTATGTACATTGGCCAAACTGGACAGTCCCTACATAAAAGGATAAATGGACACAAGTCAGATATTAGGAATGGCAATATACAAAAACCTGTAGAAGAACACTTCAACCTTCCTGGCCACAATAGCAGATTTTAAGGTAGCCATCCTACAGCAATTGGTTTCTCTTCTAGATTTTTCAGCAGATGTTATCTCCTGATTGATAGATTCTGAGGACAGAAGGTACCATTGTGATCACCTAGCTTGACCTCCTGTATAACACAGGCCATAGACATTCCCCAAAATAATTCCTGGAGCAGAGCTTTAGAAAAACATCCAATCTTCATTTTAAAAGTGTCAGCGATGGAGAATCCACCACGAGCCTGGGGAAATTGTTCCAATGGTTAATTGCTCTCTCAGTTAAAAATGTATACCTTATTTACAGTCTGAATTTGTCTAGCTTCAACTTCCAGTCACTGGACCGTGTTATAGCTTTCTCTGTTAGATTGAAGAGCTCATTATTAAATATTTGTTCCCTAGGTAAATACTTATAGACCGTAATCATTCTCTCTTAGCATTCTCTTTGCTAAAATAGACTCAAAGAGCTTGCTCTATTTATCACTATGAGGCATGTTTTCTAGTCCTTAAATCATTCTTGTAGCTCTTCTCTGAATTTATCAGCATCCTTCAAGATGTTCCGGGGCCCCAGGACAGGGGTGTCACAGAGCTCAGGCTCCAGCCCAAGCCTTAAAGTCTGCACCACAATTAAACATCCCCTTAGCCCAAGCACCACAAGCCCAAGTCAGCTGGCATGGGCCAGTGGCGGGTGTTTTATTGCAGTATAGACATACCCACTGTGAATCCCTGCCCTTCTTTGGAGTTCCTCCTGAGGGGCAAGGATACCTAGTGATATTGCATAAATATATCCTGCACACTGTTTGCATGAAGGGGGTGTCCTAATCCCAGTATTCTGGAAAAAATCCATTTAAATAAATTAAATGCTGCTGTCTACATTTCCTCTTCATTTCAGTGGCCTGGTGCTGCAGCAACCAACTATTAAACAGGGCTTGGTTCTGACACTGACTGTGGCTTGGGCAAATCATTTAACCTTGTGGTCCCTCAGTTTACTCATCAGTGTAACTATAATAATTCCCAACTCTCAGAGGCCTTGACAGGATTAATTAATTGATTGTTGTAAAGAGTTTTCAGAATTTAGGATACATGCAAAGCATTATTATTTATTACTTCCCTCCAGGAAAGCTGTTGAGTAGCAGCGCTGCCACAGAATGGCTGCTGCAATTCCACTCCAGAGCTGACAGCATTTCTGTGATGGTTGATGTGATCCTACATATAACACTCTATAAACTCGTTAGGATCCTTTGGATAAAAGGTACGATGTAGCTGGAAGGAAGGGTTGTGATGTTATTCGTTGTGCTGGCCAGAAAATGTACCAGAATGCTGCTGTAAAAGCTGCTTTGTGGACCTGTTAAAAGGTGCACGGCTAGTGTAATGCAGCCAGCTGTTCCCCAAAGAATGAGTGAGAACCTGTCAGCTGCCTTAAAGCTCATGTAAGCCAAGAGTAGGCGGACTGTGCTCCTATTTGGCCAACATTATAAAATTGTTCTTATTTATTGGAAAAGTAAGAGCTTAGGACTCGATTGTCACAGCCCTCACTCTGCTGCTCAGAATGGCAACCCCCCCATGCCACCCCCCCTTGCTCCTCTGTTGGACTGCAACTCAGGCTATTTTGACACCCCTTCCAGTGAGCAAGTGGGTGAGAAGTGGGAGGAGCCTGGCTCTGCCCTGTAGCTCACCAGCTCAATCTTCTTCCATTGAGAGATGACTTGCTTGGAGTGTATAAGCATAGTGGCAGGGAGAACATTCTGGATGTTAACAGGCTCCTTAACCTAGAGGAGAAAGGCAGAACAAGAACTAATGGCTGGAAACTGAAGTCAGACAAATCCAAATTAGAAATAAGGCATCATTTTTTTTAAATAATGAGGGTGATTAACCATTGGAAAAAATTACCAAGAGAAGTGGTGGATGCTCTATCTCTTGATGTCTTCATATCAAGACTGGATGCTTTTCTGTAAGGTATGCTTTAGCCAAACACTAGTTATTGAGCTCAATACACAGGTAACTGGGTGGAATTTAATGGCTTGTGAGTTACAGGTGGTCAGAGCAGATGATCTAATTGTCCCTTCTGGCCTTAAACTCTATGAATCTATGAAGAGCAGCTGGCCAGGTGAGTAGGTTACTCCATGAAAAGTGGTGGAATACAGGAGGGATTGTGACTTGAAGTCACAGTTAGTTCTCTGGTCTGCACCTGGGGTGGTGCAGCTATGCATGTCTCCTTCCTTGGGGCAGCTTATAAAGTTGCAGTCCAGCCCTTAGTTATTCTTATTATTTTAGGTAATAATCATATAGCATTGTAAATGCACACAGTGCTTTATGCACCTATAGTAAGGGACACTCCCTGTTACAAGAGTTTATAATCTTAGATGGAAAAGACCCAGGACAACAGATCAAGACAGGAACAAAAGGAGGAGAAGAAAAGATTGAAGGAGAAATAGGAAGGAGAGAGAGAGGAAGACTGCTCCAAGAAAAAAGAGTAGCATGATATAACATGATGTTGCGAAGGCCAAGATATAACGGGGTTAAAAAAAGAACTAGATAAGTTCATGGAGTATAGGTACATCAATGGCTATTAGCCAGGACGGGGAGGGATGGTGTCCCTAGCCTCTGTTTGTCAGAAGCTGGGAATGGGCAACAGGGGATGGATCACTTGATGATTACCTGTTCTGTTCATTCCCTCTGGGGCACCTGGCATTGGCCACTGTTGGAAGACAGTATGCTGGGCTAGATGGATCTTTGGTCTGACCCAGTATGACCGTTCTTATGTTCTATGAAGGCATGTGGGCACAGTTTGAGAGCAGGGAAAAAATGAAGTAGTAAATCAAGAATAAAGAGCAGGAAGAAATGGAATCAGAGATATAGTTGTGGGCTGGATTATATAGTGTCTTAAAAGTAAGGATAAGGCAATTAATTTTTAGTCTAGTGAATTATGAGATGGAAAACCTCTCCATAGCGTAGGGCTCAAATACTGTCTTTAAACGTGTAAACTCAGCTTCCACTGAAAACTGTAGTGCTGCATTCATGTATCTCTAGGGAAAATTTTGATCCTAAAAGTCTATACAGTCCATTGCCACTGACTAATAGCTTTTGTGTTCATATTCTTGCAGAGCTATGGCCAGAGTTATACTAATACACCTTTCATTGTTCAAAAGACCTACTACCATGTTTAAAAAGAGAGCCTGGTGTTTGATCCTACGACCCCCTTTGGCATGGGAATAAAATATTCACCATCTCTAGAAGATCTCTGAAATATTTGTATACTGTAGCTTACCATAATGTTCTACTTTCTTTTGCTCCTCTTCTTTAGATGGTATTACAGGACCCCAAGAGTGAGGCCACAGAAGATCATCTAGTTAGGATGACATCTGGTTCATTTGGCAAGGTTTTCTGTTTTGTTTTGTTTTGTTTTTTGCAGTGCATAAATGATATAATGCCATTGACGTGTTTGGGACAGGTTTATCTCAAAGTCATCTGCTTCTGCAAAGGGAACTGTATGAACTCATGATGACCCTGGGAATCTGCATTCATGAGAGAAAGTTCTGCAGCCCATGTGTTGTTATCTTGATGGGATTTTAAGATAGAAGGGTCATTTTATAATTTTTGGCAAGAAATAAACATTTACAACTACACGGCTTGATTCTGATCACGCTTATGCTGGTTTTACACCTAACTTCACTGGAGCAGATTCTGCATGGTCCCTCACAGAAGGCACAGACCAGGTGGAGGGGAAGATGCAGGAGAGGGGGACAAAGGTGGCTTTAAGGCAGCTTTACAATTCCCAGATTTAGGTCTGTTTCCTGGGCCAATTTTGCCCCTGGCATCAGTCAGAGAAGTGCTGGGGGCAGTTTTACCACTTCAGCCATTCTCCTTCCTGCCCCTGATACAATCCCTCTCACCCAAACTCCCCCCTCCCCATCTCACACTGGGGACTTTGAGGAGATCCTCCAAAGAGCGTCATATCCCAACCCTGTGATGTCTCTGCAGTGGGGGAATTCCCAAGGGAGCTGTTCCATCTTTTTTACAGGTCCTGTATGCTGCTGGAGAGCCATAATCTGGCACACAGACTGGAAATGACTCTTGGTTTACACAGGTGTAAGAGAGCAGACTTAGGCTCATCGCTGCTATTCACAAGTATGGAAAAGGGATGGTTTTTATGAAGCTGTCATAAGAAGTCAAACTAACAGACACGGTGCTAGTTATAGCAATATAAAAACTTCAGCACAGTGGGTGAAAAGTATCAATTCAAGATATATCTACACGGGAGAAAATTCAGACATGTAATTCTCCATATCTATGCCCTGTCTACCTTGTAACTTCCTTCGCTTGTTATCACAGGTGAAGTTCTACCAGTGGGAAATTATGGGTTCACATATTCCTAGTGTGTAGACTAGTCCTTAGAATTTGATTTGAGAGATGTGCTATATTCTGATTTTTGCCATAAATTTGTGAATGTCTTCTCCTCAGCTTCAGAACCCATATCTTACCTCAGAGTGTTTAATGTGCAGCCCAAGGACTTGACCCTGTTCACATGAGGGATTTATGTGGCCCGTATGACACATTCAGATTCTGAAGAGGCAAAGCTGAGAAGCCTAGAAGTAGATTTCTAGCCCCCATGATTGTGAAGAAAACCTTTGAATTTTGAACCGGGTGTAAACTGATGCAACAATGTCATATTGAGACAGGGAAGAGGGAGAGAAACAGAGAAAGGGCAGAAACAACAGTGGTCTTAAATGTGAGAATATTTTCCAATGGATGATGCTGAATGTGACAATAAGCTACTGAAATAATGGTAATACTTAAAAGTTCAGTTACTACATAAAGGCCAGATTCTACCCTTAATCTTTGGGCAAACTTCCCATTGACATAAACAGAAGTTCTGCATGGACTGGGGGAATTATACAATCCTAAATATATTCTCCCATCTATGGATCATAATTTAAAAAGGTCGAGATTTAGTGAAGACCTGTTGGGAGCTCTTGAGAAATTTTAACTATTTATGAAAAAGTGTTAAAACTATTTTGAAACATAAATTCTTCTTCAGCTTCAGCTTTTATCAGTGATATAAGCCATATTAATATGACAAATACCAAAACCCACGAATGTCTGCCCTTGTCCTGCCTAAAAATTGATCTAGAGCAGTGGTTTTCAAACTGTGGGGCGCGACCCAGTACTGGGTTGTGGAATGTAAGGCACTGGGTCGTGGCAGCTCTGGTCAGCACCGCCGACTGGGCCGTTAAAAGTCCTGTCAGCAGGGCTGCCTGGCTAAGGCAGGCTAGTCCCTATCTGTTCCAACACCATGCTTTGCCCCGGAAGCGGCCAGCAGCAGGTCCAGCTCCTAGGTGGGGGGGTCCCAGCCAATGGGAGCTGTGGTGGGGGATGTGCCTGCGGGCAAGAGCTGTGTGGAGCTGCTTACGTGCCTCTGCCTAGGAGCCGGACCTGCTGCTGGTTGCTTCTGGGGCACAGTGCGGTCCATGGAGTCAGGACAGGCGGGAAGCCTGCCTCTGCACCCCGGCTGCACCACTGACTGGGAGCAACTGGAGGTAAGCCCGCACAGGGCCGTCCTTAGGATTTATGGTGCCCTAGGCGAGATTATTAAACTGGTGCCCCTGTGCCTGATCTGCTCTTAGCAACACAAATATAAGCATACAGTATTGGAAAACTTGCCACATTCACATTATTAAAACCAGTTTAACTTAATTAAGCACACTGTAATGCTGATGCACTAGCACTAAAGAAGTAGCCCTATAGAAAAAATTCTGATTTGACAGAATGATGCAAATAATATAATTTTTTTAATTTGTCAAAATTTTATTGGAAATTTATATGAAGAGTTATTGAAACAAAGATTTGTTTTTAATTAAAAGCAATCTTTCTGGCTTTTTTGGCTGCAAAATCAGTTTAATAAGCTGGGTTTCCAAACAGTGGGAAAATATAACCCTAGTTTTACTGCTAGGTAAAGCACAAAGTGACCAAAATGAAGTCAGCACAGAATCATCTCATCTAGATTAAGGTAGCACAGAAATGTTACAGAAGTTCTATTGTGCCTTATTTTTGTTTGGAAAGACATTGGCAATAGCAGCACATTCACATGATAAAATACATGATAAATCACTGTCTCTAAAGTTCCATCAAAAACTGACATTTTCACAGCTCTAGCATGATCTGCTGTACAGATTCTTCACAAGGAAGTGCCCCTGGCCTTTTTAACTCATATTAACTATGTATTTACTTTATGAAAGTTGGAGAAAACATTGTGAAAATGTAAAACATTGGCTGCCCAACTTCTGGGCTGGCAAAAGCTATACTGACTCACAGGAAAAAAAAAAAGCAGGAGAATCTTAGTACAACATATGGTCAGTCTATACCAGGGGTCGGCAACCTTTCAGAAGTGGTGTGCCAAGTTCACTGTAATTTAAGGTTTCTCGTGCCAGTAATACATTTTAATGTTGTAGAAGGTCTCTCTCTATGTCTATATTATGTAAATAAACTATTGTTATTATCTGAGGTCCTGCTCAGGCCACTGCCAGCTGAGTAAATGAAACCCCAGACTGGCAGCGGGCTGAGCGGGACTGGTGACTGGAACCCTAGACAAGGATCCCAGGCCCTGCTCAGCCCGCTGCTGGTCTGGGGTTCTGACCACCAACTCCTGCCACCCAGGATCCCGGCTGCCAACCCCCCTCAGCCTGCTACCAGCCTGGGATTCTGCTCACCCAGGCTGGCAGGAGGCAGAGTGGGGCCAGCGGCTGGGCTCCTGACTGGCAAGGGGCTGGCAGCCAGAACCCCGGAGTAGCAGTAGGCTGAGTGCTGCCGGCACCCCAGATTGGCAGCAGACTGAGCCACTCAACCCCCCAGCCCGCTGCCGGCTGAATGTATGGAACCCCAGGCTGACAGCAGGTTGAGTGGTTCAGCTGACCTGCTCAGCCCTCTGCCAGTCTGGGGTTCCTTGGGGGTCCCCAGGCCAGCAGCAGGTGCTGAGTGGGGCCGGCGGCTGGTATCCCAGCTGGCAATAGGGCAGCAGCTGGAACCCCAGAGCAGTGATGGGCTGAGCCGCTCAGCCTGCCGCTGCGTACCATCAAAAATCAGCTCAGCTGCCACCTTTGGCACGTGTGCCGTAGGTTGCCGACCCCTGCTTTATACACTAGTAAGGAGATGAGCATATTACAGTTGTTGGAGGGCTCTTATCAGGAGTAACAGGCTATAGGAAAGTCAGTCAACATTTTTTGTTTCTCTGATTAAAACTGGCCCACTCCCTGCCTCAAACCAAACCTGTCACTAATAATTGTCAACAACTTAATTTTCTGTTTTTGGCTAAGATATTGATTTAAAAAAAATATTGAAATTGGATTCAGGATTGTTAGCAAGAATTTTTGGCAAACAAAGTTGTTAAATGACAATCTAAATGGCAACACAGTACTGCTTTCATGCTTGGCTCACCCCCCAGCCTGCTGGTCCAACAGCTGCAGTAGACCCCAAAATCCACCTCTTGGGGTGCAGAGTGGCAACAGCAGCAGCAAACCCTCAGGTCCAATCACACGCCAATGAGCACCACCAGCAGCCTTACGGACCATGGTGAAGTTAGCACAGCATCTGATCTCAGGGACAGGTCACCCATGGAGCCACAGCAGCTCATCCTGCCCAGTGCAGCTCCCCCCGGATGAGATGGATCCCCCCGGATGAGATGCCAGCCCGGGGGAGAGAGAGGCGCTCCCCAGCTAGGGTGACCAGATCCAGATGTCCTGATTTTATAGGGCCAGTCCCGATATTTGGGGCTTTGTCTTATATAGGCACCAATTACCCCCACCTAGAGTGACCAGACAGCAAGTGTGAAAAATCAGGACAGGGGGTGGGGGTGGGGGGCAAAAGGAGCCTATATAAGAAAAAGACCCCAAAATTGGGACTGGCCCTATAAAATAGGGATATCTGCTCACCCTACCCCAACCCCCTGTCCTGATTTTTCACACATCTGGCTAACCCCAGCCCAGCCCTGTGTGACATTCCAATCCTGGCAGAGGAAGTGAGTTACTTTCACTTTCATTCCTCAGCAGGCAGCCAGCCAGCCTCCTCCCCCCACCTACCCCCCAGCACCTCACCCAACCCAGCCCTGACGGAGGGGAGGGAGGAGAGAGAGAGGGATGCTCCTGGGGAGGAGGGAGAAAGGAGGGAGTGCTCCATGGGGCAGGGGGGGAGAAGAATGGATGTTATGGGGGACAAGGATACTGGTTCCAGAGCCGCAGAGCCTGCCTCACCTCACTTCAGCCAGGGAGAAAGAGTCACATTCACAGGTGAGCTCCTTCCCCAACCCCAACCCCCTCCCCTTCCCAGAGACCCCAGCAGCCAATCCCCTCCCTCAGACTGTGCTGCTGTGACGTTATTGATATAAATGGGGACCATATAGAACATGGGTTGCAACCAAGGTCCTGTAGTGGCTCCAAATCCTAAGTAAAGGGGGTCATATAAGGTGTCTAAGACCAGGTTCTGGGTTGCTGATTATAATTATGCTGTCTATATGTCTGTATCATTTTTAGTTGAAGTTATGAATGTTGGCTCTATGCTGTCTGTATTTCAAGTTTGTGCTGTGCTTCTGGGGGAAGCCTCCCAGACAAGCTGGTGTTAGCTCTGCCTAGCCTGTTTGATGGCCCATTAAGGACCGTCAGCTACACAATGGACCCATGGAGAGAAGGCAGACACGCCTTGTGACTCAGCAAAGTATGCAGGGACTGGCCCATGTGACTCCAGGCTCCATTTTGCTGTAAATTTCCACAGTGAAGACAAAGAGATTCTTACACCTGGAAAAGTCTATATAAGGCTGATGCTTCATCTCCATCTTGTCTTCAATCCTGCTTCTGACCTCTGGAAGGACTCTGCTACAAACTGAAGCTCTGCACGAAGGACTGTTGACCCATCCCAGCGGGGGATGTTCCAGAGACTTAATCTGAACCTGCAGTTTACTCCAGCACTGCTGCAAGCCTGAACTAAGAACTTTGCCATTACTGTATGTAATTGATTCCATTTAACCAATTTTACCTCTCATCTCTACCTTTTTCCCTTTGTAAATAAACCTTTAGATTTTAGATTCTAAAGGATTGGCAACAGCGTGATTTGTGGGTAAGATCTGATGTGTATATTGACCTGGGTCTGGGGCTTGGTCCTTTGGGATCGAGGGAACCGTTTTCTTTTATTGGGGTGTTGGTTTTCATAACCATTCATCCCCAGGACGAGTGCACTGGTGGTGATGCTGGGAGACTGGAGTGTCTAAGGAAATTGCTTGTGTGACTTGTGGTTAGCCAGTGGGGTGAGACCAAAGTCCTTTTTGTCTGGCTGGTTTGGTTTGCCTTAGAGGTGGAAAAACCCCAGCCTAGGGCTGTGACTGCCCTGTTTAAGCAATTGGTCCTGATTTGGCACTCTCAGTTGGGTCCCGCCAGAATCGCTCCGTCACAGTGGCGTAGTCGTGCTAGGATCCACAGAACCAGGTCAATTAAGCTTTGGGTCAGAACCCCACGCTATCCAAATTTTAACTTTGGGATTGAGAGTTTGGTTGGTTAAAGATCAGTGACCATGCGACAGAGAGCATCAGGAAAAGCAAGGAAACTGCAAGCCTTGAGAGACAGTCTGCAGTTTGATTATGAGCAAGAACTGGCAGAAATTCGAATGGAGAAAGAGGCTGATGAGAGAAAGAAAGAAGTTGCTAGGAGAGAAGAAAAAGCTCGTAAGAGGCGTCTGGAGCTGCTGGCTGCTGAGGAGAAAACTCGACAGATGCAACAGGAGACAGCTAGACTCCAACTCCAAGTCAAAAAAGCAAGGGAAGAACGGCAGAAACTGTATCCTCTTGAAAGTCCAGTTTGTAACAATGTTGGTATGTTGTATAACTCTGAGCAGTTGTCTGGGGGTAACCAAATGTACCCCAACAATGCCACCTTTTATGTCAATGCTGTTACTGTGTGTTCAGTAGGGGGTGGCCCCACAAATTGTGTCAGTGCTATGGATGGGAGTGGGAATGGAAAATTCATAGAGAGTGTAAAAGTCAATGGTAAAAGCTGTTTAGGGCAAATTATGGCTTCTAACATCACTCTTGTTAAAGCAGATCTGGTCAAAGAGGAAGATTATTTACCAAATCAGAGTGTGAATGTTGTGATCCTCTGTGAGTTTACTGTCCGTGTGCCTTTAGCTAGAATCCACCTTGAGTGGAATGGGGCTCAGCATGAAGTGATAGCTGGCGTCAGGAAGTTATTGCCTAAAGATCTTTTAATTGGGGAGAATGTTACAGCTTTGTTCAGTCCAGGTAGCCAGTCACAGGAGAGGAATGATCTTAAACCTGTGTCTATTGTGGGCAATGATTTGCCTGAGGATGGTTGCTCCAAAGGTTTGTCTGTGCAAAAAAGCAGTATTTCTGGGAATGAAGTTTCTGAATGTCTGTCTAATGTCTCAGAAGGAAATCTGGAGTTAGATCAAGAGCAGAAAAATCTCATTGGTGAGGAAAAGGTTTCTCAGGAGCAGATTAAAGTAAATGGTCAGGTTAAAGCCCTAACTGAGGAAGGAAAGGGTAAATTTGTAATGGGTAATGGATTGGTGGCTAGTGCAGCTTGTAGAAGTAAACCTGAAATGGGTAACTGTGATTTGCTAAAAGTAGCTCAGTGTAGTGAAAAGAGCAGCAGCTTATCTGTTGGGAGAGGCAATGTGCCTGGTAGGGAAAGTTTGGAGGAGCCTAGGCAGCCTTGTGAGCTGATGGCTTTGTCTAATCAGCAGTTTGGGAAGGGAGGGATAGTGGAAGATGAGTGTCCATATCCCTTACCTGTTTCCTGTGTGGAGAAATGTGACAGTGGAGGGAATGTGCCTGTGTCTGTCAGGAGTATTGACTTGCCTATAAAGGAAGCTACCCCAGTCTCCAAGCAGTTGTCTGTGAACAGCCCTGTGTGCTGGGACAAGGGAAGTAAAATCCCAAGCTGTGTGTCTGGTAAAGGAGAATGTGTCTCCGGCTCTTCTGTGTCTGTGGAGCAGACAGAAGGTGCCTGTCAGCCTGTGATGGTTGAGGGTGATTCAGTTGTCTCGAAGTTGGTTGTAAATACAGCTAAAGCCCAGGAAGGGAATGGTCCTGAGTTTGGGTCTGCTGGGGAGAATGGCACTGTGACTAGGTTGCATCCAGTTAGTGTCTTAGCAAAATCCCAGAGAACAGACAATTCTGGTGCTTGTGGTTTGCCAGTTGCTAATGTGTGGTTGGAAAAGGGTGCAGCAACTCTGTCTGATCAGGGTGATACCCCAGCCAGGGCACAAGGAGAGCATAAAGGTGATTTAATTGTGTTACCGACTGACAGTTTGACAACTTGTAGCAAGAAGGAAAAGATTCCTGAACTTGTTCATGGCCAAGGGAAGGAGATTGTTTCTAACCTGTTATCTAGAAAGTCTGTAGCATCTGTGGTTGCTCAGGGAAGTGTTCCTGTAGAGCAAGCCCTAGGTGAAGAGGGGAAGGGCAGAATTTCTGTGAGGGGTGAATTGCTGCTTAGAGAAGCTCCTAGGGAAAGGAATCCTCATGGTAGCCTGTGCAAGCAGTTTACTGCAACTGAAGGGTGTAAAAGTGATTTAATCAAGAAAGTTTCAGTTCCTAACAGCCAGAAATTTTCTGTTGTGAATGGATCCACTGACTTTCCTTTTGAGAGATCCAGTGTGGGGAGCTTTGAAAAGGTCTCAGGTGGAGTAGAAGCTGTTAAGGAAGTTGAGCAGCCCTATAACCACCTGGCTGTGTGTGGCCAGCTTGTTGGTGGGGAGACAATGCTGTTGGGACAGGAATGTCTCCATGCTGAATCTGTAAGTGAGCAGTCTGTGCTTCAGGATCTGAGGACAGATTCAGTTACTGGTGTTTCAGAGCAGAACAGTTGTATGGCTAAATGCTTGAGGAGGCAGGGGAGAGCAAGCCAGCTCTCACCCTCAGACTCTTTGGATTTGTGTGGTACCTCTGTGAGACAAAGTCCAGCCTTGGAATCCATAGCAGCTGAAGAGTTAAAAGCTAGTGTCTGTGTTGATGCGAATTACTTGGCTGGCAGGGAGAAGACAGAATTGCTAATAGCTGTTAGCACAGAGGGCCCGCCCCATCAGCCAGTGAATTCTGTTAAGCAAGAGAAATCAGGGTTTAATCCAGAAGGAAAGAGAAGACTGAATTTTGCAAAGGGAAGCCACAGGTTAACCCTAAAATGCCCAAACTCCAATGGTATTGAGCCAAGGGTGTGGCATGACAAACATGATTGTAAATGGACACTTGCAATGAATTTGTTGTTATTGCTAATGCTAATTTTTGTAACTAATGTGTTGCTATGGCCAAGAACTGTAACAATGTACAATGTGCCTAATCTTTTGGAAAATCCCTTAAACATGTTGAAAGGAATACATGAAAACACACTTTATGTTAAAGGGCCTTGCTATACTGATGTTTCACAGTTAATGCATGTAAACAGTGTTGGAACTTTTCACAGGGGAAAATACATTCCAGACCTGATGTGCTGTATGAAAGGGGAAACTGAGGCACACTACCATATTGCTTTCATGGCTAAATGCCAAGATTCCTGTACTATGAACAACCTCAATATCTACATTGGTTTAATGTTATTTGGGTTCAAAACATTGGCCAGAACTGGTATGGATAAAGTAGCTATTTTCTTTAGCTCTTGGCAAGATCACATGAAACATACAGGAACCATGCTGCAAAAGCTAACCAAGTTATACCTTGAGTTTGTAAAGAGATCCATTCATGTTATTGAACATGACTTTGATAAACCATTTCGGTTATACACTGGTACGGCCTCTAGCCCAACACTAGCTGTAGTGAGACAGACCCAAGGAAAGGGGGCTCTTGGGATGCAGTCAGCGATGTTTTGTCATCCCTTCCTGCATCAATTTTGCGTTGGGGGTGACGTTATTGATATAAATGGGGACCATATAGAACATGGGTTGCAACCAAGGTCCTGTAGTGGCTCCAAATCCTAAGTAAAGGGGGTCATATAAGGTGTCTAAGACCAGGTTCTGGGTTGCTGATTATAATTATGCTGTCTATATGTCTGTATCATTTTTAGTTGAAGTTATGAATGTTGGCTCTATGCTGTCTGTATTTCAAGTTTGTGCTGTGCTTCTGGGGGAAGCCTCCCAGACAAGCTGGTGTTAGCTCTGCCTAGCCTGTTTGATGGCCCATTAAGGACCGTCAGCTACACAATGGACCCATGGAGAGAAGGCAGACACGCCTTGTGACTCAGCAAAGTATGCAGGGACTGGCCCATGTGACTCCAGGCTCCATTTTGCTGTAAATTTCCACAGTGAAGACAAAGAGATTCTTACACCTGGAAAAGTCTATATAAGGCTGATGCTTCATCTCCATCTTGTCTTCAATCCTGCTTCTGACCTCTGGAAGGACTCTGCTACAAACTGAAGCTCTGCACGAAGGACTGTTGACCCATCCCAGCGGGGGATGTTCCAGAGACTTAATCTGAACCTGCAGTTTACTCCAGCACTGCTGCAAGCCTGAACTAAGAACTTTGCCATTACTGTATGTAATTGATTCCATTTAACCAATTTTACCTCTCATCTCTACCTTTTTCCCTTTGTAAATAAACCTTTAGATTTTAGATTCTAAAGGATTGGCAACAGCGTGATTTGTGGGTAAGATCTGATGTGTATATTGACCTGGGTCTGGGGCTTGGTCCTTTGGGATCGAGGGAACCGTTTTCTTTTATTGGGGTGTTGGTTTTCATAACCATTCATCCCCAGGACGAGTGCACTGGTGGTGATGCTGGGAGACTGGAGTGTCTAAGGAAATTGCTTGTGTGACTTGTGGTTAGCCAGTGGGGTGAGACCAAAGTCCTTTTTGTCTGGCTGGTTTGGTTTGCCTTAGAGGTGGAAAAACCCCAGCCTAGGGCTGTGACTGCCCTGTTTAAGCAATTGGTCCTGATTTGGCACTCTCAGTTGGGTCCCGCCAGAATCGCTCCGTCACAGCTGCATTCGGCTCTCTCTAGGACCCAGCAGCCTGCTCTTACATACTCCACTGCTTCCCGTCTGTCCCAGCTCCCGGCAGAGTGGTGCCCCCAGACCTAGTGGTGCCCTAGGCAGCTGCCTATTCTGCCTATGCCTAAGGACGGCCCTGAGCCCGCACCCCAATCCCGTGCCCCAATCCTCTGCCCCAGCCCTGAGCCTCACCCCAAACCCAGAGCCCTGTCCTGCACCCCAAACCTCTCATCCCCAGCCCCACCCCAGAGCCTGCACCCCCACCCCAGAGCCTTGACCCCCCTCCCGCACCCCAACCCCTGCCCCAGCCCAGAGCCCCTCCCACACCCTAAACCCCTCATCCCCAGCTCTGTTGGGTCACAGGCTTCTACAATTTGCTTCAACTGGGTCACCAGAAAAAAAGTTTGAAAACCACTGATCTAGAGTCTCCTTTCTTTACATGTTTTCCCCTGCAGAGTATATATGTCTTATGAATGGTCACTGTTTTCTTTGGTTTGTATTTATAGAGGGGGAACATGCCCGATAATATTTCTCTGCACAACATCGCTAAAGGCTTTTGAAGGAATTAAAACAACCCAAGTCAGGATAGGCACAGTCCTTCTAGAAGTAGAGTCCAAGTAGTAGTTATTACAGCTGGATAAATAATGCAAAACGTTGTTAGCAAATGTTATATAAGGTGCGGATCTTACAAAGACTTATGCACAGGCTTAACTTTAAGTGCATGAATAGCCCCACTGTATTTAATGGAAGTAGCCCGCATTGTTTAAAGTTAAGCCTATGCATAAGTCATCTTTGCAGCATCAAGGCCTACATTCATAAATGAATTTGCTTCAGGCATGTTTACATTCCTTTTATGTTTATTTTCTATGAATGTTTGAGTGATCAGTTGGAAAAAAGTTTGAGGACAGTGGTTTTCAAAGTCACATGCATGTGTAGTCATGAAAACCAAAATGTAAACTTGCACATGCAAGCATTCATACTAGAGGTTCTAGTGCAGTGTTCCTGTCATGAATCAAGAACAATACTATATGACTTATCTGACCAATAACCGCTAAGCAATGCAGCTTGAATTTTGAATATTTGCTTTCAATACAGAGAATTAAAGATTAGACAAGATATATGTTGAATACACATGAATAATAGATCCAAGGAAATCAGAGTCTTCTCATGGATATTCCATGGACAAAAACTAATTCCTTGAATAAATTATTCTCTTAGTGATAGTAATTATTAGAACTGAGTTAATAATTCAGAATCAGTTTATCTGAGGAATTTTGCCTTTTTTTCTGTTTGCAAAACTTTCAAATGTATTTGCTGTTGAAAATTACCTACAGATTTCTCAGTGTTTAATTCCTGGTCTATAGATCATTCATAAACAGTTCATAATGAATTTTTATAAGTTGCCATTCACACTCTGATCCCCGCTCCTGCAAGCATCTCTGTATGTACTAAGTTACCTTGACTATGGTGGGCAGGCAGTTAAGCCAATAGATCTATTGTGAGTAAAGTTAAGAACACACATATGTGTTTATAGGGTCAGGACTTGGGTTAGTTACATAATTCACACAATATTATTTTTGATCCCTGGTTGTACTTAACCGGTATAGCACAACCTGTAAAAAATCAGATATATCACTTGAAGACAGTTTTAGCTCAAATATTCAAATAATTGTTTCAACATTTGCTTTTCAGAGTATATGCAGGGGGGAAAGCTTGAACACTTGAGTGGGGAGAGCAGGAATGAAAAGGCTGTAAGTAAAGCTGGTCAGAAAAATTGGGATGTAACTTTTTTTTGTCTGAATTTGCTGATTCATTAAAATCAAAACATACTGCAAGATGGTTTGATTTGGATGAAATTTCTACCAGAAACCAGGCAGGGTTTCAAACTACCTGGTTTCCTTCCAGCCCATCTGCCCAGCTCCTCAGTGGGTGCCTGGAAGTCCTGCGAGTCCTGGCTCCCAGATTTGTGACTTCTGAGCAGCCTGGACTCCCAAGGCTACCTTAGAGTCAGGGTTCTCAGGGCTTCCAGGCTCCCTGGCTTTGGGACAGCCCTCCAGGAGAATGGCTGTGGATCCAGGGCTCCTAACAGAGTTCTATGAAGCAGAGGCGGCTCCAGGCACCAGCACAGCAAGCGCGTACCTAAGGCAGCAAGCCGCGGGGGGCGGCCTGCTGGTCGCTGTGAGGGCGGCAGGCAGGCGGCTTTCGGTGGCTTGCCTGCAGGAGGTCTGCTGGTCCCGCAGCTTCGGCGGCAATTCAGTGGCGGGGACGCCGATGGTGCGGCACCGGCGGACCTCCCGCAGGTGCGCTGCCGAATCTGTGTGATCAGAGACCACTCGCAGGCGCGCCTCTGAAAGCCGCCTGCCTGCCATGCTCGGGGCAGCAAAAAACATAGAGCCGCCCCTGCTATGAAGAACAGTAATTCTTCTTCGAGTGATTGCTCCTATGCATTCCAGTTAGGTGTGCACGCTGTGCGTGCACGGCTCTTCGGAAGATTTTTACCCTAGCAACTCCGGCAGGCCGGCTGGGCGCCCCCTGGAGTGGTGCTGCTATAGCACTAGATATATACCCCAGCCGGCCCGTCCGCTCCTCAGTTCCTTCTTCCCGCCCGTGACGGCCGTTGGAACAGTGGAGTGCTCCTTTGACCTCCACATCCCTAGCTTATCTCTGGTTTCGTTGTATTTAGTGTATATAGTTAGTTAAAATAGTTAGTTAAGTTAGTTTATTAAGTAGATTAAGGGGAATTAGGGGGGTTTAACCCCTCTTTTCCCGACCGGTGCGGGCTTATGCCCAAGGCACCGGGGTTTAAGCCCTGTGCGGCTTGCCAGCGGCACATGCCGATTGGGGACCCTCACGACTCCTGCCTGCGCTGCTTAGGAGAGGCCCATCGCGCAGATAAGTGCCCAATTTGCAAATCGTTTAAACCAAGAACGAAGAAAGAGCGGGACATTAGATTGAAGCAGCTCTTAATGGAGTCGGCGCTTACCCCTGCGGTGCCGACACCATCAGCCCCGCAGTCCTCTTTGGCGCGGAGCGCCCCAGCGGTTCCCGACTGGTCCGGTACCGAGACTCTTAAAAAGAAGCAGCCGGCACCGACGCCATGGCACCATTCCCTCTCGCCATCGGGGAAACGCAGGCCGCAGCACAAGTCTACCAAGACACCTGCGTCGGGACCGCTCGTCCAGCCGCCAGCGCCGGCTCCCTCGGCACTGGCTACGACAGCGCATAGACCATGCGCGGTACCGTCGACTCCGGCACCGACAGGGCCATTGAGTCCGGTACCTCCGTGCTCCCCGGTGCAAACCGTGGTCGAGCTGCCTCTCCTGTCGACGCCCAAGACTTTCTCGACGGCGAGAGAGCTCATAGAGCTCACAGAGGCACCGAGCCTCCGGCCCCCGGCACCGCCGGTGCGGGCTGTACAGTCAGTGGGCAAGCCGGCTATGATGAGGCCACCTTCCCCTGACAAACGGGATAGAAGGCGTTCCAGGTCCCGGTCCCGATCCCGATCCCGGAGACGGTCGCCTTCGCGCCTATCCAGATCTCGGCACTGATCACCATCCCGGTACCGCTCCCCGTCTCGGCGCCAGTCGCAGTCCCGGTACCGCTCCGCATCGCGGTACCAGTCGCACTCCCGGAGACGATCCCGATCCCGGTCACCCGACCGTCGGTACCGAAGGAGGTCCGGATCCCGGTACCGTTCCCGGCACCGCGACTCGCGAAGCCGCTCCCACCGACATCGGTCGAGATCGCGGTCGACCTCCCGGCACCGGCACGGTCGATGGTCCCGCTCTCGCTCCTGGCACCGTGAAGACCGGCACTGATCCCCGGCACCGTCCAGGGACAGACTGGCGGCATCGACGGCGCAGTCCCTGAGCGCCTCTGCCCCCCCATGGCCTTCTCGCCAACCCTCGGTCGCCTCTCAGGCGGACAGCGGTGGAGATCTCCGGGCCGACCCCCAAGGGCAAGACCACGGACCACAGCAGTGGGGCTTTTGGGCCCCCTGGGCCTACCACGAGGCTCAAGGGCTCCCCTTCCCTCAGCGACCCAGGGGCTCCGAATGCAGGGTGCCGGAAGTCACGGTCAGCAGGCCTCCTCCATCACCACCGGTTGAGGCTCCACCGCCACCTGTAGCGGCAGAGCATCCTGTAGCCGCGGCGGCTCCCCACCCCCTGGAAGAACCACCTCCAGAAGCCATGGTCCAGGGCCTGTCCTCGACTTTGTCGCCGGATGAGGCGGTGGCGGGAGCATCTACATCGGACCCCCCACCGATTGACTTGTGGGCCCACCAGGACCTCCTTCGCCGGGTGGCACAGGCTATTGATCTCCCCGTTGAAGAGGTCCCTGAGGATGACGACCCGGTGACCAGGGTGCTTGGAGCTGAGGCCCCGCTGCGGGTGGCCCTACCCTTTATTCGGACCATCCAGAAAAACGCCACTACCATCTGGCAGTCGCCGACGTCCGTCCCTCCCACCGCTCGAGGGGTGGAACGCAAGTACTCGGTTCCTCCCAGCGGGTACGAGTACCTTTACACGCACCCAACTCTGGACTCCCTCGTAGTGCAGTCCGTGAATGACCGGGAGAGACATGGGCAACCCGCTCCAGCGCCAAAATCCAAGGACGCACGGAGAATGGATCTGTTGGGCCGGAAGGTCTATTCGGCTGGTGGTCTCCAGCTCCGGATTGCCAATCAGCTGGCTCTCCTTGGTCGCTACACCTATGACACTTTGGTGTCCCTTTCCAAATTTACGGAGCTGATCCCAACAGCCTCCCGACAGGAATTCTCAGCCCTCCTTGAGGAGGGCAAGAAAGCCTCCCGGTCCTCCCTCCAGGCCACTCTGGACTCGGCAGACTCAGGAGCCAGAACTCTGGCCTCGGGAGTGACCATGAGACGAATCTCCTGGTTGCAGTCCTCCACCTTGCTGCCAGAGGTCCAGTACACCCTGCAAGACCTCCCTTTTGACACTAAGGGTCTCTTTTCCGAGAAAACAGACTCGAGGATTCAGACCCTCAAAGATGGTAGAATCGCCATCCGCACCCTGGGTATGCACACACTGGCTACCCAGCGGAGGTCGTTCCGGCAGCAGCCGTACCGGCCATTTAATCAGGCCAGGGCACGGCCTGATAATGGGCGCAGAGGCCGCCTAAACCGCCGTAGACCATCAGGCAACCGGTGTAACCAGTCCCAGGCGCCCTCCAAAGCCCCTCAAGGGCCTAAGCAGGCATTTTGATGGGACGCCCGAGGACGGCCCATCAGGCTATTTACAGGATCCTTCCCCGTTATTTTGCAACCGTCTTTCCCACTTCCTCCCGGCGTGGTCCCAAATAACACCGGACAACTGGGTACTTCGTACGGTCGAGTATGGTTACCGCCTTCAGTTTGTTTCGCCCCCTCCCTCCTACCCACCCTCCCCGTCCCTCTTCAGGGACCCCTCTCACGAGCAATTCCTCTTGCAAGAGGTTGAGTCTCTGTTGAGTTTGGATGCCACAGAGGAGGTGCCGAACGACATGCGAGGCAGGGGATTTTATTCCCGATATTTCCTAATCCCCAAGGCGAAGGGAGGTCTACGACCTATACTAGACCTCCGAGAGCTCAACAGATACCTGCTCAAGCTCAAGTTTCGCATGGTAACCCTGGGGACCATCATTCCCTCCCTGGATCCGGGAGACTGGTTTGCCGCCCTCGATATGAAGGACGCGTACTTCCATATCGCGATTTACCCTCCCCATCGACGCTACCTGCGGTTCGTAGTCAACAACGCGCACTACCAGTTTGCGGTGCTACCCTTCGGCCTTTCCACCGCGCCGAGGGTCTTCACCAAGTGCATGGCAGTGGTTGCCGCAGCCCTCCGCCGTCGTCGCATGCACATGTACCCGTATCTTGACGACTGGCTGGTTCACGGGCCATCCCGACAGCTGGTAGCAAGTCAAATGGCCGAGATCCTAGCCCTGTTTCAGTGCCTTGGCCTTCTGACAAACGCCGAGAAGTCCACTTTAGCTCCATCACAAAGGGTGGAGTTCATCGGAGCGGTCATGGACTCCAATTTGGCCAGGACCTGCCTCCCTCGACCTCGGCACCAGACGATGGTCTCCATCATCCGGGACCTACAATCCTTTCCCACAACAACGGTTCGGTCCTGCCTACACCTCCTGGGCCACATGGCGTCCTGCACGTTCGTAACCACGTACGCGAGGCTGCGCCTTCGCCCGTTTCAAACTTGGCTTGCGTCGGTGTACCGTCCGCACCGCGACCCCCTGGACATGGTGGTCACGGTCACGAAACCAATCCTCGCTTCGCTCAGCTGGTGGCTGGACCCAGAGGTCGTGTGTGCAGGAATTCCGTTCCGCCCTCCTCGCCCATCCATCACCCTGACCACGGATGCCTCGGTGTTGGGATGGGGGGCACATCTTGGCAACCTACACACCCAGGGTCTCTGGTCTCCCTGAGAGCTCTCCCTACATATCAATGTCAGGGAGCTGCGAGCGATCCGCTTGGCGTGTCAGACCTTCCACGCCCATCTTCAAGGGCGCTGTGTGGCGGTGTTCACGGACAACACGACGGCGATGTTTTATGTCAACAAGCAGGGCGGGGCTCGCTCCTCCCTGCTTTGCACGGAAGCGATGCTCCTGTGGGACTTCTGCGTAACCCACTCGATTCACCTGGCAGCGTCCTTTCTTCCAGGAGTGCAGAACACGTTGGCCGACCATCTCAGCAGGTCGTTCCTCTCCCACGAGTGGTCCCTTCGTCCAGATGTGGTGCACACAATTTTCCGAAGGTGGGGGTTTCCCCAGATAGACCTGTTTGCCTCCAAGGAGAACAGGAAGTGCCACCAGTTTTGTTCTTACCAGGGTCGCTCCCGAGGCTCCCTGTCGGATGCATTCCTCTGCTCCTGGACGGATCACCTCCTCTATGCCTTCCCTCCGTTCCCACTCATACACCGGGTGCTACTCAAGCTTCGGAGGGACAGGGCCCGCCTCATACTCGTCGCTCCGGCCTGGCCACGGCAGCACTGGTACACTCTGCTGCTCGAGCTCTCCGTTTGGGATCCCATTCCCCTTCCGTTATGGCCGGACCTCATAACGCAGAACTTCGGCAGGCTCTGCCACCCGGACCTACAGTCCCTCCATCTTACAGCTTGTTACCTGCATGGTTGACCCACGCAGAGCGTGACTGTTCGGCGGCGGTGCAGCAAGTCCTGATGGAAAGCAGAAAGCCTTCCACTCGCTCAACCTACCTCGCGAAATGGAAGCGTTTCGCACTCTGGTGCAATCAGAGAGGCCTTAATCCTTTCCTGGTCCCTATTCTTACGATTCTGGAATACCTCTGCTCCCCTAAGGAACAAGGACTCGCAGTCTCCTCCTTGAAGGTACACCTGGCAGCCGTGTCCACCTTTCGTCCTTCCATAGGAGGACGGTCCATCTTTTCCAACCAGATGGTTTCCCGCTTTCTTAAGGGCCTAGACCGCTTGTACCCGCTGATATGGCATCCTGCCTTGTCCTGGGATTTGAACCTAGTTCTGGCCAAGCTTATGGGAGCCCCCTTCAAGCCCTTGGCCACGTGTTCCCTGCTCTATCTCTCATGGAAAACGGCCTTTCTCGTCGCTATAACTTCAGCGAGACGAGTTTCCGAGCTCCATGCCCTAATGGTTGGTCCACCGTATACCGTCTTCCACGGCGACAAGGTGCAGCTTCGACCACACCCGGCCTTCCTCCCTAAGGTGGTGTCGGCCTCCCACCTAAACCAGGACATTTTCCTTCCGGTCTTTTTCCCGAAGCCGCACGCCTCAAGTCGTGAGCAACAGCTTCACACCCTGGACGTCCGCAGGGCCCTCGCTTTTTATATAGAGCGGACGAAGCCCTTCCAGCGTTCGCCCCAGCTGTTCGTAGCGGTTGCTAATCGCATGAAAGGCGAGCCGGTCTCCTCTCAGAGGATTTCCTCCTGGGTAACATCTTGTATCCGGACATGTTACAAGCTTGCTCGTGTGCCAGGTAGCCGCCTCACCGCTCACTCTACAAGAGCGCAAGCCTCGTCTGCCGCCTTTCTGGCCCATGTGCCCATCCAGGATATCTGTAGAGCGGCCACCTGGTCTTCTGTCCACACCTTCGCTACCCACTACGCGTTGGTGCAGCAATCCAGAGACGATGCAGCCTTCGGCTCAGCAGTCTAACACTCTGCCACGTCTCACTCCGACCCCACCGCCTAGGTAAGGCTTGGGAATCACCTAATTGGAATGCATAGGAGCAATCACTCGAAGAAGAAAAGACGGTTACTCACCGTTGTAACTGTTGTTCTTCAAGATGTGTTGCTCCTATCCATTCCAGACCCGCCCTCCTTCCCCACTGTCGGAGTAGCCGGCAAGAAGGAACTGAGGAGCGGACGGGCCGGCCGGGGTATATATCTAGCGCTATAGTGGCGCCACTCCAGGGGGCGCCCAGCCGGCCCGCCGGAGTTGCTAGGGTAAAAATGTTCCGAAGAGCCGTGCACGCGTGGCGCGCACACCTAACTGGAATGGATAGGAGCAACACATCTCGAAGAACAACAGTTACAACGGTGAGTAACCGTCTTTTCCGTTTCATGGAGAATTGCAAAGTTTTTGGTTTTCATTCCTAATTGAAATGAAACCCAATGTTGAAATCTGGAACTCTTCTGTGAAAGGGGATTACTCTCCCTGCCCAGCTGTAGATGCCTGCCTGGTCAAACAGAGATTGTTTACATATTCAAATTAATATGGAAAAATGTTCCACACCTGGTTCAGCTTTAGTAATCAGTATCTGGATTTATGCAGCCAAATAGATAATATAAAATTGTGCAATGGGTGGTTTTAGGGAAAAGAGGATTTTACAAAGATGGCAGGTTGCCATTTTGTACCCATTAGATTAGTGTGCTCCTTTTTCCATCCACTTATTCACTCCTTATGTCCAGTGAAACTACCACCTCTTGCTCACATCTCAGGGGGTGGAGTTAGACCAGCAGCAGACACCGTATAATAATGCTATCATAAACACATAGTACTAGCTAGGCAGAGACTAGCACAGGCATCACACCATTGATCATCATCCTGTGAATCAGGCATTTGCAAGCACCTTCTGCAGGCTGTCATCTTGCCGCTATGAAATCAAAATCTGAGTCAGACCCCAAATTAAACTGCTATTATTATCATCCCTAATTTAACTAAATCTAGCCATTTACCATTGTGTATTATATGCATAAATCTGGAAATCTATCACTTTGGCATATTCCACTATTCTGCACCTTCAACTACACATGCAGTCCCTCAGTGGTTTTTACGTTCTCTGCATAACATAGTCTAACAGGATTCTAGCAATGAATCTTGTGCCTTCACTGATCCAATTTATTGCCAAATAGCTAAAGCACCAGTTGTGACAGATGAGAAGCTGCTGTGTATTAATCTATGATTTTAACAGAGGGCTAGAAGTTGGCAGTGCAGCGGGGTGGGGATGGAAAATTACAGTAGGATCATAGGAACAACAAGAGGGGGAAAAAGTGGGGGAATCTGTTCAAACTCTTAGATGTCTATACACAAATGCAAGGAGTACTGGAAGTCTTAGTACATAAGCTAAACTGTGACTTAACTGGCATCGCTGAGACTTGATGGGACAAATCTTATTATTGGAATATTGGTATAGAGGGGTATTGGTATAGCTAGTTCAGGAAGGACAGGCAGGGAAGAAAGGGAGGAAGTATTGCACAGGGCCGCCCAGAGGATTCCAGGGGCCCGGGGTCTTCGGCGGCGGGGGGCCCTTCCGTTCCGGGACCCGCCGCCGAAGTGCCCCGAAGACCCGCGGCGGGGACCCCCCGCTGCCGAATTACCGCCGAAGCGGGACCCGCCGCCGAAGTGCAGCCCGGTCTTCGGCGGTAATTTGGCGGTGGCGGGGGGGTCCCCGCCGCGGGTCTTTGGGGCACTTCGGCGGCGGGTCCCGGAACGGAAGGGCCCCCCGCCGCCGAATTACCGCTGAAGACCGGGCTGCACGTCGTGGCGGGTCCCGCTTCGGCGGTAATTCGCCAGTGGGGGGGTCCTTCTGCCCCGGAGCGGAAGGACCCCCCGCCGGCGAAGACCGGGAGCCAAGAACCTCCTGCGCCCTCTTGCCCCGCCCCCTCTGGGCGGCCCTGACCCTATCCACCCCCCCCATTCCCTGCCCCCTGACCGCTCCCCCAACCTCTGCCCCCTCCCTGTGCCCTGACTGTCCCCAGGACTCCCTGCCCCTTAGCCAACCCCCCTGGCCCCAGCCTCTTACCCCCGGCTCCCTCCTCACCCGGAGCCTCAGCGCCTCGCCCGACAGCTGCAGTGTGTGGCCGGCGGGGCCTGAGCTCCGCCCTGCTCAGAGCCGCGTGGGGAGGGGGCGGGGCTGCGAGCTCCACGCCGAGCGGAGGCAGCTGAGCTGAGCCCGGAGCTCCCAGCCCCGCCCCCTCACCACGCGGCTCTGAGCGGGGCGGGGCTCAGGGGCCCCGGCGGAGGCACGCTGCAGCGCTGTCTGAGGATGCCGCTTAATGCGCTAAGGCTCCAGGAGAGGGGCGGAGGCGGGAGCCTCAGCTGTTCTCTTGGGGGCCCCTGCGAAGCGCGGGGCCCGGGGCAAATTGCCCCCTTTGCCCCCCCCTCTGGGCGGCCCTGGTATTGCATTGTACATCAAGAATACATACACTTGTTTTGAGGTCCAGAAGCGGTGAGAGGCAGACCAGGGGGAGGGATAGCTCAGTGGTTTGAGTATTGGCCTACTAAACCCAGAGTTGTAAGCTCAATCCTCAAGGGGGCCACTTAGGAATCTGGGGCAAAAATCAGTTCTTGGTCCTGCTAGTGAATGCAGGGGGCTGGACTTAATGACCTTTCAAGGTCCCTTCCAGTTCTAGGAGATTGGTATATTTTTTGGGGGGGAGGGATAGCTCAGTGGTTTGAGCATTGGCCTGCTAAACCGAGGGTTGTGAGTTCAATCCTTGAGGGGGCCATTTAAGGAACTGGGGTAAAAATCTGCCTGGGGATTGATCCTGCTTTGAGCAGGGGGTTGGACTAGATGACCTTCTGAGGTCCCTTCAAACCCTAATCATCTATGATTCTATGAACGGGTGAAGATAAAAGGGGAAAAAAGAGTGGTGATGGCAGATTTACTATGGACCACCAGATCAGGAGGAGGAGATGAATGAGGCATTTCTAGAAAAAATAAGAGAAATATCCAAAACAGAAGACCTGTTAGTAATGGGGGATGTTAACTACCCAGACAACTGTTGGAAAAGTAATATGGCAAAACACAAAATCTCCAGTATGTTCTTGAAATGTATTTGGAAAATGTCTTGTTTCAGAAGTTGGAGGAGGTGATCAGGGAGATTGGGGGAGTGTATTAATAGGAGTGTTGCATGTAAGATATGGGAGATAACTGTCCTGCTCTAACAGGACTGGTGAGGCCTCAGCTGGAGTACTATCCTGTTCTGGGCTCTGCACTTTAAAAAAGATGTGGACAAATTGGAGAGAGTTGAGAGGAGAGTGACAAGAATGATAAAAGGTTTTGAAAACTTGCCCTATGAGGAAAGGTTTAAAAAGATCTGAGCATGTTTAGTCTTGAGAAAAGATGACTAAGGGGAGACCTGATAACTGTCTTTCAATATGTTAAGGGCTGTTATAAAGAGGATGGTGATCAATTGTTCTCCATGTCCACTGAAGGTAGAGCAAGAAGTAATGGACCTAATCTGCAACAAGGGAGATTTCAATTAGATATTAGGAAGAACTTTCTCACTACAATGATAGTTAAGCTCTGGAATAGGCTTCCAAAGGAGGTTGTGGAATCTCCATCATTGTAGGTTTTTAAGAACAGGCTAGATCAACACCCGTCAGGGATGGTCTAGGTATTCTGCAGTCTGCTTCAGTGTGAGGGAGGCCTAGGTGACCCTTTAAGGTCCCTTCTAACCCTACATTTCTATGATTCTATGATAGTCTGTTTTATTGTTTTAATGCCTGTTTTCTCTGAAAGGCTTTTGTTCTAAATAAATACTTTGCTTTAAGGAGGCTGTTGCTTGATGATGGATTTGTCTCTTGAAAGTTTAATGCAGTCCTCAGTTTATCTCTGGAATCTGAGCTAGTGTACTGCAATAATTCCCTGGTAAGGCCTTTGTAGCTGCAAATTCAGGCCTTAGATGGCTAAATTCTATTATTTGCATCCACAAGTAATTGTGCACACAAAATTGTGGATGGAATATGTTTTTGAAAATATGCCTTTTGAAGTTTTAGAATGTCACATATCCACCACTTCTTTCCCTTTGCCTTCTTGTCCTGTACTGCCCTTCCACTCTCTTGCACCCAATTTGAACAATGAGATTAGTCCTTTATGTTCCATTATTATTATTTGTTAGCATTACAATAGTGCTGAGAGGCCATAACTAAGATCAGCACTACATTGTGCTAGGTGCTGTACAAACATAGACTGGAAGACAGTCCCTGCCCAGAAGGGCTTACAGTCTCAATAGACAAAGCATGGGAGGGCAAAAAGAGCTGAAGTGACTTACCCAAGTTCATAGAGCAGGTCAGCAGTCAAGCTGGGAACAGAACTAAGGTCTCCTGACTCTTTGGGTATGTCTATATCTGAGCTGAGAGGTGTGATTACCAGCTGATGTAGATGTACCCACACTAGCTAGAGCAGAGATAGCATGCTAAAAATAGCCGTGTAGCTGGGGTAGCACAGGTGGCGGCTCAGACTAGCTATCTGAGTATTAACCCACCCGGGCCCTCTGTGTACATACTGAGGTGGCTAGCCCAAGCCAACTGCCTATGCTGTCCCAGCTATACTGCTATTTTAGCATGCTAGCTCAAGCAGAGCTAGTGTGGGTATGTCTACACGAGCTGGAAATCACATCTTGCAGCTCAAATGTAGACATAGCCCTAGTCTGATGTCTTATCTTCTACACCATAACACTTCTGCTGTCCCAGAACTACTGCTCCTGATTCCCTTCCTTCTAATCACCTCCTGTGCAGTCCTACTGTGTACATGGTTTTCCTAAAAACAATCAAGTTTGTACAGTGGTTTTAATACAAAGCTCTATTCTCTCAAAAACCAGAGAGGTGTTTTTTTGAGAAACAACTATAAAAGTCATGACTCTCATTCATTCATTCATAATATTGATGTCCCTGTTCATACCCTTTTCATGGTATCCTTTTTTACTATTTTAGCATCAATTCTGCATTGTTGTATAGATGATCTCTATATCTGTTGAGAGAGATGAATGAATTGAATCATAGAAGCACACAGTTAGCTCTCTTTTCAAGTCATTAATTTTTATTCTTCATTGGTCATAATATATATATTTACATTTCAAATGGATTTTTAAATTATACTTTTAATGGTCAGCTTGTTAAATGTGGTTAAGGATCCTTCCTTGTTAAAGCTACTTCTGCTAAGTAACTATTTTTTATTGATGCTGTTAACATTAATTTTAAATCTAAATAGACTTTGATTAAAGATGCCAATTCTGAAGAAAAAATTAGTTGGTCAACTGTCTTGTTATTATACAAATAATATTTCTGTCAAATGGCAGGAAATATAATTTGAACGAAGATTAATTACATAATCATTATACTGGAGAAATATATTGTTTAACATAATTTGTTAAATGGAGGAATTTAATATGAAATAGTAGATTCTCAAATTTATACAAATAACCAGATGGCGAGCAGATAGTTTTAATTAAATAATGTTTGATAATTATAGCTGATTAATTTTAGGTTTGACTCAGATTAGAAAGAATGTATTATTTTCCTGGAAATGTATTTTTAGTTTCCTTACAGTGATGCGAATATTGAATTTGTTGTTGAGGTCTGGAATCCCGAAGAACTGTGATCAGCCTTATGAAGGCTCAGTTCTGTTTCACTTGGTTAGACAATAGATACAGATAAGGACACCCCGGCACATGTTTGTTTGGTTTGGTACTGTTATTGGTATCTCAGGCCATGTCTATACTGCATCTTTGAGTTTAAAATGTGCTGTATTGGGCCTGCATCACTGAGTTTTCTCTATAGGAGCAGGAATAGCTTTCTACAACAGCCCCAAAGTATGCAGGGGCATCATTTGCTATGGGGCAAGAGGGGCAATTGCCTCCCCATACCCTGATGTGCCCCCATCAAAGACTTTTCATAGGTTTGTCTGTGTGCTCCATTTCGTCTTCCTCTCTCCCTCCCCTTCCCCCCACTTTATGTACAATCATTGGGAACATCGTCTAGTTTTTTAAAAAAATTTTAAAAGAGAAAGTATGTTAATAAGAGTGATTCCCTTCCAATTTCCCATGTTATCTCCAATCTGGATTATATGGAGGAAGCTCTTTGAATTTATATACGGTGTATTTACTCACACACTAGCTTCGAGCCCCGAACATTCTAACCTATAAGAATGTTTGAGGACTAACGCTCAGCCATCTATACAAAAGATAAATGGCCAATTCTATCAGCCTTCCTAAAGTTTAGTATACCTTATTACTAGGGCTGCCACATAATTAAAAAAATAAATCGCACTGTTAAACAACAATAGAATACCAATTATTTAAATATTTTGGATGTTTTCTACATTTTCAAATATATTGATTTCAATTAAAACACGGAATACAAATTGTACAGTGCTCACTTTATATTTATTTTTTATTACAAATATTTGCACTGTAAAAACAAAAGAAATAGTATTTTCAATTCACTTAATACAAGTACTGTAGTGCAATCTCTTTATCATGAAAGTTGAACTTACAAATGTCAAATTATGTACAAAAAAAACTGCGTTCAAAAATAAAAAAAATAAAACTTTAGCGCCTACAAGTCCACTAAGTCTTTAGAGACCACAAGTCCACATCTAGTGTAGCTCTTTTAAGACTTCTGAAAGCATGTTTCACACCTCGTCCCTCTCAGATTTTGGAAGGCATTTGAGATTCTTAAACCTTGGGTTGAGAGCTGTAACTAATTTTAGAAATCTCACATTGGTAACTTCTTTGCATTTTGTCAAATCTGCAGTGACAGTGTTTGTAAATCAAACAACATGTGCTGGGTCATCATCCGGGACTGCTATAACATGAAATATTTGGTAGAACGAGGGTAAAACAGAGCAGAGGACATACAATTCTCCCTCAGGAGTTCAGTCAGAAATTTAATTAATGCACTATTTTTTTAGTGAACATCATCAGCATGGAAGCATGTCCTCTGGAATGGTGGCTGAAGCATGAAGGGGCATACGAATGTTTAGCATATCTGGCACGTAAATACCTTGAAATGCTGGCTACAAAAGTGCCATGTGAACATCTGTTCTCACTTTCAGGTGACACTGTAAATAAGAAGCAGGCAGCATTATCTCCCGTAAATGTAAACATACTTGTTTGTCTTAGCGATTGGCTGAACAAGAAATAGGACTGAGCGGACTTGTAGGCTCCAAAGTTTTACATTGTTTTGTTTTTGAGTGCAGTTATGTAACCAAAAAACTACATTTGTAAGTTACACTTTCATGATAGTGATTGCACTACAGTACTTGTATGAGGTGAATTGAAAAATACTATTTCTTTTGTTTATGATTTTTACAGTGCAAATATTTATAATGAAAAATAATGTAAAGTGAGCACTGTACACTTCGTATTCTGTGTTGTAATAGAAATCAATATATTTGAAAATGTAGAAAAACATCCAAAAATATTTAATAAATTTCAATTGGTATTCTATTGTTTAACAGTGTCATTAATCACGATTATTTTTTTTAATTGCAGTTACTTTTTTTTAGTTAATCGCATGCATTAACTGCAATTAATCAACAGTCCTACTTATTACATTGTAGTCCCATTCTAATCAATGGGACTTCTCAGTCAAGCCCAATTCTGTGAGGTGCTGATCCCCCTAGCCCCACTTAAGCAAAGCATGTAATATGTGTTTATTCCCATTGTCTTCAGTGAGTCTTATGCATGTGCTTAAAGTTAAGCACATGCCTAAGGGCTTTGTGGATGAGGCCACTGTGCCCTCCCCCTTGCAGGATTGAGTCTACGTTACCGTGATACTCAAAGGACCTAATCCAATGGGAGTTTTTCTTTGAATGTGGTGAGCTTTGGATCAGGCCCACTGTGTATAAGGGTGGTGGGATTAGGCCCAAAATGTTTAGGCGATTTTTTCATTTATTATTTTTGCAGCTTCAATGACATGCCTACTTGAATGTTCTGATCTCCTGTTTTGGGCCATGTAGATGAGGTAGGTGGGAGGTTGGTGAGAGATGAGGACACTCAGCATCTTGTGAGAGGCACTTCTCACTCTGCAGGATTGGGATCATGTTAGCATCTTTTGTAGAAGAACAAGCATGAGATATTTAAGACTTATTGCCTACGTGAAGGACAGTAAGAGACTGTATCAGCCTGACTGCTTGTGGTGTTTGTTTCAGTTGCGTGTCCATTTATCTATTCCCTAGGCACTGTAAACAGAAAAGAAATGGAATGAACAGGTTGAAATATTATAGCGGAACATCACAGTTCAAAGGCACTAATATTAATAAAGAGAACCTTTCAGAATCTGCCCATACTAACTACTATGAGAACTGAAAATGGCCCAACATTTACGCCGTCTGGCAAATATGATTCTGGACAGAAAGAAGTGGCTTTGAAGGTGGCAGTCCACTTTGGATGCCATTATCAAACATAAAAGAATTCTTAAACCACCCTTCTGACTGCAGCTTTCTTAGAGATAGCTCTCAGCCTGTCATGTAGACAAAGTGCTGGTGGCCTGCATCATCCTTCTAAATGCCATTTTCCTTTATCTCAGCTTTCAGTCTGCAAAATCCTTCCTCCATTATCTGCCTGGTGCAAATCCTTGTCCTCTGCCTGCCTTTTTATGTTGAAAAGTGTTCTCCCTGAATTTCCACTATTTCTGCTATGTAAATCTGCACATTTCCTGCAGATTGATTTTTTTCCTCTTTGTGAATCAGGAGTATAATTTGCCATTTTCTACCTGAGAATTGGGAGTATAATTTGAGCTGCTTCTTTGTGGAGTCTTCAGTGACTATTTAATTTCCACATATGAGTCGTGGTTTTAGTTGTCTCAGATCTGAATCTTTCTCAACAAAAGGATTGATTTTGTGGTAGATAATAGCCTCACTTACAGTATATTCTCGGCCTTGTAATGCTGGCGCTAGTGAGTCTGAAATTCATCTACAATGTGACAATTTTTGCAACATCTCTGCAAAAGACATAATGCTATAACTATCAGCTCGACAATAAAATTGTCTGGTCTGAAATGGGAAACCGAGGACTTAACAATAATGATTTTTTTTCACCATGAAAATGTTAGAAAATGAAATAAAACAATACCATTGTGTTATGAATACTATATATCTTCCATATACTTTTAAATGGAAATTGTAGATATCAAAATGAAAATGAGGGGTTCGCGGCATACTGTTCTTTCAGTCAGCTACAAATGCAAACCTGTTACAAACTGTCATGCAGTACATTTAGCAGTAAATGACATTTTTAAAAAAATCCAAAAGTTTTCTAAAATACAGCAAACTTTTTGGATAGTCTCGCATTTGCTAGTGTATCAAAAAGGAAACGCAGAGATTTATTTTTCCAATTTTAAAAAAGCATTTCAAGTAATTTTTCTCTTATATGTATATCTGTGTATTACTATTTGTTATGTTCAATATTTTATAAGACACAGATGAAACACAGTTCCAGTCCGAAGATGCTTACGTCTGTAGTCCCACTGAAGTCAGTCATCATCATCTATCTACAATCCTGCCTGTTCCTAAGACTTCCTGCAAGCCCACCCTCCTCCTTGGGGACCTTTTGTAAATATTCAGATTGATTTTATTCAAATGTCTAAATGTTGTGGTTATGAATATGTATTAGTTTTAGTTGATGTATTTACCAATTGGGTTGAAGCTTTTCCCTGCAGGAAGGCAGATGCCAGGACTGTTGTGAAACTTCTGCTTAAGGATTTTGTACCACGTTTTGGCATCCCTGTGAGTATCAACAGTGATCGTGGAACTCACTTTACTGGACAGATTGTAAAGGAGTTATGTGCAGCTTTGCAGATCCAACACAACCTTCACTGCCCTCATCACCCACAATCTGCTGGGACAGTGGAACGCCAGAACGGGATTTTAAAAAATAAACTGGCCAAGATTTGTGCTGAAACAAACTTAAAGTGGCCAGATGCCCTTCCATTGGCACTGATGAGTATGAGAGCCATTCCCAATCGAAAGACTGGACTCAGCCCTCATGAGATTTTGACAGGACGCCCAATGCGACTACCAACTGCACCCCCACTGACCTTAGCTCAGATGGACATTCATTTGATGGATGATATAATGCTTAAGTATTGTCAGGCACTAATGAAATGTGTTAAGTCTTTTTATACACAGGTGAAGGAAGCCTTACCGAAGGATCCTGTGCAACCTTGCCACTCGTTGGAACCGGGAGACTGGGTCTACATAAAGGTCCATCAACGAAAGACTGCCCTGGCTCCACGCTGGAAAGGCCCTTTCCAAGTCCTGTTGACTACCAACACTGCTGTGAAGTGTCAAGGACTGCCTGCCTGGACCCATGCATCGCACTGCAAAAAGACCCCTCCACCTCGGGAGGACACACCTACTGATGATCAACGTACTCCTTCTTCTAGCCCTGCTGTGCCTGTTGGACAGCGGAAGAAGAGGACAAGGTGACGTGCTAGAAACCTCTCCCTTATCCTCTGACAGATCTCCTGTGCCTTTGGATTTTTCTAACGGAATTCCAACATTACAACCCTCTTCCCCTTATCGTGCTAGACCACAATTGCTTTTGGGGGAGAAAAGGAGATACATTCGTTCTGCAAACACCTCCAGAGTCCAGGGATTCCTGACTAAAAGAGACATTATGAACTGGCCCTGGTGGAAGAAACACACCATCATTTATTGGCAAGGAGGGAACTGTGGGGAGCGTGCTTGGGCATGTGGGGTTGAATGGTGGCTTGGATTTCTTCCAGGGGCAGGGCTCTGTGCTTATGGACAAGTACCCTGGGGATGTACTGCCCTCCCTAATTGGCTTTCAGATGATGACTACCAAAAGCACCTTGCTACCACAAAGGTTACCCCCACTAGCCCCTCAACCCTGGCCGTCACTTCTGTAATTTATCCAGATGTAAACGAAATTGTATATTCTAATGAGATTCGTTGGCCCAGACCTTCCCATCTTAGTGATTTATTAGAATATTGCTCAGAAAGCCTATTTTTTAAAGTTCAACAGACTTCATATGAGAGAATCATTGAGTGGAAAACAAATGGATCAGTGGAAATAGAGATCCATACTATTACTGCAAATCAGCCCCTAGACTTTAAATATGAAATTGATGGATTCCATAGTGAAGTAGATATGATGGTTATTCCTGGAATTTGTGCTATGTTACCTGAAAGAGGCCCTTATTGTTATTTGGTTACCCAATTAGTGAATAATCAAACGACTACCCAAAGAGTTTGTTCTGCTACTGGAAATTTTACCTGTATTGAGACCGTTCCAGTGACTGATAATGTGACTTGTACTTTATTGCAATACACTCCCTCTTATGCTATTGATATTAATGCCTCTCAGCAATATATGCAGGTCTACAACCAACAGATGTGGTATAGACCTACGCTGAGGGGAGATGTGCCAGAATATCGGTGGACTGTACTTAACGCTACACTAGGGACTGTGAAGTTTACATTGCCTTTATCTAGTTTTCAGATCACCTCTACATATCCAAATTGTTCACAAGGGGCTGCCATTAGATTAGCACAACAGAGGGCCTGGGTTATTTCCTCTAGAAAGAAGAGGGATCTAGCCGGATCCTTGTGGGATGGGGCCAATTCTGCAGCTGCTGTTTGGAATATTTTTAAGACCCAGGAACATGATGAGAAATTGGGCCAATTAGAGAAGGCCACTGGCCTGATTTCTGGGGCACAGCTGACACAAGTGCGAACCGGAGTGGGTGAGTTACATGTCATTTCCGCCCTTAGTTCTCTGACCCAGAATTTATTGAGAGAGATGGTACTGAATATCACTGAGGCTGGGAAGGCATTGCAGTGGGATCTAGCATGTTCGGAAATTCAGGATTTCCTGAATGACCAGCTGATGGCCATTCGGAATGATCTAGTGCACCAAGCTTGGCCCACTGCCCTTACAGACACGTCAGGAGTACCATCTGATCTGTGGCCATGGAGACATACTTGGAGACTTTCTGGATGGAAGTGTGGACGTTCACAGTGCTCCTTCCAAGCATATGGACCGGTTGCGGGGGTGTGGGCTCCCACATACCGAATCCTGCCGGGTCCATGGGGAGGATGCATGTGGGATTGGGTGATTCACCGAGATATCTGGGAAGTCAGGCCACCTGATTCTCCTAATCGATTTTTGGTTAGTGCTCCTGGGATTACAGCTGATATTTGGATGGGATTAGGGAATTTATGGACATTTTGGCCGTTAGAACCACCACAGCTTCAGTGTATACGGAAACTGAAGCCAGGGGAAGTTGTCACTGTTTATGACAATATTTGCTGGGAGGGTAAAGGTCGAGGGACTACCCTTACAGGACACCCACTTTTTCAGGCTAATGATAGCTGTGTGTACGTTAATACCACCACATTACGAGATATACATATTAATCTTACCACTGCTGCAGGCAATCATATCATTTACTGGCCTGCAGATAGAATGTTACATGTAGCTCTTAGATTTCAGGTATATTTTAATTGGACTAGAATAGTACCTGATCGGTTTCAGAATTTGCTTTCATTGTTGCCAGAGGTTCGCAGAATCTCTGAGTTGCAAGGACAAATTCACATGCTTCAGAATATATATCATGCTGAACAGAATGCCTTTCATACAGCTTATAGAGTGTCTACTTTATGTACTAAGTTTGATGTATTGTGCTTTGTTACCAAAACTGTACGACAACCCCATTATTTTATTCCTATGGGGATGTTATTGTTTGTAGTGTTGTTGGTTGATGTGGGATTATGTTATTGTTGTTGTTGTTGTAAAGGATGTAATGATAGTACTACTACTTTTCATGTTCATGCTAATCATGCGTTGTCATTACATCCCATGAAAACCCCTAAGGTTGACATGTCTCCTGTAGACTCTGAAATCCATGGTTTAATGCAAATTGAGATTTGAGGTATTTGTTGTACTAGAAGTACAAAAGGGGGGAGTGTGGAGGCCAAGAATTAATTAATAAAGGTTTAAAGGGATCTTAATGTATGTTAGCTAATTAGCAGAAGTTAAGATGTGACCCTGTATCTGGTGCAGAGTGAATTGTGTGAAGAGTCGTTACGACCTTGTGAATTGCAGTCTTGTTTTCTGTTCTAGTATTGCAGACAAATAAGATAACGAATAGGCTTATGTATAAACAAATGCAAATGTTTACTTTTACTGTCTCCAGGTTTGCTAGCCACTGTCTGTTAAGAAGGTATAAAAATTGTTATGATTGTTTACTAATTGAGAGAGATCCGTCCAGGACAAGGGGCAACCCAGTTCCTGACACTCTCTCCCTCTTGTGTTCACTAGAGTATTTAATAAAGTATTTTGATTTTGCTGCACCCAAACAAAAAGCGAGAACTGAGTTTTTCTTCGACAATCTCCATCACCTAGATAACTTGTTTTTGCTGCTCCTGGGGTGGCTGTTAACTAACACTCTGCTGGAACCAGATTTTCCATTTTGCAATAAATTCTGCAGTTTTGGACATTTTTCTACTCTGAAATGGAACAACAACAAAAATTTCCCAGAAAACATAATTCCAGAAAAAAATTGTGTTTCAGTCAATGGAAACAACTCTTTTTGATCAAATTATTGTGTTTGTTCTGATCTTTAGCCCCCCAGAAGGGGGTGAGAATGGAGTAGTGGGTGCTGCTGGAGGGCAATGTCCTGAAGCATACACCGCCAAGCGGGGAGCAAGGCAGTTCCCAAATCAGCAGAGCAGACAACCGGCGAGACACTACATGCAGAGGGCACTCCACAGCTGACAAGAGCTAATTCCCGGAGCAACCAGCAGGAGGCGCCAGCGGTGGTGTGTCTAGACCCCGTTACAATTCCATTCTGAAAATGTCAAAATGGAATGTTTTGACCTTATCAAAATGCTTTTTTTCATTTTTTTCATAGAAATTGACCTATTTCTCCAGAATATTTTGCTTTTCACAAATTTGCATTTTCCAATGGAAAAACATTCCATTAGAAATTTTCTGACCAGCTCTACTGTTAACAAAGGTTTCACTTATACTTGCATAAAAAGACATAAAACCTGTCTCCACTAAAGTCAATAGGAGTTTTGCCATAGACTTCAGTGACGTCAGGATGTCACCCTATATACATATGCATCTGTGTGGGTGCGCGTGCACGAGTATATGTCTTCTATCTATCCATCCATATATCTATCATGTATATACTTATACCCAGGTAACTATTTAATCTATATTTCTATGTGGACAGGAAAAATCAATTGTCTAACTGATGAGGATCCTGCCGGAAATCCTAGGAATAGCCAGTCTTAGGGGAGAGAGGGGGAAGGAGGTTAAGGTGTGTGTTTTGATATAGCTTGAGTTACTGAAAAAGCCAAATCCTAGGAAGGGTGGGGTCACATTTGACCTTATATAGCATGCAGAGATTTCGTTTGGAGGAGGAAGGGAGTAGCACCTGTTCAGTCTCCAGTATGTTTTTTTCTAATCTTTGTTCACCTTTTGCATTCCAATCCAACTCCCATCCTTAGCTTCAATCTTACTGGAAACAATGGGAGAATATTGGGTGGACATTTTTAGTTAGTGCGAAAATCATGAGAAAATCCCTTTTCAAGAGCTCAAGAATGAGTTTTTAAAACCCTACCTTAAATCACAAGACTTGCAATAATGTCATGAATAGAGCTGGTTAGGAATCTTCTGTTGAAATGACTTTCGATGAAAAATGCAGTTTCCACAAAATTGAAATTTTCCATAGGAAAACTGTTATTTTGCTGACACTTTTTGATATTGCATTGGGAAAATTGAAACAAAATATTTAATTTGGGGTTGCTTTGACATCAGTTTGAACATCAGTTTGTTGAACTGAACTGGAACATTTAGTTTTGTGTCAGTACACCATTAAACTGTGTTTGCCTGAGGTGTTGTAGTGCCTGGTGAGAGTTGTAGTTCAGGTGCTTTATGCCCCTATTCCTTCCTATGTGTCAAGCTCCTTGGATGGACTACACCTCCAATGATGCACCACAATCTCCTCTCTGTCTGAACCCTGTGACTCTTCATGGGAGGTACTGCAGGCATCTAAGGCCTTGTCTACACTACAAGACTATTTCGAATCAACTTAGTTCGAATTTGTGGATTCGACCTTATGAAGTCGAATTTGTGTATCCATACTAAATACACTAATTCGAATTTCTGAGTCCACATTCACGGGGCCAGCGTCGACTTTGGAAGCGGTGCACTGTGGGAAGCTATCCCACAGTTCCCGCAGTCCCCGCTGCCCATTGGAATGCTGGGTAGAGCTCTCAATGCCTGCTGGGGGAAAAATGTGTCGAGGGTGGTTTTGGGTAACTGTCATCATTCAACCGTCACTCACAAATGCCCTCCCTCCCTGAAAGCGCCGGCGGGAAATCTGTTCGCGCACTTTTCTGGTCGGTTACAGCGCGGACGCCACAGCACTGCGAGCATGGAGCCCGCTGCGATCATCGCTGCACTTATGGCCGTTGTCAACTCCTCGCACCTTATCGTCCACCTCTGCAACAGTCAGCTGCTGAGAAATCGGGCGAGGAGGCTCTGGCAGCGCGGTGAGGAGAGTGGCGCAGACCTCTCACAAAGCAGGGTACGCCGGGCAGTGGAGATCATGGTGGCAATGGGTCAAGTTCATGCTGTGGAACGGAGATTCTGGGCCCGGGAAACAAGCACGGACTGGTGGGACAGCATAGTGCTGCAGGTCTGGGATGACACAGAGTGGCTGCGAAACTTCAGGATGCGTAAGGGCACTTTCCTTGAACTGTGTGACTTGCTGTCCCCTGCCCTGAAGCGCCAGGACACACGCATGCGAGCAGCCCTGACTGTGCAGAAGCGAGTGGCCATAGCCCTCTGGAAACTTGCCACGCCAGACAGCTACCGGTCAGTAGCGAACCACTTTGGCGTGGGCAAATCTACCGTCGGGGTTGCTGTGATGCAAGTAGCCCATGCAATCGTTGAGCAACTGCTCTCAAAGGTGGTGACCCTGGGAAACGTCCAGGTTGTCATAGACGGCTTCGCCGCGATGGGATTCCCAAACTGCGGTGGGGCTATAGATGGGACTCACATCCCTATCCTGGCACCGGCCCACCAGGCCAGCGATTACATTAACCGAAAGGGCTACTTTTCCATGGTGCTGCAAGGACTGGTGGACCATAGGGGACGTTTTACCAACATCAACGTCGGGTGGGCGGGCAAGGTTCATGACGCGCGTGTGTTCAGGAGCTCTGGTCTCTTTAGACTCCTCCAGGCAGGTACTTTCTTCCTGGACCACAAAATAACGGTTGGGGATGTGCAGATGCCTACAGTGATCCTCGGGGACCCAGCCTACCCGCTAATGCCCTGGCTCATGAAGCCCTATACAGGCGCCCTGGACAGAGAGAAGGAACTCTTCAACTACCGGCTGAGCAAGTGCAGAATGGTGGTGGAGTGTGCTTTCGGACGTCTCAAGGGGAGATGGCGGAGCTTACTCACTCGCTCGGACATCAGCGAAAAGAATATCCCCGTAGTTATTGCTGCATGCTGTGTGCTGCACAATCTGTGTGAGAGCAAGGGCGAGGCCTTTTTGTCCGGATGGGAGGTTGAGGCAAATCGCCTGGCTGCAGTTTACGCTCAGCCAGACACCCGTGCCGAGAGAATATCCCAGCGGGAAGCGCTCTGTATCCGGGAGGCTTTGAAAGCAAGTTTCCTCGGAGATCAGGGTAACCTATGACTCTCCACTTGCTTTCAAGAGAAACTGACCCTGGGCCTGTGTCAGTTTGTGTCGATTTGGATCTGCGGCTACATGCCGCGTTCTCCAAGTTTCCCCCACTTCCAAAGCACGTTTTTAAGCAAATTAATTGTTACACTCATTATTAATAAATCTTTCTTTTACTTTGCATTTCTGTTCTGGTGTTGAGACATGGACGCATACTGTGCTGGGCACGGTGTGCACTGACGTACAGACCGCTTCCTCCATAGAGGACTGACATCCTCCTGCTCCTACATAGGTCTCTGGGGTGGGGGACGGATGACAGTGGTTCTGCATGAAGGGGAGGGTTTGCAGGAAGGGGCGAGTGGTGCCTTCTTTGCATAGGGGTTTGGATGACGGCAGTGGGCTGCGGGTTTCTGCGTGGGAAGGGGTGATGGGTGTGGGAGAAGGGTGACTATCTGTCCGTGGATGAGGGCTCTTGTTGGGGCTCAGGGCAGCGGATAGGCTCGTGGATCCGTTGCAAGTGCATCGTAAGGGCAGCCTGCCTTCACAGTAATGGCGTGGCAGGCGCTAGGACCCTGGACAAGCATACACATTACGAAATGATCAGGGGCAGCATACACAACACAGAATGACCCTGGTGCCTACTGACTGCAGTGTGTGTGTGCCCCGCAGTTGATCCTTTCCCCAAGTCTGTACCCTGGTACTGTAGGCTATACCGTGCAAGTATGAAACCCCTGTCCACCCCATACACTGAAAAATCCTCTCACAGGAAAGACATGACGGAAACAGTGATTAACAGCAAACATCTTTTATTAATCTAATAAACAGTGGGGGGATGGACCTTGGATTTGGGACTGGCTGAGCCTATAAGGGAAGCACTTCTACAAATTTCTAACGTGAGAAGTGCGGGGTACACGGCCGCTCTGCTCTGGTTCAGTGACAGTTCTCACGGCCTCTACCACCCCTCCGTCTTGTACTTTTGGGTGAGGGGGGGCCAGGACTTCTTGGCTGGGGAGGGCGATTGCAGAGACACTGCAGGGGGGCCCTGTCCTCCAGCCTGCGGTCCTGCAGGACATCAACAAGGCGACGAAGCGTGTCCGTTTGTTCCTTCATGAGACCAAGCAGCGTTTGGGTGGTCTGCTGGTCTTCCTGCCGCCACCTATCCTCACGTTCCATGAGTGTGCGATGCTGCTCACATAGGGTCTCCCTCCAGTGTTTCTGCTCTGCAGCCTCTGCTCGGGAGCAGGCCATCAGTTCAGCGAACATGTCGTCCCTAGTCTTCTTCTTTCGCCGTCTAATCATTGCCAGTCTCTGCGAGGGGGATGCCGGGGCAGTCCGGGAAGGAGCCGAAGCTGTGTGATGGGGAAAGTTAGTGATTTCCTTGTACAGATACATTTTGGCGAACAGTGAACACCGTCTAGTCAATTTCTATGAAGAAGACCGTACCGGACAACAAGTGTCACGTGGTCTCCAGAGAAGCACAACATTTTGGCCTACGCTCTGATTGGCTGCGCCATTGCACAGGAGAGCGGAGAAGTCGGGAGAGATAGCAGAATCCCTCTAGCAGAGAGTCCTGGTAAGCCTTACAGTACATTATGCTTATCAGTTAACGGATAGCTGTGCCGTCGTGCTAAAGGCAATCTGGAAATCAGATACTATGACCCTTTTGCAGCCACTCCCGACACTGCAGGGGAAAGATCAATGTATGCTTTTCCTGTGTGGCCTACAGCACGTGGCTGCTAAGCGCGGGGCTTTGTTATGCAAAGTATAAGTAAACCATTAAGAACAGTAACTATTCGCTAATTGCCCTAATTAGATGCAGCACTTCAGTAACGAGATTACCCTGAGGCGTGTCTCTCGAGTGCAGAAAGAAAGGATGTTAAGGGAAGCACTTCACCGACTGGGACCCTACGCGGCCATGCCGGTAGAGGCGATGGTTCCCCTGTATCTGAGGATGTCGTGGCGTGGAAGAGTGAGCTTCACCGGAGGACCAAATAAGGCACCTCTTCCTCGAAACCTCCTGCGGAGGGTATTTGAGGAACTGTTTGAAGCATTTGTGGAATTGTCCATGGAGGACTATTGTTCCATCCCAATCTGTGTAGACCTACTGTTCATTTAGTTTCCCTTTAAAAACTTTTAGATATAGTATTTATAGATAGAATTTATATTTTTGGTATACATGTTTTCGAGCAAATAAATATTTTCTTGTTTATACGACTTACCGCCTGATCCTTCCCCTGACTCTGAGTCCGGGTTCACGGCCGGTGAGGGTTGGTAGGGGATCTCTGTGAGGGTGAGGAACAGATCCTGGCTGTCAGGGAAAGCGGCATTGTGTTCGCTGTCGCCTGCGCCTTCCTCCACGGACCCTTCGTCGTCTTGCCCATTGGCGAACATCGAGTAGGAACTGTCCTGGCTCACTATGCCATCCACTGAGTCCACGGTCACTGGTGGGACAGTGGTGGCAGACCCACCGAGAATGGCATGCAGTGCCTCGTAGAAGCGGCATGTCTGGGGCTGTGCTCCGGAGCGTCCGTTTGCCGCTCTGACTTTTTGATAGCCTTGCCTCAGGTCCTTGACTTTCACGCGGCACTGCATCACATCCCGGCTGTATCCTTTCTGTGTCATGGCTTGGGAGACCTTCTCGAAGTTCTTTGCATTACGCTTGTTGGAGCGCAGCTCCGACAGCACAGACTCCTCGCCCCACACAGCGATCAGATCCTGGACTTCCCGGTCTGTCCATGCTGGGGATCTCTTTCTATTCTTGCATTGGGCTGACTCCTCTGCTGGAGAGCTCTGCATCGTTGCAGGTGCTGCGGAGCTCGCCCCGATGTCAAAGCAAGAAATGAGATTCTAACTGTCCAGACAGGAAAAGGATTTCAAATTTTCCCGGGTCATTTCCTGTGTGGCTGCTCAGAACATCCAAGCTCGGACTGCTGTCCAGAGCGTCAACAGAGTGGTGCACTGTGGGATAGCTCCCGGAGCTACTAAGTTCAATTTGCATCCACACCTAGCCTAATTCGAGCTAGCAAGTGCGAATTTAGCGTTACTCCACCTGTCGGGGTGGAGTACCAAATTCGAACTAAGGAGCCCCCTAGTTCGAATTAAATGGCTTCCTGGTGTGGACGGTTGAGCGATTAGTTCGAATTAACGCTGCTAAATTCGATTTAAGATCCTAGTGTAGACCAGGCCTAAGGGAGATGTTGTTTAATGACTCAAAACAAAATGTTTCTCTATGGTTCAGCACACCATAATGAAACACTTTGACTTAGGAATGCTGAAACAAAATGTTTTCAACACTTCCAAGATATAGTTTTTGTAACTTTTGTTCCATTTCAGGGTGAAAACAAATGTCAAAATATTGGAATATTCAGTGGAATGGAAATTCTGAATTTTTCTCAGCTATAATCATGAGAATTGTCAATGTAGTACTATTTAGACAGTCACTTACACACAGTTTTCTTTTAATGTTTGTGAAGTGGCCAACTTACCAAATTCTAAGTATATGGCTCTAATTTTATTCTTGTTAAATCAGCTAATATTTTAATGCAAAGTTCAGAATCATTAACTACTGGATCTGTTCCAGAAGTAAAATGATTAACAAATATTAAATCATCTAATTTCAAGATTTATGATCAATCCTGCTTCATTAGGATTATTGCAATGGACTTAAACAAGAGTAGAATCAAGCCTTTACTCGCATGTTTTTTTTTAACTAATCTGAAATTAAATCAAACTTTGAAATGTAACACTATCATACTGGAATATTGAACACGAGCAATAATATGAAGAAAAGTGAGCTGTAGTTTTTTCTGCTATACAGTCACATCCTTAGTGAACACATTTCATAAAATAGGCAAAGTGGTTAGAATGGAGGAGCAAGGGGACCAAAAGCATTCAAAAATTAAGGAACATTAAAGGGAAAAATTTCAAATGCATGTACAAATAGTACATACACAAAGTGCACATTTACCTATTGTGCTGGTCCAAACTAACCATGAGGTACAAATAAAGCTATTGCATGCCTAACTATCTATTTGTATAGGTAAATACCTGATTTCTGAATGGAAAATAGGTTTGGTTGTTGCCCATGTTTCTGTAACAGCAACTGCTGATTCTGCTTTTGAAAATTTGGACCTAAGATTCTGACATAAACACAGGGCAGAAAAAAAAAAGAATTAAATCTTCCACATTGACTTTAACTCACCCAGTTGTGTCTGGGTATTGTGGCAGTTTACAGATCAGTATGTGATGTATTGCACACATTCAGAGAGTGGAAGTCTTAACTTTGAATTTCCCTGCTTTTGTGGGTTTAAATCAGACCTTCGACATTATTCTTTCAAAACAGTGAGATAGCAAACTATTGTGGTCCCTTTATCTGATGAAGTGTTTTTCTATTTTAAAAAGTACTTCTCTGTATAAGCTACCTCTTGTACTATGAAATTAATATGCATTTTCAGATTTCTTAGGAATCCTAAGTTCTGTGCATGCATAGTACCTGTTTATTTCTGGCTATTTCATACAATTGTATTTTTTATCCAAACATTTATTAGAATGCCTCTGCACATGTAAATGGGATGATTTTTAGAATTTAGAGGAGAGGATGGAAGAGGATAAAGTATGGGCCAGATCGGATGAGAAACATTCACATAAAAAAGAATCTGACACCAGAAAAGGGCAGACAAATAAACAGTGACATTTTTAAAGTGCTTGTACACAAATGCTAGAAGTCTAAATAATAAGATGTGTGAACTAGAGTGCCTCGTGTTAAAGGAGGATATTGATATAATAGGCATCACAGAAACCTGGTGGAGTGAGGACAATCAATGGGACACAGTCATTCCAGGGTACAAAATATATCGGAAGGACAGAACAGGTCTTGGGGGTGGGAGGGGAGTGGCACTATATATGAAAGAAAATGTAGAATCAAATGAAATACAAATCTTAAATGAATCCACATGTTCCATAGAATCTCTATGGATAGTAATTCCATGCTCTAATAAGAATATAACAGTAGGGATCTATTATCGATCACCTGACCAGGACAGTGATAGTGACGATAAAATGCTAAGGGAAATTAGAGAGGCTATCAAAATTAAAAACTCAATAATAGTGGAGGATTTCAATTATCCTCATATTGACTGGGTATATGTCACCTCAGGACGAAATGCAGAGAGAAAATTTCTCGATACTTTAAATGACTGCTTCTTGGAGCAGCAGGTACAGGAACCCACAAGGGGAGAGGCAATTCTCAATTTAGTCCTGAGTGGAGCGCAGGATCTGGTCCAAGAGGTAACTATAACAGGACCACTTGGAAATAGTGACCATAATATAATAACATTTAACATTCCTGTGGGGGGAAGAACACCTCAACAGCCCAACACTATGTCATTTCATTTCAGAAAGGGGAACTATGCAAAAATGAGGAGGTTAGTTAAACAGAAATTAAAAGGTACAGTGACTAGAGTGAAATCCCTGCAAGCTGCATGGACACTTTTCAAAGATACCATCATAGAGGCCCAACTTAAAGGTATACCCCAAATTAAAAAACACAGTAAAAGAACTAAAAAGGAGCCACCATGGCTTAACAACCATGTACAAGAAGCAGTGAGAGATAAAAAAGGCATCTTTTATAAAGTGGAAGTCAAATCCTAGTGAGGTAAATAGAAAGGAGAATAAACACTGCCATATTAAGTGTAAAAATATAATAAGAAAAGCCAAAAAGAAGTTTGAAGAACAGCTAACCAAAAACTCAAAAGGTAATAACAAAATGTTTTTAAGTACATCAGAAGCAGGAAGCCTGTTAAACAACCAGTGGGGCCCCTGGACGATCGAGATGCAAAAAGAGCACTTAAAGACGATAAAGTCATTGCGGAGAAACTAAATGAAATCTTTGCTTCAGTCTTCACGGCTGAGGATGTTAAGGAGATTCCCAAAGCTGAGCCATCCTTTGTAGATGACAAATCTGAGGAATTGTCACAGATTGAAGTGTCACTAGAGGAGGTTTTGGAATTAATTGATAAACTTAACAATGACAAGTCACTGGGACTAGTAACCTGTCCTTTAAATCAGCTTCTGTACCCAATGACTGGAAGTTAGCTAATGTAACGCCAATATTTAAAAAGGGCTCTAGAGATGAGCCCGGCAATTACAGACCAGTAAGTCTAACATCAGTACCAGGCAAATTAGTTGAAACAATAGTAAAGAATAACATTGTCAAAAACATAGAAGAACATAAATTGTTGGGCAAAAGTCAACATGGTTTCTTTAAAGGGAAATCATGTCTTACTAATCTATTAGAATTCTTTGAAGGGGTCAACAAACATGTGGAAAAGGGGGATCCAGTGGACATAGTGTACTTAGCTTTCCAGAAAGTCTTTGACATGGTCCCTCACCAAAGGCTCTTATGTAAATTAAGTTGTCATGGGATAAGAGGGAAGATCCTTTCATGGACTGAGAACTGGTTAAAAGACAGGGAACAAAGGGTAGGAATAAATGGTAAATTTTCAGAATGGAGAGGGGTAACTAGTGGTGTTCCCCAAGGGTCAGTTCTAGGACAAATCCTATTCAACTTATTCATAAATGATCTGGAGAAAGGGGTAAACAGTGAGGTGGCAATGTTTGCAGATGATACTAAACTGCTCAAGATAGTTAAGACCAAAGCAGACTGAAGAACTTCAAAAAGATCTCACAAAACTAAGTGATTGGGCAACAAAATGGCAAATGAAATTGAATGTAGATAAATGTAAAGTAATGCACATTGGAAAAAATAACCCTAACTATACATGCAATATGATGGGGGCTAATTTAGCTACAACAAATCAGGAAAGAGATTTTTGGAGTCATCATAAAGAGGTCTTTGAAGACGTCCACGCAGTGTGCAGTGGCAGTCAGAAAAGCAAACAGGATGTTAGGAATCATTCAAAAAGGGATAGAGAATAAGACGGAGAATATTTTATTGCCGTTATATAAATCAATGGTACACCCACATCTTGAATACTGCGTACAGATGTGGTCTCCTATCTCAAAAAAAGATATACTGGCATTAGAAAAGGTTCAGAGAAGGGCAACTAAAATGATTAGGGGTTTGGAACGGGTCCCATATGAGGAGAGATTAAAAAGGTTAGGACTTTTCAGCTTGGAAAAGAGGAGACTAAGGGGAGATATGATAGAGGTATATAAAATCATGAGTGGCGTGGAGAAAGTGAATAAGGAAAAGTAATTTACTTGTTTCCATAATATAAGAACTAGGGACCACCAAATTAAATTAATGGGCAGCAGGTTTAAAACAAATAAAAGAAAGTTCTTCACACAGTGCACAGTCAACCTGTGGAACTCCTTGCCTGAGGCGGTTGTGAAGGCTAGGACTATAACAGAGTTTAAAAGAGAATTAGATACATTCATGGAGGTTAAGTCCATTAATGGCTATTAGGAAGGATGGGTAAGGAATGGTGTCCCTAGCCTCTGTTTGTCAGAAGGTGGAGATGGATGGCAGGAGAGAGATCACTTGATCATTACCTGTTAGGTTCACTCCCCCTGGGGCACCTGGCATTGGCCACTGTGGGTAGACAGGATACTGGGCTGGATGGACCTTTGGTCTGACCCAGTATGGCCATTCTTATGTTCTTATGTTAATTTATATTCCGTTTGCATAAAACCATGCACAATGGAGCTCTGATCCTGACTGGGGCCTCTGGGCACCTCTGCAATACAAATGGATAAAAGCAATAAATAAGATTTCAAAATATTGGGTTCAGTTACAACCAAAAACAGCAGTGATCCTTTAAAAAAAGAGATGGTTAAAAAATGTTAAAGTGCAACATTCAGGTATTGATTGACACACCACAGATTGCACTAAGTACTTATTCCATGAGCTAAGATGGACAAGTAACAAGAACATAATAGAAATTAAATTTCACAAGAGTACTCTCATATATCAAATAATCCAGTTAATGTGTGCGCATGCACATACTAATAATTCCGTGTTTGATTTAATGATGTCTGTATCTCTGGGCTTGTCTACACTACTGGCCGGATCAACGGGCAGCCATCGATCCAGCAGGAGTTGATTTATCGTGTCTAGTATAGATGCAAAAAAATCAACCACCGATCGCTCTAGCGTCGACTCCGGTACTCCACCTCAACAAGAAGCGCAAGGGGAATCACACCACAGTGAAGACACCATGATAAGTAGATCTAAATACATTGACTTCAGCTATGTTATTCCCATAGCTGAAGTTGCGTAACTTATCTTGATTTCCCCTCCTCCCCCTGTAGTGTAGACTAGCCCCAAATCTAGGTATTTATACCAAGCTCACCACAGTGGTATCTGAGACCAATTGCAGATGTCTGCTAACAACTCAGCACTATGTTTTGCAGTCCCTAAGGGCTGGTCTACAGTAAAGCAGTAAGTCAACCTAAGTTACGCTACTTCAGTTATGTAAGTTACATAACTGAAGTCAACATACCTTAGGCTGACTTACAGTGGTGTCTACACCATGCTGTGTTGACGGGAAATGCTCTCCCTTCGACTTACCTTCCGCCTCTTGGGGACGTGGAGTACAGACGTTGATGGGAGAATGCTCTGCCATCCATCACAGCAGTGCCAATTTAGCTGTAAGTATAGATGAGCCCTAAGTCTGTACTATAATATTATTTTTCTATTACCTAATAACACCAGTCTACATCATAGACTAAGTCACTATTTAGTATTGTAACATCTGGTGTGTGGGTATGTGTCTATATGGTGGAAGGACATTCTGCCTATGTTGTGCATGGTCTATTTCCCTCTGGTTAGGAAAAAAAGGAGAAAATAAGTTGTTACAATTGACTTGTAATCACTCACATTAAAGATAAACATAGACATCATGTGTTAGAACCTTGCCTTCAGCTGCTGAAGTTCTACTGACTCTTTTTTACAAGTATGGCTTGTTAACTCTATTTGGAATATAAGGGTAGGTGTGGCACTCCAGGGAAGAGGAACTAGGGCGCTAGGTTAGATGAGATTATGAAGGAAAATTCTAGGGATGCCAAGTTTATGGAGGATGTTATTATGTGTGAGTTACCAATAAAGCCAAACCACAGAAAGTTTGGGGTTTGGACACTAACTCAAAATGTGTGCGTTGTTGAGGAGAGATGGGAACTCAGTCCATTTACAAACAAACATGTGCAAACAATTTTTATTAGCCTTAGAGTGATACTGAACATGCCAATATAATGTGAATGTTTGACTCAGTATCTAAAATGCAGGTGCCAGGAGCAAGAAGCTGCTGCTAAGAAATACCAGCTCTCAGGGTCTCCAAAGTACAGCTTTGTGAGAAGACCAGAACTGGCAACAGAAAGAGCTAGTATGACTGGCTAAGAAAACTTTTCTTGTTGTTTCCAGCTCCCCTCATGTTCTCCAGATGTGGCCACAGAGCAGAGGCAGCAGGAATAGCGGAGCTATCCATTCTGAGTCCACTATATTTTTCAGCTAGAATGGATGGCCAATCTCCATGCCCTTCCTAAGAAGAATTTGCAGCCTCAAAGATTCTTTATGAAAGTGAGGGAGCAGTGAGAGAATAGAGTTGGATGCATGCAGCTCTTCTTTCCCTCCTTGAAGGCTATCCCTGTCAAACGATAGCACCTCAGGACTTGCCCTCATCTCTCAAGACTGTTCTAGTAGATAGTATATGTAAAAAGAAAATCAACAGAATTAGCACATTTTGTACTGGCACGATGCATCCCCCAGTCTGACTGGGCCCTTTGAGCACTACCATGACACAGAATAAAACAAACCTTGATTGTCTTTGTAGGCAACAGCAGGAAATGAAATTGCCTTTGGATAAAAATAGTTCCTTCTGATTGTATATTTTGTCCTCAATCTTTTCCTTCAGGCAATCTATGACAATTTCAGGAACAATTTTTCCCCGAGGCAATGTTTTATTTCTCTTCACTTTACAGCTAGTCGTTTGTTATGTGTCCATTCTTCCATGTAACCATCCAGTTTTTTGGGAAAAGGAGTGAATACAGGGGCACAGTCTCTGACAAGATTTTTTGGATTAAGATAAAGAAAAGAAGGTTGATATCTCCTGCCTTGATTATAAGGACTTCAGGAGATTATACATCCTTCTTCTGATCCTTTATAGTTCAGTGTTTTGCTTACGAGGCAAAGCGTGGTGTTTGTGTGACTGTGTGTATGTGTGTACTACTATATTTACTTATTTGTATGTGTAGACAGCAGGTGTAGGTGGAAATATGTTAAAGGAACACTTTCAAGGCTGACAGGATCAAAATTTTATGCTCCTTAAGAAATATTTTTTTAATATGTTCTTGAGAAATAAAAGAAAAACTATCCACTTCCAGACTGAGGGAAGCAATGGTCTTAAAAACCCAACTCATGGGTTTGGTGAAAAATAACAACTGTGGACTATTGAGTTTGTTGGTATCATGTGTAGGCACATGACGAGACCACACATGTGAAGGCCTTGTATGCTGCACTGTCCCCCTTCTTTCCTTGAATGGTTCCATTCTTGTGAGCCAGCAGAGGTTTGAAAGAGATGAGTATCTTGCACTCTGAAATGTGCTAGTGAAGAATTCTTCCCAGTTTATATCCTCTGCCAACTCGCAGTAACAGAGCGGACACAAAGAGGCAAGAGAGGGCACAGCTGGTATGCAAAACTCTGTCATCAGCATGCCCGCATCTGCAAAATTGGTTGTGAGCAGGTCACCCAGCTGGGATTTTAAGACTACTGCGGCCCTCAGTTTGGAAGTGGTATTTTTTTCCCCTTTGTATTAGGGACATTTGAAAACAGATCCAGCACAAATTTATATTTTTCAGGGTAGGACACGTGTGAAATCTTTCGGCCTGTTGACCTTGGCACAGTCCCTGTAAGAAATTAGTACAATTAATGACATTTGTTGTTCTAAAAGGCCTTCAGCCAGGAAGGCGAAGCCAAAATGTAGGAGAGAAGCAGCATGCTAATGTGAAATCCTAAGTGCCTTGAGTGAGGTGCTGAGTGCCGTCAACACCCACTGATGGCAGCTGAAGTAGAGGAGCTGTAAAGTGTCATGAACTGGATTCAGATGCCAATCCCCTTATTTCACCACTCCCCACCAGGCACCCTGCACCTGATCCTGTGAGTTGCTGAGCGCTTCCTGGGAGGTGAGTTGAGAGCTCTCCCCATTTTCCAGGGAGGGCTCAGCACTTCACATGATTAGGCCCTATGTGTTCTCCCCATCTAAAACATTGCCTTTGAGTCACATGTAAACTCTGACTGGTTATTTATTCCATATGGAGTACAGATTGCTAATGCTCTTGCCTTGCAGGCTTCTTGCATCTTCTTTTTTTACCTAATGCATTGTGGGGAAAAAATGAAATAAAGTCTGTGTAATAGGGTGGCAAGGCTTTTCTGACAATGCATCTTCTTAGCACAGGTTAGAACCCTTCATAAAGCTATTGGGAGTTCAGCTCATTAAATCCTGCCTGAAAGTAAGTGCAGTGGAGCGGGCTATTAGAGAGGAGGTAGGACTAGGGGTACCTGGAGGGAAACTTGAAGGACAGCCATGCTCAGGGAGGAGTTTACGGTTGGCTGGATGTTGTGGTGTTTTTTTGTTTTGGGGTGGGGTTTTTTTAGTTAGCCAAACTCCAGGACTGGGATGAGTCTGACCACTAACTTAGGGGCTGTGTGCTCTATTGGGGATGGAGTAGGGAAATGGCTCAATTACAGTAGGTTAATAGGGTTCTAGCATTAGTTTCATTCGTTCTAGTCAAGTTATTGAATTAAATAACACATCTCCAAAGCTACCGAGATGATATCATGAATGTTGACATTAGTAAACCACACTTAGGTCACACACTTCCTACACTGTATGACCTCTACAAACAGGAACACATTCACTTGTTTAAAGAGTTTACAAATCAGATAACCAATCGGGGAATTTATTGTCAGTATAGAGATATAGAGAAAGATGCTGTGTGGCCATAAAAAAAAACAACCCCACAGCTCTTTCTGAGAATGAAGAAACTTGACTCTGTTGTTCTCCAACAATGTGTGTTGCTCTGGAATCAATTAACACAACTGAACATTAAGCACAGGCACAAGGAAAGACTCTTGGGCGTGGAGCTCAGAAGGAGCTTAAACAGAACTTCAGTCTTGCATAGATGAGGTAATAAGAAAACAGACCAGAATGGATCCAACAATTAAGAGTCTGACGATAATAACAGAGTCCATAATTCCCTCAATATATCTAGAAGAGTTGATGGTGGAACCAAACAAATGGAAGGCCAAAAACTCTCTGCAGAATCATGCTTTCTAGAGCTAGCTCACTCTGCTCTGCAGTTACTAACCTGTCATAAGATAGAGGCATTAGCGAATAAAGCATCAGGACCAGCTCCAACAGCTGGAGAAAACTGCCCTGTTAATTCCAAACATTGTACAATATAACAATCTGCTTTGCAATGTAAAGAGTCAGGGCCAAGTCCATCCCTACTGTAACTCCACTGACGTCAGAGATGTTGCACTATGGATTAATTTGACACTTGATGTTTAAAAATAAGGCGGGAGACTTGTGTTTCTATGAAGAATGGATAAATAGTACTGTTCTTAGGCACCAAATCTGTCCTCCTGATGATCTTCTCATTTAAGAGGGCAATTTTTCACTGATTTGGCAGACACCATAACTTATTTTACACAGTGGGCCAGATTCTTTTTCTTGTGCCACCTCTTCAAGCTAGTCCCAGTGCTAAAGGAACTGGAAAGCTACAGGATCTCCCTCATTTCTCCAGATGTGGGAGAATCCCCAGCTCAGCTAGAGCCATAGCCTGCTCCTACATCACTATCCATGTAGTCCTCAGTAGGGGAACTTTGATGGGTGAGGCGAGCATAATGCCAGAGAACACTGCAGTCTGGCTATGCCCACGTGAACTGCCCCTTTGGGGCCACAGATAGCAGTCTTAGATTACAGCAGCACTGAAATTACTCTGATCAATATCAGGGTCAGCACAGAATCAACCAGAGAGAAAGGAAGCTGCAACTGATTTTGTTTCTGCTTCAACTATATCTGTGCTGAAAGTATACTTGACACAGCAAAAATTTTGGCCCAATCTATTGTACAAGAGCTGTTTGGAAAATGGTATTTCTCCAAGAAAAAGTGAGGGTTTTTTTTAAAAATCAAAAACACACAAAAAAAGTGAATTTTGAAAACAAAAGCCATTTCAGCTTGGGTTTTAACCAAAAATACCAGTTCTAATCATTACTTTTTGAACAATACTCCACAGTGAGGAATCAGAGGGTGGGTGGACTTTTTCTCTCCATGCATTTTGCTAGTCATAGCAAATATGGTCATGTTTTCACCCACACTTTTGCTTTGATAAGGCTTTTGGCTCATGATTTTTCATTCCCATGATCTGCATTTTTTCTGAATATCAAATGCAGACAGACTTACCTACTTTCCTTGCATTCCCAACACCCCCAGTACCTTCAAGGAAAGCACAATCAGACTCTGAGTAGGATTCTTCCTTCAGGAGAAGAAAGATGCCTTTTTAGGTAAGAGAACGGGGCTCAGGAAGGCTTAAGTTCTATTCCTGAGTCTGCCACAGACTTGTTGTGCGACACTGGTCAAGACATTTCTTTGTTCTGTTGTTTCCTTTTCTGTAAAAGAAAAATGCCTACATAGCCCCCTTCCCTGAAGCATGGCTCAAACTTCCTCCCTGTGGCTTGCTACTGGAGTGGTTTCTCCCCTCTCCTTGAATGGGTTGGGTACTGTTTGTTTTTGTAGATGCCTGGTGCCCCCACCCAGCTTGACTCCTCACTGTGTCTGAGACACAAAAGGTGCTGTCCCTTGGGAAAATGAATAATGCTACCATTGCTGGCAGGACTATAAAACCTTGACACCTTCCCGGTTGGATGCTACACTGAGGATGAGTCTGGAGACAAGTGCTGCAGCATTATGAACATTAGCCAGTTTACACAAGCAAACAAAAGGATCCTCTTAGTGTCTTCACCCCTGGGTGTTGTGGGATCCTCTCCTGGCTCCGTGGTCCAGAGCCCCTCTGGCTCTCAGTAATCTGTGTCAATTTGGAGTTCTGCCATTCTGGAAACTGGCCTCTGCAAGGCTGGAGCTGCCTGGCCCATGTACTAAATTCCACAGCTGTTCAAAGGCTCCCTTAGTAGGGAGGGAAGTGGAGTTAATCAGAGAATCCCTGAGCTGGTCTGCTTCTCTCTTTTTCAAATCCTCTAAACTCAAAGCTCAAAACTGAAACTAAAACTAATCCCTGTCTCTGCTGTCCCTTTCCATTGAGGGCCTGAGCAAACTGCTTGTCCAGATCACCCAGTGCAGAAGCCTCCCCATTGGCATCTGCAGGAGTTTCTAGTCCATTCTGTCCCCACACTTGACTCCAAGCATGCTGGGAAATGGTGTCAGAAGGTTCTGGTAGTCCTTGTTATAATCCATAGGGTAAGACCCCCCAGAGACTCAGTCCAGAGTTCCAGCAGCTGGGCAAACTTCAAGTCGGGGTTACATCTGCTTCAGGGTGGCGTTATGAGGCTAAATTTATTAATGTTTGTGAAGTGGTTTGAGAGTCTTAAAAGGTGTGTAACCCCAAAGGAGATTACCTAGATTCCTGGGGCTCTGCTGGTAGCTCAGGGAGAGGCACACTGCCCCTGGTAGAGAGGGGAAGCCAAGGAAGACCCAGAGTCTGCCTGGCAACCAATAGGGAGTGAGATGCTCTTCCCAGGGAGCTCAGGAAAGGGGAGAAGCCATTATTTTTTGAGATAGTCTGGAGCCAGGCAGGACTGGCTGTGTTGGGAGCTGGTGAGTCCCAGGCCTGCATGCAGGGTTCCCCCTGAGAACTGGTCCCTAGGAACCTGAAAGCAAGATCTCTTAGCTGGGCTTTTCCTTCTGCACTGATGACTCCCAGTCTGTAGAGTTTTGCTGGGAAACTTCCCTAGCCAGGTTGAGTTAGCCCTCCAGCTCCCTAGGTGAGACCAGTCACCACATGGTCAGCTCTGCTCTGGCCGCTAGTCCAGGGCTGCTGCCTGCTGTGAATGTGTCTGGATGCTGGGCTAGGAGATGACCGTTTGGATTTTAGTACAGTTGTGTAATCTGCACCTTGAGCCCTGCACCCCTCTGTGATGAGGGGAAATCCTGGGACCAGAAGCAGCCTGAGTCCTGCCTGAAAAGGATCACTGCCAGCAGAGATCAGCCCCTCTGCAGTGATGGAGGAGTCCAGAGCCATCTCTGAACCTGAGAATCATTCATGGAGTTTGTGAGTGCACCATCTTTTAGCTAGTCAGAGAAATTGTTTTGGGGACCCCCCTACTCACTGAACTGTGTCCTCAAGCCAGGGAGTCAGGGTTTGGGGATTTAACCTCCTGCATATTAAACCGGTGGAGGGACTTACCACTTTCTCCCACTTGTGAGTCCTTTGGGCTGTACTGAACCCAGTCAGCCCCACTGCTAAACCACTGCAGAGAAGATCTCGTGGTCATAGATCATCAACGGCCCCAACAAAGTACGTTTACCAATGGGACACTGATCTACATTTGCTACATCAGGTCACGTGACTGGGGAAAGTCACGGGTATTATCAGTGTGGGCACTGGTGACCCTAAGAATAGTGTTTTACCCTGTTATGTTATATTTGTCTCCTGTTTAATATAATTATAGTGTTGAATATATTGTATGTATTTGTGTTATTTCTTGGGAGTCTCCAACTATCTGGCAAGTAAGTGGGGGTTACCCTGTGGTTAGAATTTTCCTCCCAAGTTGCCCTGGTGACCCTGCCAGGAAGGAGCGAGGTGGGTGGAGGCACCGCCAAATAAATTCCTAGGGAAAAATAAAGAAGATACACCGTGCTGAGTGGGTGGCGGGATCCAGAAGAACCCAGACCTGTCCATCAAAAACCTGTAAGCAGATTGGCATTAAAGAATGTCTGTGACAAGTGGTGTTCATATTACTAGTCAGTTGTTTAGCTGCAATATTGCTTCCTTTCTTCTTGACTATGCATGTCACTAGCATCAGAATCATCAATGTTCTGCTTCACTTCAGCAAACCCAAGAGTTAGAACTAAACCACATGATTTGGAGGAAAAATTACAGAAAAGAATACAAGTTTCTGGAATCAGGCAAAGATCATTTAAATCCTGTCTGGGAAATGTTAGGGTTAGTTGTTGGGAATCCGGAGCTGCCGCAGAATAGTGATTGTTCTTTTCATTGTGTCACACATTGATTGCTATTGCAAGTAAATATTTCTCCTGTCAAATACATGTCTCTGATAGGCTGTTGAATGCTGAGACACTTAAGGTGAGATCCTCGTTTTGCTCCAGACTCTTTTTACCAGGTAGCACAAAGGGATCCTAAAAATCTCATATGCCTCCTGAGGACCCCATTACAAGTCCTGACATAGAGGGTGAGGCTGGGGACAGGAGCAGTGTGTCACAGAGGGGCTGCAGCATGCAAGGCTGTGGGGTTCTGGGCAGTGCTATGGTCAATAGGACAGCCTGGAGAGGCAGCTATAACTTCGCCAACCCCTCTCCCCACCAAGCATATCTGAATAACTGGAGGCCTCTCCAGCCTCTCAAACAGTCCAGAATCAGGAAAGTATCACTGTAGTTTAAAGCCACTTTCACCCCAACTCTGGCTGGCTTGTGAGTTCTGTGCTGAGCCTCTTAGCGAGTTATATTCCTTAGAGGCACGTTTAGAAAACTAAAATCCAGGACTCTGAAAAGCCAGATTTTCTGTAATTTCATAAATTATGCCATGCATATCTCTAATCATTCATAGTAACATCTGCTAAGGGACCTCTTGGGATTTGAATTAAGAGTAGGTTCCTTACAAAGCTCAGGTGCTGTCCTGAATATCCTAAGGGAACAGTCGGACATATAAGAAAACATTAGTTGTAACACTTTGGACCTCTGAAATAAGTATATGACACACAAACTAATAGCATCTAATATGATTTGATAAGTCCAACACATGTAATTCTAATGTAGCTGTAATGATAAATAATGTATTATGCTTAATGGTTTGACTATAACAACTCATAGATTATATATAATGAGAAATATTTTCCATAATTGCTTTCCTAATGGTATAATATAACTATGGGAGTAAGTTATGCATGAGTTTTGTGTGACATGATAATCTATCAATTTAAGAAGCTCTAGAGTGTGCCCATATAAATATGGCAACTAGCTCAATCTCATGACAATGATGCCTCATACAGTAAGACACTACTTAATTGTAAATGTGCCGGATTCTGACCTTAAATCTGAATGAAAAATTTCATTTTGGAGTCTGAAGGCCCCAATTAACCAAGCACAAAACATGAGCTTAAACCCAGCCCTACTCATCACTTAGGCCCAGATAGAAATCAGTGGATGCTGGGAGCCTAAATGCCTTTGTGTATCTGGGCCTTACTACTTATGTGTAGAGCTGGCCAAATAGTGATTTCTTTTTTCATTCTGAAATGGAACAAAGGGATGGGAAATTTCAAAATGCCAAGAAATTAAATTTATGAGGGTTAGGGAAGGAAAGTTTTGTGTCAATTGAAATGTTTCACTTCTATTTTGGCTTTCTTATATACTGTTAAATGTTCTGTTTTTTAAATTTTATTTTATTTTAAAGTTTAAAATTAGGGTTTAATAATGATTTTTAAATTATAATATAAAATAATTGTTGATTGGTAACATAACTCGTAATTACTTGGGTCATTGGTATTGTAATTGGTAATTGGTATTGTAAATGGTCATTGGGGTGATTCTAAATGGTAGTTGGTAATTACTATTTAAATTGGTATGCTAATTGGTACTTGTTTTTTTCATTGGTAATTGGTATTCTAGCTGGGGTTTTTTTGTAATTGGTTTAATAATTGGTATTCTAATTGGCATAAAATATTAATATAAAATATCTTTTGAAATAAAAACTCATTTTGAAACAAAAAATCAAAACTCTCTGTTCCTATAAAAACCTTACTGAAATGCCTTGTTTCGATTTCGTTGTTGTTTTAAACAAAATTTCATTGAAATCAACTGTTGACACAGGACATTTCAAAACTGATGAACTAGCATTTTCCAAAGGAAAGACTTTTCCTCATGGAATTTGAGGTCTGCTCTACTTAAGCGCTTTGCTGAATCAGGATCCAAACTGTGCTCTGGACAGAGCCTTTCTGTCACCCTTCTACTGTGCCCGTACAGTAGGTCTAAGTATCTGTCTAGATCATGTATGCACAGACAGCATCATTAACTGTCCCTGCATAGCTCCCACCAGAATGGGCAGTATTTTTATTATTTGTAATTTAAATGCTGTTTGAAGACAGTCAAGCTAAAAAAGGCTATTTAAGCCTGCCAAACAGGTATTTCCTAAATACTATATATACATGTTGATTGTTTTTCTGTTTGGGGGAGTATTAAGCTTGAATACTGCAATACACTGAACACTCACTTTAATACAATTTGGGGAGAGGCGAGTGAAAAGAAAAAAGAATAGGAGTTTAGAGATATGCTAATAACTTCTATATAAAGAGAATGAAATGAAGATCTGAAGGGATGTGTGACTAAAATTGTTCACTTCACAGTCTTTGATGATATCCTGGAAAACTAGCAATGCAGAACTTGCATAACTGATAGCACAAATTTTCATGGATGGATACACAGATTGTCAAACACCATTTCACGCTTGTTATATCCTTTGGAAAAAAATACTGTCTTTTTATTTTTTTCAGATGCACAAAGTTGCAACATCAGTACACATTCTAGCTGGCCAAAATGATTTGCTGGCAAGTTTTTGGATATCTGATTCATTATTTTTGCATTATTCTATGATAAACATAGAAAGATAGAAAAGATTTGTTAGATCATCCAGTTCATCCCTCTGCTGGTACAGAATTGTTCCCTACAGAACATTCTCTAGTGCTCTGTCCAGCCTTGTTATAAATGCCTCAAATGATGGGTCTTGTCCAGGAAGAGTACTCACCATTAGTGATCACTGTGAGTACAAACCAGTGTTGGGATCTTCTCCAGCCATGGGAAGGAAGATTTTAAATATGCACAAAAGGAATGGAAAAGAGTAGCCAAGGAAAAGCCGTTGAACTGAATACAAAGAGACTGTGCTTCAGAGTAAAAGGCCTACACTCTATAAAAGAATATAGTGTTCACGAATGCATCCATTCCAGATAACCAGAGGGCAAAATAAAAAGTCCCTATGCTTTGTTAGATAAATTGCTTTCATTTGATAGCAAACATCCTCAACAAATGCCCAGTTACTAAAACATGGAAGCTTTGAGTGCTTGGTCTTCAAACGGAAAAGGTCGGCTTCTATTTCCCTTGGCTGAAGTCAGGCTTGAAGTCTGGGTGGCTTTTTGTTTTGTCTCCTAACCTCCAAATAATAATAATGATGAAGGTGGTTTGGGAAAGTAATTTTAAAGGCTCCTCTGATATTGAAATATGAGGGTGCATTTATAACACAATTTTTGAGAGAAACTTTATCCCTCTTAAATTATTTTCAAACTCTAGAAATGCTTCAAAACCAATTCAAGACCTTTTGTCTCCCCTTGCCAGAAAGTTCAAGATAAGTTGTAAACCCTTATGTAAAGTACCTGGATTTTGTAATATGCAATTCAAATTTTCAAATCCTTCCCTCTCCTTTTATTCCTTTTACATGTCTTGTTTCATTTAGCAAATCAAAAATCCATTTATTTCTGATTTGAAAGTAGTTAATACAAATAAATTGTGGCTGACATTTGCTAATCATTAATGTTCTTGCAGTCTGGAATCTTCATTATTTCCTGTTGTGATGGGTACTGAGAAACCATATTTACCCATGTCCCTGTGTGATTGATCATGTGTTATGTGCACACTTTGTGATACATCAAATGAACATAATGTATTGCTGTTGTTCAATATGGAATGTGCTGTACATATATTATTCCCAGGCAAAAACCTTATTAACCTGTAATCAGCATTGAAGAAATCCATCAGTCACTTTGTACCAAAAGAAAAAGAGAACACTGTAGTCTCATCAAAACCCATAAACATTCAGGAGACTGGAAAATCAATGTTAAATTGCCACTTTCCAAAAAAACCCACACAACTGCACAGTTGAATTCACCTAAATAATCTAAACTCTGTCCTGGAGCACCATCAATCTCTCGTCTTTCCTGCTGTGTTCCTTTGGTACAAATTTTTGAAGTTGGGTTATATTTGGAGCAAGAGTTTTCTCTAACAGCCTTAAGAAGGCATCACCCCGTGGCTGACCACTAATAGTATTGATAGAGTGATGCTACCATTACTAACTTCTCATTTTCTATTTCTCTTCTTTTTTCAGAAATCCACTTGTATGCTACAAGTCTCATATTTGGAGAAGGCACTGTATGGAAACCACAGAGCATTTTCTGTTTTAGAAGTGATTTCATACGTGCACATTTCCAATAGTAAGTATGATGTTTAGCATAACAGTAACCTTTGCACTTTCCACAGAGTGCAATAACTTCCTGATCATGGCCCAGGAGGTTTTGACTGCACCGTGTCTAATTTTAGTTACATAGCTGGCAGCGCATGGAATCTCTGTCAAAAGATTGCTATCAGTATGCTGTTTCTTCAAACAGGAATTATACAGTGCCATATTTTTTTATGCACTACATATGACTATAAAGAAGGCTGGAGTCTGTCCACCCAATATATATTGTTAAGAGTAAGGTATTCCAGTCACTGTGTGTGACGATCCTGTGGGATCGTATATTGTTTCAAGGGTTTAATGCACCCGAATTTTCCATCTTAATGCACACAGCTCTCCTTGTTGCTCCCCAAAGTATCATAGAATCATAGAAATGTAGGACAGGAAGGGACCTTCATAGGTCATCTAGTCCAGTCCCCTGCACTGAGGCAGGACCAAGTATTATCTAGACCATCCTTGACAGGGGTTTGGCTAACCTGTTCTTAAAAATCTTCAGTGATGGAGATTCTACAACCTCCCTAGATAATTTGTACCAGTGCTTAACCACCCTGAGAGTTAGGAAGGTTTTCCTAAAGTCCAGCCTAAAACTCTTTTCCTGCAATTTGAGCCCATTGCTTCTTGTCCTATCCTCAGTGTATAAGGAAAACAATTTATCACCACTCTCTTTATAACAAACTTTTATGGACTTGAAAACTCGCACCATGTTTCCCCTCAGTCTTCTTTTCTTCAGACTAAACAAAACTATTTTTTTAAATCTTTCCTAATAGGTCATGTTTTCTAGACCTTTAATCATTTTTATTGCTCTCCTCTGGACTTTCTCCAAATTGTCCAGATCTTTCCAAAAGTGTGGTGCCCAGCACTGGACACAATACTTCAGTTGAGGCCTAATCAGCACGGAGTAGAGTGGCAGAATTACTTCTCATGTCTTCCTTACAACACTTCTGCTAATACATTCCAGAATGGTGTTTGCTCTTTTTGCAACAATATTATATTGTTGACTCATATTTAGTTTGTCATCAGCTATAACCCCCAGATCCTTTTCTGCTGTCCTGCTCCCTAGGCACTCATTTCCCATTTTGTATTTGTGCAATTAATTATTTCTTCCTAAGTATAGCACCTAACATTTTATTTAATTTCATTCCATTTATTTTGGACCATTTATCCAGTTTATCAAGACCATTTTGAATTCTAATTCTGTCCTCTGAAGCACTTGCAACCCCTCCAGGCTTGGTATCATCCACAAACTTTATATGTGTACTCTCTATGCCATTATCTAAACTAGGGCTGTCAAGCACTTAAAAAAATTAATTTTGATTAATCTCACTGTTAAACAATAATAGAATACCATTTATTTAAATATTTTTGATGTTTTCTACGTTTTCAAATATATTGATTTTGATTACAACACAGAATACAAAGCGTACAATGCTCAGTTTATTTTTATTGCAAGTATTTGCTCTGTAAAAAATCAAAAGAAATAGTGTTTCTCAATTCACCTAATATAAGTACTGTAGTGCAGTTTCTTTATCATGAAAGTTGAACTCACAGATGTGGAATTATGTACAAAAAACTGCATTAAAAAATAAAGCAATGTAAAATTTTAGAGCCTGCAAGTCCACTCAGTCCTACTTCTCGTTCAGCCAATCGCTTAGGTAAACAAACTTGTTTGCATTTGCAAGAAATAATGCTGCCCGCTTCTTGTTTACAGTGTCACCTGAAAGTGAGAACAGGAGTTCTCATGGCACTGTTGTAGCCGGCGTCACAAGATATTTACGTGCCAGATGTGCTAGAGATTAATATGTCCCTTCATGCTTCAACCACCATTCCAGGGGACATGTGCCCATGTTGATGATGGGTTCTGCTCCATAACAATCCAAAGCAATGCGGGCCAACGCATGTTCATTTTCATTATCTGAGTCAGATGCCACCAGCAGAAGGTTGATTTTCTTTTTTGGTGGTTTGGGTTCTGTAATTTCTGCATCGGAGTGTTGCTCTTTTAAGACTTCTGAAAGCATGCTCCATAACTCGTCCTTCTCAGATTTTGGAAGGCACTTCAGATTCTTAAACCTTGGGTGGAGTGCTGTAGCTATCTTTAGAAATCTCACATTGGGGCCTTCTTTGTGTTTTGTCAAGTCTGCAGTGAAAGTGTTCTTAAAATGAACAACATGTGCTGGGTTATCATCTGAGACTGCTATAACATCAATTGTGTGGTAGAATGAGGGTAAAACAGAGCAGGGGACATACAATTCTCCCCCAAGGAGTTCAGTTACAAATTTAATTAACACTTTTCCTTTTTAATGAGCATCATCAGCATGGAAGCATGTCCTCTGGAATGGTGGCCAAAGCATGAAGGGGCATACGAATGTTTAGCATATCTGGCACATAAATACATTGCAATGCCGGCTACAAAAGTGCCATGCAAATGCCGGTTCTCACTTTCTGGTGACTTTGTAAATAAGAAGAGGACAGCATTATCTCCTGTAAATGTAAACAAACTTGTTTGTCTTAGTGATTGGCTGAACAAGAAGTAGGACTGAGTGGACTTGTAGGCTCTGAAGTTTTACATTGTTTTGTGTTTCAGTGCAGTTATGCAACAAAAAAAATCTACATTTTTAAGTTGCACTTTCACAACAATGAGATTGCACTACGGTACTTATATGAGGTGAATTGAAAAATACTATTTCTTTTATCATTTTTACACTGCAAATATTTGTAATCTAAAATAATACACACTTTGATTTCAATTACAACACAGACTACAATATATATGAAAATGTAGATAAACATCCGAAATATTTAATACATTCAGCTGGTATTCTATTGTTTAACAGTGCGATTAAACCTGTGATTAATCGCAATTAATTTTTGTAATTGCAATTAATTTTTTAGTTAATCACGTGACTTAACTGTGATTAATCGACAGCCCTAATCTAAGCCATTTATGAATATATCCAATAGAACAGACCCATGACAGATTCCTGTGGGACCCCATTTGATATGCCCTTCCAACTTGACTGTGAACAATTGAAAACTCTCTGCACACAAGTTTTCCAACCTGTTGTGCACCCGCTTCATAGTTATTTTGTCTAGGCTGTATTTCCCTAGTTTGCTTATGAGAAGGCCATGTGATTCATCGGGAGGGGGGGTACTGATTAGCATTCATGTCACACTCCTCATCAGTACCTGGCCCAAGCTGGGGAAGCTAATGTCAACCAGCAGACCAAATTCAGTGATGAATCCTGGTCATGTGCCACATAAGGCACATTGTGCATATGCTAAGAAGATGTGACACAGTATTAAAAGCCTTACTAAAGTTGAGATATATCACATCTACTGCTTCCCCCAATCCACAAGGGTTGTTACTCTGTCAAAGAAGGATATTAGATTGGTTTGACATGATTTGTTCTTGACAACTCTATTTTGACTGTTATTATAACATTATTATCTTCTAGGTGCTTACAAATTGATTGTTTGATTATTTGCTCCATTATCTTTCTGGGTACTGAAGTTATGCTGACTGGTTTATAATTTCCTGGGTTGTCCTTATTCCCCATTTTATAGATAGGCACTGTATTTGCCCTTTACCAGTTCTCTGGAATTTCTCCCATCCTCTACAAGTTCTCAAAGACTACTAATGGCTCCGAGATCTTTTCAGCCACTTCCTTAAGTATTCCAGAATGTATTTCATCAGGCCCTGTCAATTTGAAGACACCTCACTTGTCTAAGTAATTCTTAACTTGTTTTTTCCTATTTCAGCTCCTACTGCATTTACACTGATGTTCACTATGTTAGTTGTCCAATTACTGCTAACCTTTTTGGTGAAAACTGAAACAAAAAAGGCATTCAACACTTTGTCCACTACTGTGTTTTCTGTTATTGTTATTGTCTTTTCTTCCTCATTCAGTAATGGGCATACCCTGTCCTTGGTCCTCTTCTTGCTTCTAATGCATTTGTAAACTGTTTTCTTGTTACCTTTTATGCCCCTAGCTAGTTTAATCTCATTTTTTGCCAGGGCCTTTCTAATTTTGTTCCTACATGCGTGTGTTATTTTTTTATATATGTATATTTAGCCTTAGTCATTTGACCTAGTTTCTGCTTTTTGTATGACACTTTTTTTTTTTTGAGTTTCTGGTAATTTAAAATCTCCTAGTAAAGCCAGTGTGCTCTCTTATCATACTACCTATCTTTCTTATGCATTGTGATAGTTTGCTTTTGTGCCCTTAATAATCTTTCTTTAAAAACTGCCCACTCTCCTGAACTCTTTTAACTTAACTTGCTTTCTATGGGATCTCACCTGCCAGTTCTCTGAGTTTGCTAAAGTCTGCCTTCTTGAAGTCTGTTGTCTTTATTTTGCTATTATCCCTCCTACCATTCCTTAGAATCATGAACTCTACCATTTAATAATCACTTTCATGAAAGCTGCTTCCAGCTTCCAATTCTCAACCAACTCCTCCCTGTTTGTCAGAATCAAATCTAGATCAGCCGCCCCGCCAGCTGCTTTCTCTACCTTATGTAATAAAAAGTTGTCCCCAATGCATTCCAAGAACTCTTTGGATAATTTGTGCCCTGCTGTATTATTGTCCCTACAAAAGTCTGAGTAGTTGAATTCCCCCCATAGCACCAAATCCAGTGCTTTGTATGATTTTGTTAATTGTTTTTAATTAGTTTCTGTCCTCTCAGCAAGTCCCAAAGGACTTTACAGTCTCACCCCCAACCAAGAGTACTAAGCACTTCACAGAAAACACTTCTACACAGCAAATAAAAACCTGCAGCTGGCCTGTGCCAGCCAATTTAGGCTGGTGGGGCTCAGGCCACAGGACTGTTTCATTGCTGTGTAAACTTATAGACTCAGGCTGGAGCCCTGGCTCTAGAATCCTGTGAGGTTGGAGAGTCCCAGAGTTTGGGCTCCAGCCCAAGCCCGGAAGTCTACATAACAATGAAACAGCCCTGAAGCCTGAGCCCACGAGCCCAGTGAAGCTAGCACGGGCCAGCTGGGGACTTTTCTTTGCTGTGTAGACATACCCATAGAGGAAAGTACTTGCCTTGGGGAGATTACAGTCTAAGGGGCAGATTGTGACAGGCCTTTGGGTAAGTGGGGAGGAAGGTAGCAATGACTCTTCCTCTCCATCTTTATGCAGTGCAGCCCCTGTAAAGCACAGCCACAATTGCAGTTTGGGGAGTGCATAGGGCATACAGCACTCTAAGGCAACAGGACTGTGGCCCTGTCCCAGCTTGACATTGGCCCAGGGAGCTGGCCCGCTGTCATGAGGGAAGCAGGCTGCATCATCCCCCAAAATAGTGCAACCTCCTGATGTGTACCATGGAACCTGGGAAGAGCTTGTGTCCCAGAGCTTGATTCCTCTCCTCATGTCAATGCAGCTTTGCAATATGCCCTGCACAGACCAGTCCCTTAAAGGCATGATCTAGCCATAAATGATGGAGATGACAGACAGTCCTGAGGGCATGACGTCCGCCAGGAAGTGAGAAGGGAGGAAGAAGGACACAAGTTACAGAAATATGACGCAGTTACTCCAGTCAGACATACGCTTGTCTATGTGGCTCAACTTTTCTTTCTAAGTGTAAAACTAAACGTTAGGCAGCTGCTGTGCTGTGACAGCTGCTTATCATGCTTGCAATAATCATCTCATTGTTACTTTGTGCTCCCCTCCCCCCCCATCTATTTAATCCACTTGTTGCCTCTCATTTTACACTATAAACTCTTCAGCCTGGGGCCTGTCTTTTGTGAGAAATGTATTCAGTGCCTAGCGCAATAGGGCTGGGCCTGTCAGGTGCAATACAAGTAATATGTAATAATCAAACTAATATTTCTGTAAGCCATTCTGCAAGAGCTTGGGGGATTTTTTTGAATGAAGCAAGGGTGGACACATGATGGATAGCTTTTGCAAGATCATTTGAAGCATACTGGGCATCAGAGAGATTTAGGGGAATAAGAGAAGGAAGAGGAATCAAGGCTAATGCCATTGGTGGACATATCCTATCATGACCCCATGAGCTGGTACTAATGTACCATTTCACCACCTCCCATTGAAATATGCACATGAAAGGGAAAAATGTTGTAGTCAAAAAATCTTTATGATATTTTTGCATGTATTTTTTTATGTTAAGTGCCCATATATTCAGAATAGGGCTTTGGATAATTTACAACCCTCAAATTGGTAGAGACTTTCATCTGCTTCAGCCTATACTGTGCCAACTCAATGGGCAGATTGTTTGAAGTTGGAGCTGTTAGGGAGAGGAATCTTATTTTAAAATGTCACATTACAGAAAAATAATGCCTCCTTGCCTCCAGCCTGAGCCAGGTTTTCCAGAGTTTACAACCCACAATAATACAGGAGAGTAGTGTTTTTCTGAAAATATCTCTGCATAAGGCACTGACTCCAAATGATATACCTATCTGTATGGCACAACTCAGATTACTGCAGTTGATTTTGCCACAGCCACTACAGGTAGAGTTTCCTATTTAATCCTAAACCTCATACTGTCTCTCCATTGCAGCTAAAATGAACAGAGCAGGTAGTGAATATTGTAGACAAATATTGAAGATGAATATAGAAGGTCTTTATTCTAGTATAATGAATGTAGAAAATTTTAAATTAAAGCCTTTGTTTTCCAGTTACTTTTACTTACAAAAAGTGTGTATTAAAAGAACATGCTCTTAATGAATTTGGCCTTGACTAGGATTCCTCACAGTGCAAAAGAGGCTTACAGAAAGGAAACCACAATAACGATAAATAACAATACCTTGTGCTTCTGTGGCAGTTTCCACCCACGGACCTCAAAGTACTTTATAAACATAAATTCATTTATCTTTGCAGCACCTCGGTGAAGGAGAGAAGGATTATCCATATTTTACAGATGAGGAAACTAAGATACACAGAGCTTATACAAGAGATAAGGATTGACTCTATATTTTTAACCCTAGTTCTATGCTTTAGCTGCATGGCCATAAATTTCTACCAGGACTCAGCTCTGTCATATATCACCCTTTACAGAAAGGACCTGATCTTACATGAGAGAGAGAGAGCCTGAGAATGGATAGTCAGACTCTTTACTGTTGCAATTTTCTACCTTTATATGGAACTTGTGGATGTTACTCAGTTTGCCCATACCAATGTCATAATTGTTTCCACAGTAATAAATATTTTAAAAGAGGGTGGTAATGCAGAGGTTCACAAAGGACAAAACTCAAATCTGAGAGGGTCTGTTCTGCACTCATTACTAGAGCAATACTCCTGTTAAGCTCATTGCCCCTTTGTTGAGTTCAGTGGAAGACTCACCTGATCCTGGAAAGCAGGCTAGGCCTCTAAAGTGTATACAGAAATTATAATAGTGTGGGAGTTCTAGCAAGTGTTTATTTCATCACTTGTTCAGGAGGACCTGTCTCATTCATGCATGTCTCCACCACTTGTAACTGGAGAAGTCACCCCAAATTTGTGGCAATAGAAGTTTGGTTCCACCACATCTCCTCCTATAGTCTTTTATTTTACCCATCTGTTGCCATATATGGTCAAATTAGCTGAGACTGGGTCATGAAATACCTTAATACTATGAAATACCCTAATGGTCAATCCTTTTGAGTCCTAACAAGGATTAACCAACTAGCAACTTCCTCAGACAGGGTCTTACAAAACAGAGACGTCTAATACAGAGTAATTCTGATGCTGCAGAACATTTAGGGGCTTTTCTGCAGCTTCTTAGGTTTCTCAGCTATACTGTAGAAACAAGAATTGTGGAAGGAAATTAAAGCAAAAACTGAAGTAAATAAAAACCTTCTGCTTCCTTATTTTATTGTTCAATAGAACATGCTCATTTCACAGATTCCAGCTGCAGCAAGAGATTTGGCAAAAATGGCTTTTAAAAGTGACTGTGGGGAGGAAAGAGAGTAAAAACTGAGGCAAATTTAAACCAACATTCCATGTATCCAAGATGGCTTCTGCTGTCACTGCTGAAACTGCTATTGAGTGAGAAGGTTACGTAACCCTGTGAACTAGAGCCAGGAGGTAGGAGTAGAAAGTACCTTAAGGTGCAGCAGATTTAGGGGGGAAAGACATTTTAAAGTGTTTACTAAAACATTTTGGCCCATCTTCATCCATGGTGTAACTCAATTGACTTTTAATATAATATAACTGCTAAATCTAAATATTGTGGTACAGGCAACATGAGATGATGATGTTTGTTTGTTTTCCTGTGTACTGTGCCTTTGATTTCTAAGAACTCTCCCTGCATGCAGGTGCAGTTTATCTGACATTTTCTTCTCAGAGTTGTTTTTAGCCTCTTATAGAGGAGCCTTGAGAGCACTGTGCTCTCCCATGGAGACTTTAATCTTGTTGTTTCTTGTTGTTTTTTCTTAATGTAAAATAACATCCATTTTCAAATACATATTTTGCAGTGTCCCCTAAATGAAGTGAATTTGTCAAACAAACAAAGCAACTTAGCAAAACTTAATATTTTACAATGGCATCTAAATACACGATCTCAAGATCACAAGCCAAAACAGTCACTGTGTGATCTTATTATCCTAACTCCTTCCCCATTTATTGTCTGTCATTCTCTCGTCACAGTAATTCTGATGTTAGGTCCCAATCCTGTCATCTGGCCTGTTTGGGCAGATTCCAGTGCCTGTGCAGAACCCCACTGAAATTAATGGAGCTCTGCAAAGGTAGATGGGTCTGTCCCCATGGATCTCATTTCGGAATGGAACCTTAAACTGTAAGCTCTTTGTGACAGGGACCCAGATTTTTTAACGTACTTTTGCAAAGCACCTACTATGCTTTCAGCTGCTATAAAGCTAGATGAATTTTCAAGCCTGCAGGTGCAATTCAATTTCCATTTCAAAGCAGGTGCAATAATAAATACCCAAGCAAAGAAAGTGACTTCATAACCAAAGCATTTTATTAAATGAAAACTTATACACAATGTTAAAGGGAGCTGCCCTTCATGTAGAAGCTAGTGGAACTGTAATTAACTAAATAATTGTGCGGGGTTCAGAGGATGTGGTAAGAGAGAAAAGGTTATGTATGTCTGGAATCATTAGCCTGCTTTGACCATACCTGTGAAGTAAACTCTTGTAATTGTAATAAAAGCAGCTATGGCAGAGAAGCATTAGCTGACGTAAGAGAAATACCCCAACTGTGAAGCTTTAGGGCCAGATTGTGGTCCAGTCTGTGCGCTGGTACAAGGCAATGGGTGGGAGCGGGCAGCAGGTGCTCCTTACTCCTTTTTGCCAGTGCACAGCACCACCTATTGCACGCAGGAGGAAGCAGTTTCTGCAAAGCCACTATGCCCCCACCCTCACTGCCCCTCTGGTGGGAAGGGATGGATGGAGGTGGGAACTCGGCAGAGCCTTGATGCCACCCACCCAATACACAGAGCAGCATAGCTATGCCAGTGCACCAAGAAGGGCATGTTGCAGTGGGAATAGACCTGTCACAGTTTACTTCCTCCCCAGAGCAGCAGGGAGACTGGGAGGCAGATTTCCACTTGAGGAGTCACAGTCTCCCTCACACGCTGCTCCCAGGGCAGCACAACAAAGCACTGTTCCTTACTCTGGGCAAACTGGCTTAGCACTTAAGTAATATGTTTTTTATTTTATAATAATTATTGTTCTTGTTTACTATTGATATTACAGTAGCCCTCAGAGGTCAGGATCACAGCTAAGGGCTTATTGTGCCAGGTGCTGTACAGACCCATCTGAAGAGAAGGTCCCTTCTCTAAACGGCTATATTAGGTGGTTTGAGCTGAGAATATGTCATTCTCTTTCAAAACCATAACCTTGGTTGGCACTGCATATGTACGCGGCAAAGACAGATGTATATTGTTCCTGTTAAAAAATTGACACGGAGGGTTGGTTTTGTGTATAATAGGAACAAAGAACACGTGAACAAAAATCAAGAGAGAAAACAAATCTGTATATTTCTGTAACAGAACCAATCTACTTTAGGGCTGCCTTAGCAGTGTTAGCCCTTTTCCCCCATACTGACGATTGATCTCTATGTATGTTGTGCTGAAGTTTGAGATACGATCGTGTGCCTATTTCTGGCAAATGAAACATTCACAGCACCCACAGTCATTTGGAGACATTCCTGACTTTGATGCTTCTGTACACTATGCATGGTTTATAGAATCAGGAAAAAGCTTTGTCATCCTGTTTTTCCACCCCTTCCCTTCACTACACAGTTGTTTTTGTTTATTTATTTTTGGAAGCTCCTTTTTTTTATACTTTGCTGTGCATATTTATGATGAAAAGATGATCTACAGCCTCATTACTGTTCTGGTGCTCAATGATGAAAAAATATGTTAACAAAGGAAGATGCTTTTCAGTCAGCTCATAATGTTCCCTGCTGCTCAGCTAGGACTGTAAAGAGTATGGTTTAATGAGAGAAGGTGAGAAGGTGAAAAAAACTAATGAGGGTGTTCCTCTGTATTGAAAGATCACTTAGGAGCGGCAGTGATTTCCTTTGTGTTAGAAAAATGTAAAAATAAGGTTCAAAAGCAGCATCCCCAAGGTCAAAGAGGCCCCTCCTCTATAACAAAGCACACTCACTCCCCTCTATGGTAACCAGCATTTTCCACCTGGAGCAGCTTTTCAGGGGCTTTAATTTTCTGATGGTTGAGTGAAAAGAAACCTTGTTTGTCTTAACCAACCTTTAGCTCCCGAGGAACATACAAAAATGCTGCATGAAGTGCTCTAAGCTGCATGCATCATTAATGGAGCAGCTCATGAACTCATAGCTAGAACTGAAGTAGTCTGCTCAAAGATTCAAACCTTGGAGAACAAGCTACTCCAAAATGGTGAGCTTTAGCTCATGAGACTACTGGCCTTAGACTTGTGATGAGTCTATATCAAGGCACATTCAGCAAGCAGACAATGCAAAACGGTTCAAAGCCCAGAGCCAATTAGAGCTGCTGAAACCAGAAGGTAATGCTCAGAATGGGATCACTGTGTCACCATTTCATACTGAACACAGTATTTTTTTTCCAGTGTGTTTGAGCTGAGACTTGAGCATCAGAGAGAGAATCAGAAAGGAAGAGGGAGGGGAGTGTGGACTGAGCCCCACAAGAACATGTCTAAGAGGTCTTCCCTAAGCATCAGCAAGCCTGTGACAAAGAAAGACTTCAATTAAGCTATTCCTAGTCCCAAAACCTTGGCAAACTTTTGAATTTAAAAGTGGGGGTTCCTCCATCCCAACCTCTCACCACTCTGCCAGCTTTTCTCTTTTCTGCAGCCTTTGGTGGGAGATGGGGGAAAGGAAGGTGACAAAGCACAATATCACCTCCCTCAGAGCCAAAGACGAACCTTGTTAGCACCCTGAAGTACCACCCACAGCAGAACAGTCAAAACATCAATAAAGCAGAAGATTAATCTCAAATACATTCCATCCAGTATGGTTATTAACACTCCTGTCAGGAATATATTAAGATTTTTCTTAAAATATTCTGTGGTAACTGTGCTCCATGGCTCTCTCATCTTCTTATTTTCACAGAGTGCATAAGCTAAATTGCATAGAACAGTGGCTAAATTGTTTCATCATCACTCAACTCCAATCTAAAAGGACAAAGCAGGAAGAAACTGGAGAGAATGACATTTGGGGAGACTGGATAGCTTCAGGGGTTAGTTAATGATGGGATAGAGGCTTTAATGCTGGCATCACTGGTTTTAATTTGGTTCAGGTCAGTAGTTACAGAAAGTCATTAACATACGAGAGCTGTTTGTTCTCCTATGTGAAATGAGTTGGCGGTCTCAGTCTTGCCCTAGTAGACATATATTCACATTATAAAAATCACCAGCATAATTAACATCCTTATTGGCCATCTGAGTTGAGAGGCCAAGAATGGACTAGATATGCAGACTAAACTGCTATCTCACCCACAGATCAGGACTGAGGCATATTGATGGGTTGGGGTGATGTGGGGGAACTTTCAGTGCCTAAACCAATTAGGTGGCTAGTAACTATCAGTTGTCAGAGCTGTCAATGCAGCATCATTCGCAGGGATTAAATTAATGTAGCAGTTAAAGGAAAGGGGAAAATAACATTACGTGTACAATTTAACGATCCTTTATTTTCCAGTTTTTTGTGGCCACTACAAAATTTTACCATAAATATTTCAAAAACATTTGGATAAATTGTGCAGATAGATAATCAGGGGAGTTTCTGGATAACCAATCCACATGCAGGTATTCTGTCCTTTCGAGGGGGGAGGTGTTATTCACTTGATAGCAGTAAAGCTACTTCTGGACAATAACAGTTCTGATTGAGTTTTTATTGTTATTATGTTTTAGTGCCTTGAGGCCCTATGCAAGATTGTCCCATTGTGCTATATGCTATGCAAACTATTAGTAAGAGACAGTTCCATTGCTGAGGAGCTTACAGTTTAAGTAGACAACACAAACAAAGGATGTCAGAAAGGAAGCATTATTATCCTCATTTTACAGATGGGGAACTGAGGCACAGATTGGTTAATGGCCTGATTGTCAGCGATGCTGAGTATGTGGAGCTCCCTTTGAAGTCAGCGAGAATTCTGGGTTCTCAACACCTCTGAAAATAAGTCTATAACTTCTTCCCCAAGGTCAGACACAAAGTCTGGGGCAAATCCCAGAACCAAATTCAGATAGCGTCAGTCCCAGTCTTGTGTCTAGACCACAAGACCATCCTTGTCTGTTTGATCAATTGCTGAGAAAATATAGACTATCCAAAGATTCTAGTTACCTTAAAAGTGCCTCTCTTCCTGTGTTTTGCTATGGCCAAGGTGCTCACGCTAACAGCTGTCTGGTTTAGGAGGCGAGGGATAGCCCAAGGAATTTTGAGAGTAGGGGGTCTAATTTTTGGAACTCCTTCCTCCTCTTAGTCTTATGGATCTCATATCTGCTGACCTTCAGAGTATGCAGGGACAGAATTTTATTTATGATGGATATTCCCTTTGTGACTACTGATTTACCTAACCTAATTCTTGTATATGTTTTTATTAAATACGGCATCTAGAGTACTAGGTAGATGCATCTAATCAATCTAAATAGATAAACACTTGACTTTTGGGATAGCAAAATTAATAAAGAAATGGGCGGAATCTAGTTTTCAACTGGAGCCAGAGATACCAAATTTCAGTGAAAAAATGATGACTGTGAGAGAAACTATTGGTGGAGTTTTGTGATGTAGAAAGAATTTAGTCTCAGCTCGCTTGTTCTCACCAGAGGTAAGAAGTGCTGTGCGGGGGGCAGATTGGCATGATTCATGAAGAAATGTATAATTCCAGTTGGAGACCCAGTGTTAGGATTAGGAACAAGTGTGTGAGAGAGATACTATCCCCAAGAATGCATCGTAAACATCTGGAGGGACAAAGTAACTGCCACTCCCTTCCATGTCTGTGTCTACACTAGGTTTTTTTCTCTAAAATGTCCCACCATTGATACTATTGGTTTTAACACCAATGATGGCAATGAGGAAAGTGCTAGCTAAGACAAGGCTCTAGGTATCCACCATTTTAAGCACTTTGTCATCTAACCTTACTCAGAGAAGGTCTACACCATGGGTTCTCTAATTGGGACCAAGAAGTGTTCTACTGGGAGCAGGTGTCATGGGGTCGTAACCACCCAGCTTTCACCATGTTACTAATGAGAAGGGAGTCCTGGGAAAGGATGATGGGAGGTCTCAGTATGGAAAAGGTTGAGAACCACTGGTTTATGCAGCATGGTGCTTAACATTGGCTACCAATGTCTGTTCTACTATATGGTTGTTGCCATTGGTACCACTAATGAACTAAGCTGGTGGTAGCCACATTGAGAGATTTTAAGAAAAAAATTCCTAGTGTAGACATGGCCAATGAGAGCATATTTCTAAACTGAAACATCCCCTCTTGTTAGTAGAGTTTAGAAATGACAGAAAGAAGAATTACCCTGCAGTTGGAGTAAGTCCCAGTTCAGGTTGGGGGTCTTTAACATGCTGTGAACATGAAGGCGGAATAAGCAGTTAACATAACATATGCCCTTATACTCTCTCTGTGGGCTGGTTCTTGTCTATTAACATCCACTGAATGTGATTTACCTTAGGAGATGAGATATGGCCCTCAATGCAATGCTTTTGGAAGGTCAGTATAACCCAACCAGTTTAAATTAAAACCCTAAACCACAAATATCTCTTAGAAAAGGAATCAAATAAAAATGTTAAATTCCCGTAGAAAGACAAGTTAGTAATTTCTGAAATGTAAAGCCACAGAGGAACCTGCTCTGATTTACTGGGGTGTTAAACAAGATTCCTTTCCACACACCAGCATTTCAGAATAAGCAAATAGACTGTCTTTCCTCAGAAACCCTTGTTGGGCACAAATGAGTTAGCCCTCCCTCCTCTTTTTTCCTTTAGAGTAACGATGCTACTTTTAAAATACTATGCCTCTTTCTTGTGAATTTAATTATTAGTTATAATCAGAAATAGCCCCATGGACAAGAAATAGACGCAGTAAGTCATGGTTTAGCAGGCTTTGCATGGGACTGGGAGCCAGAAGGTCTTAAATGCTAATCCTGGTTCTGATTCTGATACTGACTTGCTCTGTGGTCTTGGACAGACACACATTTTCAAAAGTGACTAGTGATTTGGAGAACCTCAGAGTGCCCAACTTGAGGCACATTAAAGAGGGCTGGTTTTCGGAAGGCAGGTACTCAGCACTTTCTGAAAATCAGGCCACTTTGAAGTGTCTCAAGTTTAGCAGCCAAAAACTTAGATTCCTGCAAATCTCTAGTCACTTTTGAAGATTCATGTGTTATCCTCTCTGCCTCGGTTTCTCTTTCTGAAAAATGAGGAGAATAATACCTTCTTCAGGGGTGTGTTCTTTGGATTGACCGGTTGATATTTTAAGATACTACGTAAATTATATTATTTTTATTCATACATGTGGGAACAATCACATCTTTCTACTACTATAGAGATAGGTACTGGGGTGGGATATAGATTTGTTTTTCAGTTAATTGTATTTAAAATAAATTCCAACTTTTCAGGCTTGTCTCCTGTCTTTGAGTCCTGGCTGACATTTTAGTGCTCAGAGATCAGGGATTCCCTTAATTGTAGCTGACATTATTATTTGATTACTGTAATTTATTATTTATTGGGCTGGTTTCTGTGCAAAGGTAGAAGGTGCAATCCCTGACCTACAGAAATGATTGGGATGGGAGGGGAGTCACATGTATTAGGCCAGAGTTTGGGAGCCTAGATTTAAATTTTATTAGAGAATATTTAAAATAAACGATAACTACAGTGACAAGTGCCTTCCCAATGGACAGGGAGAGGTTGCAGACTTGATTTGCAGATAGGTTTGTGGCCATGGTTGTTGAACAAGTGCAGCCCAAGAGACAAAGTTAAAAAAAACCATTCAGCTCTTGCTCATCAGCCTCGTGTGTGAATGCGTTTTAAGCCATAACCATGATAAATGTAAAGCCCAATCAGGGTTTGATCTGTGCATATGGGAAGCAAGCAGAGGGCTGCTGTTATTGTAACCAGCTAATTAGCATGTCCCCTAAATTCCCCCCGCTGGTACAGCAGCCTGCGCCCGGCAGGATGCTTCCTCGGTGGGTTTTGCAATCACATAACAGAAGGCGGAGGAGGGCTGGGTGACCTGGCTTTGGCGGATGCCGTCCCGGTTCGGACCAAGCGAGAACAGCTTGCGGAGACGTGGCCCGCCGGTGAGCTTGTGCGTGTGTGAATTACACTGGGTGCCGGGCAGTGCCCCGCCTGATCGGGGGCAGAAAGGGCAGCAGCAACATTGCAGGGCAACACTTCTCCCCTTCCTCTATGGGGAAGGAGAGATCTGCTGCCCCCTGGGGGTTGGGAAAGGCGTTATTCCCACCCCCACCCCCGGCTGGCAGTGGGTCCAGACCATGCCCTTCTGTCCCTCCCCAGCTGCTGTCACTCCGCAAAAGACAACAGCAAGACGATGATGATAATAATCATTAATAATTTAAAGCCCATAACGGGATGAATGGGGAAGGCTGTGTGCAAAGGCAGGGGAGACGTTGCTAGGTTGCTGGAAAGGAGCAGAAGGCAGCGGGGCAGGGAGGGAGTCTTGTCCAGGACACGGTCCCTTCAGGAGAAGGGAAGTGGGGACAAGGTTGTCCTTGGAAACGGAGATCTTAATCATCTCCCCCATCTAACGCTTTCGTACCCAGAGCAGCGCAACTTCCCCCTTGCCCTCCCAGCATCTCAGCGCACAGAGCAGCCCCGCCTCCCCAGCACCCCAATGCACAGAACAGCTCCTCTCCACCCAGCACCCCAATACACAGAACCCAGCACCCCAATGCACAGAACAGACCCCCTTCCCTCTCCTCCCCCAGCACCCCAATGCACAGAACAGACCCCCCTCCTTCTCCTCCCCCAGCATCCCAATGCACAGAACAGAACCCCCTCCCTCCCCTCCCCCAGCACCCCAATGCACAGAACAGCCTCACCTTCCACCTTCTCCTCCAACACCCCGATGCACATAACAGTCCCCGTTCCCCCTCCTGTCCCATGCACAGAACAGTCCCCCCTTCCCCAGCACCTCAATGCACAGAGCAGCCCCCGTTCCCCCTCCTCCCCCTGCACCCTCATGCACAGAACAGCCTCATCTTTCCTCCGGCACCCCCCTGCACAGAGCACTCCCCGGTCACCCTCTTCCTTCCAGCACCCCAATGCCCGGAGCAGCCGCCCCCCTCCAGCCCCGCTTCCCCAGGGCGGCGACCATCCTTCCCTCCCCAGGCGTGGGAATGAAGTTTGCTGCTGTGCTTTGCCCCCTTCCCCGCTAGTTACTGTTGCCGTGTCTCTGCCGCTGCCAGGGCCAGGACAAAGGCACATTAGCACGTGATGGGGACGGAGCTTCATAAATGGGACCCGAGAGAAAGAGGGGGGCGCGAGGAGCCAGGCTGGGAGGAGAGGCGCGGACACATACACTCAGCCGGGGCCGGGCGCGCAGCAGCTGCAGGAGCAGCGGCGGCGGAGGAGGACTGGGGGCGGCTTCCTCCCAGCCAGGGGCAGGAGCAGCACATGGAGAGCAGCGCCCGGCGCGCCGCCTGAGCCTGCCTGCCGTCCTTCCCCAGCTCCCAGCGCCGCCTCCCCCCTCTCCCCGGCGCCCCTGGCCCGGCCCGGCCGGAGCGGGGCGGGGCGGCCCGCGTGCTCCCCGCTGGGGGGTGGGCGGGTGGCTGTAGTAAGCGTGGGAGCGCGGCTCAGTCCCGCGGAGGAGCCGCCGCGCCACTTGGCAAGAGCACGAGGCAGGCGAGAAGGAGCAGCGCCCCGGAGCAGGAGCCGAGCCGGGCCGATGTGAAGGGTAAGGAAGAGCGGAAGGGGCGCTCAGCACGGACCTAGCTGTCCCCTCCCGAGTGTGTGTCTGGGAGGGCAGCCCTGGAAGCGCATCTCAGTGTGGGGTGGGGGAGAGATCCCGGCTACTACCCTAGGGTCAATGCCAGATCAACTTCTTTGCGGTGCTGGTCAAGAGGCTGTGTTCCTCCCAGTGTCGCTGGTCAGTTCCTCTAGTATTTTAGGGCTCAGGTATCTGTCTGACTATTACGAATAGCTTTCTGACCGTGTGTATGTGTGTGTGTGTGTGTGTGTGTGTGTGTATCAAAATAGCTTGCTGACCCTCTGTGTGTGGCTGCCTGTGTGTGTGTCTATCACAAATAGCTTACTGACCCTTTCTGTGTGTGCGTCTATCACAAATAGCTTACTGACCCTCTCTGTCCCTGTATTACAAACCCCTCTGTATAGGTGTGTATCTATCACAAATAGCTTACTGACCCCTCTCTCTCTTTCTATCTCTGTGTACCCCCTACTAACACACTTAAGTAATACATGTAATCATCTGTGTACTAATATACTATGGATTATTTGTTAAGCACATTCTTGGTGCTGTACAGAATACAGGGGAAGATGCAGTCCGTGTCCCAAGGAGTTTACAATCATATTACAAAGGAACACACGCATCCTGTTGAAAAAAATTTCTCCTCATCAAATGTAGAGGAATGCATTAGAACCCTCTTCAAACAATACCTGTTAAACCAATAAACTTTCTTTGCAGTAGCTTGTAAATTACAGTAGTAATGCCCCTTATTAGCAGAACAAATTATGTGCCTTGAACAAAACAGGAATAATAAAATGCAGGAGACTGTCCCAATAAATTGCCATTTAATTAAATAATTATTAGAGACAGTCCTCCCTGCACACCAAAACAATGACCTTTACTTATTTTTAGTGTATTTTCATGAATTTGAGGTTTAAATGGTAACACTGTGAATCTGTGTGTTCTGTATGTATGTAATGGTTGTTTTACTGTGTGTACATACATGAATAGCATGTCGGTAAAATGAGTATGTTACTGAAAGCTACATTCTTGTTAAAAGGCTACCAAAAGTCTTTTGAGTATTGTAGTTTATTTTCTTTACACATGTATATTAATTATGGTCTTTTGTCTGTTTTGAATGATGCTCAGTAATTTCCTCATGGCTGTCTGTCTTATTTTTCTGTTTTTCACACTATCTCAGCAGTCTAACCTAAGATTGGTAAGGACAGTTTGTTATAGAACAACATTTACTGGATGGAAAATTTTGTCTCAGTTTCATTACTTCCCTTAATAGATGTGTATTGAATAAAAAGGACAAATCCAATTCCTGACAAGAAGGAGCCCTGTAGGTGCTAAGGACTTGTGGTCTTATGGTTAATATAGCTCTATTCTTCTGTAATTCTGAAGCTCGCAGAGAAATCAACCTCTTAGGTTCCCACAGGACTTTATCTGACATTGAGGATTTCTTCTCTAATCCTAACTCACTGATAATTTAAAGTGGATAACATTCTTATTGATTTTTTTCTATACTTCTCCCTCCACCTCTTCCCCCGCCCCCCAAAAAAGATAACCCTCTGCTATTGAGATTTTAACTGAAATAAAAGTCAACTTGTAATTGGGTATGCAAAGATGTTCAGCGAGGATGTCACTAAACCTTGAGCATTGAATATCATTTGAATATTCAGTATTGTTGGGGTTTTTTAAACCTAAGAACTGGGAAAAAAAGAAAAAAAACCCAGTCAGGTGTTTTTAAACTTCTTGCGTGTATCATAATAAACCTTCAGATTTACAATTACAAGTAGCCAACTGGGTTTGTTGTAAACATTATTTTGTTTCAAAGATATCAGCTAATCTACATTGGGGAGACCCCTGGATGAGGTATGTATTAAGTCTTTGATAGGAGAAAAGGTTTCACTGTGATACTTTGGTTTAAGATTAGTAAAATGGTGTTAGAAGACGAAATCTATAGCTTTTCCCATTTTCCTAAAATTACGATGAGTGTTACTTCCTGTATGAAAGGAGATTACATGAACATGTTACACAGCTTTGATGATAGGTAGTATATCTCAGAAGAGTTAGGGAAATGTATGACAGTGAACTAGAGCTGAAAAATTCTTCTTTTTAGGTATTTCTATGCTTTAAGATATAATTATTTGTTTAGAGGGTTTTTTTTTTAAGTCTTATCTGTAGGGTGTTGGATTTTTATCCTTTTTATTTGTATCCCTTATTTTCAGTTTTATTGTTCACCATTTCCTAAAGGAACATGTTGTTCTCTGTATAGTGGTGATACTAATATTCCCATCTAGCAAACTTAGGTGCAGGACCAGAGTGGTGTTTTTGGAATTTAATAATGTTAGAGTACTCAAACTGTTAAAACGATAACAATTAGTTGAGAGCAGTTAATTATTCTTTGCAGATTACACTTAATAACTGCTTGCCATAGGTTTTCCCATTTCTTCTCAAGAAAGAAAAAGGCTCATTGATTGTGTTGGAGGTATTTATTAAGCAGAAAGAGTTTATTAAATTAACTGTAAAAGAAATGCATGAAACACCTTTAAATAGCTTAAAAAGATGACTGTTTAATTTGTTATTTGCTTCAGGCTGAAATTAATTTTGTAGCCACCACCAAATACAGGTACCTCATTGCTTTATTATATATTATTCTTTGGAATAAAAGGCAGAACAATTTGAATAAAAACATTTTAAAATGGAATTGACAAAAACAAACATATTACTGGGGATTGTAGCAGGGATTACTTGCTGAGGAGGGTGAGGGGGGGAAGGGAAGTTGGCTAGGTAAAGAGAGATTATTTCCTATGCATTTATCTCATCAACTAACCAGTAACATCTCAAAAACATGAAATTAAAAATACTTTACATTATGCTATGGAATCAGGATTTTATTAGTAAGAGAGTAAGCTGGTTGAAGCCTTTGATCTTAGCCGTTGTTCTTTAGTTAATTATGTTGGCTCAATTGCATAAAGGACACCATTAAGAGCTTTCATGCCTTACTAAAAGGATGGCATGTCTCAACCAATGTAAGTCTCTCTTTCTGTTTCAGTGTTCACAATTTTCTAATTTGGCTATTGAAATTTTAAGAATGAAATAGTTTTGGTTTTTTTAATTATTTCCTTCTTTTATCCTTTTGACTATAAGTTAGACTTGATGAAAAATGCTTGTAAACTATAATAGAACTGAAAATTTCAGTGCTGAAAGGTTTATATTCTAGAGACTGAGTACTTGGTTGCTTTCTCCTCTTATTGAATAGAGCTGTGTGATAATATTCAAAAGCAGGTGGAAAACCAGACCAATCTTTATATTCTCTGACTACCACCTGAGAATTTTACAAATTTCTCTTCATTCCTGACTCTACAGGTCTTTTTCATCCACTCGCTGCCACTCATTTCACAAATTTCTTATAGAAAAAGTTAGGTTTAGTTTTGTATATTTAGAAAGAGATTAATGTATTTTTTAAATACAAACTTTGTGACCTTTCTCTGGCAATTCAGTCAGAGGTTTCTATGTATCTGCAGAATTCATTTTTGTCCTCAGTGATTTCTTTTCATTTCTTTGTGCATGATTATATTGGCTTTATCTGATTCTCCTCATGAAGCAATACATGTCTATAAAGATGTTTTGCTGCAGCTTCCCAAATAGTTCAGACTATCTGAAATGATGAATGTCATACAAAATTATTTATCAATCATCTACGTGAAAACTTGGATATTTTCTTTTCTATGCCAGAGAATTTGTACAGTTTGCTGCTAATTTAAAATGTGTACTTGCAAGTGACCCTAAACCTGGTATTTGGCCAAGTTCAAAGCAGCTGTGCAGATGGACACAGAAGACAGAAAGCTGAGGGAAATAGACCCTTTTAATCATAACAAGGCTGCTCTTGTTTTCCTATTGATAGTAGAAATGCATGCCAGGCCCTTGTACTCAAAAGCAATCATGCAAATGTGCAAGGACAGGCAGCAATAGCATTATGTTATTAATATAAAGTTAAAACATGTTAGGATTTAGTAGGGTCGAACCCTCTATCTTGTTAATATTGTTCGCTACTTCTGTTCTATTCATAGACTGGCACTGTACTGATGTAAAAGGTGCAGATAGGTTCTGGGTGGAAGTCCATATCTCAACAATAGTAATTCTATCTTACTGGAAATGTGTGTTTGTAACTGATCACAGAAGCCAGGTTGGAGCTGTCTATGGAATGGTTAGAATTACTTATAAAACAGTTTCTTGTTGAGAGAACTTCTGAAGTTGCCTTTGATGCACATAAAAATAGTTCAATTAGCAACATGAGGTTGGACAACATTTGGTCATGTTTGTGTATTATGCAAGGACTTTATGACTATCCAACCCTTGGGCCCAATCCTTCTCCCATTGTAGGCTTTTCTGATCAAATTAGCCAGATTCATATTGCAGATAAAATAACTAATTCACTATTGAATTACTATTCAATTTACCCCTATTTACCCTCAACTATACTATTTAATACAATATAGTTTATTTAGGTTTATGTTGCTCTGTTAGCATAACTAGACATACAGATTTAAGGCTTTGTCCTAATTGTACAGATCAGGGCTAAATTTTATTAGATTTTGCCTGATCCAGTATAACCCTTATCTCTGGCAATCATGTATTTATTCTTTCTGAGAAAATCATGTTTACCCACTAAAAAGTGATGAACAGAAGCAGTTGATTAGGGAATACTATAAAATCTATTTCAGATCCAGCTGGTGTAATTTTCACACCTGCATTTTAGGAAACCCTTTCAACATTTTTGTTTGTTTGTTTTTGTTTTTTCTTTCTCTTTGTGAATATCTGAATGTGCTTGCTATAATCAGGAATCTTTATTTTTAGCCACCTCTGTCTCTCTAACAGTGCAGACTGCATCTGTGCTTGGAAAATTATGTAAAATGGGTTTGGAGTTTTAAAATAAATACATTGACAGGATCTCAGTGGATAGACTGACTTTAGATTTTTGCTTTTCCCCTCACAAAGGCTGTGTAAGGGATATATTAAAACAATGTCCAACAGATATTTCACATATAGTAGCTCTGCCATGTATTAGACATATACTTATTATTCTTTAATTTGTCTGCTAAGGTTTAGCATCAGGAATTTGGATTCATTGATGCTAAACACCATTGCAACACTTTTAAGACTTTGCATTTCTCCAAGGAGATTTAATACTATATTTTAAACTTTCAAACTGAGAAATGAATTTTGTCTTTTTAAAAAATTATTTCTGCAAATGAAATATTATACTGGTTGGATGTATTTCTGCTTTTTGTTCTGATATAACGGATATCAGAATCTACTATAATTCTTATCTCTGTTAAGAAAAGCATCTGCATATTTCAAAGACATGCACCATTGCCAAGCAATCTGGTGTAGTGGTTTAATATTCTGGCAAATAATTTCACAAGTTTCTTGTGTATATAAGGGCAGTATATCAGAATATTATAATCTGAATGCAAATATGAAGAGTTATCTGATCTTATTTCAATTTTATAAAACTCGATAGAGGTCTAAAATCCAAAGAATGTTTTCCATTTTTTAACTGGAGTACATCTTACAAAGAGTTCTGGAGTGAGACATCAAATTAACTAAAAACCTTGCTATCGTAAATTCTGAGCATTCCACTATATGATGGTCTAACAATAATTTCCAAGAGAAGTGGACTCCTGAGAACTAAAGTAGATGAATATTGCATGATTGGTTCCCCCTTTGACCCTCTTTGCACTGACCTTTTGTTATCACCAGTATACCCCTTTCCTTTCCACATTCTGTTTATTATATCCCCTGCATTGATCATTCTGTAGTTACATTTGAGACGCTTCTCTTTCTTCTCAGCCTCAGTGCTTCCATTTTCTCAAACACTTTTCTGTTCCTTCCCAGTTAGCAATAATCTGTTAAGAAACCACCTGTTCTTTTGCTTCCCACCATTCCCCAATCACACACGTCCTTCTCCTATAGTTGTTCCTACATAACCACCACTGTCAATATTTACTTTGCATCTGGCACTTTACTTAAAATCTGCTGCTGTCCACTTCCGTATTATTTAATTGTGTATTGTTGTTTTCAGATGGGGGGGGAAAGAGTCATGGGCCCAGCTCCAGTTTCTTAAAATCTCCTTAGAGCTTGACTTTTTCCTACCATTCTGTTTCTAACCTTTCTCAGCAAAGTACAGTAATTTTCCTCCCTCCCTTCAATCCTGTCTACCACCGCAATATCCATGACCTTTTTTATTTTGAATTTTGCTATGACATGGAAACAGCCCTCCTCTGAGTAGTTAATTATTTCTTCCTTTCTGTTAATTAAGGTTTTTCCTTCCTGATTGTTTCCCTTAACTTCACACTGTGGACCGTTCCATCCTTTCATAGATCACCTCCAATGTTATCCAGTAGTCTCTGGTTCCCTCTTCATGATTCTGCATCTTCAAATCAACCTGCTCTTTCTCTCTGTACTTGGTGATCATCCCTTTCTGTGCCAAGCCATTCTCTGTGCTGTCCCACATAATTCCGTGCTCTGCCTCAGCTCTTTTCTGTCTACTTTCTCCCTCGTGGTCATCTTGTCCCAACTTGTAGCTTTTACATCGAGTGACACTCAACAGTGCAAAGCAGCTGCATCTTTCAGGATTATAGCTGGTTGAAAAATGCAAGAAAAAAATACTTTTTCATCATTTTTTGGTTGCTGAAATTTTGAATTTCTGAATTTTTTTGACCAGCCAAGTTCGTCAAAAAACAGCAAAAATCTTCTGAGAAAATTTTTGTCGAAACATCAAAAATTCAAAAAATGATGACCAGCATTCTTCAACACCTTCAATGAGTTTTCTTTCGACTTTCTCTGCCTTCAGTAGACAAAGGGAGTTTCCGACTTCTCAGCTTTCTTCAGCTAAATGTCTCAAAGACAGAAGTGCTTCTTTTGGCAAAGGGGAAACATCTCTAAATAGAGTTATATCTTCCCTATTGACCCAGATCTCCCACTTGCCTCCACTGTCCACAACCTTGGCATCATTCTTGTTTCTGAACTCTCCTTCTCCGCCCACAGCTCCTGTGTCTGTAAATCTGCTTATCACCGCCTCAGCAATATTTCCTATGCATGCTACTGTCTCAACTCCACCTCTGCTAAATCCTTAATCAAAATGTCTAGCACACTGTTGGCACCATACAATTAGAACATAGTAATATTCACCTTTAACTGAAATGTTGTTCTTGATGGCTTCCCCAAGTACTAGCTCTCTGGACTCTGGCATATATACAGAATGCTGCTGCCCAATTTCTCACATGCACAAAGAAGCTTCATCACATCAGGCTATCCTGGAACAGCTCAGATGGCTTTATATTAATTGTTAGGATATAGGTCAAAACCCCCCCGCCTTGCCTTTAAAACCCTCCTTGGACTTGCTTCAAACGAACTCATAGGAAACAGGAAGAGAAAAGATCTCTCTGCCCCTCTTTTCACCTAGCAGTAGCTTCTTCTCACCCTTCACACAATCTACAATGCAAGGAGTATGGGGAATAAATAGGAAAAACCAGAAGTATTAGTACATAAGCTAAATAAGACTTGTGCAATAAATCTCATGACTGGAATATTGGTATGGAAGTGTATAGCTTGTTCCGAAAAGACAGGCAGGGAAAAAAGGGAAGAGGTCTTTCAGACCTGTTGAAAGCCTCTGGGAAAAGATAAAAGGAGAAAAAACAAGGGCAACACCATGGTAGAAGTCTACTATAGACCACCAAATCAGGAGGAGGAGATGAATGAGGCATTTCTGGAACAAATACCAGAAATATCCAAAATACAAGACCTGGTAGTAATGGGGGCATTAACTACCCAGACATCAGAAGTAATACAGCAAAACACAAAATGTCCATTCAATTCTTGGAATATATTGGGGACAGCTTCTTGTTTTAGAAAGCAGAGGAAGGGGGACAACCATTTTAGACTTGATTCTGACTAACAGGGTGGAATTGGTTGTAAATGTGAAGGTAAAAGGTCATTTGAATGTAAGTGATCATGAAATGATAGATTTCATGATTCTACAGAAATGAAGAAGTGAAAGCAGCAGATTAAGGATAGTGTACTTCAAAAGAGCAGACTTTAACAAACTCAGAGAACTGGCAGGTAAGATCCCATGAGAAGAAAAATCTAAGAGCAAAAAGTTCAGGAGAGCTGTCTGTTTCTCAGAAAGACAGTATTAAAGGCACAACTATCCTGATGCAAAAGAGAGATAGGAAAAATAGTAAGAGATCACTATGGCTCCATCAGAAGCATTTTACAGACCTGAAAATCAGAAGGGAATCCTACAGGAAGTGGAAACATGGACAAATGGCTAAGGATGAGTAAAAAAGAATAGCTCAAGCATGTAGGAACAAAATCAGAAAGGCTAAGGCACAAAACAAATTACAGCTAGCAGGATACAGAAGGCAATAAGAAGAGGTTCTATAGAAGAGCCAGAGATAGACACAGGATTACTTAGTAGGAAAAGAGAACTAATAATGGATGACATCAAGAATGCTGAGGTCAGTCTTCTCTAAAAAAGTTAATATGGCTTTTGACACAGTCCCAAATTGCATTCTTATAAGCAAACTAGGGAAATGTGGTCTATATTAAATTACTTTAAGGTAGGTGCATAACTGGTTGAAAGACTGAATTCAAAGAGTAGTTATCAATGGTTCAGTGTCAAACTGTGATGATGTATCTATTGAAGTGCCGCAGGGGTCTGTCCTGAGTCTGGTACCATTCTATAGTTTCATTTAATGACTTGGATAATGGAGTGGATGGTGTACTTATTAAAATTTATGGATAACACCAAGCTGGGAGGGGTTGCAAGCACTTTGGAGGACAGGATTCAAATTCAAAATGACTTTAATATAAATGAGAACTTTTCTGAAATTAACAAGATGACAGTCAATAAAGACAAGTGAAAAGTACTACACTTAGGAATGAAAAATCAAATACAAAATGAAAAATAACTGATAAAAAGGATCTGGAGGTTATAGTGGATCACAAATTTGAATATGTGATGTAGTTGTGAAAGACTAATATCATGTTAATAGGAGTATCGTATGTAAGACACGGGAGGTAATTGTCCTGGTCTGCTCGACATTGGTGAAGTTTCAACTGTAGTACCATGTCCAGTTCTGAGCACTACACTTTACAAAAGATGTGGACAAACTGGGGAGAATCTAAAGGGGAGCAATGAAAATGATAAAAGGCTTAGAAAACCTGACCTGTGAGAATGGTTTAAAAAAAACTAAGCATGTTTAGTCTTGAGAAAAGATGGCTGAGAGGAGACCTGATAACAAGTCTTCAAATAGGTTAAGGGCTGTTATAAAGAGGACCATGATCAATTGTTCTCCCTGTCCACTGAAGGTAGTACAAGAAGTAATTGACTTAATTTGCAGCAAGGAAGATTTAGGTTAGATCAGGTGTAGGCAACCTATGGCATGCGTGCCAAAGGCGGCACACGAGCTGATTTTCAGCAGCACTCACACTGCCCAGGTCCTGGCCACCAGTCTGGGGGGCTCTGCATTTTAATTTAATTTTAAGTGAAGCTTCTTAAACATCTTAACCTTATTTACTTTACAGACAACAATAATTTAGTTATAGAAAGAGACCTTCTAAAAACGTTAAAATGTATTACTGGCGCACGAAACCTTAAATTAGAGTGAATAAATGAAGACTCAGCACATCACTTCTGAAAGGTTGCTGACCCCTGGGTTAGATATTAGAAAAAACTTTCTAACTATAATGATAGTTAAGTTCTGGAATAGGCTTCCAAGGGAGCTTTTGGAATCTCTGGTTTGCAGGTTTTAAGAGTAGGTTAGGGATGGTCTAGGTATACTTGGTCCTGCCTCAGAGCACAGGGGCTGAACTAGATGACTGCTCAAGGTCCCTTCCAGCCCTACATATCTATGACTGTATGAATCTTAAAGCTATTGGTATGTCAGCCTTTTCCTGGGCAGCTCCTGTTGTTAGGTAGAGCCATCCGATAACTCTGCCCCCACCAAAACTTCCCATCCGCGCCGCCCTCTGCCCCCCATCAACCATCCACCAATTTTCAAATCTCAGAAGAGAACCTATGTTTTTCTTCCCTGCTATTTCCCTCTTCCTTTGGTTTCACTTTTTATTCCTGCTTGACCAATGTACTAACTCTGCAAAGCTTTTTGCACTTGAGTCTGCACGAAAGAGAGTATCCAAAACAGTGAGATTAGAGCACATACCCCTTACACTGATTGCAGAACAGTTTCCAGTATAAACTCATGTATTCGCTTGGTCATAACCCTTCCAAAATATCCACCTTTTTGGCTGAAAATGTCAATTTTTAATCACTGTCCAAACAAGGTTTTTTTCTCCCTAGAATATTTAGACTCATAGACTCATATTTAAGGTCAGAAGGAACCATTATGATCATCTAGTCTGACCTCCTGCACAATGCAGGCCAGAGAATCTCACCCACCCACTCCTGTAACAAACCCCTAACCTATGTCTGAGTTATTAAAGTCCTCAAATCGTGGTTTAAAGACTTCAAGGTGCAGAGAATCCTCCAGCAAGTGACCCGTGCCCCACGCTGCAGAGGAAAGCAAAGAACCTCCAGGGCCTCTGCCAATCTGCCCTGGAGGAAAATTCCTTCCTGACCTCAAATATGGCGATCAGTTAAACCCTGAACATGTGGGCAAGACTCACCAGCTAGCACCCAGGAAAGAATTCTCTGTAGTAACTCAATCTCCCTTCAGTTGTTCTGGAGTTTAGTGAGAGTGGAAAAGGAATATGCTACCAGTTAAAATCTAACCACACTATTTTTTTATCCAGGGCTAAAGCTAAAATGGCTGAAGTTTGGAAGCTGGCATAGGCATGGAGGCTTTTCCTGGGTTGGAAAAAATCCCTGGAGGTTGATTTTTAAAAGTTATGAGCATTTGAAAATTTTGCTGTGAGCCTGGGCAATAGATGTTTCGTTATGTTTGTTGGTGCATATTTAGTCTCAGATCCTGCAATGGGCTCTGTGTAGGTGGATCTTTGTATCTATGTATTCACCCTGTTGACTTCAGTTGGGCTCAGAATGGGCACAGCTACTATCATTAAGTGCACATTAGTTGAAATTAGTTTGCAGAATTTAATTATGAAAAACTATATCAAACCAGTTTTCTTATGTTATTCTTTTCCAAATCTATTCTGAGTTGGTATCACCTTAACCGAATTTATCCTGAATCCAGATCAATCTTCTCCAACTGCTGCTCTTAATCTGAACGTTCCCCTGTCCTGCCAGTTGCTTTATTGTCTCCCAAAACAGTTTTTTGTTTTTTGTAAAAAACTGCTTAACAATGACACGTGAAAAATTTTAAAATGTTGAGCTTGTGCCTTTTTTTAAATATATATTCTAGCAGCTGAAGGTCTATCCTGTCACATGAGTATAATTCATAAAGCCATGAGTAAAAGAGCCAAAACTGGGGGTTCTTGTTTGCATGCACTGTGTTGTAGTGAACCATGTTGCTGTTTGTGCACAGAGTTGTGCTGGAGGCATGACCACCTCTTTGTTACCTCAGGTAGCCCTTATTCCCACCTTCTCTGATCAACTGTCACATTCCAACCGCCACAGAACCTTTGGACTCCAACATTCCGTCTGGTTCTCACAGGACCAGTGATGACTGAACCTGGTGATATTTCTAAACAAAAAGAGCTCTTAGCCACCTGTTTCCATCGTCTGACACTGACGCAACAGACATTCTAGACTTCAGAGTGACACAGTCTGGTGTCAGTTCTGGAATATGTGTTGATTTGTGCAGGTTGCAAATGAGGGGCTATGTGTGCCTGTGGGGGGGGTGTGTGTGCTATTTGTGGTGTTGTGTGGGTGATTTGAAGAACTGTGATTGTTGGGCCAAGTAATCCACCATCTGCCTCATACAACCAATGAAAGTGTTGCATGCAAATTGGCAGTAGAGTAAGGGTAGTGATGGGTTGACTTACCTCTGATATCACAATGGTCTAGGTTTCTTGGTGTGGCATAGATACCTGCCTTGCTGTCGCCTGGGTGTAATTCATATAGTCAAAATGGCTGAGAACTTAAAAAGTGGATGGTAGCAGACCATGAATCCCTGTGATGGTTGAACCTAGTGATATTCTGAACAAAAATGTCTCAACCATGGTTGGAGTTGTTTCCATTGCTTCACACTCTATGCACATTCTAGGCTTCAGAGTGACATTCCTAGAATCTTATTATATAGATAAAGGAGGCCTGATAGGTGTTTTGTTGTTTTTTTCATAACCAGTCACTGTAACCATACCTTCCCATCGCTGTTACCCTCATCCTCCCTCACCCACTCTCTCTGCTTGTTTGTGATGCCAACGTGTTGTATCTTCTCTTAATTTAGATTGTAAACTCTTTGGGCCAGGGTACAGCACCCAGAACAATAAGACCCTAATCCTGATGGGGCCTCTGAGCACTACAATAATAAAACAAACAAATAATAATCACTTACCACTGGTTTCTGACCAGTTTACACCCAATATAAAACTTGCAAAAAATCCTGTGGCACCTTATAGACTAACAGACGTTTTAGAGCATGAGCTTTCGGGGGTGAATACTTGCATCCGACAAAGTGGGTATTCACCCATGAAAGCTCATGCTCTAAAACGCTTGTTAGTCTATAGGGTGCCACAGGATTCTTTGCTGCTTTTACAGATCCAGACTAACACGGCTACCCCTCTGATAATATAAAACCTGCATCCCTAAATTATATCAAATCTGAATTTAGTCCGGTGACTTCCATAAACATCACACTTGCTTATGTCAGACTTGATTTTTGACTCACCATATCTAGAAACTATCTTATTTGTTGAAAGCACTTACTATTATCTTTAATGATCTTCCCTCTGAAGTCCTCACACAGGCAAAATTTCCACTGAATTCAATGGGAGTTTTCCTGAGTAGCTCGTGTCTTTACACTTAAAATGTTATTTAAATCCAAAAAAGTTAAATAAACAGTATTCAAGATGTAAAAAACATTTTCACATTCTTTTGCAACAAGCTTTTTGCATCACTTCAGTGAGACTCAGTCTCACTTCTTGTGTTCTGTGTTTGCTTTTTTAAGGCTTGGAAACCTAGTTCTGGTCTAGGCAGCTGTACTGTTCACCACCATTTATAATAAGGTAATTATTAAACTAAATGTTAATTGTATAAGCCTGTTCTAATTCATTTAGGCTATCATTTACTATAGTAGAGCTTATTTATCTAACATTTTTTGATTACTTATTCATGATGGTCTATTATTATTATTGTTGTTATTATTATTATTTCTACTGGGGTAGGATCCATGGGACCAGTCCAGGTTGTAATCCCGTTCTGCTTGGCATTGTACAAAAACATAGGATACAATTCCTAACCCAAAGAGTTTACAACCTAAGATGGTGAGCAACATCTGAAGACTCGGGGAGAGGATTACGATCCAAATATATGATTTTATATATGGTACATATTTCAGTGCATTTAAAAAAATATATTTCAACTATACAAGCTGCCCTTTGACCAGTTCTTATTTATCTGTAAATCTCATGGAAGAACTGTGTAAAATGGAAATCCAAATATTTTACAAAATGGAAATTAGTGAATCATGATTATTATCATTGTATTATTTTAGTATTGTTTGTTTTGACTTCTTGTTCTCAGCATATCTGCAGTTTTTAGCAGCACTGTCATATTACTTTTTTTAGGAAGAATTTTACTATTTATTTTTATTAGGTTATTAAAATTGCTCTGTCAATCATTTTGCCTTGAAGAAAAATTCAGCTTTTGTAGATAATGGCAATACTTGTAATAACCTGCCTACTGCAAAAAAAAAATAGAGAATTGTTATTCATATTATTGTAGTATTCTTGTGCCCTGAGTAAATGAGCTTTGCATGGGGGACCTACACAAGATTTAGGAGAGAGTTGATCCTCCTGTAATCCAAACATGAATTTAAACAGCCTTTCCATGATCACTACTGTGTACAGCTTCTGGATTCTAGTAACATCTATGTAACGCTGAAGAGGCTTTACATAACTATGCAATGGGGATCAGAGGCAGAATTTGCCCTGTTGGCTTTAATTAATTCAGCTTTTTAAGGTTCACTCCTACAAAGTGCCAAGTGCCCACAACTCTCAGTGGAAGGTGTGGGTGGTCAGTACCTTGCAGGGCCCTAATAATGCAAACTGGAAGGATAATTGATAAACCAAAGTCAAACCAAGTAATGTCATTGACAGACAAGCTGGCCAACATGTCTTTAAAGACTACTCCTAGCTTATGGATGATGCTTTGTACATTTTCTGTGGTAGTGGGAATCAAAAAGCCACAGGCTTGTGGAAAACTTCTTATGTGGAAGAAGTGATATGGCCTAAAGTAGTGTGCATTTGTTTTGTTTGTTTGTTTTTTGGTGGCGAGGAGGTTAAGGTAAAAGGGAAGAGTATTGACCTTGTTCTTTAGCTGGAGATTTTAATCTATTAACTTTTGTCTGTAGTTAGAATTCACTATTTACTGTGAACTAATTCATGTAGTTATGTAATTGCACTAAAACTTTGAGGGTTGGCACCAGCAGTGCCTCTAATTCACCTTTAATCAATTTTTTCATTCTTTTTAAGCCATTTTTAAAAGCCAGCCTACAGAGCTCATTTCAGGTGCCAGACTAAGAGCTTTGGAGACTAAAGTCCTCTAGCTTCAGAACATGTACAGACAGCACAGGCAGTAGCAATGCAAGGTCCTAACGGCTGCATTAATATGTCTCCACACTGTACTGGAGGGACCACTTCTGGGATGAAAGATTTTGGACACTATTGCCAACAAGGGGAGAAGTGTGTTGGTGATTTTCATGATGTGGACTCTTGTCCACTAGGAAATGGCAGTGGAGCCCACCCATTTATTTCTGTTATCAGATGATCACTATTGATCTGGGCTGGATTTAAACCAATTGCTTAGAAGAGGATAGCTAAATAGTTCATTTCCAGTCCCCTAAGATATCCAGCTGCCATTGGCACTTTCACACGTCACCAATCTCTCCATTTGTACAATAATAGTGCTAAACTGTTTCTAGATGGAACATTTGAGAGCTGAAATCTCACAATACCGACATACACATCTTACCGAGCAAGTGAGTCCATGAATGAAGGCCTGCCTTTGTGAAATATAGGCCCAGATTCTCAGCTGATATAAATCAATGTAGCTCCTTTGACTTTAGAGGAGCTATGCTGGTTTATACCAGCTGAGGATCTGGCCCACAGTCGTCTGCTAACTCTGCAGCCATAAACTCTGACTTCTGTTTTCACTAGCTGGAAGTGAGGAAGTTTGCTAATTGGTTAAATATATATCCATGCTATAGTTTATACAGAGACAACATATTACCTATATTAAAACAAGCTAAACCCCAGTAAAATACAGTTCAGTGTCACTTGAATGGCTGTTTTACTGCAACTTTAATAAAAATCAACTGCTACTTTAATAGGTGCATCCACACATACTGCCAGAGATTTCCAATTATGATATTCCCAGCAGCAAACAAAAACAAAATTTAATGTCAGCTGTATCCCCAAAAGCCTAAACTATATTACTAATGAACTTTCAAAGAAAACTCCTATGCAAAGACAATAAGGTGCAAATCACTATAATAATCTAAATGTAGAAATACAGAAAAACATCATCGAAATGCAGAGTAGGATTTGCCTCTCATGCTTCCATTAACCATCTTGTTAGCTTAGTGTCTGCATACATAGTGGTATTGTAACATACGCCTTCTAAAACCTTAAATGCGCACACACAAATTCATGTGTTTCATTTGTATTTTAAACAAAGGTTGGATTTGAACCAGGGCATGTACTTCATTCTGAGAAAATACATAGTTTCTGCTAGAGGCACAATAAGTATCTCCTTCCCAATAATTTGTCTTTCTAGTAGATGTACTCAGTTGCATAACAATTTGCAGTCTTGACTCAAATACAATCTTCTTGACATTGAGTTATAGCTTTAATGATTAAAACAGCTGTCTTTCCTATGGCAGAAGTAAATTCTAAGACAATTGAATATTTAAATACTACCATCATCTTTATATGTGTATAGAGTTAATTGATTTTTTTTTGTAGTTTGAAATTAATGAAGTGTTTTTCACATACTGTTATAAGCTATGTTCTGTTAGAAAGTTGCCCAATTCACTTTAGAGTTGGTTACAAGTCAGTTGACAGAAAAATCATTGTTATAATATATACACTCTATAAAATCCACTATAAACATTTCTAAAGTACCTTCTGGATGAAAGGTGCATTAAATGTAAGATTTTTTTTTTATAATTCATTTTCAATATGTTCTTCAGGAAAGTTGTCTTTCATCACTATTCAGACAGTAAGAATTAAATTACCTAATCCATTTTAAGACTGCCTGTCTGTTTTATAATGAAGATTTTGTTGCTTTGCCCAGTTATGAACCCTATACACAATGACAAAACTCACACAGCCATTCTGTTACATATTAGACTCTCCGGTTATTACATATACTTTTTCACCATTTTTACAACATTGATGTTGCAGTGTCCTCTTGAGGTATAGCTTTATATCCTACCTTTAACGCTAGCTGTTTAGGGGCTTTATCCAAAATGCATTGAAGTCAGTGGGAAAGCCTCTGATGGACATCAGTGGATTTTGGTCAAGAGCTTAGGTGCTCAGATACCAAAGCATAAGTGCAGTATCAGTATCTAGCTAGATGATCTCTGCTTCTTTCTGGAAATACCAATGGTAACCTCCATTTTGAAATGTTTCTGTTGTCATAAGATAAGAAACTAATATTTTTTACTATATATTTTTTATATTCAGTAATACTGAGCAGATATATTTTCTTATAAATGTGGAACTCCCCTCTTTACTCCAAGGATTGAGGCAGTCAGGTTCTCTGGATTTTGCCAGCCAGTCCCTTTGTGTGCTCTCTAACATTTATAGCCAGCTATACCAACTGATCAGGTGAAGTCAGTATGTGGTTGTATGCAATACTAGTACTGTATATATTCGCTCATAAGCCGGTTCGTTTATAAGCCGACCGCCCCCCAAGATGGATAAGTAAAAATGGAAAAACTTTGTGACCTGTTCATAAACTGACCCTATAATTCAGGGGTCAGCAAACTTTGGCTCCCGGGCCATCAGGATAAGCCGCTGGTGGGCGGAGATGGTTTGTTTACCTCAAGCGTCCCCAGGCACGGAGGTAAACCTAAGTAAACAAAGTGTCCTGGCGTGCCAGCTGCTTACCCTGACGGGCTGGGACAAAAACTGGTGGGGAAATTTTGGCGGGGGAGTAGCTGGGGGTCAGGGAGTAACCCCTGTGAACAGCCCCCACATGACCTCACCCCTAGCCCGGAACCTCCACACTCTCCCCATCCCATCCCTTCCCACCTTATCTGGGGTGGATGTCTCTGGCCTGGCTGGAGTTGCTCCGGCAGGCTGGGCAGCACTGCCGCAACCTGCTCCGGCAGGCCAGACTGGGTGGTGCAGCTACAGCATGTTCCAGCAGGCTGGACCGTGTGCTCCAGCGTCCGGGCGGCACAGCCACAGCCTACTCTGGGGGGCGAGGCCAAGCGGCACGGCTGCAGCGTGCCAGCCCCGGAGCTGCAGCTGCTTCATAGGCTGGGGGGAGAGCCATGTGGCCAGACGCGGAGAGACTCTGGCCCAACCTCTTCCCTTCTGGCTGTGCTGCCTCTCCTTGCTCCCTCTGTTGGGGGAAGGGGTTGTGTCCCACCTCTCCCTCACTATGCCTGTTCATAAGCCGATGCCCTTCTCTGGTGCTTCCTTTTTTTACTAAAAAATTTTGGCTTATGAACAAGTATATACAGTAATTTTGCTGGTGACCCCATCAGTTTCTCCAGAGTTTAAGCTTCCATTTTAACACACACAAAACAAAACAAAATAATTTTCTAGCACTTATAGTTGCTGATATAACCTTCTGAATGTCTGATTAAGGCTTAATATAAACAGAAACAATGGGTCTCCTTCTCACTTGCACTGTGACCCTTTTACACCTTTCTGGCAATATGAAGTGGCTTTAAGGTATATGTTTAAGGTCCTTTTATACTATCAGAGTAGTGTAAAGAGGCCTTAGTGCAAGTGAGAATCAGGCCTGGTAGGTTTAGGGCAAAAATGAACTGCCCCTATTCATCTCTATGGGGTGTTAACTCTGAAGTTTTATTGATCCAAATTAAAATGTCAATATTGACTATTTCACTACTGTTTATTTTATCAGAAACATTCTGGGGTTGTGGGCACAGCTTGAGTAGAATACCACCACTTTTCCTTTGCATTCTGCTATACCAATTTCCTTGGTGCACTTAACAGAAGTAATTAACAGAATAATGATGCTCATTATCCTCCAAATGCATATAAAACAATTTTTAATAATTAATTTTCAATAATTATATATCCAGTGTCCTGGTACTAGGCCATTGATATGTAGCTCAGATTACTGCAACACAGAGCTTGACACACATACAGTAATATGGACAGGGTGAAGAGTGAAACCTATGTTTGTATATCAATCTCTGTTGATAGGCTCCTTCATTGTTCTTTCCTTGCAGTTAAATTTACAACACCCTCAATACCTTTCAAAATACAAACAATGATTGTTCAATTTAAAGTAATCTCTGCACTGGCAATTGTTTCTAAATGGAAAAAATCAGAAAATGTTGTTCCACAAGGTTCTTCGAAATCAGACATGTCAGTTCAATTCTAGGGTAATTGTAATATCTTTCTGGTGGAACTGCTCAGAAAATTTTGATGAAAAATAAAAACAATTTTCTATGCAATATCTTTCCCCATTTTCCAGCTTCTTTCTTGTGGGTAGCCATTTAATGTATTTCAGATGTTTTGCTTCTAAATAATTGATCAACTCTTCTGACTATAGCAGGTGACAAAGTCTAGACCTATAGTTCAGTACAAGGAAAGATGAAATGTTATTTGACATGACTGAGCTAAGTTGTTTGTAAACTTTATTTCCCCATTTATCTTCATTGTTTGATCTTTTTCCCCCTTCCCAGGATTTCCTCACATGTATTTTTTCCCAAGTCTCTTTGAATCCTACATAATACAAGACTGGGGTTATGAAGTCAATCCTAGATGGCCTCGCAGACACAACTTTCCGAACAATTACAACAGATCTTCTTTACATGGGTTCCAACGATATCCAGTACGAAGATATTAAAAGTGACATGGCCTCAAAACTAGGATACTATCCACAGAAATTCCCATTATCTTCCTTCAGGGGTGATCCATTCCAAGAAAAAATGACTGCAGGAGATGATCCCCTATTAAGTATCATTCCATCGGATCAGATCAATATTACAGATTTTTACAACAAGTCCCTATCCACTTTCAAGGATAATGAGGAGAATCTACAGTGTGGGGAGAACTTCATGGATATGGAGTGCTTTATGATTCTAAACCCCACCCAGCAGCTGGCCATTGCAGTGCTGTCCCTTACCCTGGGCACCTTCACCGTTCTAGAGAACCTTCTAGTGCTGTGTGTTATCCTGCACTCTCGAAGCCTCCGATGCAGGCCCTCCTACCATTTCATTGGCAGCTTGGCAGTGGCTGACCTCCTGGGCAGTGTAATTTTCGTCTACAGTTTTGTTGATTTCCATGTTTTCCATCGGAAAGACAGTCCTAATGTGTTTCTGTTCAAGTTGGGTGGAGTTACAGCCTCATTCACTGCCTCAGTAGGCAGCCTTTTCCTTACTGCAATAGACAGGTACATATCTATACACAGGCCACTAGCTTACAAAAGAATTGTTACCAGACCAAAGGCTGTCGTAGCATTCTGTGTGATGTGGACCATAGCTATCGTAATAGCTGTTCTTCCTCTGCTCGGCTGGAACTGCAAAAAACTCAATTCTGTTTGTTCAGACATCTTCCCTCTCATTGATGAGACCTATCTAATGTTCTGGATTGGGGTCACCACTGTACTCCTGCTGTTTATTGTGTATGCCTATATGTACATATTGTGGAAAGCTCATAGTCATGCTGTTAGAATGATTCAGCGTGGCACTCAAAAAAGCATAATAATTCATACCACAGAGGATGGTAAAGTACATATTACTAGACCTGATCAAACTCGTATGGACATCAGGTTAGCCAAAACCTTGGTCCTTATTCTGGTGGTTTTAATCATATGCTGGGGCCCTCTACTTGCAATTATGGTGTATGATGTCTTTGGGAAAATGAACAAGCTCATCAAGACTGTCTTTGCATTCTGTAGCATGCTCTGTTTGATGAATTCAACAGTGAATCCCATCATCTATGCTCTAAGAAGCAAGGACTTGAGACATGCTTTCCGGAGCATGTTTCCAACCTGTGAAGGGACTACGCAGCCTCTTGATAACAGTATGGAGTCTGACTGCCAGCACAAACATGCTAACAATGCAGGTAATGTTCACAGGGCAGCTGAAAGCTGTATTAAGAGCACAGTCAAGATCGCCAAAGTGACCATGTCTGTTTCCACAGACACAACTGCAGAGGCATTGTAAATCAAAGCCCTCTCAACATTGTGAGAATAGAAGTTAGTTTAAAACAAACAAAAAATACATGACCTAAAGCTTTTGTTCCCTCACCTGTAACATTTTTAAGTTTGTAATAATAAGCTATACGATTGTTTTAAGAATCATTGCCATCAGCCAATCCTCCAAGTTTAACAATTAGGGATTCAAACTGCTTTAAAAAAGAAACGTTTTCAATTAAAGAAAGTGTTCATTGAATATTAAAGTATAAAACTCTGGCAGAACGTACAGAAAATGTCAAACTAGCAACAATTCCTTCAGAAGTTACTGGGGATGGAGTGGAGGGGAATCTGAAAACTTGTGAAACCTAATTGAAAACTAAAACATCATAAAGCCATGTCATCAAATAAGAAAGCCTTGTAATCATAATGTTCATTCCATTGTGAAATGTATTAAATGTCTATAAGTCATAGAAGTTTTCATTTTTTTCCAAAAAGCGGCAGTACTGAGTTTTAGAGGTTCTGTAAAATGTGTTGTGTCCTGTGAAATGTATACTGTTTTATTACTTGTTACTGATATTTGTCTAACTAAACCAAGTGATAATGTAAACTTGTGTGGAAATAATGTGAAATATGTGTTATGTAAACCCCATTGAAAATACCTTCTGTATTTGAAGAACTCCTATGAGCTATTTTGGAAATTTTACATGTTTAGTAGGCTTCTGTGGATTTAGAGGAAAGGCATTGTATTTCTTCAACTAAAATTATTTGACATTTGAAATCCCCATTAATTTTAACTTTCATCTGTGTACAAGAATAACAGCAACAAGGGAATATAGACTAGCACTGCACAGAAAGGAATGCACTGGTTCAGACTTTTAAATACCACTGCATTTATACATAAGGACATTTATTGTCTTACGGACTATGCCTTTCTGGTGGGCATTATGTAAATATGAACAGTAAAGAGAAAAGGTACTGGATACTGGCTTCTTTAATTGGCAACTGCTAGCACTGGACTTCTGAAAACAGCATGTGTCAGATTCAGTGTATAACGTTATCACTGTGGCGTTGATATTTACTTGAACTGTGCTGCATTTCTATATCCCAGGATTAAACAGATTTAAAGCCTGAGATGCCAAACTCCAGTCTTCACTAAACAAGGAGCAAGTATTGTCGAAATTAGACATTTTTTATGTTTGAGCGTGTATATAAATAAGTGTGTGTGCGCTCTCGCGCGTGTGTGTGTCTGTGCTCTCGCGTGTGTGTACGTATACTAAGTAAACATGGGTCACAGTAGTATTACTAGGCTAGGAAACTGTGACCAAATGTAAACTATTTCCTGTTGCACTCTTTGCACATGAATTCTGTTCCTAAAATTGAGTTCTTCCAGCTGACGTGATGAACATACTAATTGTAAGATTCAGAACATACTTGTAGATCCACACTGAGAGACTTATCCATGTATTAGAGAAACTAATCTTTGTTTTTTGCCTTGTTCTAAAGTAAAACTAAATCAGGAGGAAAGCTCAGGAGGCAAAATATGCCGTGAACAAAAATAGACAACAGAAAATCAGTATTTACAGTGTTAAAAAAAATTGAGAATGTTGGCGATAAGGACTTTTTTGAGGAAAAAAAAGTCTTGAGTATTAAATTTATTTGCTTGAAATCAGATGTCTCACTGTAAAAACAGGGTATCAATGGTAATAGAAACCTGAAACCATCATAATTAAGGCAAAAAGAGTTTTTAGATCCAAAGGTGCAATTCCATTTTATAATGGAATTTTTTTAAACCTTGGATTTTGTTAGTAAAGAATGTAATTAAATCACCTTCCTGACATGGATATTCTCTAAATCTCGTTCTAAATAAGAGCCATTGAGCCTTATTCTCCACTGCCTGGTACATTAGGTTATATTCTGTCCCCTGCTCTGGCTGCTTTATGCTAAAGCAGCTACAAAGCCAAGCTAGCCAACTAGCTACCCAAGGATTCCCCCAAGACAGGGGAATACCTCAGTGGCATAAGGCTTGTGTAGCCAACTCTACACCATCTGTTCATGCTTTATGGGGAGTGGCTTAGGGAAAGGAAGCATGGCTGGATCACTGATGATCCGTGGCTGCTAGAATGACCTCTTGGGCGCTGTGGTAGCTGCTCACAAGTCAGAGCAGCCAGTAGCACCAAACACCAGACAGCCCCAGGATTGTGAGGGAAGCAAAGGAGTGTCATATTGTCATCTTTGCTCCCCACCTTATCTAGGGTACTGTGCTGAGCAGAACTTGACTGGAGCTGAGGATCTAGCTCCATGTTTAGTCATTTACATCTGTGCTATCTGAGTCTAAATCAGAGCAGTTGCATTTTACTGCTACTGTGCACTGGTGTAAATGACTCCACAAGATACAAAGCAGTGAAGATTCAGGTCCATTGCCTAAAGACTGGTCATAGCACGGTGCTTTGTAAGAGCCCAGTCCTGCAAGGTTCTGAGTAATTCCTTACAGATACTGAGTTCCTGCCACTCATACTTATCTGGGTGGGAGGGCAGGGTGCCTAGAACCCTACGAGGAGGTAGACTGTACCTTGTAAGAGTAGGCCCATGGGATGAGTTAAGGATGAGGTTTCTCAGAGTATTGCTGTACTGCTGGTGAAATCTAACAATGAAAGAGCTTTCTTTCCTTTCCAAATATACATTGTTTTTCATGCAGCAGTCTGGGAGGAAAGAACACAGTGTCAAATGAAAAGATATTTTAAGAGCCATTTTTTGAAACTGTTTTCTTGTGAATTCAATGCAAATTTTATAGATTTTTGTTGTTGTGGATTCAAGTTCTAAATTTTATGTGATAAATCATGGGACAATGGGGCTGTCTTGGCACTAAACTTGGTGCTTATTGATATAAGAAATCGCATCCTGTGAAATATTCATATATCAAGATCTTCATTTACATATGAGTTTTTTGAAAGGTTTGTGGATTATATTTCATCTTAACATCATTTCTCAACTGAGGTGGCAAAAAAGTCCCTACAAAATGTAAAGTAAATAATTATATTTAATTAGAAAATCAGTTCCTGTTCCTAGATTAGCTGTACTTAAACTTCTGGTTGAGGTAATCCTATTTTGCAATTGCCCACCTTCCTTTGGTGATGGCACAACTAACCTAAATAGCATTCCACAACCACCCCCACTCTCATAAAATGAATAACTCTGTCGTTACAGTTCAGTGTATTTATCAACTTTAAGTGTTGTATATCTATAAAAGAGACCATATGTATCATGTGCAAAGTTAGATTCTCAACAATCTAATTGTATATTTGTATAATATTGTATCTCCTCGATGCTGTGCAATCACTGTCAACATTTTTTTGCACTGGCCTTCTGATGAAAATGTTAAGATGCCTATTGTAAGATAAGCAGAACATTTTACCTGCTGTTATTGGGCTGAATGTATGTAAATAAAGTCATCTGTACAAGCAGTGGCCTAAAAAGTCTGTAATTTTAGGATAGGACAATTATTGAAGTTGCTGTGACATCTGAAAAGCTACCTATGAATAAACTGTTTACAGGGCCTCTTGGGATGCAATGTCATAGAGAAAGGAAAGTCTTTCTTTGTGACAATATGACATAGAGAAATTGGATTACCAGAGCTTTTATTTCCAATGTTTCAAAGTGGAGAACATAACTCTTTATTGTCTGTAAATCTAACATTATTACTTCCTCTTAGAAGAATATTGTATTGTTAGATGTTTGTTTGAGCTGGTAACATCCTTGCAACTGCTGCAATATCTTTCTGTTAGCAACCTGTATGATATTTTGTACACAAGTACTGGTAAGATTGTCATTAACAGTAGCTTCGACCATTTAACTACCTATAGCAGAATAGTATTTCTGTAACATTTCCAATGTATTACTACCATGCCATATTTTATTTCTATAATGTAATTAAACTGTTATTTATTCAAAGAGACAGTATTCCATTATGTTTGTTTTCCAAAAGTCAAAGTTACTGAGTATATTCCAGAAGATGCCACTTCATCCCACAATCTGGGGCTGTAGATTTTATTTATAAGGGGTCTTTTCCCTTGTCAAATGTGTAAACAACTGGTTTATATACAACAGTTATCAAGCTTCATGGGTCTTCATTGTATTTGCGTTTCTTTGAGGGTAGATATACATACTGTTATGGAGACAAAGGTGTGATGACATGGATAAGACTGAATCCCTTATGTCATTATATAGCCAAACTTTTCCCTTCCTCGAACTGCAAATGCATAACTAAGGAACCTGGAATGCCAATATTCAGAAGGCTCTCTCAAAGTGGAGTTTTTCTGGAAAGTTTGAGGGAAATCAGATACAGCATTTCCAAGAGTTATTTCAAATCTAAGGAAACACTTAGACAAGAAAATTTGTTAAGATGAGGTTAAGGATGAAAATCAACTTTGATACCAACACAAAACTTTTGAAATTTCACCAGCATTATCTTATGCCTGAGGCAGACTTTTTCTGAAAAGTGTGTTGCAAATCAGATGAAGGCTTTGTATTTTCAAATTAATTTTCCTATGTTTTCTTTTGAGTGTAACTTTGACTTAGAATTTCCAGCCTTACTAATGTTTGTTCTTTTCTGAAAAGAACAATTTTATTTTAAGGATTTCCCCCCCCCCCCCCAAGTATTTAGTTGCCAGCCAAGCTCCAGCACAAGGAAGTTATGAAATACTGCACTATTATTAGTTTTAATTTTTTGCCTCTGTCAGAAGCTTATGTATGCATGAAGATGTAATCATATTAAGAAAGAAACTGTACCATACAATAAAGATAAATAAAAGGTCAGAAGAGGGGAATAAATATGTCTCATCTTCCAAGTGCATCAAAAAACAAACCCCTGAATTAGTTACTGGTAGGTATAAAAATAATAAGAGCAGTGAGTTCAACATGATGGGTTAGCCTGTCCCCAGGTTTGGCCACTATTAACTAGTACAAAGGGCATTAGAGGAGGAAAGTCTATAAAAGGAGAGGGTGTAGTGGTACAAGGCTGTGGCAACCTATTTGCTGCTCAGGGCTCACAGGAGCTAGTGCAGCCCAAAAAGTGGCTAGTGCTTATCAGTGAAGAAGTATAGACAGGACATTTAGACGACATGCTGATAAAAAAATATCTTAAATCACACACTAGTAGTGGGGCTTTTTTATAGTGCTTCCAGCAAAAACTAAAACTCCTGACCTAACACCTGATGAGGGTGAAATTCCTCTTAGGGCACAAGAGAAATATTGCTGACTGTCACAAGAAAAACGCAATTTGTGTCTCTCTGCACCATTCAGGTTGACCTAACCCACTAACTATGGTATTCACACTGTAGTAGGCCTAGTCTCCCACACCCTCACTCCCGTGAGTAAACCCATTATATCCATTGAGACTATTTAAGAATGTGCAGGGTAGGAACCTACATGAAGAAATATTCTCAATGGAATTTAAGTAAAATTGTTGCCATTTTATAAGGTTACAATGAGAACTTGAAAGCTATCCCACTTGTTTAGACTAGATTTATTCACAGATGTTTTCCACTTTTTCAGCTGAATACCCAAAGTACCAGTGGGACCCAAGCATCTTAATGAAGAAGTGCAGCCACAGTAGAGTGAAACTTGACTAAAGTTTGATACAAAGCCATTAATAGTACTTGGTACTAAGCACTTTTACAAAGGTGGTCAGTATGATTATCCCTATTTTACAGATGGGGAAATGAGGCACAGAGCGTTAAAGTGACTTGTCCAAAGTCACCCAGCAAGACAACGACAGAGCCAAGAGTAGAACCCCGATCTCCTGGTCCAGTGTCTTCTGTAAGGGGGAAATCAGTCACATTGGGAAAGTTCATGGTAGGAGCTGATATATTATTTGACCAAATAAATGGGTTCCATAGTGATAAATAAACTTCCATTTATGCTTACATCCTTTCCATTACCAGATAAGACAATTCAAAGTCTTGTTTATCTACTCTAATCTCTGTTTATAATTCCACAAAGATCTGATCCAAAGAATCCCATTGCCTTCAGTAACCTTAGGATTAGGTCTCTATAGGAACTGGTGGTATATCTTAGATCCAAGGAAGTTGAGCAACTTTCTCTTTCCACCTTTAAGCTTCCAAGGCAACTAAGATCTTCATATTGAGGTCACCCCTGGACTGAGCAGAGGACAGGGACTTCTTGTTGTTGCTTTGACAAATTATTTATATTTTAGAAAATATTAGATCATTAATCATTGAGAAATAATTGACAAGATGAAAGCAAAGAAAAATTAAGATCAAAATCTGAGCATCTCAGGAAAAAACTCTCACTATCAAGACAACTAGGAAAATACTCATATTTTGTTAGCATGCCATATAATGTTTCATTGGTAAATACTAGCCATACTGCCACAAATCAACAACATTTCCTCTTGAAAGTACTACATAACCAAATTGATGTCTGTTTTTAACAAAACAAGAGGAAATAATGACAAATACCCAAGCAACTGTATTTCCAAACTGTTCTTATTCAGGAACTACGCAGTCAGATATACCATCATCATTTGGGCCATTCAAGTTAACATCAAACCCATCATCATTCCTACTCTTCTGATGTTCTTTTTAACAAGTCACAGGATCATCCCACTCACAATAATACATATTTTTCATCTCCAGTGAAAACACAGAATTTGACCAGATTAAGTGCTGAAGTCTTGATACCCAATGAAAGAACAATAAGTGCCGAAACAAAAAATATCTTTCCCAGCATAATTAAATAAGACTTGGCCCAGTAAAAAAAAATGGATTTTTCCCTTCAGATGTTAGAATACCTTTCCACCTCCACATTGCTAGCATACCTCAACCTCTTTCAGAAATAGACATAAAAGGTCTACTTAGAATCATAGAATATCAGGGTTGGAAGGGACCTAAGGAGGTCATCTAGTCCACCTCCCTGCTCAAAGCAGGACCAGTTCCCAAGTAAATCATCCCAGCCAGGGGTTTGTCAAGCCTGACCGTAACAATGTCTAAGGAATGAGATTCCACCACCTCCCTAGGTAACCCATTCCAGTGCTTCACCACTCTCCTAGTGAAAAAGTTTTTCCTAATATCCAACCTAAACGTCCCCCACTGCAACTTGAGACCATTACTCCTTGTTCTGTCATCAGGTACCACTGAGAACAGTCTAGATCCATCCTCTTTGGAACCCCCTTTCAGGTAGTTGAAAGCAGCTATCAAATCCCCCCTCATTCTTCTCTTCTGCAGACTAAACAATCCCAGTTCCCTCAGCCTCTCCTCAGAGGTCATGTGCTCCAGCCCCCTAATCATTTTTGTTGCCCTCCGCTGGACTCTTTCCAATTTTTCCACATCCTTCTTGTAGTGTGGGGCCCAAAACTGGACACAGTACTCCAGATGACGCCTCACCAATGTTGAATAGAGGGAAATGATCATGTCCCTCGATCTGCTGGCAATGCCCCTACTTATACAGCCCAAAATACCGTTAGCCTTCTTGGCAACAAGGGCACACTGTTGATTCATATCCAGCTTCTCGTCCACTGTAACCCCTAGGTCCTTTTCTGCAGAACTGCTTCCTAGACATTCGGTCCCTACTTAAAACAGCAGAGCTGGGTATGGCAATAGGTGGTTGTTCTTTAATGGGATTTTACCAACCTTAATCTGGAATAAATTCATTATCTTTTATCATGATGCTTCTCTTGGGATATCCAGAACTGTGAGCCACTGCATTACCCCTCTCGGCCTCGGCAAGTGTGAGTTTTGCTGCTGCTAAGCTATGTGTCAGCTCCCTGTCACATCAACTTCTCTGCCTTGTCAGCAAACTCAACAGGACTCTGCCAGACCAAACCTTGCCTTCCAGGCAACAATCAGTGAACCCCAATTCCTAAGAGACCTCACTCTGCAGTATCCAGTCCCTCTCACTGTACACTCACAGAAGTTACGACGTTTGCTGCCTCCAAAGAGACAGTGTGCACTACAGCCTGTTGGATTAGCTCAGGACTCGCTCACCAGTCTAATATGCAGCACTGAAATGATTTTGTAATAAAACACAAATATGTTTATTAACAAAGAACAGAGACTTAAGTGAGAATAAGTAAAAATGAAAGAGATGGGTTTGGCCGAGTAAAACAAAACAAAGTGCGTCCTAGCAACTAAAACATAATTTCAGCAAGTTACAATCTTTGTCTGAGCAGCTTTTGCACCTATAGTCAGTTTCCAGGTACTCTTGCCTCCCATATCGAGAGGATCCACTTTTCATGAACTCAAAGGGTGCTGTACTCCTTTGTCCCCTGGGTGATGGTTGACTACAATGTCTCTTAGTTCATTGTTGCTGTTTCAGGAGCCAGGAAGGCTTCCATGGGGAAGGGGGAATATGCAGACTTTATTCCCCATCGTTAAGTGGGCATCTCTTCTACTTGCTAGCTTGATGGCTTTGTACTTTTCATTATCCTCTGCAATCAAATTTGGCAAACAGCACATAAAGCCTAGCCTGCCCTAGACAAAGGAATGTGTATTTGCTTGTCTGACCAACATTCTAAGACCACATTTCCAGCATACCTTTATAGGGAGGGGAAAAAAAGATTGTCAATAAAAGATATTGACCCAGATCCTTAGCTGGTGTAAATCAGGACACCGCCACTGAAATCAATGGAACTGTGCCAATTTACACACGCCGAGCCTTTGGCGCATTACTGGAGTAAGACTATACATGACTTTCATGCCATGGAACAATTCCAAACTATTAAGCACTAGCCCGGGGCAAGGGCTTAAAATCATAATTTTATCTAAAAATGCATAGCAGAATAGGATTAGTGAGTATCAATTCAGTCTAATCAGACACATATAGAGAAGGACGCATTAACTCACACACCGTATTATATGTAGTCAAATCAGGAAATGCCAGTCCATCCTCTGTGCAACCTTTTTTATTTTTAGTTTAGCCCACTTTGTTTTTAGGCTTTCTACTATGCAAATAGCAACAAAAGTCTCAACCTCGTGCAGTCTTTAATTTACAGAAATCTGGGCAAAGGGATTTTTTTGCACAGAAAACCATACAAATAACATCATAAAATAAATGGCCCACCTCCAACAACCCCACAATATTCTCCAGTTAGTGGGGTTAAAGGAGACCTTTATGGGAGCACTAAGCACAGGGGGATAAACTAAATCTCCAGTAGGTACAACCTGTTGCTCTCCTTCTATAGGAAAGTCCAGGAAGCACTTAGTAGAAAAACTGAAAGGATTAAGTAAACACTGGGATTTTACTAAATTAATACCGAATTCTGTCTGAAAAGAAGCAAATTAATATAGAATCAAAGTTATTAAAGGGACAGAGCCTTGGGTTAAGATATAAAGCATAGCAAACAGTTTGTGTATAATACTGTTTTGATAACAATAATAGACCACAGTGTAATTCCAGAAAAATCCCAGTGGTCTCTCAGTACATTAGCGAAGGATAGCAATTAAAAAAGCAAAGCAAAATGGAGCCTGTGAACATCCCTGATGTGTCCTGCTTTCTATCTTAAAGAATGAGGATGAGGGTGTATTATTAATAACAGAGGCACACAGAGAATCATACAGGTTTATCCACTCAGCAAATACTTCTTCCAGACCAAACCTTCTCAAAGAATAAAATTGACAATCTGATCCTATAAAATGCCTCACCGTCAGTCCAAGAAACAATGCAGTCATTGCCTCCAGAGCTCATAGCACATAATCTAACATGCCATAATTGTCACATTATATACGTAACACCTACCTGCTACAAATCCAGTTTGATCAGGCAAAAACTAATAATAGAGGTATTTTCTCTAAATCTTTAAAGCTTTAACCAGAATTTTAATATGTAGCTTGAGTAACACAGCCTATGAGCATTACAATGATCTGCCTCCTCCTCTTTTCATATTATTTTAGTGCTTTCAAAAAATGCTGACAGAATTCAACCCAGGGAGTGGGAAAGGACTCTGGGAAAGAGGACGACTATTTTTTTCAAAGAAGGATTATTATTATCGTGCCCTGGGGAGACCTCACCAAAGACCTGATTGTGCTAGACCCCACACAAACACATTTTAAGAAATGCAAGTGAAATGACTGGCACAAGTTTAAACAGCAGGTCGGTAATAGAGCTGGAAAAAAATTAATTGGCTCTCCTGATTTGCATTCCAGTTCAACTACGCTGCCTCTCAGCTAAGCACAGCCAAGACATAGGCTGGATTAGTGTCTGCCTTCATTGCCAATTTTGGGAAAGGAGGTCTGGGACATCTTGACTCTGGGAGGAGTTCCACTGCAGGAAGAAGACATCTAGTCAGAAAATCCACCTCTGTAAGTAGTGAGCAGATGGAGGCAGGCTGGCCAGAAGACAAAGTCCCCACCCTAGTGAGGAGGAGTCAAGGAGAGATGGAGCGGTAAGGGGGGGTAAAAAAGACATGAAAAGTCTGGGGTGAAAGAGAGAGGGAGTTGAATGATGAAAGCGAAAGAGATGAGTGGACATCGGTCGGTTGACTCTGCTTGGAAGGCACATTCAAGATGGGAAGGATTCTCCTGTGGTTAGGGCATTAGCCGAAGACTCAGAAGACCTGGGGTGATCTGCCATAGACTTTCTGTGCACCAATTGGCAAGTCACTTAGCCTCTCTATGCCTCAGTTCCCCATCTATAATCTGGGGATCATAGTATTTCCCTACCTCACAGACATGGTGTGAGGTTAAATACATTCAGGACTGTGTAGTGCTCATGTAATCCACCCCTTGATGTGTGTTATCTGTCTCTCTGTGTCTGATATACAGAGGAGCTAGGTCATTTATACCTTGCAAGCCTAGGTCTTTAGCTCATGCTGTAGCAACTCATCCTCTGAACTATCTAAGGCCCTAGTTCAAGCCCTGTAATGACAGTGGCCACAATCAGAGGCTACAATAATAGGAGCATGTGCTGGCCATTTAAGAGAACTGTAGACACAGCAAGGTATGCTGGGAAAGTTAGTTACCAGAAGCAGCTTTCCCTGAGAGCAGTGAGAAACTGGTGTTGGGTATCTCAACGGGAGTTTTGGAAGAGTCCTAGAGAAATAACCAAGAGGCTGAGGAAAGGGGGGTGGTTGGGCCAGAGCCTAGAGGAGACCTGAAGAGAGTCGCTGCCAAAAGGCTGTGGAAGAGTCCCAGTGCAAAAGGATGGCTTGTGAGTCCTGGACCAAAGGAGAGATTAGGCCTCAACTGGAGTATTGTGTCCAGTTCTGGATGCCACATTTCAGGAAGGATGTGGACAAATTGGAGAAAGTCCTGAGAAGAGTAACAAAAATGATTAAAGATCTAGAAAACATGACCTATGAGGAAAGATTGAAAAAACTGAGTTTGTTTAGTCTGAAGAAGAGAAGACTGAGGGGGGACATGATAACAGTTTTCAAGTACATAAAAGGTTTTTACAAGGAGGAGGGAGAAAAATTGTTCTTAACCTCTGAGGATAGGGCAAGAAGCAATGGGCTTAAATTGCAGCAAGGGAGGTTTAGGTTGGACATTAGGGAAAACTTCCTAACTGTCTGAGTGGTTAAGCACTGATTAAATTGCCTAGGGAGGTTGTGGAATCTCCATCACTGGGGATTTTTAAGAGCAAGTTGGACAAACACCTGTCAGGGATGGTCAAGATAATACTTAGTCCTGTTTTGAGTGCGGGGGACTGGACTAGATGACCTCTCGAGGTCCCTTCCAGTTCTATGATTCTATGATTTCTATGAAAGGAGGACTGAGGAGGGAAGATTTGCAATGTTTTTTTTTACTTTCCTGGCCCCTGGGAAGGGGAGGAATCTTTTAGTTTAGCTGGAGGGCTAAATTGCCCTAGTAAGAAGAGGGAAATGGAGGCAGTGACTGCACTTGGTGCTGGGGAGATAAGTTACTGCCACAGAGCCCTATAGGTGCCTTCTTTAAAAAACAAACAAACAAAAACACAAAGGGTGGGACCCATGAAGGGACTTAGGTGTTCCAGTGCTGAGCATCACAGCACCTGGATTCACAGATTCTAAGGCTAAAAGGGGCCAACATGATCATCTAGACTGACTTCCTGTCTAGCACTGGCCATAGAACTGCCCCCAAATAACTCCTAAGTAGAGTGACCAGACAGCAAATGCGAAAAATCGGGACAGGGGGTGGGGGATAATCGGAGCCTATATAAGACGCAAAAATCGGGACTGTCCCTATAAAATCAGGACATCTGGTCACCCTATTCCTAAAGCACATCTTTTAGAAAAGATCCAATCACAGGAACAGCACTATGATTCACAAAGACCCATGCTCAGGGTGACCCTAAACTTCTGACTATCAGAAGCAGAAAATGGGTGGATCACTCCATAACTACGTTGTTCTGTAGATTCTCCCTGAAGCTCTGATATGGGCCACTGTCAGAGACAGGATACTGGGTAAGCAGAACCATGGTCTGACAGTATGACAGCTTTTATGTTAGAACTCCTAGTATAGTGAAAGGGGATAGAGATGCACCTTAGACTGCAGTCCACAAAATCCAGCGTGCAAGGTGGGCCTAAACTAGCCAATGGGAGATGCTGAGGTGAGGGTGTGTGTTCTGAGCCTTGCCCCTCTCACAGAGATAGCGCCAAAGTCTGGGCTGCAGTGAGGTGCCTATTGCTGCTTGTGATCCACAAATGGGACTTTGTTGCCTGGAGTCAAGTGCCTTAGGCACCTCAGCTGCTGTTTGTGGGAATGAGTTAGATGCCAGCCTTGTGCCAGCCAAAACAGCCAGAGGAGGAGGTGGTGCTGCTACTGCCACCCACCTTATCACTTTTAGTCTGAGCACTTGCCTGGGAGGTGGGAAACCCAGGTTCAATCTCCCACTCTCTGCTAGAATGGGGGGGAAAGGATTTGAAAAAGGCTCTTCCACCTGTTAGTAGAGTGCTCCAGACACTGAGCTATGGGCTAGTCTGATGTGGGCCTTTCCTGTTGAACCTGTTCCACCATGGATAAATAATGAAAGAGTAGTTGGAGTAGGGGGACTAGACTAGACCTGGAGGGTCTCCCAAGCATTGGGCTGCAGAAACATTCTCTCACTCTCTGGCCCAATTACGATTGAAGTATTTATCCACAGTAGACCAGTCATGATGGGAGTTGGGGGCTGGGCAAACAGCCCAAATCTGAGTGAGTGGCATTGCACCCTGGTGCCATTCAGGTTTGATACCTGCCATTGATATTATGGGTAGCAACTTGCCCATCCTGACTAGGCCCAGAACATACCATTGCCACTGCAGTCATCAGCATGCCAGGCCTGAGGTGACCCACCAGGCCAAGAGCCCAGAAGTAGGAGTAGGGTTGGGTGTCAGGGATATCACTTCCACTGGCAGCTGGGCCTGATGCTCAGGGAGAAGCAGGACTGAGAGCAAGGCCCTGTCCACATGTAGGGCAAATACCCTAATCCCTAAGCAGAAGACAGCAATTCCACAGGCCTGGAGCCTGTGACCTCCATCCCCATTCCCAAGGAGGGCAGCAACCCCACAGGCTTGAGCTCTCTCTGTCTAGTTTAAGAAAGATGGGGGGCACCCAATTTCCATAGTGAAAATTCTTTAATCCAGCACTGACAGAAATCATGAAACTGGTGGGGGGTTTTTTGAGACTTCATTGTTAGGTGTGCATGTGTGCAACTTCCTGTCATGATTGTATGGGTGTGACTTTGATAGCCTGGAATTGTGGGTGCGGGGAAATCCCTTCCATAACTGTCAAGTTTAGTATAGTGCTCCCATTGGATCAGGCCTCCGCCTCAGCTTAGGCTCCAAACTCTGGAGTTTAGATGCCTAAATTGCTTCATGCATTACACAGTAAATCCTTTTGGGTTCTATCCTTCAAGATGGTGGGGCATGACTTGAACTGAGGGTCTTGGCACTTGGCAAGACTGGGCCTTTGTTTGTTCTTAACCACATGTAAAATACTGCTACAGTTTCTTCTCCCTGTGAACCAGAGTAACAGTGTCTCCTTAATTATTCCATGCATGATAAAACCTCTGATTATAATAAGAAAGGGCAGAATCAGCTTTCACATTCAGTGCAGACTCATATGTTGTTCTTACTAATTCCCAATCTGCCCTATCTTGCTGATTACAAGAGGTTTTTATGTAGTTGCTTGTGATATCTAATCTTAGACTACAAATGAGCTGGCCTCTGCGTAAAACTTTAGCCTTCCTGCTGACTGTGAAATTATAGGTCCAAGTCACTGGAAATACCCTTTCTGTCCCGGTATATTCCCTACTGTTGGGACCTTGTCCTAAAAAGGAAACAAACATTTCTATTTCAGAAAGCAGAATATGAGAGGATGATTAAATAGTAAAATACTTACCATGGGGAACGGATGGCAAGACCCTAGGAAGAACTGAAGCTGGGCACTCCCAGGGGTTTTGTTGAAATGAGTGCTGCAGTAGGTCAGTTAATATGATCACATTCTGTGTTCAGTACCAGACCTGAACTAGGGTGACGGTATCCACAAACTGCGCTTTGTCTCCGCGTTTGGAGTTCTTTCTTATCGCTCCCCTCATTGCCCTACTAAAGGGCATCTCTGGTTCTGCTCAGCTGTGTCAGGACAGCACCTCTGAGACACAGATCCAACTCAGGGTATGTCTACACTGCAGCTGGGAGGTGTGATTCCTAGTATGGGCAGACACATTGGTGTTAGCTCAGCCTGAGCTAATGCACTTTATACAGTAGTGTGGATATTGTGACACGGGTAGCCACATGGCCTAGCTACCCAAGCCCAGACCCAGGACTACAAGCGGGCTTGGACTAATCACCCAAGCTGCCACCATGGTGCAACAGCCACGCTGCTATATTTAGTATGATAGCTCAAGCAGAGCTAGCGGGTCTCTCTACCTGCACTGGCAACCACAGGTAACTGCAGTTTAGACATACCTCCAGATTCCTTTGCACTGGCTGCAGCAGTTCCTTCTTGGAACTGCCACAGCTGACTCAAGGGTTCTGGGGATTTACAGGGTCTGGTTTCACATACTGCAGACAGAACTGGATGTGTTTTGGAGGAGAAACTGGCATGGCCAATAGGGATATCAGAGCAGCAAAGCCAGAGGAATACCAAATTCCTGCAGGCACCATGGTCAAACAGCAGCCATCAAAGGGTCCTAGGTACCAAAAGCCCTCAGTGATTCTTATCTTCTCAAATCCTATTAAAATCCCTATCTCCAATAACATGAGAATTGGAAAAATGAGCACTCTTCAAAAACTCTGATTTTAAAACAAATGTTTGGAGGCACTCGGGGCACATATAGTTAAAAAAAAGAATACATGTTTCTTCCATACCTAGTCCTGTATCAAAATCCATGTTCCCTGGTTACCAGTCTTGGTAAATAAATCTGACAGGGAAGCTCTTGTGAATTAAAACAACTCCACCACGTTCACAAGCAGACTCGTGAGCTAGCTCAGCCCACCCAGTCACATTTTAATTGCATCAATGACAAACGTGTTTCCTGCACAGATTTAACTTGGCCTGTAATCCTATTTAAGTACCGCTTTTTTCCTCTGAAGGGAAAAATAACAACAAGTGACAAATGTTGAGCCATGTTCTTGGCTTGTAGCAGCAGAATTTTATAGCACATCTGGGGGGGCGGTTGAGGAGTAGGCTGGCTTTCCTGGAGACGCCTTTGTGAAGTAAGCTGTGGTCAGTGGTTCCTTCCTGTAGATGCACTTCTGGCAAATCTGTTCAGATCTAACCCATAAATCCTTAATATGGGGCATTCTTTAAAATTCCTCTCCATCCGATGGCAATGGTGGGGAAGCCCAGATGAATAGTATTCGTGGTAACGGATTACTCCAAAGCCCCTTAAAGTCAATAGGAGACTTCTTTGTTGACTTAAGATGCTGTAAACTATGCTCAGAACCAAACCAGAGACCAGGAGCAGGAGACACCACTAGCTCATTTGTGGCTTTCTGACATTTGCTATGACCAAAGTTGACTGGGTCCCATATAGTCTTCCTCTCAGATCACTGTATGTGTGGCCTTGCTGTGCATATTGCTGTGAGCATCTGGCAGTGCTGCTAAAAGAGGTTAGTAGTCGCACAAAAAAATAAACAAACTTCCCCAAACTGCTCTTCTGAGAAACACCAGCACTGCCTATGAGTTCCAGGGTCTCCTTTGTATTGTGAGTCAACCCATGTCACAGTCTATATTCCATTAGTGTGAAATTCAACCCTGAGCTGAGGGACCACCCAAGGCCCTATTCGCCAGCTAAGCCCTTATCAAGGGATTTAATTGGGGCCTATTAAGGCCTAAAGGGTATATATTCTACAGGCCCTTTGCACTGGGGAGCATACTACAGTGCAGTTGGTGCACTGACTTTGTTTATATTATTCTTTCAAGCTGTAGAAAAGATATTGCTCCAACTAACAGGAGCCCATCCTGTACCCTAGGCAAGCTGATCAATTAAAATTAACCCTCTCAAATAGTGTAACAACTAAAACAAATAACAGACTGCTAATTCCAGCAAAAGTAATTGACCCTCTCTCCCCACTCAATGTTTCAACAGTAAATAAAGCTCTTCCCTTACCTTGCCTCTCTCTGCTCAACATTTCTGGGCGAAGTGATTGTGTAGCATGACCAGAAGGCTAACAAATCCAGATTCTGGCAACCTCAGTGGGAATCAACCTCTAGAGATGAGCGCTTTCATGAAGATCCTCTTTCCAGCAGCTTCCTACCATTTGGAGTGGGGGTGTTGCTGCACCAACATCTCAACTGAGTTCAGCAGCAGTAGGATGACATGCAGAGAGAGGCAGGTAACTGGGTCCCAAACCGCTCAGGGGCCTAAAGGTTAAAACCACTCCCTAGAATTCAATCTGTAAATTCACCAATAGCCAGTGCATATTGCTAAAATGGTGCTCTAATTAGCAAAGGAGCTGCCTTATTTTGCAGCATCTTCAGTTTCCGAGTGTCTCAGGATGCATTTCCTGGCAGTGCACATTGCAGCTTCCAATCTCGCAGAGAGATGAACTGAAAGTTTTAATTTAATATACTGTGTTTTGGGGATTGTGTGTGCTGAGCCTGCTTATATGGATGCATGAAGCTCAAACAGCAGATTCAATGCATTTTCCCTGGTTGCCAAAGGAATGACAATTGAGTTCATGGCAGAACAGAACTCCACAAGGCACCATGGAGGGAGGGTGTACATATAGGGGCATGACCAGTAGGTGTGTGCACAGGGCAAACCTGCCTGGAGTCTCATTCCCTTTATGTGCTGCCCCAGCAAAAGCTGTCGAAGACTCTGGATCAGGGCCAACATATTGCACAGCCCACTGGTAGAACAAGATGCTTCCAATCTCTGGTTCTGCAAGTGGTCAAATCATCAATGCATCCCAATGCAGCTGTGCTGTCGCTAGAGGATGTGTACTCTGGGCGCCTTAGATTTTGCTCCTGCATGATTCCCTGAAAGCACTTGCCATGCAATAGGCATTATTCGTCCTTTCAAATATCAGTCTGGATTTTCTATTGCATCAGCTCCCTCCCCAACCTTGTTTCTGTAAATAACATTATTTGAAGTACAGTTATTTTTCTATGGAAAGAACAGTTTCTCAGTGGTGGATCCATGATGGAGCATCAACATACACCATCTCACAATAAGGCCATACAGCTCATAGGCTGGCCTTTCTATCAAGTCATGTTTTGTGTCACTAAGACATTAGCTTCTGAAAGAAAGTATCAAAGGACTGGAGCATATCATGTCATGCAGAATGTGTGCTGCAACTTTTTTCACAACTTAGATATGTAGTTTCCATTCTGCCATGTTCTGTCAAACATGGGAACATATCCTAGCATTGCTTTTTATGAAAAACTACCATTGACTTCAATGGCACATCTATGTATGGGACAATGACAGCAGATAGGGCCTTGATTCTGCAAGGTTCTGAGCACTGTGGCCCATTCCAGCAAGACAAGGCTTCCCTTTAAGTTCATGAGGCCCACTGGGGACTTAAGTGCTTTGCCGGATTGGGCCCCAGTGTTCATCATCCTGCAGCTGCTGAGCCCGTAGCATGGTATTATGAAGCACACTGGTAGAAAGCATACTGGTTTCTCTGATATTTGGGCTAGTTAATAAACAGATAAGGTGGAGGGAGGTATTTTTTAAAAAAATCAAGATTAGGTATTTGCAAGGTTCGGCTTCCCCATATATGTAACAATAAAGCATTGACTCTTGCCCTCAGATGCATGCACGTGAACCCCATTGGTAAAACATTGGATAGGATGCAGAAAAGAACTACAGTCATGATGCAGAAAAGAACTACAATCATGATTTGGAAGGTGGATAAAATGCCTCCTTAAGAGTGCCATATGTTTAGCTTATCAAAAAGAAGACCGAGAGGTGACTTGATTAAAGCATGTGTACGTTCACAGGGAGAAAATACTGAGTATTAAAGGCTCTTTAATCTAGCAGAGAAAAGCATAACAAGCACCAATGGCTGGAATCTGAAGTCAGACAAATTCTAATTAGAAATAAGGCACACATTTTTAACAGCGCATGTGAGTTAACCATTGGAACAAAATACCAAAGGAAGTGGTAGATTCTGTCTCTTGATGGCTTCACATCAAGACTGGATGTATTTCTCGATGCCATGCTCATGTTAATCACAAGTTATTAGGCTTATCATAGGGGTAACTGGGTAAAACTTAATGGCCTCTGGCATTAGGAGGTAAGTCTAGATGATCTAATGGTTCCTTCTGGCCTTAAACTTATGAATCTATTCAACTAAATGGGAGCTGGGAATATGTAACAGAGGGTAGACCTAGATCCAGCCTCCATTTTAACTTCTATAAAGCTGAAAAGAATTGGTATGTAAACGTTCAGAAGACAGTTGGATCCAGTGATGAGTCAGAAGCTAGTCAGTAAGAAGAAATGTATCAAATTATCCATTTGTTTTCTCATAGATTCTATTGGAAGACCAAATGCCTGTAGAAACTGGGACCATAAGGCAGTAATTTACAGTGAAGATGTTCAAATGGAATTGGGAAATATAAATGTATGTTTGGAGACTGTCAGACTTGTGTGATAAAAGTGCTTTTTTAATTAATAATCTTACTGAAAATAGAGCCATCATCTGCTACCATGTGTCTATTAGCAGATAAATCCAAAGTGAAAGATATCCCCTGTGGGACTACTTGATGGATTATATTAAATTTAATGGTAATGGAAATAATACTGTAATTGTAAGTTGCTGGAGGAAAAGATATTGGGGGAGGAAAGAAAGAGACACTGCTGATATGATAGACCCATTTATATAGAAATTGGCTCAGTTCCTGCCATGCTGCACAAAGGTTGCAGAGGAAGATTTCTCTTTTCACACAAGCAGCAGAAGTGCACTAGGTGAGTCCAGCTAATATGGCATCCTGCTGACAGCAGCCCTATGGGAGTTTTCTTCTGCAGCTTGGGGTGAGTCCAGATCCCCCAACCAACTGGCACTTATACAGCCACCAATGGCGCACACTAGCCAGTAGACCAAGAGTGCGCACAATACTCCTGCTCAAAGAAGCAGTGAAGTGATCTTTTTGTGCCACAGCCAGCCCATCCAGTGGGATGCTACCTTGGCTAGCAGAATTCTTTTGGCAGTGGCATCACCTCACTGTATTATTTTCAAACCATTGCACTGAGTAGGCTGGATTTCGTCTTATGTGTAAACATTTAGTATGGTCTGGAAGAAAAAATATTTAATTGCAGTGTGGACACACCCTCAAAGGACTGCCGCAGCTCCTGTACATCTAGAGTGAGTGTGGGCCATGTTCCAGTTGACCTATGTCTGATGCAAGTGAACCTTGGCCAAGTTTCAAGCAAACCTTTTGTTCCCTCCCCATGTGTTCTTAGGAAGGGATTGGAAACCAAGCAAACTGCAACCTTTGGTTTCAATTCTAGGTCTTGTCTACAGTGGGGATCTGCCCCAATTCCAGCCATCAGCATAGGTGCCCTGGGCTAACCCCTCGTATAGGTAGACTGGCATTACCAGCTATGATTTGCATTATTGCAATTTACTTCTCCACCAATGCAAATATCAGCTTTGTTTGCCTAAACTGGGATTTGGTGCCAGTGCATCTACATTGATTGCTGTCACCAATGGCTATAATCCAGCCAAATCCGCAATGTAGACAAGGCCTTAATTCCTTGTTAAGTTTCAGGTTTCTTTTAATCTAAACTTGCAAGTAAGATTGAGGGGTGAAAACCTATGGGGACTAAAACCAAATAAAGGTTGACAAATCACTAACCCTCAGCAAATAAACTGCTGAGTACCTCACCAATGAGACTGTAGTGGTGTAAATGACAGCGGAGTTTGGTCTCATCTGTGCTGCAACATCATGAGAAAAGGGACTGAGTTAAGCTTGTTCTTATCTTGTGTTATAATGCTAACGTTATCTGAGTGCATTCTTCATATGTTAATAGGTTTGTACATTGTTAAACAGAATCTGATTATGTTTTGTTTGCTAGAAGCAACAAATCAGCTCACAATCCCATTTTCATAAAAACCGCTATTATTCTATGTAAAGATTTCATTAAGATGTTAATTGCCCTCTCTGAATTATATGCACATAATAATAAACAAGAATATCTACCCATTATTAGAAAATAATTTCAACACAGACTGAGTCACTTACCTTATTTTGGTTTTGATTTCAGCAGAAGGGAGTAAACATGGTTGAAAATTTATAGAAGCACTTTTGTTGTAAAATGCAATTTTATTTGATTCTATAAGGAATATGATTATGTAGACCATGTGAGGAGAGCGGGTGATGTCATATTTGCTTGACTAAAAAGGGCTTGTACATAAAAAACTCCAATAATGAAGAACAATGCAGATTACATTGAAAAAGTGTTCAAGGAAGCAACCTAATAAACAACTATGGTGTGAATATCATTCTGTCATGTTGTGTGAGCCAAACTCCCAAGGACAACAACAGCATTGTCATCCATGACACCACATGTTAACTATTTAAGGACTAAGTTCTTGATCCTGCAAAGAGCTCTGTGTGGGCAAATCATGCTCCGGTGCAGAGCCCCATTGACGTTAGTGAGACTGCTTGTGGGCACAGTTCTCCAGTCACACAACTCATCACAAGATTGGGGCCTAACTCTTGTGCATAGGAAGGGAGAACAGCAAAACTGGAGTCTTTGATAAAGTAGGAGCTGGAAACCTCAGCGGTAATCTTGGCAAGGTTGGTAATCATGCTGGTCTGAGAGGGTAATGACACTGTGCAAAAAGGTCTTAATTGTTGCTTCTGTGCAGAGGGCTTCTCTTCTCTGTTTCAGGGTGTATTAGACAGAGGAATCGGAGATGCTCCTGCCAGAGGTATGCTAATATGTCCTGTTGGGAAGTGGAAATCTTCAGGAAGCTGGGAATCAGGGCTGGCTCCAGACCCCAGTGAGCCAAGCGCGCGCTTGGGGCGGCGTCCCGCGGGAGAGCGGCAGGCGGCTCCGGTGGACCTCCCACAGGCGTGCCTGTGGAAGGTCCGCTGGTCCCGCGGCTCCGGTGGACCTCCCACAGGCGTGCCTGCAGGAGGTCCACCGGAGCCGCGGGACTGGCGACCACCAGAACGCCCCCTGTGGCGTGCCGCCGTGCTTGGGGCGGCTCAAATCCTAGAGCCGCCCCTGCTGGGAATAAGGAAGGGCATAAGGAAAAATCCAGATTTTTCAAGGGTACCTAGTATATCCTCACTTCTCTGCTTTCAAACAAGTGGTTCAAGCTAGCCATATGTGTAGGAATTGAGACCTTTCACTGGAAACAAAAGTTAAAAAGGAAGAATTGTAAACGCATAGTGTAAATAATCAGAGAACGTAGGGCAGAGAGAGACTGAATAGCAAGCAGCCTGAGATGCAAGAGAATACACATAACAGAAGTCAAAGCAACAGGAACATGGAAATAAGAAGGTAATTAAATTTTTAAAGACACAATGTTTAGAGAATGTTATCTCTGAGACACCACAGGGCCAGGGCCAGGATATTCAGAATTAAGTCTAACACTCATCTTATTTCCTGACTTTTGTGAAGAATAACAAACACAGTCAGATTCATGAATTAATGTTTAAGTATCAAGTTAACTTTACATTTCCTGACATGTCACTATTTGGGCACTATTTAAACCTAGCTTTTTGCAGCTGTACATCTGTGGACTGACACATAAAGAAATATTTATTTTTATATATTAAGTGCAATGAAACTACGATGCACTAATATTAATATCTTAAGCCCCCAGAAGTCATGACTTTCAGAGTCATGGTTCATGTAGACCTTAACTTGACACCCCACTCCCCTCCTCTGTGTGTATATGATATAGGTCTAATCTTGATCCTAGTTAGGGTAAAACTCCCATTGATTGAACAAAAGCATAGGCCCTATGCAAGGGTCTCTTTATTATAAGATCACATCATAGCGGTCAGTGTGAACCTATTTGGCCAATATTTTTCTTTTTAGAGGCCAGATCCTGTAGCTCTTAGTTCTTACTCACATAAAACTCCCATTGACTTCAACTTGTTAGGCTTTTACCCACTGCATTAACTAGGTGAAGTACATAAATATTTAACAGCTTGACACATGATCCTGCAACCCCTGAGCACCCGTTGACTTTCATGGGATCTTTGGGTACACAAAGAGTCCAGGATTGGGCTCCAGTTGTAGGAAGTGGTCACATGGAAATAATATGACAAATGGGAGGTTCCCAGAATAGCAGGCAATTATCACAGCCGCTACTAACCCTGCACTGAAAAGAATCTGAAGCTGAAGATTTTTTTCTCGAACAGTTCTTCACCCAGAACACCACAAAACAAACAAAGCTACGCTCATATCTGACTACATATTCAGATACAAAGAAGGGGGCTACACTATCCCTTGAGATACTCAGCTGCCGACTCTTGTTACCAAGGGTGAAGAATCCCCAGTAGAAGAAAATCTGCCCAGGCACTGGGGGGTGGGGAGGTAGTGACAACACAACACATCTTCTTTCCCTTTGCTAGAGGAGCACACAGCCAGCCAAAGCAATTGGTGGCACTGGCTGTGGAGGAAGCATGAGTAAGGGGGGTGGAGAATGTGCTAATTCAGTTCATTCCTGTGGGAGTTTCTGCCAGCTGGCTGCTATGAAATCTCACCCATGGTCTACAGGTCCCTCTCCCAGCTGGGGGGCAGTGGTACCAACCACTGTGTTTATTCTCACATACCTAGTATATCTAGGAGTGAATCAGACTGGCAGAGTGGCAGAAACAAAGTCTACACGGTCTTGCATAGAGGCTCATTTTAACGTCATTGGCTGAGCCTGCAAGGCCTTACACTCAACTCAACAGCATTTATTGTTGTAATGTGATAACTTTGAACGCCGCAGCCAATCAATTCCAAAAAGTCAAGAAATGTTTTAGGCATGAATGGTCAGAACCTTATTGATTTTGATAAAATTCAGAAAACTAGAAGAGGGAAATGGTGGAGGAGGTGCTCAGAGTCCCTGGCATCTTGCTAGCTCACACATCGGTTTTATCCAGCTCTGAAATTCTATAGATCAAAGAACCAGTCGACAGCATCTTCCAGCCTAATAATACGCCATCCCAGTCCTGCCCATCCTCCCAATACTGTTTAAAAATGTTGACACTCTGAATAATTTCTCTCCCATACTGGAGGGGAGGAAGATTGGAGGAGGAAATGGGGGGCATACAGAGCCCCTGAGATGGGGGCACATAGACCACTGGGTGTGAGGAAGGGGGACCCTGGAATGGAGACATGGGTGGAAATTGGAAGAGCCCACAGAGCATGTAGTGGAGGGGAAATAGGGGGCACACAGATCACCACAGATCAGAAATCTGTTTGCCACGGAAAAACACAGCAAAACATAGAATTTGCGTTTTTACTGAGAATCTTTAGTTTTTACATTTTGTGAAAAAATAAAAACACACATTCACTGTGATCTACATTTTACTGAAAGTACCAGTGTTATTTATTCAATGCGCGCAAACTCCCCTTCTTGTGATTGGTTTTTGAATGTGCTGTAAATGTGCGTAGTGAAACATTCTCCAATAAACTGCTTCCAGCGTACAGAGGTTACTCAATGGTGTATAGGGGTTCGTGTTTTAATGCATCTCAAATTTCACTTCAGCCTCCAGACATGAGTAATTAAAGTTATGAAAAGATGCTGAAAACTAAAAATCACCCCTAAAGACCGTGTCACTGAGTTTGGCAAGGACAAACTTCACATTGATGGTAAAGTGCTGTTCTGTACGGTATACAGCAAGGCTGTAGGTTATGTTTGAAGGCAGACAATTGTAGGACACATAGAAAGTGCTAAACATAAGCTGAATGACAAAAAACGAAAACAAGAGGCTGAAACAGCAGGGCCATCGATAACAGCAAAGAAACAACGCATTGTGACTAGATCATTCCAGTATTTTACAACGTAAATATATCAATAAAGCATTGTGTTCTACTAATACCTATATATGTTTGGTTTTTTTATCATGGAAAACTAAAATCCCTGCTGGTCAGCAATCAGCCTATACAGTGGTAATAACTAGTAGCAAATGCACACAGTGCACACAATTATATATTCCAACTGGTAGGCTGAAATATGTTTCCAGGCTCCCAAGTCACTCAGGCACTTTTGTAAGATTTATCCTAAATCTACTTAAGCCTTATGTAAGAATCTTTTATTCATGTGACATACTGTCCTTAGAATATCATTATTGGTGTCTCACAGACTGTATGAAGGCTTTTTCCCTTCCCACTGATGTAAAGCTGGCTTTTTCTGTCTGTTGGTTATACACACTCTTTGATTATTAATTTCTTAATTTTTAATGCTTAAATATTATACGTGAACATATTCCAGCTTATAGGATCTGTGTTTACTGTGTGGTTTTGTGCATTTAAAAAAAACCAATTTTCTAAAAATGTAGAATACAGACATAGAAGGGTCTGGTAGATGTAAGAAATACAAATTGCAATTCTATTAATTTTATATTATTATAATGATTGATGGAACTGGTAGGCTTAGAACTTGCTTAAAAATTGGAACTATATCAATAAAACATTATGTTCAACTGATATATATATATATATATATATATATATATATATTGTGGCTGGGGAAACTAAAGTTCAGCGTTTCATTTTAATCACAGAAAAACACAGATTTTTTTATCAGAGAATTTGGGGAGGGGGTTATCCTGGAAAACTAGAATCCCTGTAGTTCATGTACCATGGTGGGAAAGGGGGAACTGGTAGAAGGGAAGAATGAGGGGGGACACATAGACCCTCACCTGGAGAAGGAGGATGGGGACAATGGTATGGGGAAGGGGGACACACATAGACGCTGGCATGTGATGAAGGAGGGGTTTGGGCATATGCAGAGCCCCTGCTATAGGGAGACTGGGAGGGGTGCAAGGTGTCCCTAAAATAGAGAGGGATGGGAGGATGGCACACAGAGTTTGTAGGGAACCATGAAGAAATGTAAAGAGTTTCTGGTGTGAGCAATGAACTTGGCCTACTAAAGCATGTGACTCTCTAGTGCAGTGGTTCCCAGACTTTAACAACCTGTGAACCACTTTCACCAAAATGTTGAGTCTTGCAAACCCTGTCAGAAAAATGAATATTTCCAGGGATTTTCTCCTTTACCTGAGTATAAATTATAAAAGCAGTAATCTTGGAAATATAAAATTTGTTTTTATGACATGCTTATTACACACTATTTATTATTAATTATTATTGATCATTATAGTATTTTTATTACATTATGAAAACGGCAACACTCTTCCTAGATCTCACTTTCATAGCTTGTACCACTTTGAATAAGCCTGTTATAAGACAAGGCTCCAACGTTTCATCAAGGAGTATCAGATGTGAAACAGCATGAAGGTATTTAAGAAGCCAACTCAAAGCATTCCTCCTACACAAGCATTCAGGTCTTGAGCACTCCAGGCAAACAATGCACGTTACAACAAAGCTTAAACTTGTTCTTCATAATAATTTTAAAATCAATACTAGCTGCCTATTTAATTTTAAAAACAGCAAAAAATATCCACTTCCCTTTCCATTTCTTATAAGGAGTCTTGAAGTTTAAATCTCCTCAGTGTGATAGAGATGCTTGCTTTGATCTGCTTAGCTCTTGGAAGTCCAGGGGCTCAGGGCTGCTGCTCCCATGCTGTCCGGGGACCCTAGGGACAGCTCTGTCCGCCATTAGGGAATTTTTTCCCATGAACCCCATGTAACATTTCACGAACCCCAGTTTGGGAACCACTGGTCTAGTGTATAAGCCTTTCTAGCACTGCTATTATGCAAGTACACAACACACACTCAGACAGACAGCCTCAGGCCTGGTCTACACTACGGGGTTAGGTCGAATTTAGCCGCGTTAGGTCGATTTAAAAATGAATGCGTCCACACAACCAACCCTGTTCCATCAACCTAAAGGGTTCTTAAAATTGACTTCTGTACTCCTCCCCAGCGAGGGGAGTAGAGCTAAAATCGACTTTGCTGGATCGAATTTGGGGTAGTGCAGATGGAAATCGACGGTATTGGCCTCTGGGAGCTATCTCAGAGTGCTCCATTGTGACCGCTCCGGACAGCACTTTGAACTCTGATGCACTAGCTAGGTACACAGGAAAAGCCCCAGGAACTTTTGAATTTCATTTCCTGTTTGGTCAGCGTGGCAAACTCAGCAGCACAGGTGACCATGCAGTCCCCCCAGAATCATAGAGCACAGAATGTTTCTATGCTCCCACTATCATCTCCGTCCCTGAGGTTATCGCAGATTAGAAGGCGAAAAAAATGCACTCATGATTACATGTTTTCCGAGCTCATGCAGCCCTTCCACACTGATAGGGCACAGCTTAATGCATGGAGGCATTCAGTGGCAGAAGCCAGGAAAGAATTAAGTGAGCGCAAAAAGCAGAGGCAGGACGTGATGCTGAGGCTAATGGGGGAGCAAATGGACATGATGAATCATCTGTTGGAGTTGCAGGAAAGCCAACAAGAGCACAGACCCCTGCTGCATCCACTGTATAACCGCCTACCCTCCTCCCCATGTTCCATAGCCTCCTCACCCAGACGCCCAAGATCACGGCGGGGGAGGGGAGGGCAGGGGAGGCAGAGGAGAGGTTCCGGGCACCCAGCCACTCCACTCCAGAGGATGGCCCAAGCAACAGAAGGCTGTCATTCAGACAGTTTGATTTTTAGTGTGGCTACAATAAGCAAAGTAGCCTTGTCCTTCCTTCCTCCCTCACCCCACCTGGGCTACCTTGTCCGTTATCTCATTTTTTTTAATTAATAAAGAAAGAATGCATGGTTTCAAAACAATAGTTACTTTATTTCGAAGTGGGGAAGGTGGTTGGCTTACAAGGAATTAAAATCAACAAAGGGGGCGGTTTTGCATCAAGGAGAAACACACACAACTGTCACACCGAAGCCTGGCCAGTCATGAAACTGGTTTTCAAAGCCTCTCTGATGTGCAGCACACCTTGCTGTGCTCTTCTAATCACCCTGGTGTCTGGTGCAAAACGATTGTCTGACATTGCTTTCACAGAGGGAGGGGTGACTGACAACATGTACCCAAAATCACCCGCAACAATGTTTTTGCCCGATCAGGCATTGGGAGCTTGACCCAGAATTCCAATGGGTGGCGGAGACTGCGGGAACTGTGGGATAGCTACCCACAGTGCAACGCTCTGTAAGTCGATGCTAGCCATGGTAGTGAGGACGCACTCCACTGACTTAATACGCTTAGTGTGGACATACGCAATCAACTGTATAAAATTGATTTCTAAAAATCAACTTCTATAAAATCAACCTAATTTCATAGTGTAGACATACCCTCATCCTCGCCATGGCTGCATAACTGGCTGATGAAGGATTCCATTAGTAAGAGGAAATGTCTGGGTGGCACAGAGCTGTTGTAATGGCACCCAAGCCACTCTCATTTATTCTGGACCTCAGGATAAGGGACCTGGCTAATGGAACATGAACACAGCTGGGCCATCTCTATGTCCTGGCAATACTCAACTGAGAGAACAGCACTTTGGGGCCAAAGGCAGCTGGGTGTAGGTTAGAGACAGCATCGCAGTGAGGTGGATTATACTTGCATTTACAAGAGACAACTGAAAAGAAATATTCTTCACTCTGTTCCAGTACTTGCATGTGGCATCCCACTTACATGCTTTCATTCACATTTAAAAATTCTGCCAATACAATTCACATCTCAAGTGCCCCTGTGAATCAGTGTTCCAGAGAAGGATGTGTCTTCTGAGAGGTGAGGAGTGATAGATGTAATTCATTCCTGGTAACATTTTGACATGTCACACTGATGAACCAATCTCACAGAATGCGAGTTGAAATTACAAGATGTTACAGAGACACATGCCAGGTCCCTTCCAGGATTCTGGGGGACTGATTTGGCCCTGTTACACTGGAGTAAATCCACAGAAATTGCTCTGAAGGCAATGGAGTTACACAAGTGTAAAGCAAGTCGAAGTGAGATCCAAATAAGGCCCTGTCCCTACATAGCTTGTGCAAATCATGGTTAAGAAAAGAGGTACTAGCTTTTATCAAGGATAAAAATAACCCAAAATAGATATTCTATAGAGTCTATACCACCAATCACTGAGTGATAATGATCGCCTATTTATACAGTGGCTTTCAGACCCAAGGACTCCCAAAGCACTTCAGAAACCTAAGCCTGGTCTACACTAGGCGTTTAAATCGGTTTTAGGAGCGTAAAACCGATTTAACGCCACAACCGTCCACACTAGGAGGCACCTTATATCGATTTTAATGGCTCTTTAAATCGGTTTCTGTACTCCTCCCCGACGAGAGGAGTAGCGCTAATATCGGGATTAACATATCGGAATAGGGTTAGTGTGGCCGCAAATCGACGGTATTGGCCTCCGGGCGGTATCCCACAGTGCACCACTGACCGCTCTGGACAGCATTCTGAACTCGGATGCACTGGCCAGGTAGACAGGAAAAGCCCCGCGAACTTTTGAAATTCATTTCCTGCTTCCCCAGCGTGGAGAGCTCATCAGCACAGGTGACCACGCAGAGCTCGTCAGCACAGGTAACAATGCAGTCTCCTGAGAATCGAAAAAGAGCCCCAGCATGGACTGCACGGGAGGTACTGGATCTGATCGCTATATGGGGAGAGGATTCAGTGCTAACAGAACTGCGTTCCAAAAGACGAAATGAAAAAGTATTTGAAAGAATTTCTAAGGCTATGACGGATAAAGGCCACAGCAGGGACTCAGTGCAGTGCAGAGTGAAAGTTAAGGAGCTCAGACAAGCCTACCAGAAAACCAAAGAAGCAAACGGAAGGTCCGGGGCAGGTCGAAAAACATGCCACTTCTATGCTGAGCTGCATGCAATTTTAGGGGGCTGCGCCACAAGTACCCCACCCCTGATCGTGGATTCCGAGGTGGGGGTTGTAATCTCTGCCATGGCTGAGGATTATGCAGACGGGGAAGATGAAGATGAAGAAGAGGAGGAAGACCTAGCAGAGAGCACACAGCACTCCGTGAGCCCCAGCAGCCAGGAGCTTTTTATCACCCTGACGGAATTACCCTCCTCCCAGCCCTCCCAAGCAAGTATCCCAGACAATGACGCCATGGAAGGGAGCTCTGGTGAGTGTACCTTTGTAAATAGCAAACATTGTTTTTTAAGCAACCGTTTTTTAATGATTGATTTGCCCTGAGGACTTGGGATGCATTCGCAGACAGTATAGTTACTTAGAAAAGTTTGTTAACATGTCCGGGGATTGAGAGGAAATCCTCCAGGGACATCTCGATGAAGCACTCCTGTAGGTACTCCAGAAGCCTTTGCAGAAGGTTTCTGGGCAAGGCAGCCTTGTTCCGCCCACCATGGTAGGACACTTTACCACGCCATGCATGTAGCAAGTAATCAGGTATCATTGCGTGGCAAAGCATAGCAGCGTATGGTCCCGGTGACTGCTGGCATTCAAGAAGCATCCGTTCTTTATCTTGTTGTGTTATCCTCAGCAAAGTGATATCGTTCAGGATAACCTGGTTAAAAATCAGGAATTTAATTAAGGGGGATGGCCATTTTCCTACTGGGTTCGTGGACTGCAGCAGCTTAAAAAAAAATCCTTTCCTCCACGTAGCCAAGCGGGGGGCGGGGAGGAATGAAATGCCGATGATCTTTTTTGTGTTTGGTCAGCGGGGCTTCCCCAAGCTACCAGCCACGCAGTGGGTGGGGGGGGTGGGAAGGGTGTTGATTAGCAGGGAGCTAGCGTGGTATTAGCCATGCATTGGGGGGAGGGGTAAATCACTGCAGAAGCCGAAAGACAGTGGCTTACCATGGCCGCATGCAAGCTGAATTCTGATGCCTGGACCTGTGTCTGTGAGATCTGTAACTCCAGAGCTGCAGGCACTCACTATTAAGATGAAAAATGCGACCTTGTAGGGAAATCACATGTGCTATGTAAGGTGAATAGAGCTGTTCACCGTGAAAGAGTATAACCATTGTTCTGTAAAATGTATCTTTCTAAATATTTATCTCCCTCATGCAGCTGCAAATTTTTCAACCATCCCTCCTCCATCCCAAAGGCTAGCACAGATAAGGCGGAGGAAAAAGAAGACGCGAGATGAAATGTTCTCGGATATTATGGAAGTTACACGCAATGAAAGAGCTCATCTGAATGAGTGGAAGGACGTGGTATCAAATTACAGGAAAGAGGCCAGTGAACGTGAGGACAGGAGGGACACCCGAGATGAGAGGTGGCGGCAGGAAGACCGGCAGGAAAATCAGCGGTGGCGGCAGGAAGATCAGCGGTGGCGGGATGCAACTCTGGGGCTGCTGCGTGATCAAACTGACATGCTCCAGCGTCTGGTGGAGCTTCAGGAACGGCAGCAGGATCACAGAGTGCCGCTGCAGCCCCTGTATAACCACCCTCAACCCTCACCATGTTCCATATCCTCCTCACCCAGACATGTAAGAACGCGTGGGGGGAGGCTCCGTGCACCCGCCCACTCCACCCCCGTGGACAGCCCAACCAGAAGGCTGTCGTTAATGTGAAATTTTTTTAATGGCCTTCTCCATCCTTCCTATCCTCCTCCCAAACCACACCCTTACTTCTCTCCCTCTTTTTATAATAAATTAATAAAGAATTCATGATTTTTAAACGAGAGTGACTTTATTTGCATAAGTAAGCTGTACTCGAAGGGGGAGGGTGAGTTGCTTACAGGGAATGAGTCAATCAAGGGGGGTTGGGTGTTCATCAACAAACACAGCAGTCACACTGTACCCTGGCCATTGATGAAGCTCGTTTTCAAAGCTTCTCTGATGCGCACCGCTTCCTGGTGTGCTCTTCTAATCTCCCTGGTGTCTGGCTGCGCGTAATCAGCGGGCAGGTGATTTGCCTCAGCCTCCCACCCCGCCATAAAGGTCTCCCCCTTACTCTCACAGAGATTGTGGAGAATACAGCAAGCAGCAATAACATAGGGGACATTGGTTTGGCTGAGGTCTGAGCGAGTCAGTAATGTCCGCCAGCGCGCCTTTAAACGGCCAAATGCACATTCCACCACCATTCTGCATTTGCTCAGCCTGTAATTGAACAGATCCTGACCACTGTCCAGGCTGCCTGTGTATGGCTTCATGAGCCATGGCATCAAGGGGTAGGCTGGGTCCCCCAGGATAACGACAGGCATTTCAACATCCCCAACTGTTATTTTCTGGTCTGGGAAGTAATTCCCTTGCTGCAGCCATTTAAACAGAGTAGTGCTTTTGAATACGCGAGCGTCATGAACCCTCCCTGGCCATCCCACGTGGATGTTTGTGAAACGTCCCTTGTGATCCACCAGTGCTTGCAGCACCATTGAAAAGTACCCCTTGCGGTTTACGTACTGGGTGCCCTGGCGCTGCGGTGACAAGATAGGGATATGGGTTCCATCTATCGCCCCCCCACAGTTAGGGAATCCCAGTGCAGCAAAGCCATCCACTATGGCCTGCACGTTTCCCAGAGTCACAACCTTTCGTAGCAGCAGCTTAGTGATTGCTTTGGCTACTTGCATCACAGCAGCCCCCACAGTAGATTTTCCAACTCCAAATTGATTCCCGACTGACCGGTAGCTGTCTGGCGTTGCAAGCTTCCACAGGGCTATCGCCACTCGCTTCTCTACTGTGAGGGCTGCTCTCATCTTGGTATTATGGCGTTTCAGGGCAGGGGCAAGCAAGTCACAAAGTTCCATGAAAGTGCCCTTACGCATGCGAAAATTTTGCAGCCACTGGGAATCGTCCCACACCTGCAACACAATGCGGTCCCACCAGTCAGTGCTTGTTTCCCGGGCCCAAAATCGGCGTTCAATGGATAGAATCTGCCCCATTACCATCAGGATCTCCAAAGCGCAGGGGCCCGCGGTTTGAGAGAATACTGTGTCTACGTCCTCATCACTGTCATCGCCGCGCTGCCGTATCTGCCTCCTCCTCGCCTCGGTTTGAAGGTCCTGGTTCAGCATATACTGCACGAGAGTGCGCGAGGTGTTTAAAACATCCACGATTGCGGTATTGAGCTGAGCAGGGTCCATGCTTGCTGTGTTATGGCGTCCGCACAGTTCACCAAGCAAAAAAGGCGCGAAACGCTTGTCTGCTGCTTTCAGGGAGGGAGGGGTGAGGCTGTACCCAGAACCACCCACGACAATGATTTTTGCCCCATCAGGCACTGGGATCACAACCCGGAAATTCCAAGGGGCGGGGGAGGCTGCGGGAACTATGGGATAGCTACGGGATAGCTACCCACAATGCAACGCTCCAGAAATCGACGCTAGCCTTGGACCGTGGACGCACACCACCGATTTAATGTGTTTAGTGTGGCCGCGCGCAATCGATTTTATACAATCTGTTTTGCTAAACCAGTTTATGTAAAATCGGAATAATCCCGTAGTGTAGACGTACCCCTAAACACACATTAAAACCCAGCAATTGCTTCACAGACCACTGAAATGCAGCCACCTGTAGGGTGTAATGCAGCAAGTTTTTAACATCTCACAGCAATACTACATAGCAGCTTAAGACATTTAAATGTATACATAGCTATTGCTTGGATTTAGGATGCAATTTGAGTAAATTAAAGAGGGATCCAGTCTATTTAATGAAGAAACCCATATGAAAATGGCTGTTGCTACCTTATATATTCACTTGTTTAATATATCGATTTGTAAATGTCATGAATATTCCTGTTTTGAGTGAGTCTTGTGGGCGCTTCCCAAATAAAAACATTGTTGTCACACCAGCCACCACTGCAGTTTTGTAGCAGGGAGTAAAAAAATCCTCCCTGTCTCCCCAACGTGATTCACTTGCATCCCAAGTAGGAGAGCTGATTAATTAGCCTGCATAACTTTGAATGTAAAGAAATTTGTGCATGTGACCAGGGCTCTCCTCCACCACTTCTTTTTTCAATATAAAGTACAATCAAAAGAAAAAACATATCTATGGTGTGTTCTCAATAGTTAAAGCTCTGTCGCAATCCGTTGCACAGTTATGGCTATGTATGGCCACTTGTCGGTCCATGGCCATCTCGTCCTGTTAAAAGGACAAGGCAGCCTCCATCTTAGACCAAGTTCTTGTTGTATAGGAGAGGGCAGAGACTCAGTCCTGCCCAGCAACACTGGCTGTGTATGCTCTCCTGGGTTTTTGTTTTTTTCTCTCTCCTGCTGGGCCATCTAAAGGTCAGGCTAGTTCTGTGTGTGAAGGCCTGATTCTGCCCGGCAACCTGTTTTTTTTTGGGTCGGTCGTCTGGAGGTCAGGTTAATTCTGCCCAGCGACTCACTTTCCCGCTCTTTTTGAACCCAGTCGTCTAAGGGTCAAGTTTGTTTACTTGTCAACTCCAGTGTGCCGTGTGCAAATCCTTCCAACGTGGGGTGGCAACAGCTCGAAGCCTGAAGGGAGGAGGGACCAGGGAGCCAATCAGATGCTGACACGAGGGAGTGAGACCTTTCTATAAAACTAGATTTCCCCCCAAAATTTGTGTGGAGCATCCGCGTGTTAGCTGAAGGACCTGATCACTCTTTCGGCCAGGGTCTCCTCCCGGTAAAGCGCGCTCGTGTCGTATCGTTTGGATTCGTTGTCGTTTGGACCCGATCCCTGTCAGCTCGTCATGCTTCTGGTGTCTGTTCTGCTGCGCCTGGAGTGCGGTATTTGCTTTTTGATATCTGACAGTTAGCTTATTTAGCCTCTTATTTTTCCCTTCCCTAACTTGCTCAGAATTGCACAATTGTTTAGCTAGCTTGTATAATTGTTCTAGTTGTTATTAAATTGTTAATTGCAAACTGTTTATGTGAATGAATCACTGCTCTGTCTGTGTCCAGTGTGTGTGTGTGTTTAAACTTGGGAGCTGCCTCTACTTAGAGAGTAGCTGACCAAGGGGGTCCAGTCCCCGCCGTCTGAGTGAGTGGAATCTGCCCAGCTGCAGCCGCACCACACTCTGGATTTATCCTCTGTGTGAACGCAAGGGTGGCTGAGGCAGTGGCCCGTGGGTCTCTTTTCTGTGTTGCACCGGGCATCGCCCTGACGAACCCGATTCCTACCTTGAGAGATTGGTGTGCCTGTCTATTTGGTGGTGTGGCGAGCAGTATACAGTACATTGTTATTGGTTTGAATTTGCTTGCATTGTTTATCTGAGTCCCAGTTGGAAATTGCCTCCTCCCCCGGCCCAAAGTGTAAAGAAATCCCTAAATAAACGCAGCCACTTGGCTTTTCAGTGTTACCCTGGTCCTGCCTGTTTTTTCCTCACTCAATACCAAGCTTGAACGAACCCCCAGCGAATTCAGACAAGCTCCTGATTGCAGTCACCAGGATTGCTACTTTTATTCACTGTGAATGTGAAACCTACCACAGAGGATTCCAAACTACTACTATGCTTCATTCTCACAAACGGCGAAAGTCACCCATCGGGAGAGCTGGCTAAAATTTTGTGACTGAAAACTTTTCTTGCTGAAAAATGGGGTTTTGTTGAAAATTAATTTTTTGAAGTGAAAATGTTATTTTAAATGTTGTAATGTTATTTCACTTTGTTATAATGTTATTTTACATTTATTTACAATATTTATATACAAATACATTATTAAAATAATTGAAAAGCTGATACGGGATTCATCTGGTAAAGAATTAACAGCCAGAAATATACTTGATACTAATCAACAGGTTTTGTGGTTTTAGGTCTTGTCAAATACACCTGATTTTATTCCTTGAGGACATTAAAAGTTTGGTGAATAAAGGTAAGTGCATAGATATAATATACTCTCCCGCCGACAAAGCACTGTCCACATTGGTGCTTTTTGTCGGTAAAACTTTTGTCAGTCAGAGGTGTGTTTTTTCACATCCTTCACCAACAAAAGTGCAGTGTAGACATGCAGTGTAGACATAGCCCTAGTTAGCCAGTGCACTCTACTGACACTGTATAATGCTAATTTTTCATCAGAATGTCATGCTGCAATGACAGATCTCAAAAAGTAGTTGTCAGTGAAGAAACATCATCAAATGGGCATGTTTCTAGTGGGTTTCCATAGGGATCAGTACCAGGCTGACCCATTTCAACATTTTCACCAGAGATCTGGAAGTGAAAATAAAATCACTGCTGATGAAATTTGTGGAGGCCACAAAGATTGGCAGAGCGGTAAATAATGAGGACAGGGCAATCATACAGAGCCAAGTGGATGGCTTGGTAAGCTGGGCCCATTCAAATAAACTGTGTTTTAATATGGCTAAATGTAAAGTTATACATCTAAGGGGAAGGAATTCAGGCCATTCCTAAGGAACAGGGGACTGTGCTGGAAAGCAGTGACTCTGAAAAGGATTGAGGGGTCATTGTGGACAGGCAACTGAACATGTGCTCTCAGTGTGATGCTGTGGCAAAAAGGGCTAATGCAATCCTTGGATGTGCAAACGAGTGTAGGAGTAGGGAGGAGATTTGTCCTCTATATATGGCATTGGTGAGATCGAGACTGGAATATCGCTTACAATTCTGGTGTCCACACTTTTAAAAGGATTTTGATAAATTGGTGAAGGTGCAGAAAATGAGCAACAGAAACAATTCAAGGGCTGGAGAAAGCCTTACAGTTAGAGATTTGAAGAGCTCAATCTCTTTGGTTTATAAAGAAAATTGAGAGATGACTTGATTACAGTGTATAAATACCTTAATGGGGAGAAAATACTGGGTATTAAGGGGCTCTTTAATCTAGTAGAGAAAGACAGAAAAAGAACTAATGGCTGGAAGCTGAAGCTAGACAAATTCAAATTAGAAATTAGGCACACATTTTTAACCATGAGGGCAGGGGCGGCTCCAGGCACCAGCGCAGCAAGTGCATGCCTGGGGCAGCAAGCCACGGGGGGGAGGGGGGCTGCCGGTCGCTGTGAGGGTGGCAGTCAGACAGCCTTCGGCAGCGTTTCTGCGGGAGGTCCGCCAGTCCCGTGGCTTCAGCGGTAATTCAGCAGCGGGTACAACAAAGGCGTGGGACCGGCAGATCACCTGCAGAACCGCCGCCGAATCCGCGTGACCAGTGGACCGCCTGCAGGCGTGCCGCCGAAGGCCGCCTGACTGCCATGCTTGGGGCAGCAAAAAACATAGAGCCGCACCTGCATGAGGGTGATTAACCATCGGAACAAACTACCAAGGGAAATGGTGGATTCTCCCTCTCTTTGATGTTTTCAAATTAAGACTGGATGCCTTTTTGGAAGATATGCTTTAGCCAGCCACAGGTTATTAGGCTCAGGATAGGAGTACCTGGATGAAATTTAATGGTCTATGGTATACAGGAGGTCAGATTAGATGATCTAATAATCCCTTTGGGTTTTACACTTCATGAACTTTGACTTTTCATGCTTTCTGTGGAAATCAAAAATGTCTTCTCCTGAGACTAGTAAGTGCTGTTTGTGCAAAACACAGGCAGCCTGAATAAAACACACACAAATAAATCAACACTGAAAAAATAAAAACAAGAGATTTAATTATATATGACTTGCCTTTCAAATATTCAAAGAGAGCTGACATTTTGACTTGCACTGGCTGGAGAACTGCTGCGAGGATTACTTGGACCAGGAAGACTGATGGCATTTTGAAAGAACTACATAATTTGCCTAATGAACATTTCATGAGACAAGGGATGTACCTTATTTTTTGTAATTGTAAAAGTTTGCACGTTTTAAAACTTTTAAAAGGTTGTTTTATAGGTATTTACAAGGAAGTACACACTTGTCTATCAGTAAATGTGTCTCTGTGTATTCTCTCCATCACGTCATATTCAAGATTTTAGGGTGAAATACTAACCCCACCGCAGCTAATGGCAAAATTCCATTGACTTAAATGGCACCAGGATTTTTGTTCTGAGTCTTTATCTTTTAAGCCCTTCTCCACTTATTTGCTTGTGTACCCCATCCCATTGCCCTTCTTCCTCTGCTCTGTCAATCATATCACATTTGATTGCTTTTTTTATCCACCTCTCTCATAAGATCCTTCAAACTTTCTTCTTTGCTGCCTTTTCTGCAGGGTCTGTCTTCCATTAGTCTTCCAAACTAATCCATAAGCCAGTGTGACATAGCGCATATGCACAAGGAGGCCAAAATAAGGTTGCACAGTTAACTTTAAGTCTGGCATTTCCTAACTTTTGAATGCTTGGCTTTTCTGCCTTCATAAGGTATTTTAACATAGGTTTTATGCGTAATTTCCTAGGTTTTTAATAGGTTTTTAAACTGAAAAAACAGAAATTCCATCATGTGCCTCCTTGTCTCTCCCCAACCCCATCCCAGCTCCCACTCTACCTTCCTGGGCTCCTCATCCGTTCTGTCTCCTTGCCCCAGTCTCTTTGCTCAGCCAGTCACAGTTTGCCCCCTGTACTCCAGATCCTTGTCAGATCTCGCTCTCCTCCCCTACTTGTGCCTAGTCTTTTCCTTTCCCAGCCAATCCTAATCTTCCCCCTCCCTCCAGCTCCTCATCCAATCACAATGATCCTCCCCCTTCCCAGTCACTCCCCCCATTTCCCTCAGAGATCCCAATCTCATCGCCACCATCCACCATCCAGTCTCCTTGCTCAATCACTCCCAGCCTTTCCTCTCTGTCCCAGCTCCCTGTCCCAGCCTCCTGTCCCTCACATTCCCAGCCTCCCCTGCCACCCCATGGCTCCCACTCTGAGCCTTCCCATCCAACAAGTCTCAGACTGCCCTCCCTGCCACAACTCCCCATTTTCTTGCCCAGCCAGTCCCACTCTCCCCCTCCCAGTCCCAGTCTCCTTGATCAACCATTCCCAGTCTCTCTCACTTCAACCCCCTGTCACAGTGTCTCTCCTCCTACCCCCACCAGTCCCAGTTTCATCAGACTACTTCTTTCCCTCCTCCTCATCTGGCTTTTGTTCCCTCTGCATTTGAATCAGGCAGCTTCCTCCTCCACACTGCCTGGGTGTCAGCAGGGGGGATCAGTAAAGAGACAGGCTCTGTTCTCTCAGTTCCAGTGCCTGGCCCCATCCCAGTCCAGAGACTTCAGCCTTAATTTTTCTGAGCCCCCAGAGCACTGGACTGGAGCATGCTCAGTTGCAGTTGGGATGGCAGATGTTCAGTCCAGGCACATAGGAGCTACAAGGGGAAAATGCATGCATAGCCTGGTCAGCAGCACTTGGAGCAGTGGGGGCATGGACCATGATCAGTTGTTCTGTGGGGATGGGGCATGTACACTCTGATGAGCACTAAGATTTGTGAGAGGTTCAAGCATGTTCAGTGAGGACAGAATCTTCAGAGATTTTAGCTAAATTCTAGTAAATATCTACTGAGCATGTGTGAACTATGATTTTATTTGAGTGGGATTTTCATCAGAATGGCAAAAGACACATCCTTTTCACAAAGGCCATACATGGCCTAATTTCAAGTTCCTGACCCAAATCATGGGGGTGCTACAGCTGTTCAACAAAAAGATCTCAATAATTTTTTAATGTGGGCATTCTCCTAGCTTCATTCTCGGAAATGGTTGAACCATTTGGCTAACATTTTTCCCAAAAATTCAGCCAAGGCAGACAGCCAGCATGGAAAATTTCAGCTCAAACAGTCAAAGTTTAGCAATGTTATAAGAATCTGAAAGCAGGGGCTTACAATGGAAAGTGTTGGGCACCCTAAACAGCAGCCAGTGCTACCAGCCCTGCATATAGTAAGATTGTTAACTTTCCATGTATAGAACAGGGTAGTTTTAGCTCAAGGGCTTAAATGTTTCTTGTGTACAATAAGCAGATGTTAATATTTAACATCCAGAAGCCCCAGTCTGGATCGGGGCCCCTTTGTGCAAATATGTAATAAGACACTGTCACTCCTGCAAAAAGTTTGCAATGTACCCTTAAGAATTCATTGGTTACAGTCCAACTCTCTTCAAAATGGTCATTAGATTGCCTAGTTTGAGCTGTGGTCTATTCCACATCTTTAGGGTAGAGACAGTACAAAACACATATTGCTTAAGAATATCCAATAATCAATCAGTATCTCACAAATGTGTTGAATTTTGATTCTAATTGCTTCAGGCAGGCATGCTTTTTTCCAGCTATCTTTTCACAGCACATAAACACAATCTCCTGTTAAAGTAGTGTTATGCTGAACTACTATAAAGAATTTTCCAGTCTGTGCACTCTGATCCAGTTATTCACTCAAAATTATTTCTAGACATCTAATGTGAAACTTAGGAGTGAAACACAAGTGCACAGAATTGGCCTAATTTAAAGAGATGCCCATAATGAAGTGAGCGGAAGCTGAGGGTGCTCAGTACCACTGAAAAATAGTCCATATATTTTAAATAAATAAGTAAATTGCAGAATTCAAGCTTTCTACTATTTCTAAAAAAATAATTGCATAGCCATCATAAACTACTTTGTATTTGACTTAACATTTAGCTGATATACAAATCAAATTATTTGCCTCCTGTACCTTCAGAACACTGCTGAAAATATCACTGCTAATCATAGAGAACTAAATCTGTTTTCAACTCATGTTTTTTTAATTTCATTTTATGGAGCATCTGGTTAAAAAATGACCTTTATTTATGCTGCTAAGTTATCCACTATGCATAATACCAGAGAAATAGCTTTGAGTGCCTAGTGTTTTGTTAAATGTGTTTGACTAAATAAAGTGATAAAATATAATGAAAATCTTTGCGATTCAACATAAAAAATTCATTTCCAACAAGGACCAGTAAAGCTGTCAAAGAAAAACTGATTTCCATCATAGATAGTATTAGATAAGACGTAAATGAAACATACATCAAGACCTAAATAACTATATAAATGTATCCTAAATTTTCTGAGACAGATGGTGGATCGTATACAGACGAGTTATGAATTCCAAAAGGATCATCCTTGAAAAGAAAAGAAAAGAAAAGAAAAGAAAAAGATTTTAAATCCTGTCAGATTAAAACAAAAATAGCAAGGTGATTAATCAAATCTAGATAATGCAAGGTAAATGAGATAATGAAGATGACATAAACAATTTGGCCCCCATTCAGGAAATCACTTCACAGAACTTCAGTAGATGTTTAACTTTAAATGTAGGTGAGATTCTCACGCCTGCTCCTGCCCCTTTATGCTGGGTAACAGCATTGTAAAGGGGCTCTAAAAGCCCTGGATCCAGCCATGGGAGAATTCACCCAGTGCAGAAGCTGAGGTTGACAGCTAGGGCTGTCCTCTGAGGACCACCTCATGCGACTGACTGGCAGTGAGGACATGATGGAATAGGTTTCAGCCTGGGCTGGCCACCCCAAAACAAACCCACAAGGAACCCTGGGGATATAGTTGGGTGGCTGCCCATGCTAGGGTCCATGCCACCACATCTTCTCTGCTATTACCCAAACTAGCTAGATTAAAGCTAGAGTGGGTACACCTGCCTGTTCTGCAATGACTCCTTCATTTGCAGTGTAGACATACCCTTAGACAGGCCCAGATCTGTCTAAACTACTCTGAGAGCTGCTCTGTCCCCCCCTCCCCCCCGGAGCTCAAAATCAGGAAGGCTGAGTTCTGCGCTTCTCCTGCCAGAGCATGTCTACACTTCAAACTGGGGGTATGAGTCACGCTGGCTTTCATCAAGCTAGCATGCTAAAAATACAAGGTAGCCACAGCAGCATGAGCGGTTGGACGAACTAGCTGTCCTGAGTATATACTCGGATGGGAATGCCCTTGGGCTGGCTAGACCCTCCTAGTGCTCATCCTGCTGTGTCTACTCTCTATTTTTAGTGTGGTCACTCAATGGGAGCTTGTGCAAGTGTGTCTCCTAAAGCTGGGAATTATACCCATAGAAGAACTCAATATGCTTAAATCCCATATTGACTTCAGTGGGACTTACATGCTTAAGCGGTCCTGAATATAGATGCTTTCCTGACTTGAGGCCATTGTGAATTTAACATTTAATATTTCCATTACATATGGCTAACAGGAGGAAATGCAAATATTGTGCATACATCCTGCAGAAAGCAAAACTTTGCTTTGCTGCTTTGAATTAATTCAGCTATCAAAAGATAATAACAAAAAGGTATCAGCATGATTTAAATTACTCAAACACAACAGACATTGTAAGACATGTTTAGAAAGAGAGAGAGGGAGAATATCTCTAACTTAGAAAGAAGAGTTTGATCAGATTTTTGACCTTTAAACATTATTTTCTCCTTTAAAAAAGAGTAAGACAAACCTTTATTTCTGGATATCCTTCAGCTTATCTGCCATAGTGAAAAAAAAGTAATGCAATGTTCAGGTTGTGGGATCAAAAGTAAGGAAATTCAAAAAATTAAAAGGTTGCTATGGCTATATTTAAAAGGCTATGTTGCACATCCTGTGTATTTTATAATGTGGACTAATAGAAAGAGTAATACATTAAGGTTTACATCTAGCAGGGTAAAGAAGATGATAAAATAATACATGCTGTCAGAATGTAGGAACTTTGCCAGAGCAACCTTAACTTTTGAAGTTTCCTGACTTTTGAGTGCATGTGATCTCATAACTTTAGAGTTGTAACAGAAAGTGAGTTGCAACCCTAAGTATGGAGCAGCTAGGTACTGTTTCATATTTAATGCTGGACTTTTGCATTTAATTTTCTCGGGACGGCGGGTATTGTGGGAGGTTTTAGAATGCCAAAAATTAAGGAAGAAGAATAAAACCGAAAGATCACCATTTTTCACAATATACAAGCTCTTCACCAGTTGAGTGTAAATTTCCTGGATCTGCACCTATATGGCTATGTAGCTCATATATGTAGATTTGTCTGGTAGTTTGTAAATGCTATGTTCTGTATATAATCTTCTTGTGCTTCTGTTTTTAAACAATATACTGTTTGTTTATTGAGAACCAATTTTGTCCATGCTTGAGTATCTGAAATGAGTCTTTTTTTTTAAGTCACTATGATGTAAAATACCAAAACTGTTATTTCCTAGGGCCCCTTTTCAGAGATTTCACTTATCCAAGGAATTTGGTCATAACATTTATTTTAATTATTTTGGGGACAAATTTTTAAAGGGCCCCTGTGGTGGTGTATGCACACCCTGGCCCAAAAGGAGGATTGCGGGGGTACGTGGTCCACTTGTCCGTCTCTGATCTCGCCACCCAGGGATCTAAGGACCAGCAAAAAGTTAATAGCCCTGGTGCCCAGGGCAGCGTGGCCTAGCGGCTAAAGTTAATAGTGCTGCCTTTCAATACAGGACAGTGTGGCCTAGCGGCCAGAGTCAATAGCATGGCCCTTTGGTGCAGGGCAGCAGGGCCTAGTATTTTTCCCACACCATCTTTAAGGTTCAGCTCTATATACCCAATGTATGTTAAAAAAAATCTTAAAACTAGTAATGTGAGTATTTTAAACATGCTTTATTATAATCTCTTTTTAGATAATCTTTTATTATAGTCTAGTCTTATTTTTCTTTCTAATTCTCTTTTTCATTGTTCCATTCATGGAAAGACTCCTCTTCTTGTCCAGTAGTATCTATATGTGATGGTGTTTGTACTGACATTGTTGCTGAGGCTAATCTAGATCCTGATGCTAATGCAGATCCTGATGCTAATCTTGATCCTGACGCTAATGCGGATCCTGATGCTAATCTTGATCCTGATGCCAATACAGATCCTGATCCTGGTGCTTCTTCTATGGTTCTCATTGAACCTTGAGAGCTTGATTGTTCTTCTTTGAAGCTCTTACCAACTTTTGATGCCCAGAATGCTTTTACAGCTGCCCTGATATGGAAATAATAATTGAACAAAAATGTAAATTTAAGTAGATTTACATTCCCATTCCCTTACACAGAATGTGCTATATCATGTCCCTTCCCATCAATAATCTATGGTACTGCTTTGCAGATTACTTCTTTTGAAGCTACTCTAGTAAAAAGAGACACTGTCAGATATACTGACCAATAGCAACATAAATATCCCAGTGTAGAAAAATTAAATTATCTCATCTGAGTGTCAGGTTTGCAGTTAGTAGTACTATATTCTGATCAAAGAACACAAAAATCACATTTGTACGCTGTCCACCTACCAGTGAAGAATTATGAAGATTAATGCAAAGATCACACCAACACAAACAATAACTCCAGTTATCAGGACAAACACCAGAACTATATCTGTGTTTGGTCTCCTTAATCTTCTTGTTTCCAATTCTAAAGAGAAGAAATACCTTGATCATTATTGCTCAAACATCTTGTTGAACAGGATGTTAAATGGAAGGAAAATAAATGAAAAGAAATAGGGCCTGATTCTCCATTGCCTTAAACCTTGTGTAACCAGTTAGACCTGTGAAAAAATGAGTCCAAATCAGAATAGTAGTATTTTACACCCACTTTGCACAGGTGTGAGCATAGAAGATACAAGGCAATGGAAAACCAGACACATAATGACTTTAAAAAGCCTAGGAGTAGTAAGGGACAGCAAATTACATTAGAGCTTGCAATGCAATATGGTGGAAGGAAATCAGAACCCAAATCAATTATGAGCTGTATCCAAAGAGGCATCCCATCACAAGCCGATTAGATATATGGTAGTCCTTCTCTATACAGCCCTAGTCAGACTGCACATAGTTTCGCACACATCAGTATCAGAAAGATGGTAACAAATTGGAGGGAATTAGGAGCAGCACAAATTATTAAAGTTATTAAAACCTTAGATTAGGAAAAAAGCTGGTGTTATGAAAAGAATTAGTAAAATAGTAATATTTTGCTTTTTAGAAATTGTTTTTATAACATTTGAATAGGTTAAGGTAAAGCTAGGTATATTGTATAAATTTAAAAAATTAAAAAATAAGTAAATTAAATCATTTGCTGAGATTGTAAATTCTTCAGGGCATAGATTGTCTCTTTGTTCTGTGTTTGTGCAATTCCTAGTACAATGAGCCTTGATCCATGGCTGGGGCTCCTAGGAGCATACAAATAAATAATAATAATTAATCAATAATAAATCAGAGGATGTTAACTGTATTGTATTTGAAGCATGAAGCATGGAGAGGAATTGTTTTGGGTTGACCAAAGAGGTATAACTACACGTAATAGGATGAAATTGAGCAAGGGAAAACTTAGGATCAGAAAATATTTCTTAACAATGCAGTTGGTTAAACTCCAGAACAATCTTCTAAGGGAAGTATTGGCAACCCCACTACCTGAGACATTTTACATGATACCAGACAAAACACGTGAGAACAAACTACACCTCTACCTCAATATAACGCTGTCCTTGGGAGCCAAAAAATCTTACCACGTTATAGGTGAAACCGTGTTATATCGAACTTGACTTGATCTGCTGGAGCATGCAGCCCCACCACCCCGGCGCACTGCTTTACCGCGTTATATCCGAATTTGTGTTATATCAGGTGGCGTTATAACAGGGTAGAGGTGTATAAGGAACAATCCAACATTGGTAGAAGACATGCAAGATGACCTAGTAAGTCTTTTCCATCTAATTTATGAGATTCAATTGTCACACTGTGAAGAAAAATGTTTGGTGGACAAACACGGTCAGCTCTAATCAGAAATGTTGACAAGTGTCCAATAACAATCCAAGTTCCTGAAATGTAATACACCCGCCTCTGATCACTCCAGATTCAACAATCTACATATACTGTATTTCCTCTCAGGTGTGCACCTGCGCAGCTGCACATGAGGCCATCATGGGCCACGCAGCAGCGACACAGGTGTGCACACAAGTGAGTGGAGAGAATGTGGAGGGTGAGCACAGTGGGGTGAGGTGATGGGGGGTTGGGGGAGCTTGGGGTGTGCAGAGCGAAGGGGAGAGAGATGTCTCTCTCCCCCGGCAGGGGCTGCGGCGGGGACGGAAGAGGCGTCTCTCTTCCCTGGTCCCAGCTCTGGCCTGGACTTTGGCAGGCGTGTCTTCCCCGGCCAGGGCTGCAGAGGGGAGAGATGCGCGCGTGTGTGTCTCTCTCTCTCACACACACACACACACACTTTTTCTGTCTCACACACATACACACAGTCTTTCACACTCACCTCCCAACACATACTTGTATTATTGTTGTTTTCGTTACTTGATACTTCCTGCAATGCACATATATTTTCTGTAATTTTATTCTTTCAGAGTGCTATTTTATTTTTTTGATTAGCCTATGCATTTCATAATTTTTATTTCTCTCTTATGCTTAAATTTAATTCTTTGAGTAGTGAGTTCTAAAATGCCTAACCTGTTCTGGCTGGAGTAATTATCCCTATGGTAACTTTTAAAAAATATATATCTAGATTTTTTCTTTCTACTGGTGGCGCACATCCACACATTACCTTGATATTGGTACACATAACAAAATTCATTCCGCCCATGGGTGGAAAAAATTAGAGGGAACATTGTACATATACAAGCGAATTTTAATTTAATTTCAGATTGATTTCTATCTGGCAACATATATGTTAAAAGCACAGGGTGTGATCCTGACATTTACTGCTATGCAAAATTCCCACAGTGATTGCAGGAAATCCATAGCATCACTTGAGTATTAATGGGCCCTCCAGTCCATTTTCTTGCATCACGGCAGTAATGATTTCATTATTCCTAAATCATAGATCATTCTTATAATCCCCATGGTCTTTCTGCATGATACAGGGTTGACAGGTATGATCACTAGACTGGTTGAAAATTCCAAAACTAACTGCTCTGCATATAGGAATTGTCAGATAAGGTTAAAGTAACTAACTGCTTTTAGGCAGTTTCATTTTAAATGTTGGACTGTGACATTTTAGAATGATATGGGGGGGATATTAATTAAAAATAACTTCAATTTTGCTATTTAATTAATTTAGATTTTTTATTTTACTGCTTAGTAATAAGTGATTATGATGCTCTAAGGATATCTCTATTTGCAGGCTGCAACAGGGGAGTCTGCTAATGAGAAGTAGGAAGTATCTCATAGTTCATCCAGTATTGATCCATTCACCTTTGCTTCGTATGGCAGATCCATATAATCCAGAACTAGAGTAGTCTATGAGACAACCTTATAATAAGCAGAGATGCCTTCAAGGCTATCACATATGATTAAAATAAAAGCAGAGCAGAGAGAAAAGTGAATGTGTAATCAAGCATTTTACTCTGAGGAAATACTGATTCAGGCATCACAAAAAGCACTTTAAAAGTATTTTAAAGCAATACAATTGGCTTGATTCTGTACTAATCACTCAGACAAAACTTCCATTACAATCAGTGAGAGTTTTGCCAGAATGAGCTGTGCAGGATATGGCTCAGTATGTCTTTAATCCACTGATTCAGCCAGTGTAATATTTATTCCAGTCATTCTGAAAAAAATTAATTTGTTTATTAAAAGTAGAGATAGGAGAATATTCTTTAAAATGCTCTAATAGCAATACTCTAGTAAAACATCTTAGAAGCCGACAGTGTCAAATAGCTCCACTCCTGTCAATTTATATTTCATAAGTCTCCAACCTTTACACAGCCACATGTTTTCAGTGTAGCTGTTGATTCTTTGATCATGCTTTTCTGGACTGAAAGAGGAATGTGTGGTAAATTTAAGTGAAACTTCTTGTTTTGTTTGTTTGTATTAAATAAGAAAGTGAGTTGTGCACAAGTCAGAGTAGCCCCAAACCAATACAAACATTTTGGAAGATATTTTAGGAATTTCTGTAAAAATCAGATTCTATACAAATTAACCAACACATTAATTTTATTTGCAGTATGAAAGAGCAATATATTATGAGTAACTGAATATGTTACTCACCCTGTATAGTAACTGAGGTTCTTCAAGATGTGTGTCCCTATGAGTGCTCCACTTGTAGGCGTGGCAGTATCCCCTGCACCTGGGTTTGGAGATCTTCATCAGCAGTGCCCGTTGGACCGCACATGCACATACACAGCCCTTCATGTTATGAGCAGGACACATTTATAGTGCTGTGCGGTCTGCTTTGCAAATTTCAGCAATGGGGACATTACTGAGAAAGGCTATCGAGGTGGATAATGAATGTGTGGAATGTGCTCTGATTGTGGTAGGATGTTGTCTATTGTGGAGTTCATAAGATAAAGGCATACACTGCGAAATCCATTTTGAAAGGCGCTGCTTAGATACGGCTGTGCCTCTAGCTCTTTTGGTGGTGGAGAGGAATAATCATGGTGATTTCCAGAAAGGTTTAGTCCTGTCCAAGTAAAACACTAATGCTCATCTCACGTCCAGTCTGTGTAGAGCTGCCTCCTGTTGATTACTGTGAGGCTTCGGGAAGAAGCAAGGAAGGTGTATAGGTTAGTTGAGATGGATAGATACTGGAACCTTAGGTAGAAATCTCAGGCGTGAGCGTAGTGTAACTTCCTCCTTGTAGAATAGTGTGTATGGTGGTGTAGTGGGGTGGTCACCCCGCTCCGGCCCTGAAGGGGTTAAAGCAACCCTGGAGTTGGCTGTGGCTGGAAAAAGCTGGGCTGATTGGAGAAGCAGCCACAGCTAGGGCCACACCCCAATCAGGCGATGGCTGGCCCTAGAAGAGGGCTGAGGGCCAGAGGCTGAAGACACACTCTCTCTCTAGCCTTTTGAGAGAGAAGGACCTGGCTGCCTGGGAGCTGGGGGCTAGATGATGACTGGCAGTAGCCATTGAGGCAAGGTGGGGATAGGGGGTTGGGAGTTCCCCTGGGAGGGGAGACCCAGAGTGAGGGGGTACTGTGATGGGCAGAACCCCTAGGCAAAGGGCACCGGGGTCTGGGAAGAACATGGGGCCAGTGGCAGGCGAGACACCAGCCTGCAGAGGGCGCTCTGGAGGCTGGAGAGCTAATTCCCTGGACAACCAGAAGGGGGCGCCACAGCGGTGAGTCATCGCCCCACCACAGGTGGACATGCCATAAGGGCTGTAATTTCACCAACTTGTCAGGCAGACGTGATGGTGACAAGGAAGGTCATTTTCACTGATAGATACACATAAGAATAGGTTGACATTGGTTCATATGGGGGTCTAGTCAGAGAAGGTAGGACAAGGACAAGATCCCAGGCAGGGGTCGGGTTTCCTATGTGGGGATAAAAGTTATAGAGACCTTCAGAGGTGTTTGGTGAGCAGATGTGTGAAGACAGAATGACCATCTATGTGGCAGTGAAAAGTAATGATTGTCACCAAGTGTACCTAAATGGAGCTGGTGGATAGATCTGATTGTTTACGGTCTGGCATGTATTCCAGGATAAGTGGTAGGGGAGCATGTGCTGTGTCGACTTGTGGGAGGCTCATCAGCATTAAAATCTAGTCCTTTGGTGAACATATATGTGACTAGTTGTGTCCTGCCTACTATTTAAAAGTATTTGACTGCCTCTGAACGGGTTACTTCCAAATCCCGGAACCATGGAGGAGCCAGGCTTTGAGATGGGGCATCTTTGGATTGGGATGGAGAATGTGTCCTGTGACAGGCGCGTTGGATGGAGAGAGATCAACTGGTATATCATCATGTGGAGGAGGTAAGTATCCAGACCTGTCGTGGCCCTGTTGGAGCTGTAAGTATGACATGAGCTTGGTCCTCCTATATCTTGCAAAGTACTCAGAATAAGAGGGGAAAGGGAAGGAAGGCATAAAGGAGATGTGCATCCAATGTTATGAGGAATGTGTCTCCCAGAGATCCATGTCCCAGACCCACTCTGGAACAAAATTGAGGACAGCGGGAGTTGTGTTGTATGGCAAAGAGCTCTATGGTGGGGTATCTCCATCAGTTAAAGATGGGCTGAAATGTTCACCTATCCCGTTCCCACTCATGATCATGTGAGAATCTCCTGCTCAGTGCATCTGCGGTGGTGTTCTGGTATCCAAGGAAGTACGCTGCTGACATGGTGATATTGTGTTGAATATACCAATTCTACGATTTGAGTGCATCTGAGCATAAAGAGTGGGACCTTGCTTTTCCCTGCCTGTCGATATAATACATGCAGGTGAGGTTGTCCATCATGACTCTGATGGTACGCTGATTGAGTAGAGGGAGGAAATATCATCAGGCCTGGCAGACTACTCTAGGAGATTGATGTGTAGGGTAGATTGGTTAATGACCATCTGCCCTGGACTGCGTGATTGTGGAGATGCGCTCCCCAACCAGTTAGGGAGGCATCAGTTGTTAGGATCATGGTTGGTGGTGGCTGGAGAAAAGAAACTCTGACACAGATGTTGTTGGGCAGTGTCCACCAAAGTAGTGAGTCCTTAACTCTCATCGGCATGGATAAGAACTTCTGGAGGTTGTGTTTGTGGGGGAGATATACTGTATGGAGCCATGCCCGAAGAGATCACACATGGAGTCTTGCGTGCCTGACCCTGAAATTTGCCACTGCTATGTAGCCTAGAAGTTGCAGGCAGGTTCTGGCAGAGATCTGGGGGCAGACCCATCCGTGGGATACCAGATCTACAGTAGCCAAGAATCTGTGAGGTGGTAGGAAGGCTCTGGCTTGTGCGGCATCCCCAATTGTGAGCCGATGAATTCCAGTTATTGCACCAGCATTAAAGTGGACTTTTCTAAGTTCACAAGGAGGCCTAGCTTCATGAAAAGGCCAATAGTTACGTGGACAGCTCAGAGAATGTCGGTCTCGGATGAGGCGTTGAGGAGATAATCATCCAAGTATGGAAAGATGTTTCCTTGTTTCCTTAAGTAAGTAGCAACTACTGCAAGGACCTTGGAGAACACCCAAGATGCTGTGAATATGAAATATGAATATGAAAGTATACGTCTTGGAGGTCGAGGGCCAAGAACTAGTTCCTCTGTTCCTGTGCTAGGATAATAGTGGAGAGGGTAACCATCTTGAAGCATTGCAGTTTGATGAACTTGTTTAGATTGTGAAGGTCTAGAATGGGTCACCAGCTGCCAGATTTCTTCTGGATCAGGAAATAGTGTGAGTAGAAACCCTGTCCCATGTGCTGGGAAGGGACCAGTTCTATGGGTCCCCGTTGCAGATGATTTATTTCCCCCCACAGAATGGAATCATGAGAAGGGTCCCTGAAGAGGGATAGCATATGAGGTGGCGGGGCAGGATGGATAGAAAAGGGATGGAGTATCCTTCCTTGATTACCTCTAGAACCAACTTGTCCAATGTGATTAATTTCCAAGATGGGAAAAACTGAGTTAGTTGATTGCCAAACTGGTGGAATATTGAAGATTGTGGGAATGACCGGAAGAGGGCCAGGCTTCTTGGGGCCTTGATCACAGCTTCACAATTGTTGCTTCGGTGGAGGTGTGTCACAGGTAGCCCCTTGAGGAGTGGGCTGTCTATGTTTAGTAGGAGGCCTTTGTCTTCGGTGCTAGGTGTCATAGGGCTTGGCTACACTTGAGAGTTGCAGCGCTGGGAGTTTACAGCGCTGGTCATCCAGCTGTGTAGGAACAGCGCTGGTGTGTGGCCACACTCACAGCTACCAGCGCTGGTGTGTGGCCACACTTGCAGCATTTGCAGCACTGTTGGGAGTGATGCATTATGGGCAGCTATCCCAGCGTTCAAGTGGCAGCAACGTGCTTTTCAAAAGAGAGGGGTGGGGTGGGGTGTAGTGTGACAGGGAGCGGGGGAGAGAGAGAGAGTGGATTTTTGGAGCCAACACTGTGTGTTAGCTTCCTGCCTTGCAAAATCAGAAAATGTTCCCGACCCCTTACTCTTAACTCTTAACTGCAAACAGCCTGCATCCAACGGACTCCCTTTCTCCCCTCTGCCCCCGCTGTTTCTCTGTCAAGCAAACACTCACTCCCTGCCTGCCTCATTCACAGGGGTTATCTCATTTGATTGTTCACAGTCAGGTACAGATTGATCACAGCAAACAGGAGCTGTGTTTGTTTTTTAGATAAGCAGCTCCCGGAGCACTGGAGCTCCAAGTTCACAACAAAACAAAGAGAGGCTGCATAACAAAACAAAGAAAGTAATTTAGTTAAAAGCATTCTGGGATATCTGCTAATACCCTGGAGGCCAATAACAGTGCTGGTGTGTGTCCACACTTGATGAGCAGCGCTGGATCACCAGCGCTGCACTCGCTACACCCCAAGCAGACCAGGTGTTCAGCCAGCGCTGCAGCCAGGGAGTTGCAGCGCTGAATGTGCCTTGCAGGTGTGGACAGTTACTAAGTTGCAGCACTGGAAAGCCTCCACCAGCGCTGCAACTCTCAAGTGTAGCCAAGCCCATAGTGCTGTTGAGGGGTGTACTGCGTGGTCGGGATTGCGGGGGGAGATGATATTTCCGAGCGTCTCTTTGGTGGTGGTGTATAAATGCCGAGAGGTCGGAGTGTAGCTCGGGAGTCTTTAAGGGAGGGCAGAGAATCCTCCATGCATTCCGAGAATAGTTTCTGGCCCTCAAAAGGTAAGTCCTCTACTGTGGTTTGTACCTCCTTAGGAAAACTTGAGAGGTGAAGCCATGACGCATGCCTCATTACCACAGCAGTCGCAATGGATTAGGCAGCAGTGTCTGCAGAGTCTAACGAGGCTTTTAGGGTGTACGGGTTAGAAGGTGTCCTTCCGATATTAAGGACTGGAATTGCTCTTCCTTAGCATAGTTTAGGTAATTGTATTTAGCCATGAGAGCTTCATAGATAGAGAATCAAAATTGGAGCATGGTTGACAAATATGCTTTGAGTCCAAATAAGTTTAGGTGTTTCCAATCCCTGTCTGGATGACTAGAATGGGATTGGTATTGACGGCCTTTCTCTTGCACAGCACTGACCACCAAAGAATTTGGGGTGGGGTGTGAGAATAGAAATTCCACATCCTTCACCAGAACATAATATTTTTTGTTGGTGTGTTTGCAGGTGGGAGGAATGGACACCAGGGTCTGCTAGAGCATCTTCACAGGATGGAGAAGAACCTCATTGATCGGTAGTGCGATCTTGGAGAAAGAGGATGTGTGAAGCATATCAAGCAGCTTATGCTGCTGAAGCTCAACTTCCTCCAAAGGGATCTCCAGGGAGTCTGCAATCCTGTGGAATAAGTCCTGAAAAATTTCTGAAGTTGTTGGCAGATGTAGAAGGTTGAGGCATAATAACCTCGTCAGGAGAGGACAAGGAAAAATGTAGTGTTGATGTGGCCTCCTCCTGTTCTTCCGCTTAGTTGGTACCAGCATAGTTTCACTCTCCAGAGGGCAAGAGACCGATGGTGAAGGGAGAGCTGTAGGTCTCAGGCTTTGCTTTTTAGGAGGGTTCCCAAACTGTGGCTTGCACATGGCCCAAGAGTCCCAGTATGGCCAGTATGGAGGGAGTGGAACATGTGGCTGCATCCACAGTGGTCCATGCCAAGATTGTGGACTAGATGTGAATTGTGGATAGCGAGGATGAGCAGGTGTGATTTGCCTGGTAGACAAGGGAGCAATTGAGCCCTCCTATTCCTCCTCCTCATCACGGCGGAAGGGAAGTGCCATCCTTGGCAGAGAAAGGTAGAAGTGTTGTGAATCCAGAGAGGAGGTTGGAAGTGGGGGGAGGTCAAAGGAGTGGAGACTCAGGAGTGTCAGATACCAGCAGGTCTTTAGGGTACATAAAGTCTTGTGGAGGGGGAAAAAGAATCATTAGTGCCAGCGTGACTCAATGCCGAAGAAATAGTGTATTCCCTTAAAGTGTCCATAGATGGCACCAATGATTTGGCCGATGATGGTGACTTGGCTGGTGCTTTGACCAGTGCAGATGATTTCAATGATGCCGAGGGCTTGCTCGGTATTGACTGTCTTGTCGGTGTCCGAAAGGATGCCAGTGCCATCATTATTGTTGGTGCTATAGCTCCTGAAGTCAGCCTGTCTCGTTCCCCAGAGCTGGGAAATAGTGCGAAGGGCTGTAGGTCTGCTCAGTTAGGGTCTTTAGACCATTTCTTTGCATCAGTACCAGAGGTACTCAGATGGGCCCTGGAATTGTGTCCCCTGCCAAACAATGTTGAGGCAACAAACCTTGTCGGGGAGGATGTGCCTCAAGGTGTGAGGAGGGAGCCCATTTCTTTTCATCTGAGTGAAAAACAAAAGACTTTCTTTTCAAGGGACATGGGAGTGAGTATCAGCAAACAACCTGGCAGAGAGTGAGGGCCTCTCCGGGGAAAAGTCTGAGCCCGGGTCTGATGCCAGTTGCAGGAATTTCTCCATGAGGAGAAGTTTTAATCTAATGTCCCGGTCTTTCTGGCTCCGGCTTTCAGGCCAAGGCAGTGGGAACACTTTTCTGGGACGTGTCCCTCTTCCAAACAGCAAATGTACTGCAGATGTCCATCCATTACTGAGAAGGTGGCCTCGCAAGAAAAGCAACTCTTAAACCTAGGGGATTTGGGCACAAAGGTGAAGGAAAAAAGCTTCCCAGTTGGAAAGGGCAGGAAGTGAGGAAATGGAAACCTAAACTATGAAATAACTGTGAAGGTAAACTTAAAACAAAAAATTATTTTTTTTAGATAGAAGAAAGAAAGGAGAAGAAGAAAATACTAACTACAGTACACTAACAGGTGAGGCACTATCTAGTGAGGGAAATAGGAGAAGCAGGCTCTGCTGTAGATTCCATCCCAGACCAAAGGCGATAGAGATGAAACTGTGGGCGGTTCGACTGCACAGCGCTATATATATGTCCCACTCACAATGTGGGAGGGGCATGTGAAGTCCAACAGGCACTGCTGATGAAGATCTCTGATCCCAGGCGCAGGAGGGGCTGCCACACTTACGAGTGGAGCACCCATAGGAACATCATTCTAAGAACTGCCACTGTACGTTTTTCCCCAAAATTATTTCATTGAGTTGTAGCTGTCACTAGAGCATGATGTTGTAGGTGAAGATGATAAGAGTATTCTCTCTATAAACAGAATGCTTGACCATTTGTTCACACACTTCAGCAGCATATATGCATTATTTTCACTTAATTTCAGACCCAGCTTTCTAAGTATATATTGTTTGTTTTGAGAAAGTTGCATTAGATAGGAATGCACTTTTTACTCCCTAGTCAGACTTTTTTGTACGTATGTACTACTGGTGCACATATCTTTGTTCCCCTTGTGGATCACCTGCAAGACTCTTCACATATTAAAAATGCATGTGCATGTCCAGATGTGGAAACAAACTCTCTTTCTCTCTCTCTACACACAAAGACCAGGAATTCCAAATATGGTCACTGGGATTCCCTATTTTATTACTATATAATGCAAAAAAACCCCATAATATGTCCTTTTTAGAGTAGTCTGTTAGAAAGAGTCAGCCTCTGCCTGAATAGGAAGTGAACTGAACTCATGAGAAATGGTCTACAGAAGTGCCTCAGCACAACCTACTGTCCACGTGGGTGATGTGCCATTTCTGATGCCTGACAAGCTGCTGCCTCCACCTCCTCCACTGCTGGTGCCAATAAACACACTCACTAGGGTGATGGAACAAGGGGCACAGTCTGGATCTTGGCAGACTGGCTCCCTTCACATGGCATCATGAGGAGAATCATTCTCTATCTTCACCCCTTCCCCCGCAAAATCCTCCCTCCCTACAGAACTATAATTAGAAAACATGAATAAACTGCCTTATGGCACTAGAGTCTTCAAAAGCAACTTAACAACATAACAGGAAGGAGTATGAACAAAATGCTTTACTGTATCTCATGGTAGTGATTTGATAAGAGGGACATATGGAAAATTCAGCTACTAATGGGTGGGTTTTTTCTTGCAATGGCCATAATAATGTTTACTGAAGGAAAAACAAGTAATTGTTTTCTTTCCCCAGGATGCTACAAAAGAAGAACAGAACCAATCCGTCTGGAACTGTGTTGAAAATAAAGGAGAAAAGCCCATTTGTGATGACAGCTCATTGTGAAAAAGCATTATTATTGTTCAATAGAAGGTCAGTGAGAACTATGGTAATCTGCTGAGTAAGTGCAAATGAAGGCTTTCTATAGGCAGCTTTACATTACACCAGGTTCTTCCACATAGCCACTTGGAATATGTGTGTGAACAGCTCCTACAGGTCTCTTCCTGCACTTTTGCAAAATGTATACAGTACTTCTTCCACCTTCCTAAGACATATCCTAAAATTTGAAGTGGAAAAGATCATGCAGCATGTTTTAAACAAGAAAATTCTTATACCTGTATGGGGCCAAATTCTCAGCTGGTGTAAATCAATGTTCTATTTCTTCCAATAGAGCTATGCTTATTTACACTAGCTGAGAATTTGGCTGTAATGTTCAAATTACACAAGCATACAAGTCAAAAAGAGGGAAAAGAGAGTGAAGTGAGGGAGTGAGGCCAGAACAAACAAGTTTTCCTCTTACCTGTTTGTTTTGTTTTTTTATAACAGTTGACCAGCACAAGATTCTCCTTTCCCTGGCAGCAACAAGCAGGAAACCCAACCAACCAAGCTGAAGCATTTCCATTCCCCTTCCCCAGCCTTGCAGCTCATTCTCCATTTCTCTAGAGGAAGTGGAAGGAATTGGAAAACACCCATTACGATCCTATTCACTTCTCTCCAAGAACACATCTGGATCCTCTCAAGGAAAAGCCACTCTGAGTACCCTCTGAACAAAGTTGTGTGGGTCAAAACCAGACCCTTCAGTTGGCAATGCTTCTGATAAGTGTGCAAAGATCACCAGAAAGCCACATGACACAGATCATCTACTTAGGCTTCACCTCCCTCTACCTGAAAAAAGGTGATGACCTGGGTAAAATGTGCTCTGATCCTAGCCACACAAGGCACTTCTGGTATTCTGTATGATTCCTGATCTACTTTGCAATGGCAGTTCCTGCTTGGGGCCCTTGAAAAGAACAAAGGGCCCAATCCAGTGCCCTCTAAAGTTTATGGGAACCAAGGACACCCATTGATTTTAATGGGAATTGGCTCAGGCCCAAAGAAAGTCAGCTTTCTAAAGGGTTCTGTTTTCAACGCAAGCCTTAAGAGTGCTCCGTAGATATAGGGTATGCCAAATGTCCCCTTTCCTAGTCCTACATTGCTGACTAAAACTGGGCAAGAAAATATCTGGAATGATGTGAAAAGGCAAAAGCATTGTGGGGAGAAAACTAGGGAAGGTGCAAAGAACCCTATATCTGTGGAACAGCATATAAAGTAACAATCTAGAAGGTATTGAAATCACCCTACTGGTGGCCTTTATCACAGCAAGGAAGACTACATAGAAACTTCAATTCTATGGATTCAAATGCCTCGAAGGGAAAGTGAGAAATCATAGAAAGTAACTCTAGGAGATACCGAACAAGGCCCACTGTGATCCTAAGTAAAACTGATCCATTTAGACAGAATCAGCCTGAGATCCTTCCCCTAGTGCCAATTCCATTCTGGTCTGAAACCCTTATAGTTAAATATGGATGCTGAAAAGAAGGGTTTGGCCTTGTAATTGGCCTTAAAAATGACCAATTCTGCCCCTTGTACCTCCTCATTCCCCATCCCCTCCAAAAAATTTGCTTTTAAGGCTCTACCTCACTGGAGATTAACAGATGGCAAAGGTAAGAATCCACTCTGAGGAGAAAGGTTTAGATTTTCTGGAATAGGCAGAGATACCTTCTTGTTCAAGAGGTCTGGTAAAGTAATGCCTAAACTCTCTGCAAAATATGTTTTCAACTTTGAAGTGGGAGGGCTAGCATTCTAAGATGTGAAGTAACGTTCCCCCTCTCCAGAGTCTGAGCAACAGAGCTCTGTAAACTATCAGAGAAGAGCTAAGAATGTCTGCATTTAAACACGGAATCCTGTGGCATATCTCTACAGCTTTTAACAGCAAAAGGGACCTTTCAAAAGTTCTGATCCCCCTGGAGAGATACATGAAGAAATCCTGATCTTGCTGGATCTCAGAAAGCCAACAGACAGCAGATCTGGACACACAACAAAAAGGTCTCTGTAGAACTATATAACTCACAATCAATTATTTTACTGATGATCTCTTCCACCTTCAGTTTTTTAGGTCTGCATGCATGTTAGGGGAAGTAAGCCACTCGTCTGAAAATCCACTGGCAGTCTGTATCGATCTAGAGGAAACCAGTTTGGCACTGAGCATGACACAGGCTTTTTCCATTGTCTTCCGAAGAGTGGAACTTGATTCTTTTTTTCCAAGGAACAGAGGTAGTAGATCTTGGAGCCACGCTTTGCTGAGAGTCTTATAATTGCATAGCCAAACCAATAACTTCTGAATAGATTCCTGTAATCCTTGTGAGACATTCTGCTGGATGGACCTGAGCCTAGCCCTCATTCAGTAAACAACTTAATCACATGTTTAAGTTCAAGCATGACTCCAATTCAATGGGACTACTTGAGTGCTTAAACCTAAACACATGATTAAATGCTTGTTGATCAGGGTCAAAGGAAACCACTCCTTCCTACAAACAGATTTCAGAGTTTGAATACCGATAGATAGAATATAACCTGATAAAGCCAGAGCTCTGGAAGTTTTGCAGGAGACAGATGGATTTAAGAATGCAAAAACAAATTCCTGGGCACTCTGCAGAAGAAAAGAGAAGAGACCTTACCTATGTGAGCAGAGTTCCTTCCTGAATTAAATGTCACTTCAGATGGACATGAAACCATGGGGGAGTAGAAAAATAAGGGACTTCGAGAGGTTTCCAGTCCCATGCCCTCTCCTCTACAGTGTTTATTTGGATAATTCAATCTTGCTGGCAGCACACTTTTAAAACAGACTCTTTTCATTCTCCTCAATAAAATGGTCCTCTCTGGCTCTAGGTCCATCTGAATCCATACTTTTTCCGGCAGGGACTCTGTCCACATAAGGTTCCTTCTCTTTTCTACTGATTGGGAAGGCTGGAGTCTCCAGCAGGCCTCTCAGAATCTGAAAGGCAAACGGGACCACTGCTGTCTTTCCTGACAATGCAAGCAAAAATTACCTGCAGCAGAAGAGGGAAGAAAGCTGTTGCAGTTGAACCATTTTATGAAATCTTCTTTTTAATTTTAAGCTTTTCTAAATCCAGCATGCATGATAAAATTCAAGATGGCAGTTAAATGTGTTAAAATTCAAAAGGTTGCCTTCCTACTTCTGCACTGCACTGGGGAATTTAACAGGGGAGCTGAGAAGCAGAGAACAAGATGCCACTAACTGGAGTAGAGCTGCTTCCATTTAACTGGTTGCCTTTCCTGCTTTTTTGCTAGCAGTGAGAGAAGACACCTGAGATCTGTGCAGATTGACCAAGCCCTAGTGATAAATTTAAAGGCAAAGAGAAATAATTTATTTTAGCCTATAAATTTAAGAAATTACTTATTGCTACCATCAAAACCTCATAGTTTCCATAGCCGTGTTTTCTTTTCTATTCATCTTTTATTGATAAGCATTTATATGGCACTCATTATAGTATGTGAACACCTATTCTGATACTAAGGTAAGGTACAGTACCATGAAGGCTTATAGCTACTCATTAAACACAAGCAATATCTTGTAAAAGGTTTAAAAGCGACTATGGACTTACCAGCTGTTGTATATACTGTATATTTTACAGAGGCAACTATCTCATTATTTTCTTTCGTGTCACACTGGAAAGCTACTGGATGGGTATCCCTGTGTACCTCCAAAATAGCCGAATCATTAGGAAGAATCAGTGATTGCTATCCATATTAAAAAAAAAGACAAAATGGATTTTTTTTCAAATAGCTTTATAAGGGGGAAATGCTCTATATCAAAGTCACATTGAAAACTGGTTATTCTACTCAAGCACTTTTCAATCAGTTCCTTACCAGGGTCCCTCCCTCACTATCCAAAACCCCATCACATCTAGGCAGGACACCTCTCCTATTCACCAAAGGAGTAGGGCAATGTGGTTATATCCCACTGACACTTGTTCACATCCTCCAGGTTGACAACCCAAGTTCTAAGAACATAAGAATGGCCATACTGGGTCAGGCTAATAGTCCATCTAGACCAATAACCTGTCTTCTGACAGTGGCCAATGCCAATGAACAGAACAGGACAATTATCAAGTGATCCATCCCGTCCTCCACTCCCAGCTTCTGGCAATCAGAGGCTAGGGACACAGAGCATGGGGTTGCATCCCTGATGATCATGGGTATTAGCTATTGAAGCACCTATCCTTCGTGAACTTATCTAGTTCTTTTTTGACCCCCATTACAGTTCTAATCTTTACAATACCCCCTGGCAATGAGTTCCACAGGTTGACTGTGCGCTATGTGAAGAGGTACTTCCTTTTGTTTTAAATCTGCTGCCTATTAATTTCATTGGGTGACTCCTGGTTCTCATATTATGTGAAGGCATAAATAACACTTCCTTATCCACTTTCTCCACAACAGTTGAGATTGTATTGACCTCTATGATATCCCCTCTTAGTCATTTCTTTTCCAAGCTGAGAAGTCCCAGTCTTTTTAATCTCTCCTCATATGGAAGCGGTTCCATACCCTTAATAATTTCTGTTGCCCTTCTCTGTACTTTCTCTGATTCTAATATTTTTTTTAGATGGGTTCCCAGAACTGCACGCAGTATACAAGCTGTGGGCGAATCATGGATTTCTATACTTGCACTATGATATTTTCTGTTTTATTATCTATCCTTTTCCTAATGGTTCCACACATTCTGTTCACTTTTTTGACTGCTGCTGCACATTGAGCAGATGTTTTCAGAGCACTATCCACAATGACTCCACAATCTCTTTGTTGAGTGGAAGCAGCTAATTTAGACCCTATCATTTGTATGCATAGTTGGGGTTATGTTTTCTAATGTGCATTACTTTGCATTTATTTACTCAAGTAAGAACAAAAAAGGTTACTTTTTAAAATACATTACAGAATGTATTGCTTACTTTAAATAAATAAAGGAAAATTGGAGCTCTACAAAGTAGTGGGGCACACAAGCTCTTGTGCCATCTGACTGTCAAAGAAAAACTGAAAGATCTCATTTGTATTATGATAGCAAAGAAAAAAATTAAACCAGGAGTTTGTATGAGATTGTTGAAGCAGCTCGTAAAAGTACTGAATACATCATTCTCCTGCAGAAGGTGAGGTTCAGTTGCTCACCTGGTCTGGAATTAACATTTTCCAAAGATATGTAAATCGATTCTCTGGAGGTATAAAAATACATGGGATCTTCACAGTTGCAAGGCTTTCAGAAATTGGTTTACCCCCTGTGGAAGAAAATTTTAATAGATACATCAAAAACTGTCTAAAATATCTCTGTATGTACCATACATTTCATAATTTAGCTAATCAAGGAATGTTATTTTGAAATTGTTCTTTCAATTAAAACCATTTAAAATGTGCAGTTTGGCTTAATATTTAGAAATACATACATATCTACAAAATAGAAAATAAGTGCAGAAAAATGTACTTTACAGCGACTTAAAATCAAACACACATCAGTACAAAAATGAGTTTTGAAATGTTATTAGATTGCCTAATAGGGTAATTGGAGAATGGAATGCAATCATTTCCTTCCACTTCCACCACACTCACACAGAATAAAGATGTTTCCCTTGAATAAACACATTCACTCTAAATTCCTATATCATAGTATTCTACTTACATCCACAATCTACTGGTCCTCTGCATTCCTCTACACGAACAATACATTTTGTTTCGCTTCCAGGGCACCCGTTGGTTAATATAACTTCTCGAATGCCAATACCTTTGCAAAAAAAATTTAAAAATATATTTTAGTTTCCATTTCTTCTTTTTCTTCCAACATTTTTTGCCTTCTCCCTCTTTATATTGGATGCTAAACTAATTTATCTACCATACATCCGGAGAAACAGATCCTCTCAGAGCTTCTGCCAAGGCTATCCCATATTTGTACTTAAGATTTGGCTGACAACACTTAATTCTGCCCACTTTCATCACCTAAGGTCCTGTAAAGCACACAGATCCTCAGAGTCACCATGTCACATTCCTAAAAAGTCATTCTTAATATACTCCTTTTAGAAGAATTCAAAATACAATTAAACTTTATACTCCAGATTATCCAAACAGCACTTGGGACACGGATTTTGCTTGGATAATCGAGAGCTTTTCAGGCACCAGTAGCAGGATGGCCTCCCCTGAGACTGAGGGCTTGTCCTCCTTCTCTTTGCAGTCTTGGCTGGGGGTCTCTGTTCCCCACCCACCCATCTCACACCTTGTGCCTGCAGGGATTGGGTATCACTGGGCCTGCAGCAGCAAAGGGATCTCTCTCTGCAGCACTGCTGTCACAGCCCTACTCACTCACTCTCATGACAGTGGGGTTGCAGAGGACTCCCTGTGCTGCCACAGGAGCCATTCACCAGCAAAGTGGCCTCCTCTGTAGACAGGAGCTAGTCCTACTACACCTCCTAATAGTCCTGGCTGGGCTCTCCACTCCATTATATGAACCTCCACATTACTGAACCTCTTTCTTGTCCCTTGCATAAGATATATAATAAAAAAGGTAATAATTGGAGATATACCAATCTCCTAGAACTGGAAGGGACCTTGAAAGGTCATCAAGTCCAGCCCCCTGCCTTCACTAGCAGGACCAGTTTTTGCCCCAGATCTCTAAGTGGCCCCCTCAAGGGCTGAACTCACAACCCTGGGTTTAGCAGGCCAATGCTCAAACCACTGTGCTATCCCTCCCCACATGCTATAAAGGGCATGTATTTCCTGTGTCTCATGCTGGCGGACAAGGAAGGGATTCAGATAATGCAAAGGTTTGGATAATAGGCGTTTGGATAAACAGAAATATACTGTATACTGCTAAAAAACAAAACAGCAAATCAAACATCAAAGCTGACTAGCAGTATTCATGAACATGGTCTTTCAGTGCCCAAGTCAGCTGGTGCTGGGAGCATGGTAGAGATAGCCTTCCCACTCTGACCCTGACCCTGCACTGTACTGGGCACCTTTAATTCCCACTGATGTCAACAGGGATTGAGTGTGCTAAGCACCTCATAGGATAGGATCCTCTTAGAAGAAGGAGAGCCTTGAATCACTTAACAGTAACCAGTATTGTCAGGCTAAGGAACAACACTGACAGGCTCTGAAGTGGATCCCATTCAGACCTCCTCATTTTGACCCTCATAACTCCACCTAATACATGGAGGGTCCTACTGAAGATAAGGAGGGGAAGTAGGCAATCATAAATATTGACGGTGAAGAGAAATGTCTGTATAAAATTCAATTAAATAAAATGTATTTACTCTCACACATCAGTATTTCAATGGGAACACTGCCTCATTTTAACCATTACAAATTCAAAACAAATGCTATATTTATTTTTGCCAAACAATGTGTACACAGTTCACTGAAATGACATAGGGTGTGGGGGTGGAGGGAATAGTATGTTTAGGCCCAGTAAACACTGAAGAAATTGCCATTATTCTAGCAGCATGTTGTTTACTAAACTGCAGGGGCATGGGAAAAGGGGAGTTAAAACCCTCCTGCAGTATGATAAATGGGAAATTGATTGGAATGCTGAATTAACCCCACTGATGTGAAGAATAATTTGTTGTGATGTATCTGCTTCTTTTAAATATGTATGGTACACACTGATAGATATTAGAATATTTCACAGATGAGATATAGCTCATGAAACAATACTTCAAGTGACAGAGGGAGACAACAACACTTACTGAAGCTGTCACAAAACAGGGATCATTCTCCACTGCTGAGAATGTCTCATCTCAAGGATGCAGAGACAGAGGTGTAAATGACAATGAACTGACACTTTTATTAAAGACATTCCTCTTACTTTAGAACTAGGTCTTTTTGTTGTCTGGTTGTCTGGGAAAACAGAGGGGGGTGAGCAGAAAACCTTTGAACATCAAAATGGCTGGTCTGAAAAAATCCGGATGCTGAGCTAACTGTGGTCACGTTTAGTAGGAAAAAACATGCCTGTTTTAACTACCTGAATATTAAAACTGTGGCACGCTATCAAAGTCAAAGAGTTGACTAAAGGAACCCCATCCAGAGACCTGTAGGGCATTTCAGTACTCCCCTGCCGCTCCATTTTGACCAGTTTTGTCTTCTACTCCCAGAAAACTTGTTTCCCTCTTCCCCTCCCTATTAGCAGCTGCCAACTCTGCAGAAGTTAATCTACTGCAATACTCTGTCAAATGAAGTCTTATTTTAAAGAATTATTCAAATTAACTCAGATGGAAGCATGGTCATGTTAAACTAGAAAGATTAGAAACATGGAACTTGAAAAAAATGCAAGTTAATAATACAGCTGGGAAAAATAATACAAAAAGTAAATATCAATGGGAAGGAAAATACAAATAGTGAAAGAGACCTAGAGATAATAGTAGACAGAAAAATTAGACATCAATTTATTGGGACACGGCAGCAAAAAAGACTAATGCAGAATTGACCAAAATATTAACGAGCATCATTATTATGAAGAAATAAGGTTTTATGATCTCTCTATAAGCCGTGGTATAACCACGTCAAGAGTATTGAATTCTGGCCACAACATTAACAGAAAGATATTGAGAAACTGGAGGCAGTTCAAACAGCAACCAAAATTACTGAGGGATGTAGGGATGGGTTTATAAATAAAGATTAAGAAAGTTAAATGTATATAGTTTGGCTGGATGGACTGGAGGGAATACCTTTCAACCTGCCAACACCCAACTATTGGATCTAATGAGTGACCGAGACCCAAAATGAGGGAAACAAAATAATATCCAAATTCAAAATGATGGGGAATGGCCTTTAGTGTAAATAATCCTTCATCCAACCTCTAACTGATGATTATTTATTTAAGATTTAAATAACTGACACCAATAAAAGTGAAGGGACATCACATTTGTTGGGAACACAGGTAACTTTGGTCTAAAATGAGTTAAGTCCCTCAAATGGAGGGACATCTGAGAGGTCCACTGAAGAGGTGGGCCATGATAACAGTCTCTAAATATCTTAAGGGTGCAAGCATGAAAGAAAATGAGATTATTTAGGGTGGCTCATAATGAGGGGAAGTGAGGTGTATAACCAGCAGTAAATGACAAAATTAAGAAAGGGAATAATTAAACTGAGTGTCAGAAAAAAAGACTTTTTGAGATCAAGATTTATTAGCATGTGGAATAGTTTCCCAAGGGCAGTAGTGGAAGCCCCATCATTTGCGACATTCAGAACTAGTCAGGAAAAAAATACTAGAGAATGTAATGTATGAAATAATACCATATTGGCTGGGGAATAGACTAATTGATCTGAAAGTTGGTGGTTCCCCTCCTCCCTTCTTGTTTCCAGGTACTATGATACTATGAGAGACAGAGTCTGTTCAAAACAAATTCAATACTATTTCTGAATCTTCTGCTAAATGGGTGCTTTCTAAGCAATGCAGTGCCACTCCATTCCGGCCCCTATTACCACCCTAATACCACAGATGTCTTCTTTGCAATATATCCAGATGGGTGAAGCAAAAATTCTGAGATTCTATGTGCTGAATTTTCATCCTATCTTTCTCCAGGATACCTCTTCTTTCCATTACACAGTTTATAAATTATATAAATGTGGAATATAGAATAGACTATTGCAGATGAGCAATTTTTTGATAGAGTTGGCAATACTGTATGTGGGAAGACATCTGTGAGATGCATCAGAAGATCTTTCATCTTCTGAACATCTCACAGATGTTCACAAATAGAGAAAATTGTTACTTTGGTGAAGGCAGCTCATGTGCCAATAAATGTAGGGAACTGGTTTAAAATAGGAGCTTGCAGGCTGTGAAATTAATAAAACAACAGATCTGACCTAAACTTCTAATGACAATCAGCTTGATTGTTTTTGTTAATTATAGTTATTGGAAATTGAAATCAATGAGAGGTGAAGGAGAGCAAGCAAATTACACCTGCTAAATTGCTACAGTTAGCACTTTTTTCCCAAAAACAAATTACAATATGCTTTATTCATCTGCTTTGCTACTTACCACACGTCACTGTGCATATTCCAAATTCTACTTCCTTGGATACTGTAGCATTCAAACCTAAACACAAAGTCTGAAGTTACATTTCTAATATGACACCTTCTTGGAGGGTGTGCGGGGGGGGGGGGGGAGGAGGAATACCCATTTACCAGGAAATTCACTTCTTGAAGTCTTCCCTAGCCTTTTCAGAAAACCAAGTGCAAATAACTAATATTTAAATCTTAATCTCATTTTTGAGAAAATATTATGCATTTTCCTTATAAATCAATCTTCTATGTTAAATTAGTTTACTGCAAGCCTTCCCACATGATTTTTTTCCCCATCACACTTTAAGGTCAGCTTTAGACAGCTAGCACAAGCAATGAATCAACCAGGTACAGTCTTTTAATTAACTATTGTGGTTTTAACCACTATGATTTGGCTTCTTCCATTTTTCTGGTACTTCTCAGGCTAGGAAATGAGTTTTGCAAATTATGCAGAAGTAAAAGGTTCACATCTCCATCTGGGATTCAAATATGGATTTATTAATACAAGTTGAATGTTTATAAGGATGCTAAGAAAAAGTAACTGACCAATAGAGGAATTAAACAACTTTATGCAGTGTCTTTGAAAACAATTCATTTTAACAGGCAATAAGTCTTTTTAATCTTCTAAAATGCAAAGGGACAAAGACGATTTATTATGGCTGTTTTTGCAAGTCTACATAATCAGTCTATCCTACTCCAAATATGTTGTTATGATAATAAATACCATAAATGCAAAGTTTACTTTTTCTATTCCTCATTTTTTTGTTTTGGAATCTCTTCTACACAAAATGTTATGTTAATTCAGTAATGCAAGTTTATATTTCTCTTCTTTTAAGCTGTTAAAACTTTACATAACATTTCTGTGGTGGAAAAATGAGTGGGTCCTTTCCACTAGCAGTCAGTGATACACAAATATAAAATAGCCTTCCTTACTCTACAGTAGGGGATTAACACTACAGTGGTAGTAGGCATAAATTGTTATCAAACTCTTACAACCTCTTTTCCAACATTATTCATGAAACTTCATAATTCTACACTTGTGCTATTCCTAACTGTCACTATATATATAAGCAGTGCTAATCAGATCATCCTTTTAGTACATATACAGCAATATTTAAAGAATAATTTCACAATTTAGTTCATTATTATTAACTCTCTCAAACCAGAGAGGGAGGAATTTAAAAAAAATAGATTCTGTCAGTATCACCTCATGCAAAATCATGTGAAAACAGAGAGACAGCCCATAACTTAAGACACCATGCCTTCAGTGCCTTCCCTCCCCCACACCTCATTTAAATCTGTGGGATATTAGCTCAAGAGCTTTGGCTAATCTCAACCACCACAGCATAATACAAAGGGAGAGGAGATTTCCAAGATCCCATCTATAATACAAATGTAAACATGTTTAAATGTGGCTGTGATCAGCCCATATTATAAAATGGTTTATTCTCATTCATAGGGACAGAAATAAAACATGTTAGAGAACTGGGAAAACTGGAGGGCAGATCCTTCGCTGGTGTACATTGTCAACGTTCTATTGATTTCAATGCAGCAATGACAATTTATACTAGCTGGGGAACTGCCACAAGGGGTAAAAGACTCGCGGCACCCTCACAGCACACTCATGGCTGGCCAGGTCAGCTCACTCAGGCTTGCAGAGCTCAGTCTGTGGGGCTAAAAATGCTCTGTAGATGTTCAGGCTCAGGCTGGAGCCCAAGCTCTGGGCCCCTCCACCCTCACCCACAGTGTGAGCTAGAGTCAGCTGACTGGGGCCAGCTGCAGGTTTTTTACCCAAGGTGTCTACCCCAGAGTCTACATATTACAGACATCCAATCTAGAAATTACCAGATCTGGCAACTGTGGCAAGGTGTGGTCACATCTGAAAGGAGAGGTTGCAATTTCCCATCCAGATACAAATGAAAAAATGGGTTTTGGCCACTGCTACTACTTGATTTAAGAGCAGCCAGGGACCGAACAGATTCAAAGATTACTAACAAAAGGTGAGCAACCTTACTACCCAAAGCAAGCAAACTTCCTCTAACTATGAGGCAGATACCAACTATGCTATCCTCTCAGGAGGCTTCCCACAATCCAGTAGCATCATTATAAAACATATCATGACTCTTTTGTCGCAAACTTAAGCAAGCTAAGCAGTCATGGGATAAGAGGGAAGGTCCCTCTCGTGGCTCAGTAACGGGTTAAAAGATAGGAAACAAAGGGTAGAAATAAATGGTCAGTTTTCACAACGGAGAGAGGTAAACAGTGGGGTCCCCTAAGGATCTGTCCTGGGACCAGTACTATTCAACATATTCATAAATTATCTGGAAAAGGCAATGAACAGAAAAGTGGCAAAATTTGCAATGGATACAAAATTACTCAAGATAGTTAAGTCCAAAGATGACTGCGAAGATTTACAAAGGGATCTCACTAAACCGGGTGACCGTGCAAGAAAATGGCAGACAAAATTCAATGCTGATAAATGCAAAGTAATTCACATTAGAAAACAATCCTAATTATACATACAAAATGATGGGGTCTAAATTAGCCGTTACCACTCAAGAAAGATCTTGGAGTCATAGTGGACAGTTTTCTGAAAACATCTGCTGAATACGCAGCAGCAGTCAAAAAAGCTAACAGAATGTTAGGAACCATTAGGAAAGGGATAGATAATAAAACAGAAAATACCAGAATGCCACTACAGAAATCCATGATACACCCACACCTTGAATACTGCATGCAGTTCTGATCACCCCATCTCAAAAAAGATATATTAGAATCAGAGAAGATACACAGAAGGGCAATGAAAAGGATTAGGGGGATGAAACAGCTTCCATACAAGGAGAAATTTAAAAAACTTGGATTGTTCGGTCCAGAAAAGAGGTGACTAAGGGGGGTATAATAGAGGTCTGTAAAATCATGAATGGCGTGGAGAAAGTGAATAGCGAAGTGTTATTTACCCCTTCACATAACATATAACACAGGAACTAGGGGTCATTCGATGAAATGAATAAGCAGAAGGTTCAAAACAAAAATAGGAAGTACATCTTCACACAACACACAGTCAACCTGTGGAACTTGTTGCCATTGTCTGTTGTGAAGGCCAAATGTATACCTGCGTTCAAAAAAGAATTAGATAAGTTCATGGAGGATGGGTTCATCAATAGCTATTAGTCAAAATGGTCAAGGATGCTATCCCATGCACTGGGCATCCCTAACCTTCAATTGCCAGAAGCTTGGACTGGACAACTGGGGATGGATCTCTCAAAATTGCCAGGTTTTGTTCATTCCCTCTGAAGCATCTGGCACTGGCAATTGTCTGAAGACAGGATACTGGGCTAGATGAACCTTTGGTCTGACTTGAAATGGTCATTCTTATGTTTTTAAACTTACAATGGTGATTTGTTCATAAGAGATGAATAACCCTAAATCAAAAAAAGGATTTTTTTTATTTTCAAATACTATTTCAACTAAACTTTTAAACATATTTAGACACTGAAAATGGATTGACTCTAAATTAGCATGCCAATCAGAAATAATTGAAAATGGACTCAATCCTGCTGTCAGTGAATTTGAAAAAAAAAATAAAAAAGCAAAGAAAAACAAAAACAAATAACAAAATCTTTAAGAGGAACAGAAGCAGAGGTGATATACTGTACATATCATTGTTATGATGCAATCTCACCTCTTTTTTTCTTGCATTTCCTCCCTAGATTTTTTAAACCAATCTAAAATTTGAGAAATCTCTCCAGAAAAAAACCCCTATTGAGCCGTACATTTATATATGCCTTTTTCATTTTGCATCAGACACTGATAAAAAGATATAGCATCATCCCTATGCAAAAAAATTTATGTATATAACTTCCACTAGCATTAATAGGAGTTATATATGTAAATCTCACACAAAATGAGATGAGACTATGCTAAAATAATATACATTTACATTCCAGTCATAGGGCTGCAATTAGTACCAGCAAAGCAAAGACATCTCAGGTTCTTCTCTACATCTGGAATCCTGGTAAAAACCATGCAGAGCAGAAACTGTTTCCATTATTCTCTCTTTTCATTACAGGTCACATCACAGGATGCACATAGTACATTTTGATAAACACTTAAAAATCCTGTTTGAGAATGTCAATAGAGGTTGTTCCAAGTCATGCCTGTGAAGTGAACTAATAGAGAAAGTCACTCATTCGTGTTTTAAATGTTTTATTCTTATTGTGGCTTATTAGCAATATTTTCCACTACGCTATACATGAGGCCTGAGCATCCAGGGGATAACTTTAACACTCTCATTCCTAGTTCCAGGACTGCTGGAACTCAGGTTTTGCAGTCAAAGCAGCTGGCTACATTGATCTCTCATGATCCCTGATAGGCAATTTCTGTAATGACACTGAGAGTGGTTACATCTGAGCAGGGAAATGGGATAAACACAGTATGAAAAATGATGTGGTAGGAAAAAATAAGACAAGGAGACAGATGAAATTCTGTAAAAGGAAAAGTCCACTTTCAGATGGAAGGAAGGAATGCAATTCATTATGTAGCTGGCCTTGTGCCTAATGACACACTAGGTGTGAACTTAGGTGTCTCATTACTCAATGAACTTAACAGACTGTGAGGGAGTTTACATGTACCCAACACGTTCCTTTAGCCCACACTGTTCAGCTACAAGAATCACAAGTAAATCTAGGATTTCCCTTGCTCCCCCTTTAGGAGGGCCCCTTAGAAACGCTGTGACTTGATAAATCATGAATGAACAAGGACATCTTCCCACTGTTGGCATATGATATGACCTACTCTCCATGCACCAGGGGAGCCAGGCTCCTTCCTGGTGAAAGTAAATGGGGCCAGGGAGCTTTTCTGCACTTCCCCACTCCTAGCGTGCTCAGGGAAATCCTGCTTGTCCTCAGCACCCAGGAACCATCCCCGCTGCATGGCACCCCCTCACCCTAGTGACCCCATCACCCTCCCTGCCATCCCACAGACAGCCCCTCACCCACCCTGGCACCCCACAGACACCGCATCACCCTGCCTGGCACCCTACAGACACCCCATCACCCTGCCTGCCACCCCACTGACACCCACCTCACCCTGTCTAGCACCCCACAGACACCCACCTCACCCTGCCTGGCACCCCACTGACACCCCCCCTCACCCTGTCTAGTACCCCACAGCCACCCCCTCACCCTGCCTGCCACCCCACTGACACCCACCTCACCCTGTCTAGCACCCCACAGCCACCCCCTCACCCTGCCTGGCACCCCGCTGCTGCCCACCCCACCCTGCAGCAACGCGTCGGTCCGGCCCCTCCCCTCACCCGGCTCTAACAGCTGCACTATCGGCTCCACCACGGCTTGCTCGAGGGCAGAGCCGCTGTCGTTCTTGGCGCTCACGGGCTGCTGGGCCAGCAGGCTCAGGAGCAGCCCCAGGCGCAGGGCGAGGCGCCCCGCGTCCCCGGCCGCCCGCAGCCCCATCCTCCGCCGCGCCCCGAGTGGCCGCCCCCGCGACCTCAGCCCGGCGCCGAGCCGCCTCGGTGGAACCCGCCGCCGCAGCCCGGCAACGCCTGAGGCGTCACAAAGGGGCGGCTCAGCGTTCGGAGCTGCCGGCAAGCCAGGCGGGAGGCTCCGCGCGCCTGCCTCTGCATGATGGTGCCAGGAGGAGACTCCCCCCTCCCCCACCCTCTTTCCATCCTCCATGTCCTCAGTCCCCCGACCCCCCTCACAGACTCCCCTCCCCGTCCCTTGTTTTCCACCTGGCACCCCAAAAACATCCCCAGCCTTCTCTGCCCCTCCCTCCTGGCTGGGCACCCCCCACCAGAACCTCCTTCTCTGCCTCCTTTCCATTGCACCTCACCCACAGACATCTCTTTTCCATCTCACAGCACCCAGGCAATGCCACCTTTGCTGCCCCTTCTCCCCAGGCAGCCACCCAGATCTGCCGGCCATCGGACTGTCACAGCACCCGGAGCAGCCCTCCTTCTCAGTTCCACTCTAACATGTAGGGGGCAGGGTCTACTCAGACTTACAAATTCAGACTAACTTTCTCTGAAGTCACTGGGGATTTAAATTGGTCCAAATGAGAGCAGACTCTGGCCCATGATGCCTAAATACTAATTTGTATGTACATCTATGGCATCAATCCTGTATTTGTGTGAATGGACCTCAAAGCCCTACTTTCTGAAAATGTGGACCACAAACTTTGTGCTGCCTGAATGTTGAGGACACTAATTACAGATAGGCCTAAGTAACACAATCTGTATATGGAATTGAACCCATAGAGCACTTCCCCAAACTTCAGAAGGAAGAGAGTTTGGATTCAGTGTTCTGCTTCAGGCCTGTTCCTAATAGAAACACTTACAATAGTATCTTAGCTTTCGATAGCACCTGTCAACCCAAAGTATCCCAAAGCTCTTTACAAGCTACATACATGAAGCTCTGCTGAAATGCAGCCACATCTGGGGTAGAAAGATGACAGCTATATAGATAGCAGGTGTGCAAAACCATAGTTCTGGAGGAGAATGGGGATTTTGGCTAACTACTACCCAACGCAGCTTAACATCACAGGCCACAATGAACACGTGTCCCTAGGGCTCTGGTCTTTACACTGAATAGAGTCCAGCTCAAAGTCTCTGTCCTGATGCTCAAAACCTTGTCTGGAATTGGCCCAAGCTACTTAAAAAAGAGTGTCTCCCTCTGCAACCAGGACCTCCATTGACATGTGTGTTCCACTGGAATGATGAAACTCAAAGAATAGGAGGCTTGTGAATGCAGGAGATAGAACTCTCAAAGAAGCTGGACCAAGACTATAGTATTAACTCTTGCAAGAGATAAGAATGAGCAGAGATCACATCCCTTTCAGAATTAAATGCAAATCTTATTTCAATTTAGCTTTCCCCCAATAATTTCTTCCCACACATATGGATACACAAAACACCCACTCGCTCACACGCACAAACATAAACAAGCAAACAAACAAAATTCCTGTGAACTAATGAAGCTATTTATCCTATGGGCTGGGAAGGAAGGAAGGAAGAGAGCTATTACTTTTTTAAAATACATGGTAGACTCTCATTTACTATAGTGATGGGGACAGGAATTTCACTCTGGGGAGTTTAGAGCACTGCAATATTTTGATTTGATGGGTGGAGAGGCGTTGCCTATTCCATCAAATGCATAAGACTTTCAAAGTTTGTATCAGAGAGATAAAGCGGGTAGGTAACATATTTTATTGGACCAACTTCTGTTGAGGAGAGAGAGAAGCTTTCGAGCCACAGAGAGTTCTTTTTCAGGTCGAGGAAAGAGTAGAGTGGTCCCTTAGAACATGCGCTAACTACTTATGCTAAACAATCTGTTCCACCTTACATTTAGGTGTGACGCTCTGACTACTTTTCCCAGATCTGAAGAAGAGCTCCGAGTGGCTCAGAAGCGGTCTCTCTCACCTATAGAAGTTGGCGCAATAAAAGATATTACCTCATCCACCTTGTCTTTCTAATATTCTGGGACCAACACGGCTACAACAACTCTGCAAACAAAGTTTATATTGTCAGAATGATAAGGATATATTCTATAGCTTCAAGTCCCACCCAGTGGAACTTTTAAAACTAGATTGGAAAAACGTAACTAAATGTGAAATAAGGAATAATCCTCTTGAAGCAGTGAAATGATAAATTAGATGAATTAATAGGTCATCTCCCACTCTACATTTTGATTCTTTCATCCTTTCAAAGCACTTTACAATATAGTGCCAATGCAATGCACCTCTGGTGTGGAGGACAGAAAACAACTGGTGCACAGAACAAATGACAGTTTTGAGATGGTGGCAATGAAAACCACTGCTCTCACATAAGTGGATTTTTAATGTCCACACAGAGTAATCAGGAGCTCCGTTTTTAAGATCTTACCAAAAAACAGGTTTTTTTTTAAATGGACACAAAGTAAACTGCAGAGAACTAGTTGGTGGCTAGTTAGCATGCTTTATGTCAATATTATTCTTTAGTATGGAAGTCTATTCCATTTCAGCACTGCACCCCCACAAATATTGAGTGTCTGTCCTCTCCATAAACTTGTGTCTAACTATTCCCCAAGCTGTCTCTCACTTTTCCTAATCCTCCTTATTTTTCATCTCTTCCAGATGGGACACCATTTGAAAGTTATAAATGAGGACATAATGGAATTAAAATAAGACCACATAACTCCAATGAAATATACAGACCTAGGAAAGCTTTTTGAAGGGACCAAGAAAAAAGCTAAATATTTTGCTCAAAAATAGAGGGTGTCCCTCCTAAGTAAGATTAGTGTGCGAGAATCTGCTCTCCTCACTCCCCTTACTCACTCTGCTAGTGACTCCATGGAGGAGCATAGTGGATTGCCAAGTAGTGGGTTTGCCACACCTACACCTGCTCTCATGGCTGGTTGTACCCTGGGCTGCCCCAACAGGAAAGGGGCTGGCAAATGAACATCTTTGAAAGAGATTGCAACTGCTTCCTCATGTCTCCAGCACCAGGACAGTAACAAAAGCATTTCTGCAGTGGAATGGTGTTTGGAAGCTTTCTTCCAGGCTCTGCTCTTATCACTGGCACCTTCCTCACTTAATACTTTCTCTCTCCCCAGGCAGTTATAGGAAGGGGGAAAGTAGTCTTCCTGGGCCCATAACAGTCACCACCACCCCAGGATCATAGGAGCAGCAGTTACCCAAGTGGTCAGAGTTGTATTTTCCTTACAGGTGCCCACATGGGTCTTGAGGGGGAGAGATGCACCCCAGGTAAAGTTGACACCTTCAGGAAGTACAAGGCTTGTGAAGTGTTATAAATATCTCTATCTTCCTTAGTGCTCTTGGTTAGCGCTCAGGCTGTATTTGATAGACCTATTTAGCCACATAATGCAAAGTAGTTTCTTGCTTATTTTATTAGTCTTACTGCCACTATTAGAGGAGGGAACAAAAACAATTTGTATTTTTACCATAAATCCTCACTCATTCACATAAAGAGTACAACAAACATGGATGTTTCACAGAGTTTCTTTAGCTAATAATTGGTGTTTTCATAGCTTTGTAACTGCACATAACCAAAACACACACAACACTAAAATGGACCTGTCAACATGCCTGTTTTATTCACAATGATAAACTTGGTGGCTTTAAATGCAAGAAAGATGCTTGATTCTTTCAGAAAATGTGAATTCCATGCCATGTTGTCTTCTGTGACAGAGTGTTTGAGGTAGATGGTATTTCTTGATTCACTGGGCATGAGCCAATGAATAATTCCCTAAGTTTTATTTAATAGAAACTTCCTGCAGCAGGAGCTGATGTCAGAAGGTCAGCACATCTGTAGTGGGTGGGTAGGGGGAAACACATTGAAAAACACCTCTTCCTATTTAATTCCTATGCATAGATAATGCCATGCTTCTTCCAGGAAGTAAGAATTGTTGCCATAGTAATGTTTTCAACATTCATTTGGATCAATAGCAGAGCAGATTTTTTTATTATTAATATTATTGTTTGGAAATCTGCCATCATGTCTTTGACATAGTTGTACTTTCTCCTGTAAAATAAGTTATTTCAAATAAATTTCAGTACTTTACAGTAATGTGAAAAAAGTAACGTACAAAGATATTAGATCATAATCAGACCTGGGATAAGCATATGCAATTCTGCTGAAGTCTGAGTAGTTGTATCTACTTACTCCAACATCTGAATTTAGCCCTCAGTATCTATCAACAGGGAACCAAACACTAGAATAAACTTAAACTAAGAGAATTAGTGGGATATCTCATGTGGGACCTGTGGTATTGGCGACTGTGCCTTTAAGAACTGAGCTTCCCAGAGTGTGGGTGGGTGCTGTGAAACTATTGTTGTTACACACAGCCAGTTAAAACTGGACAGAGCCATTTTATACTGGACTCAAATGAACAGTAACATAGAGGAAGCTGTTAAGGCTTGTTACATATGTAACCCTTCTGCCGGGCCGAAACGATAGCAGCAAGGGCCGGGTTCAATACATAGGGGTCCCTTCCCCACAACATAATGCAAAACCAGCTCGAGCCCCGACCCAGTGACCTGGGAAAATCTTACACTTACCCCTGGGCGCCTCGAAGAGGCAATACTTCCCCTTTCGCAAACACAGAGTCTTGGTGTAGCAGAAAAGGTTTAATTACATGACAAACAACAAGCATTAAACTGGGAAAATACCTCAGCTAGAGTTCATAGGTCAAACCGTGAGCAAAGACCCACCCCAGCAAATTGGGCCATGTCCTTCTCTCGGGGCCCTTGAGTCCAGCAACCCCCAAATCACCCACAGTCCCAAAAGTCCCACAATCCAAAAGTCTCTGTCCCGGGTCAGTGCAGCCCCAGAGCTCAAGAGTCTCTCTGCAGAGGTCCCCCTCCCCAGCCTGGGTAGAAAGGGGCACCTTACGTGGTTTCGGGGCCAAATGCCCTGCCTCTTCGTGGGGTTCTGCTTCCACTAGTCATCTCCGCAAACAGCTCAGCTCCCCTTGCTCTGTGGGCTGCTCCGCTCTGCCAGCTGCTCTGGTCCACCAGCTGTCCTGTGAGCCACTCCAGCCATCCTCACGAGCTGCTTGGCTCCACTCACCCAGTGGCTGCACAAACTGCTCCACTCTGCTCTGCCAGCTGCTCTGCTCCACGGTATGGCTTCAGGCTCCCCCACTCATTAGCACAGTACTCAGTGCTCTCAGCTCAGCAAGTCCAGCTCTTCAGTGATTTCAGCTCTTAGTGATTCCAGCTCTTAGTAGGGGAGCCCCAGTACCAGTGAATTCAGCTCAGTAACCTGCATTTAGATTCTTAAGGGAATCAAAAATTAACTCTGACATTCCACAGTGGAGAGAGGCACAGGTGGAATTGGTGCTTCTGGCTCACACAAAGAGCCTGCACCACCAAGTACAGATCTCTGTCCTCAGCCTCTCTCTTTTCAATGGGTTTTGGAACCCATGTGCCCCATCTAGCAAGCGCTATCCAGCTGACAATGAAACCCCCCATCACAAGACAATTTTGTAGTTCCCCATTTACCCAATCAGGGTGACAACATTTCATTCCTCCTGCCCCAATAACAACGAAATTGGGGCTCCCACAGCTGCGAAAATAACCATCCCATGCTGCTTTGCGGTATGCTAAGTGGGGTGGGAGTGCCTATGCAAATAACCGAAATACCAATGCAACACTTTCCGCACTCCCCATAATTTAACACCAGATGTCAGGGTGGGGCTCATCCTGACTCTGCTTACACATATGCTAAAAATACAGGCCCAGTAAAGTGAAAGAGATCACGCTATTAGCACAGGAAAAATTGGCCCGCTGGAGCAAAGCAGGCATAGATTTGTTTATGTTGGCTAGAAAAAACTATGTATTTGTCCTAAACTATTATTCTCACTTTCCTGAGATACTCCTACTAGAAGATACTACATCTAAATAGGTGATTGTGCCTATCAAATCTGTTTTTGCTAGTATATGGTATACCTGACGTAGTATCAGTCAATGGGGCACAGTTTAGTGGGCATGAGTTTAAGCATTTTGTAGTGAAGTACAGGTTTAGACATGTAACCACTAGTCTCCATTATCCCCAATCTAATGAGTTGGTAGGAAACAGTATCAAAATAATAAAGCACCTACTGAAAAAAGCTGTGGAGTCAGACTGATCTGTATTTAGCACAGTTAAGTTACAGAATAACATTAGTGAAGCAGGGGTTGTTACCTGCTGAAATTTTGTTGGACAGAAAACGAAAAACAAGAACATCTGCACTGATAGAAACTGATGTCAGTCTCTGGGGACTTGCAGCTGTATAGAGACAGATAAGGCAAAACAAAAATCAATATGATTTGAGGTCCTGGCAGCTGCCACCACTTCATGAAAATGATGATGAGTGTCTCTACGTTGGGAAACAATGGTCGCAATCAACAGTGGGGTCACAAGAGGTAAGTTGCCCTGCAGTCATATGAGATTTTCACCTTAGGTAGATACATACTATGGTGACACCTTCTCCAAATCCCAAAAAGGAGGACGATACCGGGCACAGGACCTGCCTTTTTGCCCAAAGAGTCTCAAACAGGCAACAACTACAGCAGATTGAGACAACAGAGCACCAGGACATAAAACAACCAGAAGAAATGAGGCAAAAGGGCAGAAAAGGGCAACAAAAATGATTAGGGGTATGGAACAAGCCAAATGAGGAGAGATTAATAAGACTGGGACTTTTCAGCTTCGAAAAGAGATGGCTAAGGGGAGATATGATTGAGGTCTATAAAATCATGACTGGTGTAGAGAAAGTAGATAAGGAAGTGTTGTTTACTACTGCTCATAACACTAAGGGTCACCAAATGAAATTAATAGGCAGCAGGTTTAAAACAAATAAAAGGAAGTATTTCTTCACACAACACACTGTCAACCTGTGGAACTCCTTGCCAGATGATGTTGTGAAGGTCAAGACCATAACAGAGTTAAAAATAAACACTAGATAAATTTATGAAGGATAGGTCCATCAATGGTTATCAGTCAGGATGGGCAGGGATGGTGTCCCTAGCCTCTGTTTGCCAGAAGCTGGGAATGAGCGACAGGGGATGGATCACTTGATTACCTGTTCTGTTCATTCCCTCTGGGGCACCTGGCACTGGCCACTGTTGGAAGATAGGATACTGGGCTAGATGGACCTTTGGTCTGACCCAGTAGGGCCATTCTTATCTTTTTAAGTGGATTTGCCACCTTCTGACAGCAGTAGTTCTGAGGTCCCAACGGAGCACTGCAGGTCCAAATGAGCATACAGGGCACTTCAATGACTAACTGAATGTTATTAGTAAGTTTAGTTATTAGATTATAAGTATTTGTAAATGCATGTTATATTAATGTTGGTTCTTTAAGTGTTATTGTTAATAAGTTTTGGCTAGGAAAGAAAGAGGCGGTGGCGCGGCCTGTGCCTTTAAGGACTGAGTTTCCCAGACATAGAGTCTGGGCAAGGCACTGCCTGAAGCTCTTGTTGTTATGCACAGCCAGCTGAAACTGGACACCGAATAAAGCAGAGCTCTTGCATGCTCTGTAAGCATTGAGTGACCACAGAACACCCCAGGACACAGTCCTAGTTCCATCCCCAAGTCAATGGGAATTTTTCAGTTGACTTCAATGGGAGCAAGAATTGGCCGCTGGTCATTGGACTTCCTCTCTTTACATATGTTACCACAGCTGAGACTCAGACAGGTCAGTAGGCTTTAGCAAGAGAGCTAAATGGAAATCTCCCCCAAGCCACTAGAAACGCGGGCTAAGCTTTTCTCAGCTGGAAATTGCTCTACTTATTTTACAGATCCATAAGTAGTTAATGAACACACTGTTGGCAGCATTTCTGAAAAAAGTATCTGAGATTCTGCTCAGATTCCCTCTCATGGGAGAGCAGTTCTGTTCTTTCTGCAATTTACATTCAAATCCTAACATACTCAGACCTGCAGTGCATTTTTTTGTTTTATGTATGGTGGTTGTCATTTTAAAAAATCAGAAGTCGGTACACTGTGGTATATGAGATACTACAGTTATTTCCCTGTAGTGAGAACAGGAAGAAAACATGGTATCTCCTGCCACCATATAGTAACTGTTGGTAAGCAATGATTCTTTAATGGTGAACAAAATATCATAGCCTGCCCCAGACATCACAAAACCAAAAATACAAATGTGTTATTTCTGAACAGCAATAATCAGCACTGCAGACAAAACTCAGGGAAACTTTTCAAATAATAAAGCCCCATTCATGTGACTAAAACCAGCATGTAGCACCTCATCTGATATGAAAAAGTCAGGTGCAGTCTTCTCTCCTGCTCTAGTCTGACAGCTACCTGCTTGACCTTCCACAGATGGATACAGTTTTTCTTAGCTGCTGCTTTTCTCCCCTCCCTGTTTTCAACTATCATTACCAGGAGCAGCCACAGCCATTTTACTGGCCAGGGAGGAATATGTTTTCGGTGGCCCCTGCCCACTTCCAGTAGACAAATAAACAAAACAACCGTGACAGACAATCAGTGGAGCAGGGTGGGGGGAGCCAAGCAGCACAGTAATATGGCGTCCCCTGGAAGTTGGTGCCCAGGGTAACCACCCTGCTCGCCTGCCCCTGGAACTGGCCCTACTTACTAGAGTAGCCATCCTTGATCTTCCATGGCTCCTTCTTCACTGCTGGTGCAGAGAAGTCACTTCCTGCTTTGGTGGCTTTTGGAATAGAAAGATAGTGGACTTCAAGCGAGATTTTTTTCCATGGGTGGAAGTGTAGTTAACTCAGTAAGTCATGCATTATCAAAATCAAACATAAACCATTTGATTATCTACATCTGTTTGCATTATTTACTAGCTACTTGTATCTTCCTGAAATGATTCTTTTAAAACCAAAAACAATAGTTTAAAAAAAAAGGCCAAAAATATCAGCCTATCTATATCTACTTTCAGACTTTTTCATAAATTCCACTGACTTTCATATTTTAAATTTATCAGTACATTGAACACAGACTTTGGAAAGAGTGTTTAGCAATAGGGTGATCATTATTTCATATAAGGAATGAGAGATTTATAACTGAGAGAACTCATGAGTAAAACTGCCTGCAAGTCTTCATAAACTCATAGCCAAATTCTGCTCTCACACTTGTGCAGCCTTTTTATCCTCAACAGGGTTGCAGGGGTGTAAGTGAGGGCTGAATTTGGTCCCCATAATCTAATCCTGCTCACTTAAAAGTCAATGGGAGTTTTGTTGCTAACTTCGGTGGGAGCAAGGTCATGTGCCTTCAAAGGTGCTGAGCAGCTGCAGATTTCACTGTTTTCAACTGGAACTGTGGGTACTCACCACCTATGAAAACGAGGCCCTATCTATGAAGGAAATGCCAGGTTTTGCAGGATGTGAGGGGAAATACACAGATTTTCAATCATTTCATGACTGTTATGGGCTTAAAATAAATTTTTTTCCTGGCATGTATGGTTGCATATAAGATGCACATACTAGCTGTTCAAAATGACTGTGTTAACGCCTAGTCTGCTAGCTTTAAATCGTGTTTGCAGCAGTGCTAGAAGTGTATCTCTGGACTAGTTTTTGCTTTCTAGTTGTTTTGTCATACTAGAGCCACCATCACAATAACAGTTCACGACAACTGGGCTCTCAAGACTCTTTTGGCAAGCTTTGCCTGTAAAAAAAATTTTCAAGAACAAGAATCTATTGACTGCATATCTCTAAAAATGATCTATTAAGCAGCTGAGGGATACGTAATAGAACAGGCCCATTCAATTAAAATACTGTTAAAGGAGAAATCCTGTGGCAGAACAACATCTGGAGTATCTTGAAAAATAGATCAGTTCAAGAAATGTGCATGTGTTGGGTGTCCCCTTGGATATGAGAGAGTCTGACCTTTTGACTCTGATAATGTTACCATCAATACTGGTAAACTGAACATGTAGGGAGACTCTATTTACACAGAACACCAGCAGGCCTTCAGAATGTGAAAAGGCAGTGAGGAAATTAATTCCAGAGGATCCTGCATCCCAAAGCTACACAGAAGGCTCATGTACATCCTGGGAACATTTCACATACTAGGCCATTGAGTGTAAGTGGAATAAATTACTTTCCCTCTGATTGAAGCCCAGCCACTCAGACAAAGCATAAGAAGGTGGACTTAAGAATCTAGAAATTGCCTAAGTGGATCAGATGAGTAACCCATCTAGCTCAGTCCTGTCTGACAGTGGCTAATACAACATATTTTGGAAGAAGCTGCTAGAATCCCCATAATGGAGAAGTATGGAATAATCCACACATAGGGAATGTATTTTCCTAACTCGGTCAGTTAGTGCTTCGCTAATATTTTTTTTATTAGTATTAATTTTCATTGCAGTAGTTGCCTGGAGGACCAAATCAAGAGCAGGTTCACTTTGTGCTAGGCACTGTGCACACACATAATGACAGATGGTCTCTGCCCCAAATAGGATTTATATCCCTTATTAAAATATGTCTTTTTAATGTAATTGTGGGTGTTTTCATGATCTCTATAAAGTTCTTATCTCTCTGATTACCATCACAGAGGAAGCAGCTGAAACTGTTTGTCTTTGTTTCTCATGAGCGGACAAACTGTCAACCATTTTGTACCCTCCTGTGGAAAAGCTGTCAATTGAACAGACAGCCCAGGAAACTCTGTGCCACCTTGCAGATTTTCCTCCACATGTTCCCCTCAGAGGAGAGGGGTTTAAAAATCCTTGGAGAAAGCAAAGAACATGTGCCTGCAAAACCTCAGAGCCTTGGGAATCCACAAGGAAACTCTGCCTCCAGCCTCACAGACTTCACTAGACAATTAACTTGCTATTAATCTCTTTTATCACTGTTACTCTCAGATGTTCCTGTTAACTTGCCCCCCGTTCAGACATTAAGTCCCCACTAGTTGTTTTCTAGTCATGACACATAACGGGGCAGATATCTCACTCCGACGTCTAGGGCAGACTGCTAGTCAGGTTGCCTTGCTCTTTGCTAACTGAGAACACTGGTCAAGCTCCCACCCAATAATCAATTGTTGTTTGCCCTCCAGTCCTTTCCCACAACCCACTCCAGCCTCAGCCTGGGTCCTCTCTTTCCATTTTCCTGTTCTCTATATCCTGACTGAAAGTTACCCAACTTTATATGGTGTTCATTGGCGTCCTCACTACCACACTGCTTACAGTACCCCTAGCTTTGTTCGTCTCCATTCTCTGGTACAGCGAGAAGAATGCCAGCCCACAAGTCATCATATTAGCATGCTGCCACCTGGCCAGAAATGCACAGCAAGGCATTGATGCCAGAGCCTCCACACTGCCCTGCTAGCTTTCCTTCTTCAGGAAGCACATTGCATCTAAGAGACATGCTGTTGTTGGCTGCTGTACCTTGCAGTTGGGAAAAGCATGGGACCTAACAAGAGTTAATGCTCATTAATTCCCCCTTGGATATCTAGTCAGATAGCCACTGCTGTAGAAGCACCAAGATACCATGGTAATGAGTGCAGGGTAAATCCCTAGATAGATTGACTGTCTGTAGTAGTCCCACAGCTGTGGGAGAAATGGAGGTAGCAGGTCTTTCACTAAATTAATTAGTAGGTATTTTGAACAGAGGTACACATAAAAAGGCAACTTTGCGCATACGCTGAACAAATATACTGACTGCTGTGACAGAGTACGGCAGGATACTGCAAAGCCCTTGCAAATATTGTGTAATTTATAAAACTTTTAAAAATAAAAATGGCATCTACTATTTGACAAGCTCTATTTTTAGAGGACCTTGGCATTTATTTAAGCAATCAATAATTTTTTAATTACTAGATAATAATGATGAAGCTAAAACACTCCCCAATTTTCCAGAATCAAAAATCTTAAAGGAAAAGATTAAAATCAGCAGGATGTTCCCTTGTGTGATCTGGGTTTAAGAACTGCCGTCTCGCATTCTGATAAGATTTTAAAAGTGTAGGATGCATCTCTGCTTTAGATGCCAGTCAGCTCTGCACCATTCCTCACTGTGAATTTGGATTGATAAACATGAAGCTTGATAAACTCAGGTGCAGAAATTAGGAATTGCCTTTAAACTGTTTGCTTGTTTTTTCCAAGTGTAACTTGGAAACATAAGGGCATGATTTTCAGAAAGGCTGAGCATCTGCAGATCCCATTGCAGTCTGCTGGAGCAGTGAGTACTCAGCACCTCTGCAAATCAGGTCCAATGTCTGCCCATTCTGGCAAGCTCTTACCTGGTGATATAGGTCTAAACCTGAATCTCAATACTTGTTGTCTTTGTCTCTCCAATTTACCCTGTTTAAATAATGCTCCACCCAGTGTAAAAAATTAATAATAATTTTGTTTAGTTAAAGGCTGCATTGAAAGAAAAGAAAGCCAAAGATGCGCCTTCTTCAGTACAAGAAAAATAAGTAAATACAATTCTAGTTAATTATCCATCACTCAGTACAGTGACTTCTATTTAATTTAATCCCTGGCTACTTAGATTATTTATTTTATTTGATCCGATTTACGGTAATCAAATCATTTGCATTTGTATTTGCATTGTCCTTTGCCTGCTTATTTTGACCACTGTTATTAAAAAGGTCACTGTCAGGTCAGTTTAGGCCCACGTTTTTTCTTTACTATGCAGGTAGGAAAGGATAATGACACCCTGGGCAAGTATGTTTGGGAAATTTGGTATCAGGCAGAAGAACAGAAATGCGCAGCAACTGTTGAAATTTGACATGGTGAATCTAAGCACAGCATGCAAGAAATCTGTGTTGGACTTTCAGACTGGAAAACCAAAATACTGTTTTTAATGTTTACATGTTTAGTTTACAATGTTATTCCTATAAAATCCTGTATTCTGAATTCCCAGTTACTGGATTGCTTCTATGGATATTTTTGTATTTTCAAAGTATTTTATTTGAATGCTCAGGTGATTGGTTTCTTTTTCTCTTTGCAATGCACTGATTTATACTTGCATTGTTGTGTTACGAGAAATTTTATCTGCTGGCAAAAAATATGCATTTGCTAATGTGTTTTCAATGCTCAGTGTATCTATGTGTTGTTTTCTACCTATTACAGTCAAGGCATGCACTTAAAATAAACCAGCTACATTAAAAGACAATTGCTTGATTGCCTGCCTGCATGTGGTTGGTTGCCATATTGAGATGGTGGTGGAGTGAGGGCGAAGATTTCGGAGCTGTGCAGTAAGTTACAAAAACAAACAAATGCATGTATTAATACACCTACCTGAGCTTCCTTCCCCTTCCTCAATGGGTTCTGTCTCTAGGCTCATCTGAGGCAGGTTTGGCTGGGCTGCAAAGAGCTCCTGGCTATCTGCTGGAACTGCATCCTCCACATCCCATCCTCAAAGAGTGTATTGTCACTCATGGGGTATTGGTAGGGTCCACACTCAGTATTGCATCGAGCTCTACAGAGTAGTGACAACTCTTGGGGGACAGCACCAGAGGTTTTGTTTGCCTCCTTTGCCTTTTCAATCATAGAATCATAGAACTTAAGATCAGAAGGGACCATTATGATCATCTAGTCTGACCTCCCGCAAGATGCAGGCCACAAAAGCTGACCCACCCACTCCTGAAATAATTCTCTCCCTTGACTCAGCTGTTGAAGTCCCCAAATCCTGATTTAAAGACTTCAAGTAGCAGATAATCCTCCAGCAAGCGACCCCTGCCCCATGGTGCGGAGGAAAGCGAAAAACCTCCAGGGCCACTGCCAATCTACCCTGGAGGAAAATTCCTTCCCGACCCCAAATATGGCGATCAGCTGAACTCCGAGCATGTGGGCAAGTCTCTCGAGCCAGACACTCAGGAAAAAGACTTTCAATATCAACATTGACCCTCGGTACTAATTACCAGTGGTGGCACGTTATTGACCTATTGACTAAATCAAGTTATCCTATCAAACCATTCCCTCCATAAACTTATCAAGCTTAATCTTAAAGCCAGAGAGGTCCTTCGCCCCCACTGTTTCCCTCGGTAGGCTGTTCCAGAATTTCACTCCCCTGATGGTTAGAAACCTTCGTCTAATTTCAAGCCTAAACTTCCCGACTGCCAATTTATATCCATTTGTTCTCGTGTCCACATTAGTACTGAGCTGAAATAATTCCTCTCCCTCCCTGGTATTTATCCCTCTGATATATTTAAAGAGAGCAATCATATCTCCTCTCAACCTTCTTTTGGTTAAGGAAAACAAACCGAGCTCCTCAAGTCTCCTTTCATACGACAGGCTTTCCATTCCTCGGATCATTCTAGTGGCCCTTCTTTGTACCCGTTCCAGTTTGAATTCATCCTTCTTAAACATGGGAGACCAAAACTGCACACAGTACTCCAAATGAGGTCTCACCAACGCCTTGTATAACGGGACTAGCACCTCCTTATCTCTACTGGAAATACCTCGCCTAATGCATCCCAAGACCGCATTAGCTTTTTTAATGGCCACATCACATTGCCGACTCATAGTCATCCTGCGATCAACCAGGACTCCGAGGTCCTTCTCCTCGTCCGTTACTTCCAACTAGTGCGTCCCCAGCTTATAACTAAAATTCCTGTTAGTCATCCCTAAATGCATAACCTTACACTTCTCACTATTGAATTTCATCCTATTACTAATACTCCAGTTTACAAGGTCATCCAAATCTCCCTGGAGGATATCCCGGTCCTTCTCCGAATTGGCAATACCTCCCAACTTCGTGTCATCCGCAAACTTTATCAGCCCACTCCTACTTTTGGTTCCGAGGTCAGTGATAAATAGATTGAATAAGATCGGACCCAAAACCGAACCTTGAGGAACTCCACTGGTAACCTCCCTCCAACCCGACAGCTCACCTTTCAGTACGACCCGCTGCAGTCTCCCCTTTAACCAGTTCCTTATCCACCTCTGGATTTTCATTTCGATCCCCATCTTTTCCAATTTAACCAGTAATTCTTCATGCGGTACCGTATCAAACGCCTTACTGAAATCAAGATATATTAGATCCACCGCATTTCCCTTGTCTAAAAAATCTGTTACTTTCTCAAAGAAGGAGATCAGGTTGGTTTGGCACGATCTACCTTTCGTAAAACCATGTTGTAATTTGTCCCAATTGCCATTGACCTCAAGGTCCGTAACTACTCTCTCCTTTAATATTTTTTCCATGACTTTACATACTACAGATGTTAAACTAACAGGCCTGTAGTTACCCGGATCACTTTTTTTCCCCTTCTTGAAAATAGGAACTATATTAGCTAATCTCCAGTCAAACGGTACAACCCCCGAGTTTAGAGATTCATTAAAAATTATCGCTAACAGGCTTGCAATTTCACTCGCCAATTCCTTTAATATTCTAGGATGAAGATTATCCGGGCCGCCTGATTTACTACCATTAAGCTGTTCAAGTTTGGCTTCTACCTCGGATACTGTAATTTCCAACCCCGCACCTTCACTCCCATCAGTCTCTCTGCCACTATTCCTAAACCCTTCATTAGCCTCATTAAAGACCGAGGCAAAATATTCATTTAGATATTGTGCCATGCCTAGCTTATCCTTAATCTCCACTCCGTTTACAGTTTTAAGCGGTCCCACTTCTTCTTTTTTGGTTTTCTTCCTATTTATATGGCTAAAAAACCTTTTACTATTGGTTTTAATTCCCTTCGCAAGGTCCATCTCTACCCGGTTTAAAGCTCTTTTGATCAGATGAGCCAGCCTCCCTCCTAGAAGTCTAATTCCTTCCCTACTCAGGTGGAGCCCATCCCGTGAGAACAGTTCTCTGTCCCCGAAAGCCTCCCAGTGCCCATACATCCCAAAGCCCTCCTTATAGCACCACTCCCTGAGCCAACTATTTATCCTCACAATCCTGTCACCCCTTTGTCGCCCTTCCCTAGGGACAGGTAGAATCCCACTGAAGATCACCTGAGCCTCAATTTCCTTGAGCGTCTTACCTAGCCTGGCATAGTCTCCCTTGATTCTCTCCAGCGAGAATCTAGCCGTGTCATTCGTTCCTACATGAAGGATGATCAACGGGTTCTTACCTGCTCCTTTTAGGATCCTTTTCAACTGCAGGTCCACATCCCGTATTTTAGCGCCCGGTAGACAGCACACCCTTCTGTTCTCCGGATCGGCCCTGGTCACAGGCCTGTCCAACCTTCTCAGTATGGAATCCCCAATCACGTAGACCTGCCTTTGCCTGGTGACAGTGTGGTCTGCTAACCTATCCCCCGTTCCCCCTGGTTGCAAGCTCCTTCCATTCCTATCATCCCTTGTAGTCCCCCTTAAGCCATCCTGCATCCTCCTGGGGCCCAAAGTTGGTGCTGTCTCCATCGACTCCTCCCCTCTTTCTATCGGACTAGCCGCTATTCTCTTCTTCCTTGCCCTCCCACCGTCAGCTACCAACTGCTGTACCCCTTCCTCATTCTCCAAACCTTCAAACCTGTTCCTTAGCTCTATTTCTCCTTCACTGGCCCTCCTTTCCCCCTTCCTGCTTCTCACGGTCACATGCTTCCACTGCCCATGTTCCCCATCCAGCATTCCCCCCTCACAGGCCTTAGCCCCTGCTTCCCCCTGTACTCCTGAGCATTCCCCTTCAGCCACAGCTTGCCTTTGCTCCATCAGCTGCTCAAACCCCCTCCCATACTCTACCAGCGTTTCTACCTGCATCTCTAGATCTAGGATCTTTTCTTCCAGCAGCTCTATTAGGCGGCACTTCATGCATACATACCTCTGTTCCGGTGCCCACACGAGGACCATGTACATACCGCAGCTGCCGCATGCAATCATCCTCATTGTATCCTCTGCTGCTTGGCTCATGGCTGCTGTTGTCTCTGCCTCTATCAGCCTTCTCACCTGGGGAACACAGCACACACAGCACCGCGCCCCCTGCCCCTTCCGACTCCCCCTGTAAACTCCCACTCAAACTCCCCTGTTAGCAGCCCTGTTCGCCGGCTCCTGTGCCGCCGCTCGCAGCTGTGCCACTGCCTGGCTGGGCCCTTTTGGTAGGACTGATGCAGTTCCTTCCCCTTTGCCCAACATTGTTGCTCATCCCTATTGTACCCCAGCTTCTAAATGTCCTTTCCAATGGCCACATAAACATATTAATTCCTGCAGCAGTTTCAGAGCTGGGCTTGCACTGCCCTTCCCTCCACATGATAAGGAAATCCAGGGCTTCTTTCTGAGACCAAGAAGCAGCATAAGATTTACCTGCTATTTTACCTGGGGCCACACCTGTGTGCAAAGCAGCAAAGGTGTATTTGCAAAGGTGGGTTAGCAGGGTCACAGTGACGAGAAGCCTCGTGCCATCCTTTAAATCCACAACTTGTTTTGGAAATGCCTCCCTATGGGGGTGGCTTCTGGTCACTGTGACCCCTGGCAGCATAGCTCAAAAATTCAACCAGAGTGGTCACCATTGCAAAGAAAGGGGAACTATGGGATTTTTGGTAGAGGACTGTTTGTATTAGCCTGTGTCCACACAGGCATTGTACTGGTGGAAGAGCACCAGTACAGGACTTATGCTGCTCAGAAGTGCTTTAACTTGACCAGCAGAAACTTGGGGTTTTGCTGGCAAGACTCAAAATACAGTGCAAGGATGTACCAAAAGAAGGCCAAAAAAACAACCCAAAACAAACTAAAAAAAAACCCGTGGCAGCGAGTCTCAGAGCCCAGGTCAACTGACTTGGGCTCTGCTACGGGGCTAAAAATAGATGTTCCTGCTCGGGCTGGGGCTTAGGCCCTGAAATCCAGGGAGGGTCTCAGAGCCAGGCCTCAAACCTAAGCAGGAAGGTCTACACTGCTATTTTTAGTCCTGGAGCACAAGCCCAAATCAGCTGATCTGGGCTCTGAGACTTGCTGCTTCTGAATGCTGGCCTTTAATACTGAAGGGCGCAATGCTTAAATACCTTTAAAAATTTGAGCCTGTGTTTACTTCAACCTCTCTCAATAGTCATCTCAGGGATGGCTGGGTCATGAGATTGGCCCCTGGGATCCCAGTAGAGGCTGTCGACTTGACTTCATAGTGCTGCTAGAGCTGAGGGGCCAATTGCTCTGCTCTGCCAATTGCTCTGTCCCTTATTGCCTACTCCTCATAGTTACACTTGGCAAATTCTCTTTGTGGCAGCTCTTCAGGATCAGCAGTAGACCTTGTCTCTCATCCAGCTTAGTAAAGGTGATTCTTTTTTCCACATGTACAACCTCTCTGCCCCGCTGCTCCATCTTTTCACTGTGTGTGGAATTACTCCACTGCCTCATTCAAAAAGAAGTTACTTGATCTTTCTCAGGGTGCTGCTTTCTCATTATTATTATTTGTATAGTGATAGTGCATAGAAGCCTCATCCAGGGACCAGGGACCCATCAGGCTAGACACTCTACACATATAATAAAAAGGCAGTTCCTGTCCCAAACTAAATGTGAGGTTTAATGTCAAATAGAATATTATCCAGTCAGTTTTCTGGCTGCTGAATCAAGCGATGGAGGAAGAAATTAAACTTATTTAGGAGTCCATCCTCAATCACATAACACAGACATTAAGCCAGCTCACAGGCACAAACAGAAATTATTCTCGAAGGACTGTTGCCCTGCGGACATGATAGTATAATTTGTAAATCAAAATAAATATATACAAGTGAAGCAGAAATATAAAATAATACTGTCCAGAGGAAAATTCAATCAGTCCCCTGGGGACTAAACAAGACAGAGTTGGCCTCTCTGATCTTTTTCTGACACCAGGCTGCCTCTGTTCTCCTTGTAAAAATGATAAATAAAATAAATGGGAGGTTTAAGAATTCTCAAAATACTGAATAATGGCAGTTCCCCCATATATGAAATATAACAGTTCCCAGGGTGTATAATTATTAGTCTGATTCAAAAGAAAACACAGGCTGAGTGAAATAATAGAATTAGGCTTTTAAATGCATTACTGAAGGTTGTTTAGGTTTTTAATTCATTCTTTTGTCTTCTAGAACATCAGCTTGGGTTTTTTTCAGCAATGGTTATTCCGTAGGGTAGGGGTAGGCAACCTATGGCACGCGTGCTGAGCTGATTTTCAGTGGCACTCACACTGCCCAGGTCCTGGCCACCGGTCCGGGAGGCTCTGCATTTTAATTTAATTTTAAATGGAGCTTCTTAAACATTTTAAAAACCTTATTTACTTTACATATAACAATAGTTTAGTTATATATTTATTATAGACTTATAGAAAGAGACCTTCAAAAAATGTTAAAATGTATTACTGGCACGCGAAACCTTAAATTAGAGTGAATAAATGAAGACTCGGCACACTGCTTCTGAAAGGTTGCCGACCCCTGCCCTAGGGTGTATCTGAAGCCACTTAGAGATCCTTTAAAGGTACATGGAGACATTTTTTTCCATCTCCTCCTGAATGTTTGTTGTCATTGTCAAGGTGATATAGGTGCTGGAATAATTTGTTTAGTGGGGGTCCTGAGAGCCATTGAACAAAACTGTAAACTCTGTATATGATAGAAACCACTTCAAGCTAGGGAGGTGCTGCTGCACCCCTAGCATCCCTAGTTCCAGCACCTATGCAAGGTGATATTTTCTGTAAAAGTAAAAGATTAGAAAAACATTGAGCCTAATTCTGTTCTCACACTACACTTACACTAGTTAGATCCATAGACTTCAGAAGATTTACTCCTGTTTTACCTCATTGTGACAGGAGAAAGAGACCGGATATTTTTCTGATTAGCTTACAGAGAGAAGTTAACAACAGATACGTTTGGTCAAAGAAACAGAGTCAAATATCTCTAATCAGACTAATAATTATACAGTCTGGAAACATATATATTTGGGAACTGATGTTATCCAGTATTTTAACATGACCTTCCTGGCCACATTGGCCCAGCCAGTCGGGGAACTAGAACTGATACCATGTGACTTGAACCGTGGGTATATCTGTCATATACTCAATTTTTCACCAACAATTCATCTTTACTTAGTCCCCTGGGGAGTTAAATGGTCTTGTTGCTGTCTGTATATCTAGTGCACTGCTCTTTTACCACCACTTCCAATTATGCAGCAACCAACCACACACCTGCATCCTTCATCAATACAAGTCAAACAGAAAGAAACAAACAGAGGAAATGCCAAGTAGTGCATGAAAAGACAATCTCTTGACAGCTACATCCTATTCAGTGTAATCAGTTAGCAGCTACCTCACATGAGCTCAAAATAGACATACAATTTCAGTTCTCCTGAAACGGAATTTTTCTGGAAATCCATTCTCACAAAAATTTCACATTTTTACTTTTCAATCCAATATGCGACAAAAACATTTTCAAAAATGCATAAATTGTTATGATTTCCACTTTCAGACCAGCGGTAGTGTCCAGGCCAAAGTGACAGGTCAATAAATGTGTCAGCTGTATAAGTTGCCAAATGGTGTGGCCAGGAGGTTATCCTGATATCGTAGGACCTCGACTGGAACTCTCTGTCAATCATCAATCAACCATTATCTCCATATGATTTGTTGATTGCCAATTGGTAAATTAGAACTATTCCAGATAGTGGCTTTTGTATAGTGCTGAGTGTGAAAATGAAATTTATTGGCCAAAATGGTCCATACTCTTCTGGTGGCCTCTACAGGGGTACTTTGTTTTTCTCTGTATGGTAGTATAACCCCCATCCCTCCAATTCACCATCCCAGTATGGGTAATTTAAGATAGGGTTAGTCTGCCTTGTAGCTTTGTACACAACTCTGGGGGACCGGGCCTGAGGTTCCTCTGCGTGCACTGTCATGTGTGCCAGAGTGTGTCACTCCAGACCAGATCCACTTAGGCAAACCACCAGGAGAAAAGTTTTATTCTGTAAGGAAACCTAGAACAGGATTACAGTTCCAGCAGCCTCTTCCCTTCCTGCCTCATGCTCCCAGCTTCAGTGCTCAACCTTCCCGCTGGGAGGGCAGAGTGTACTTCCTATAACACAACCCCCCTATGAACATGGTCTGACTCCCACAATAACTAAACTCCAAAACAGCCAAGCCAATGTTCTTCTTTTGCATCATTTACAACTATTCTCAGGGTGCTCTTTAAGTCCTTTTTGGTCCTACCTGTAAGGAAACATAGAACAGGGATTACAGTCCAGCGGCCCCCTCTCTGCTTGCCTCATGCTCCCAGCTTTAGTGCTAGAACTTCCTGCTGGGAGGGCAAAGGATACTTCCCAGCAGGATCCAGGAAGTTCTCCAAACATGCAGCAGTTTGTAGTCTACAACTGGTACTTCCCACCAGCTGAAGCACACTGGAGCTTGTGCTATACCAGGATGAGGATCCCAAAAGCCCCAGTAGGGGGATTCATTTCATGACTTCTTATTTGATCTCAATCTGAAAAGGGGTATTATTGTTTATATGTTGGAACCAGTGAGGCGCTTGGGACATGATGGAGGCAATGTAATCATTCTGAAGGACCAGAAGTCTGAAACCAAGACAACAACGGTGAGCTGAAGTTTCCTCCAACACAGCGTAAGGCACTGACTCAGGCCCCATATAAAGGTTTTGATATTTTGAAATCTTTTAAAATAGAATAGGGAGAGGATGATAGGAAACCCATTCAAAATATATAAAAATCTAGGTTAAATGTTCACCTAAATTTTAATTAATTTTACTTCAGAGGCTCAGAGAAAGGTCTTGCCACTGACTGATGTTGTCTTCTAGTTGTAGGATGGAAGGTTCTAAATTAGTTTTTACAAGTTTTTTTTTTAAATGTTCCTTACTATTTTTATCCCCAAGTATTTAATTTCCTCAGAAAATGCCACTGGGAGAAAGCCCCCACTATAAAGCAGCCAGGAGATTTCAAGTAGTTCCAACTTCTCTCAGTTAATTCTATAGCCTGAAAGTGAGCCAAAATCTTGGATTAACACTAGAAGGCTAAGCACTGTGATGTTGGGGTCCATTATAGACAAGAGGTCATCATTGGTGTATAGCATCAAACTGTACTCCAAATGGGCAAATCTTGATGCTCCAAATATTCAGGTGACAGCGTATGGCGATTGCCCTGGGTTTGAGGGCTAGAGAAAACAGGAGAGGGGCCAGTGGATAACCCTGTCTAGTGCCTCTGAGAAAGTTAAATGAGTCTGAAATTATGCCAATGGTTAAGAGATGGTATATGGAATCCTTATATAAAAGTTTAACCTATGCTACAAAAAAAGGCCCCAGACTAAACCTCTGGAGAGTATATAGTATGTATTCCCAGTTCACTTGATCAAAGGCCTTTTCTGCATCCAAAGCTAGAAGTGCTTGGGATTCAGGGTCATCATGCCATACTGCTATTACACCTACTGTCTTGAGTTATCCGAGCCATGCTGGCCTTTAATAAATCCCACTGAGCACAGCTTTCTCCAGCCTAAATGCCAACAGTTTGGCCAATATTTTTATTGATTATGGAGATTGGTCTCTAATTCAAGCATGGCATGAGATCCTGACCTGGTTTGGGATTAGCTGAAGTTAAGTGTCACGACCGGGGCATGGGCGGTCTGATCTGGGGTCAGAGCAGGAGTCAGACCAGGTCAGCTATCAGGAGGTCAGAGGCCAAGGCAAGCCAGAGGGCAAAACCAAGAGCCAGGTGTCAGGAGGCAGGCAGGGTTAGGAGATCAGTTGCAAGGAGCAGGCATTGCAGGGGAAACAGTCCTACACAGGGAGAACCCAGTTGCATGGACAACCTTCTGTTCCTGTCCTGGGTTTATATAGAAGCTGTGAACCAATTGGGAGATATCCTGAGTATCCCAGATAACATAAATAATATTCACTGCCAGTTCTCTTTGGAACAGCACAGAGAGTCCTCTAGATTTTGAGGTGTGGCAGCAGTACCAGTCCAATCTCGTTCCAATGTATGAGGCTCTTCTACAGTTAAATGAGTCTCCTGTAAAAATAGTGTGTCAACCTTGGCTGTTAATAACCAGACATAAATTTTCTTATATTTAACTTTGGTGTTAAATCCTTTAATGTTCCAAGAGATTACTTTAAGAGACAGAGACATAACAGTGCTGTTTAGGCAATGGCATCTTAGAAAGGTTTTAAAACGTAAATAGGAATGAGAATTTAAGGTATATATGTCTGTTGCCCTGTTCCCCTTGCAAAAACCCCGAGGGAGGGTGGGGGGTGGAGGAGGAATTGTACTGGGATAGGAGACTCAGACATCTAGTTTTAGTTGCTTTGGCTTTGTGGAGAGGTTGCTGTACAGTTCGCATGGCTCTCATCTGAGTAGAAGAGGAACCTTACCAATCTTCTTGGGGACAGGCTGACTAGAATAGTCAGGAGGACATGAAACTAATAAGAAAAGGGGAGGGTGAAAAGAGAGAACAAATGACCACTCATTTAGCAGAAGATAATGATGTTGAGAACAAAATTAATCAAGAAACCAAAGGATGTGAAGAAAATCATACAAGAAGATGTCCTGTGGCACCTTATAGACTAACAGACGTTTTGCAGCATGAGCTTTCGTGGGTGAATACCCACTTCTTCAGATGCAAGTCTATAAGGTGCCACAGGATTCTTTGCTGCTTCTACAGAACCAGACTAACACGGCTACCCCTCTGATACTTGATACAAGAAGATGGTGAGCTGTCTCCCTGGAGCCATGAGATGAGTGACGCTGAGACTCAATGGGTTTCTGAAGTCAGTGGACAAGGATGATACATATGATGGTATATATTGGCACTAACAACATGACTTCATGTGATACCTCACAGATTATATATGACTTCAGAGAACTTGGGAGGTTGTTAAAGGAGAGGAATGTCCAAGTAATCTTCTTGGAGATCCTTCCTATCCTGGCAGCAAAACAAGACTGAAGACAGAAGATTCTGGAAGTGAACCACTGGCTAGGTAAGTGATGTAGGATAGAAGATTTTGTGGAGTATTGGTCCACCTTTGATAAGGAGAGAAGTCTGTATAGTTTGCCCAGCCGCCATCTCATAGAAGGGGAACAAAACTTCTAAAGGAAAGACTAGTCAGAAGGACGTTAAAATTAATATAAGAAAGGGAGGGTAAAATGGTGGAACTAAAGGAGACCTAATTTAGCACAAAATATAGATGTCAAAAATAAAATTAATCAAGGCTCAAAGTGATTGAAGAGAAGAAAAATTTTAATGGTCTATACCCCAATGCTAGGAGCCTGGGTAACAAACAACAGGAATTGGAATTGCTCGTTTAAGAGCATAAAATCAATCTATTGGTGTTACTGAAACCTGGTGGGATGATCCTCACAATTGGAATGTTAAAATGAATAGTTATAACCTATTTAGGAAGTACTGAGTGGGCAAAGGCGGAGGGTGAGTAGCACTGTAGGAAAAAATGGCATTACAGTACCTGTTTCAGAGTTACTGATAGTTGGAAGAAAATGATCTTCAATGCTTATGAATCAATAACATAACTGATAAAGCACAAGATGGAGTACTAGTTGGTGTCTGCTACAGACACCAACTAGGGGACAGGATGACTGGCTCCTTAAGCACATATCTAGTGGAAAAGAAGCTGTATTATCATTCAGACGTCAACCTTAGAGATATATTCTGGAATCATCCTTGGAATTTCTAAACAGGGTTTTTGCCACCCCAAGCAGCAAAAAAAAAAAAAGAAAGAAAGAAAAAAAGCCGCGATTGCGATCTGCAGCTCTACCACCGCTGCTTCAGTCTTCGGCGGCAATTCAGCGGCTGGTCCATCGCTCCGAGAGGGAGTAAAGGACCCGCCACCGAATTGCCACCAAAGACCTGGACGTGCCGCCCCTCACCGTTGGCTGCCCCAAGCAGCTGCTTGCTGGGCTGGTGCCCAGAGCTGGCCCTGTTTCTAAATACTGTAGATGACAATTTCCTAACCAACAAAGTGTTGCATCCAACACAGGGGAATTCTATATTAGACCTAGTCTTGACAGATACAGAGGAATTGATCACAGAACTAAAAATTAGTGGTAGCTTAGGTACAAGAGTTCATGACTTGATCACATTTGTTATGTGCAAACAAAATAGAGTCCAAATCTATAATATATACATACTTGGTGCTTTAAAAAGGTCAATTTCACAAAGCTGAAAACAATTATGAGCCAAACCATCTGAGAGGAAGAATTTAAACAGAAAATATTCATGATGATTGGGAATATATATACAAATGGAAGAAAGGTGAAGTTGATAGTAATGAATATAAATCAGAAGCTAGCTATAAATCAGGAATCATAATACTTTAGCTCCTTTGGTTCTGAAAGTGCCCCAGGGCCTACTGAAAGCCACCCTATGACACACAATCTCCTTTGCGAAGTCTTGAAAGAGCAGTATTTTAGAGGGGAGGATTTCCTCACTAAAGCTCTCCTTTTTCTCTTGCCTTGCATGGAATGGTTTCTTTGGTCGTGAAGCCGATAAACCTGAATATCAGGGCCCTGGAGGCAGCCATTGGGACTAGGGACCTTTGGGCTTTTTAAGTGTCAGATATAAAGTCCTCAAGCAGAACATGTATTTCCATTAAAAGTCTGGGGATAAATTCCAGGGGTTTCTCTTGTTTTGCTCTCTCAGGGACTCCTGTTAATCCAGGGATCAGCAACTTTTAGCACATGCCTGCCAGGGTAAGCACCCTGGCAGGCCAGGCTGGTTTGTTAACGTGCCATGTCTTCAGGTTCGGCCGATCATGGCTCCCACTGGCCACGGTTCACCGCTCCAGGCCAATGGGAGCTGTGGAAAGTGGCCACTTCCCACAGCCCCCATTGGCCTGGAATGTACTGGAGGGGGGTCAAAGCAGAACAAACCTGTAAAACCCAGGACTGTTTGGAGGTCTACTTTAAAGTGGCCAGATGTTTTTAAAAGGGTGTAAAAGATAGGATTCCCAGGTCTTGGACACATTTAAAGATGAACCCTGGGGTGAAAAAGCAGAAATCTTTTGCTATAAACTTGAAATAATGTAAGTAATAGAATACATCAGATAAAATATATGAAGTCCCCCCTGGAAGTCTTCAGTTTTCACTTCACTCTTTCAGAATTCAACTTAATAGGCTACAAAGATAAATCATTTTAACAGCCTCTATTCTGACATCTCTTGCCATTTTCCGGAAAATGTCAGCAACTGAAATGCAGAATAGAAATGCTGCTTCAGTTTTCTTTCAAGTAATTTATTTTCTTTGTCCTTTGACATTGAGCAACTGCAGCTATGAAGGCTTAATTCCACAAGTAACTGCAATCAAGTGAAATGTGGTTAAAAGTGACATCAGATTCCAAATAGGCTTCAAATGAATTAAATTAAAATTTAAAATACAAGAAAAAATAAAGAGCACTGTAAAATATAATACGAAATATTTTCTTTTTTTAAGGTAGGCAACTCTAGTGCTCTGTTGGGACACCGCCTGCACAACTAAGACACAGCTAGGTCAATTTAAGAACAAAATTAAGAAAGATATCTTGAGACAGATAAAATTGCTGCCTAAGCTAGTTAAAAGCGTGATGTGAGCAAAGCCTTTCTCAGAACCTCTACTCCATCTTCCTTGACCTATCGGGCTACCTTTGAAATTGTCAGCCATGCTTAGGGTGACCAGATCACAAAAATAAAATATCCAGACACGTGGGGGGGCAGCCACAGGCTCACGCCCCCACCGGAAGCCGCAGGTCGGGGGCACATGTCCCTGGCTCCGGCCCCCACCTCAAGCCATAGAGCAGGAGCGCACAGCCCCAGCTGCAGCCCCCGGCTACAGTCTCGCTGACCGCTGAGAGCCACAGGTTGGACGGGGGCGCACGGCTCCGTCTGCAGCCCCCGGCTGCAAGGGGGGGTCTCAGGGCTGGGGGTTGGGGTGCGGGGGCGTTTCAGGGTGCTGACTCCAGGAGAGAGTGTGGGTGTGGGAGTGGGCTCAAGTCTGGGGGGGGGTGCATTCTAGGTGGATTCTAGGTGGAGCTTGTGGATTCTAGGTGGTGTTTACCTCAGGCGGCTCCCCGGAAGTGGCAACAGCTCCCTCTGGGTGCTAGGCGGAGGCACGGCCAGGCGGCTGTGCGCACAGCGTCACTCAGAGACGCTGCCCCTGCAGCTCCCATTGGCCGCGCTTCCTGGCCAATGGGAGCTGTGGAACAGGTGCTCATGGCGGGGGCAGCATGCAGAGCTCCCCTGGCCGTCCCTATGCCTAGGACCCAGACGGAGCTGTTGCCACTTCTGGGGAGCTGCACAGAGCTGGATAGGGAGCCTGCCAGCCCCGCGCCAACCAGATGCCTGGCAAGCAACCTACAATATTGGGACAAATGGCGTCCTGATCGTACTTGGTCAGGACACGGGACAAAGAGTTAAATATCGGGACAGTCCCAATTTTATCAGGACATCTGATCATACCCTAGCCATGCTCTTCTTGAATCATTTTCTTTCTTGGCTTTCATGATATTATCCTCTGCTGATTCTGCACTGACCTCTCTAACAGTATCTTCAGGGCTTTGTTCTCTGGGTTCTCATACCCTCTACAACTTTCAGTGGGAGCCCCTGAGGCCCCTATCTTTAGCCCCCTTCTTTTCGCCTTCTACACCCCATCCCTGGCTGGAAGTTGAAGCTAGACAAATTCAGACTGGCAATAAAGAGTACATTTTTAACAGTGAGTAATTAATCATTAAAAAGTGACAAAGAGTCCTGTGGCACCTTATAGACTAACAAATATATCTGAGCACAAGCTTTTGTGAGTGAATACCCACTTCGTCAGACGCATGTGGTGGAAATTTCCAGGAGCAGGTATAAATATGCAGGCAAGAATCAGTCTAGTATAGACTAGTCAGATGAATTGGAACAACTACAATGTTTGTGTGGTGGATTCTCTATCACTGGTAATTTTTAAATCAAGATTGGATATTTTTCTAAAACATATGGTCTAGAAATTATTTTGGGGAAGTTCTATGATCTGTGCTGCACAGGAGGTCAGATTAGATTACACAGTGGTCCCTTCTGGCCTTGGAATCTACAAATTAATCATTTTCATGACTTCAGCTATCACCTTTGTGCTGATGACTCTCAGATCTTCTCCACTGCAGACCTGTCTCCCTCTGAACAAACACACCTCCTTGCCTGTCTTTCTGACATCATTACACCATGCTCACCTGTAAACTTAAACTCAGCTTGGCTGAAACTGAGCTCTTGATCTCTCCCAATAAAGCTCTAACCTTTCCCCCTTCTCCATCATTACAGACAACATTACTGACTTCTCAGTTACTCAGGGCTGTAACCTGAGCTTTGTCTTTCACTTAATCCTCTCTCTAGACCATAGATCCAGGCCACATCTAAACCTAGCTGCTAATCAGGGATGAAAGTAACTTAAAGGACTTACCAGTACGCTGGAGTCCTGAGCGGGGGCGTGGCCTCAGCCGGAAGAGGGTGGGGGCTTTTAAGATTTAAATCATCCCGGAGCTACCAGCTGCAGAGGCAGTGATTTAAAGGGCCAGAGGCTCCGGCCGCTGTGGGGAGCCCTGGGCCCTTTAAAGTGCTGCCGGAGCTCCGGCAGTGGGGCCCGGGCAGCGCTTAAAGGACTTACTGGCTGCTGGAGCTCTTGCGGTGATTTAAAGGGCCCGGGGCTCCCCGCAGCGGCTGGAGCCCTGGGCCCTTTAAATCACCACCGGAGAAGCCGGTCCAGTCCGGCACGGCGTACCGGCTCTTGCCCATACACCATACCGGACCGGCTTACTTTCACCTCTGCTGCTAACCTTCTTACATAATAGCTCTAAGCCCCGGTCTTTCCTTTTACTTTGCACTACCAAAATTCTTGCCCAGAACCTTCTTCTCTTTGTCTTTGACTACTTCATCTTTGGCTTTCAGTATTGCAACTTTGCCTCCCTTGCTGCATTCAAAATGCTGCTGCTTAATCTTCCTGGTTTGTCCCCACATCAATCCCCTCTCCAATTCTTCCACTGGCTCCTTCTTCATTTCTATATCACATGGAAACTTCTTGTTTTTACCTTTAAAGTCCTTTACATCTTATCTTACGCTAACTTCCTGCCCTAGTGATTTACCAGGAAGTTGATCCTACCTTTGCTCTTCCAACATTTCCAGACCACACATCAATCTACTTTTCCCTCAGACAACTTCATGCTTTCTCCTGTTATGCCTTTTATACATGGGGAAAAAATCTGGAAAAGCAGCCATACAGCTACTATCCTATCCTCTTCCAAACCTCTCCTTAAAAACCAGCCCTGCTGCAATACCTACAAAACCCTATCTGTTGACCATGGGTAAGCAGGTGATGAGCTATGATTGTCTCTTTCCTCCTTCCTTTTCCTGCTCCCTCACTTTTATTAACTGCCGCATTCATGCATTTCTCCTCATGCTACTTAACAACACCAACACCAACACATATAACTGACAAAATGACACCTGTTGTGACCATGTTATTATTATTATTGGTTATTTGGATGACATTTGTTGTATTCCCATCCACAACCAGTCATCTTCTAGATCATAAACTCTACAGGTCTCTTTATCTATGTTTATACAGCACAATAGAGTGCAATACAGCCCCAAACTTGACTGGAGCCTTTGGGTGCTACAATAATGTTTATTAATAATTATCATCATCATCCTGACCAACCCTGATTTTATCAGAAATTTACTGAATGCTTAGATCTGTGGTTTCAGTTCAGCCCATTATAGAAATATGGACAAGCCACGAAATTCATATCGAGCTCCAGATCCAAACTGCCTCAAAATCTGAATATTAGGAGACAGGAGTTTGGTTTGGGCTCATCAATTTTAAAAAACCAAAACTACGTTAAAGAGGAAGAATAGTTTCCTAAAAGTCATTAAACAGAATGTCTAATTTTGAATTTTTTCCATCCTATGAAGAATTAAAATCACTCAAATTCCCTATCCCTCATATAATATAATTTGGATTATCTAGGTGTAATCAGTGTTTAAATAGCATGGTGCTAGTCCCTTAAATGAAGAGCAGCGCACAAGATTTAAAAATGCACAGTTGGGAATGGAAGTTAATATTTTGTGTAGTGCTAGCATAACTCAGGGGGCATCCGTAATTTTTCGGCCCACCTAGAAACCTAGGATTTTAATTAATGAATTCTAGGCAGTCACTTATCAAATTATCCTTAAAAGAATTGTGCAAAGCAAAAATCATTCATTTTTTTTCAAGCAATGGGATAAGAATATGTTATGGCTCAGATATTGCACTGGAAATAAAAGAATATTTGGTTTTGCTCAGTAAATGTTTATCCGTTCTATTGGTCATGCTGGTATACTATAGCTTTTTTGATAAAATACTTTAATAATGGTAAATCACTGAAGAACACCAATAACCTGACATTCATATAGGTCCAGCTGAGGTCTGGTCTGGCTCAGTGATGTGAAAGTTCAGACAAGAGGATAAACAGTAGTGATCATGGAAATTAAAGAGACATAACAGGAATTTATATGTGTTTTCCTTTTCAAGGTTATTGTCTTTTGTGGTGGCTACGTGTCTGTGTGTGTGTGTGTGTGTGTGTGAAGAAGACTTGGCAAAGATGTAACTCTGCAAAGCTATTAATCTGTTCTAGAAGCTTAACTCAATTGTAGAAATTTTTGTAAAAGATAATGCTAAGGAATAGTGCCTGTTTTTCACTGAGCAATCATAAAGAACCAAATGACAAAATGCTGTGCAAAATCTGTTAGGCAGAGAGTCTATGAAGTAAAAGATGCCAAGGTAGGAAATTCACGAGAGGTAAAGAGCGGGTGAGGACTTGTCTATGTTATGTGTCCATAATCATTTTCCTGCACAGAAATGTCTATACTTTCAGAAGACAACAAAGCTAGTTATCCACATTCTGACACTGAACTGTATTCGCAGATAACTAAATGGAACCTTAGTGGTGAGGATGTGACTTATGTAGCTTAAATTTATGATGGTTCATCTGCTGTGTGAGTGGTATCTTGAATGGAGTCCAGCAACTCTTCCGTCAGCTGCATCCATATGCTATGCATGTGTTCACTGCTAAGCACATCTTTTAAATTTAGTCCTGGTGGGTGCGTGTTCTACACTTTCACCATGTTTGGGGTTCTTTTTTATATATGCTTTAAAAAAATACACTTTTTTTTTCAAAGTTCCCAGCATATTCTCCAAGGGCTCTCAAACCTTTCATAGTGACCTCTGCAAGTTTCCCAGACCACCTCAATCTCACATCATCAGCTAGTGTATTACATTTGGCTGAACTGTTTTGTCTGTATGCTGAATTGCAAATTCCATGGGGCATGAATGGTGCTTTCTTATCTATTTACACAGTGTCAAGCATACAGCTGATGTTTGAGAAATAATAATAGTAATATTTGCATGTTTAAACTTTGAAGACTTCTGGGATAAGTAATCAAAAGGGTGCCTCTGAAGCAGTGATATAATTGTTCACTCTTCAAATTCCTAAGAGAATATGGTTAACAGCTAATCCTCAATCACATAAAAGTCACCTTGTTGATTTTAATCCTTCCCGATGATATTTTTAGCCAATACTTGTTATTTATTATTGGAACCCAATAATTTACTTGCAACATAAATCTGGGAAAGGGTTTGGGGATTAATATGCTTTTAATAGATGCTTTGAATGATACCCTTCCAGATCTCAGAAGTGAAGAGAACTTTTTCCAAGAAGAAACTGAGACAGGCACAAATGTTAGGTATAGAACTACTGGTAGCAATAATGACACACACACAGATAGCACATTATAAAAAACATTTTTCTAGCATACATTTGTTCCTAAGTCTTCCACTGGAACAGAACATAATACCCTAAACATCTGCAAAGAACTTTAGAGTCAATGGAAGGAAAGAAAATGCAAGGAAAGAAAATAAGAAATACTTTTCTCATGACTAGCAGTGTAAAGGAGCACTGCTCAGATACTGAAGACTAGCACAGTTCTTCAAATGTGAGAGTTATGTAACATTTTTTGGTGAGCAGAACAAAAATTGCAAGAAGAAGAAGGGGGGGGGGACTTCATTTAACTCATATCCATAAAGTAATGAGGGGAAAGCCTTAAAAGAACATTGTCATTTTTAAAAGCAGAAATGTCTGAACATTCAGAATTAAAAGTTAAGGTAGCATTTGAAAAACAAAAACAAAAATACCCAAATACAGAGATGAAGTGACCTTCCCAAAGTTACACAGGAATGTTGGAGGTAGACATAGCACCTAGTTCTCTTTTTTAACCACAGATCATCTTTCCTCTTCCCAGATGCAAAATATTGGTGTTGCTTTTTTGTGAGGGATGGATGAATCAAAAACTAGACTCTGCTCAAATATTTAGAACATATCCAGTGGGTAGATAATTAATGCCTATCTTTGTACATCAAGTATTGCACTGGGTAGTGGTGTTTGTGGCTTATATTGTCAGTGCTGAGTCTGCACGTGTTGTGGACAGAAATTAAAGTGGGACAGTGTTTGGTGGGTTGGTCCTTCTTTGAAAGCTGCCTGCTAATGTTTCAGGAGCTAAGCTTTCATTTTCAAAAATTAAGTCTCTAGCCCTGATGGTTGCAAATCTAAACTTCAAATTGTGAGTGACATGTAAATAGATGCAGTGATGTCCTGTTTTGACATCTCATTTTGGCATTTCAAGTGGGCAGAGCTTGGTTTGTGGGTGAGGCTTTATTTGTAAATGGAACTTGGGAAAGTACCTGTTTTTCCAATTTCTTCCCCATTAAACAGCTGAGTGGAGACACATGGATTACATGTGATTTGGGCTCAAGGAAATTGAGGATTCAAGGGTTGGGTTAAAGTTGTGTGGGGCACCTTTGTATTTTAAAGAAGCCTTATTGAGAGCACGGGAACAAACCATCCCAATGTGCAGAAAGAATAGCAAATATGGCAGGCGACCAGCTTGGCTTAACAGTGAAATCTTCGGTGAGCTTAAACTCAAAAAGGAAGCTTACAAGAAGTGGAAATTTGGACAGAGGACTAGGGAGGAGTATAAAAATATTGCTAGAGCATACAGGGGTGTAATCAGGAAGGGCAAGTCACATTAGGAGTTGCAGCTAGCAAGGGATGTGAAGGGTAACAAGAAGGGTTTCTACAGGTATGTTAGCAACAAGAAGAAGGTCAGGGAAAGTGTGGGACCCCCTACTGAATGGGGGAGGCAACATAGTGACAGATGACGTGGAAAAAGGTGAAGTACTCAATCTTTTTTTGCCTCAGTTTTCACAGATAAGGTCAACTCCCAGACTGCTGCACTGGACAACACAGTATGGGGAGGAGGTGAGCAGCCCCCAGTGGTGAAAGAACAGGGTAAAGACTATTTAGAAAAGCTGGACATGAACAAGTCCATGGGTCCAGATCTAATGCATCCAAGGGTGCTGAGGGAGTTGGCTGATGTGATTGTAGAGCCATTGGCCATTATCTTTGAAAATTCGTGGCGATCAGGGGAGGTCCCAGACGATTGGAAAAAGGCAAATATAGTGCCCATATTTTAAAAAGGGAAGAAAGAGAAGCCAGGGAACTACAGACCCGTCAGCCTCACTTCAGTCCCCTGTAAAATCTTGGAGCAGGTACTCAAGGAATCCATTTTGAAGCACTTGGAGGAGAGGAATGTGATCAGGAACAGTCAACATAGATTCACCAAGGGCAAGTCATGCCTGACCAACCTGATTGCCTTCTATGATGAGATAACTGGCTCTGTGGATATGGGGAAAGCAGTAGATGTGATATATCTTAATTTTAGCAACGCTTTTGATATGGTCTCCCACAGTATTCTTCCCAGCAAGTTAAAGAAGTATGGATTGGATGAATGAACTATAAGGTGGATAGAAAGCTGGCTAGATTGTCGGGCTCAACAGGTAGTGATCAACAGCTCAATGTCTAGTTGGCAGCTGGTATCAAGCAGAGTGCCTCAGGAGTCAGTCCTGGGGCCGGTTTTGTTCAATATCTTTATTAATAATCTGGATGATGGGATTAGCAAATTCGCAGATGATGCTAATCTGGGGAGGCGGGGTAGATACACTGGAGGGTAGGGATAGGGTCCAGAGTGACCTAGACAAATTGGAGGATTGGGCCAAAAGAAATCTGATGAGGTTCAACAAGGACAAATGAAGAGTTCTGTACTTAGGAAGGAAGAATCCCATGCATCGCTACAGGCTGTGGACTGACTGGCTAAACAGCAGTTCTGCAGAAAAGGACCTGGGGATTACAGTGGACAAGAAGCTGGATATAAGTCAGCAGCGTGCCCTTGTTGCCAAGAAGGCCAACAGCATATTGGGCTGTATTAGTAGGAGCATTGCCAACAGATCAAGGGAAGTGATTATTCCCCTCTATTCGGCACTGGTGAGGCCACACCTGGAGTATTGCATCCAATTTTGGTCCCCCCACTACAGAAGGGATGTGGACAAATTGGAGAGAGTCCAGCGGAGGGCAACAAAATGATTAGGGGGCTGGGGCACATGACTTACAAGGAGAGGCTGAGGAAATGGAGGTTATTTAGTCTGCAGAAGAGAAGAGTGTGTGTGTGGGTGGGGGGGGATTTGATAGCAGCCTTCAACTACCTGAAGGGGGTTTCCAAAGAGGATGGAGCTAGGCTGTTCTCAGTGGTGGCAGATGACCAAACAAGAAGCAATGGTCTCAAGTTGCAGTGGGGGAGGTCTAGGTCGGATATTAGGAAACACTATTTCACTAGGAGGGTGGTGAAGCACTGGAATGGGTTACCTAGGGAGGTGGTGGAATCTCCAATCTTAGAAGTTTTAAGGCCCGGCTTGACAAAGCCCTGGCTGGGATGATTTAGTTGGTGTTGGTCATGCTTTGAGCAGGGGATTGGACTAGATGACCTTCTGAGGTCTCTTCCAACCCTAATATTCGATGATTCTATGTTTGGGGTGCGGGAGGGGGGTGAGGGCTTCAGTTGGGGGTGTGGGTTCTGGGGTTGGGCCAGGGATAAAGGGTTTGGGGTGTAGGAGAGGGCTCAGGGTTGTGGCAGGGGGTTCGAGTGTTTGGAGGTGCAGGGTACAGGCTTCAGGAGTGAGTTTGGGTGTGGGACGGGACTCGGGCTGGGGTAAGGAGTTGGGATGCGGGAGGGGTTCGGGGTGCAGGGTACCAGTGGCGCTTACTGCAACTCCCAGGAAGTGGCTGCCAGGTCCCTGCAACCCCTACGCACATGGGTCGCCATCAGCCAGGTTGGCTCCATGAGTTGTCCTCATGCCGGCAGGCACTGCCCCCACAGTTCCCATTGGTCGCGGTTCCCAGCCAATGGGAGCTGCAGAGCCTCCCTGGCTGCCCAGGCGCCTAGGGGCCACAAGGACCTGGGGGCCACTTCCAGAAGCAGTGCGGAGCTAGTGCAAGCAGGGAGCCTGCCTTAGCCCCGGGGCCCTACTGCACCGCCGACCGGACTTTTAACAACTTGGTCAGCACAGCTCCAGTCAGCGGTACCTTTTTGAGCGGGCATTCCACTCGAAAACCAGACACCCAGCAACCCTACCTTCCACAAAGTCATACCCATACCGCCCTTGTCAAGTTACACTGACTGTGACTGGGGTGTATAAGGGAAGGAGGTGAGTGAGAGGAAGACAGTAGAATGGGCAGGAAGTATGACAGGGATTCCACATGACTTTGCCTGTAAGGAAGGTAGAATTGCTAAGAAGGTTTTTTTCTCCATTTATATTTTGCTGTGACCCTACAGATCTCTCAACTTATCGCCATTGCAACTCAGGATATGTCTACACTGCAATTCAACACCTGCAGCTGGCTGTGCCAGCTGACTTGAGCTCTTGAGGTTCAGGCTAAGGGGCTGTTAAATTGCAATATAGACTTTTAAACTTGGGCTGCAGGCCAAGCTCTGGGACCCTCTCACCTGCAGGATCCTAGAGCCCAGGCTCTAGCCCAAGCCCAAACATTTACACCACAAGTAAACAGCCCCTTAGCCTGAGCCCCGCGAGCCCGAGTCAGCCAGCACAGGCCAGCCACAGATTTTAAACTGCAGCACAGACATATCCTTAGGCTCCACTTTTTCCTCTCAGATAAGTGTAGTGATCCCAGTAGCATGCAGGTGGTGGGCTGTGATTTTTCTGGTCACCACATACCCTTTTACTACTCCCTGCTGAGGCAGGTACGTTGATTTCCAGTGGAGAATAAGAAGAGCCACATGAATAATTAAAGTACTGGAAATGTGCCTTACAGAGAGAAATTCAGGGAGCTCAAACTATTTAGTTTATCAAAGAGAGTCTTATGGGATGATTTGATCATAATCTACAAGTACCTACATGAGGAACAATAATTTGATAATGGGCTCTTCAATCTAGCAGAGAAAGGTATAACAAGACCCAGTGGATGAAAGCTGAAGCTAGACAAATTCAGACTGGAAATAAGGCACAACATTTTAACAGTGAGGGTAATGAAGAAGTGAAACAATTTACCAAGGTTTGTGATGGATTTTTACATCAAATTGGATGTCCAGGTCAGACACACAAACCCACCATGATCCTAGTGAACATGGGTTGCAGAGGAACTAATTTTCTGTACTTTTAGATACTTCTGATTGTTGGAATTACCCATGAAAATATACATCTTAATCTTTATTTGTATAAGGAGACGTGACCTCAGAATCTCATATCTATTGAAAATCTGTTTGTTCATCCCTTCATTATCTGGTAGTAGCTAAACGGATCCTCATTAAACAGAATTTATCCTAAATACTGTCCTGATTAAGCAGCAGTAATTGCCATTAGGCTAAATCAATTCCCTGGGAAACGTCCTAGTAAGATAGATGTCCCAGCTCAGCGTGCCCTGATTCAGTAGGTTGGATTATAATATTATTTTACATTTATGTAGCACATTTCATCCTGCAGCACTTGACAAATTATCAACATATTGCGCCATTGAATTGCAGTGGCCCCAGGGGTGAAGAGTAGCAGCCAACTGGCACACAGAATGCTGCATGGAGCTCTGAAAAATCCACACAGGGAACTAACTGCATGGAGCTTAATTTATGAACCTTGAAGATGAAGGGCTCAGCCAGATGGATCTAGATTTGAACCTCTGGCTCTAAAAAGACTAACTAATTCTAACTTGGGCCAGATTCCCAGATGCACCGCGTATAAACTCAGCATCAATGAAGAGGATAGAGGGGAAAGGAGCCTGGGCTGGCCAGGGGCTGTAATGGCCTCTGCGGTAAGGATAAAGCTACCTAGGGACTGTATTAAAGAGTACCAGTGACAGTAGTTCCAAAAGGTCACTGCACCAGCCAGGGATCAGAAGGAGCACCAGACATTCTGCTTGTAACCCTTCTGCCAGGTGGAGCCGGCAACAACCAGGGACAAGTTCAATATCTAGGGGTTCCTTTTCAACAATACAACATAGAACCGGCTCGAACTGAGAGGCACTATTTCCCCACCCACAGAGTCTGAGTGTAGGAAAAAAACTTTTAATGAAAGAAGAGAAGTCACCGGACATTAATTAGGGAAGATGCCACAAGCAGGATTACTAAACCTAAAACTGTGAGCAGGACACCCACCCTAGAGTGCGTGGGACAGAGTCCTCTGCCTCATGCTTTTGAGTTCTACAACCAACAGTTCCTTTACTGTGCTCCCCTCTGCTCCCTCACTATACCCTACTCACAGTGGTTGTCCTTGGTCAGTGAGGACCCAGGATGCAGGGGCACATCTGTGTGAATTCATCTCCCACCTGGGGAAGAAGGAACCTGGTTTGTTCCGCCATCTGAACACTTGCTCTGGCTGGATGCCCCGCCAGCCACTGTGCCTCAATGCCTGGCTGCTCTGCCAGCCGCTGCTGCCCTGCCAGTCAACTGCCCGCCACTTTTGCCAGCCGCTCCCACCGGCCTACTGCTTGCCACTTTCGCCAATCACCCATCAGTCACCTTCTACTGCCACCTGCCTCTCTGCTGTGACCTCTGCAAGTCAGTTTCTTAGCCCTGGTCTACACTCCGAGTTTAGGTTGAATTTAGCAGCGTTAGAGTATTTATGTGGAGAAACCTCCAGCAACTGCTGTGGTTAATTCAGTAGGTGGCTCTCTTTGTTCAGTCAGTATGGAACCAATGCCCCAGAATAAACAATTTAACCCTGCACCCGTCCACATGACGAAGCCATTTCTGTCGACTTAAAGGGCGCTTAAAATTGATTTTGGTACTCCTACCGACAAGGGGATTAGCGCTGAAATCGACCCTGCCGGGTCGAATTTGGAGTAGTGTGGATGCAATTCAACTGTATTGGCCTCTGGGAGCTATCCCAGAGTGCTCCATCGTGACTGCTCTGGACAGCACTCTCAACACAGAGGCACTGGCCAGGTAGAAAGGAAAAGCCCCATGAACTTTTGAATTTCATATCCTGTTTGGCCAACGTGGTGAGCTTAGAGGTGACCATGCAGATCTCATCAGCAGAGTTGACCATGGAGTCCCAGAATCGCAAAAAAGCTCCAGCATGGACCGAATGGGAGGTACTGGATCTGATTGCTGTATGGGGAGACGAATCCATGCTATCAGAACTCCACTCCACCCCAGAGGACTGCCCAAGCAACAGAAAGCTGGCATTCAATAAGTTTTGAAGTGCAGTGTGGCCTTGTCCTTCCCTCCTCCCCTCCTCCACCACCCCACCCGGTGCTTCCGTCCTCCCCCACCCCTCCCGGGCTACCTTAGCAGTTATCCCCCCATTTGTGTGATGAATTAATAAAGAATGCATGAATTTGAAACAACAATGACTTTATTGCCTCCGCAAGCGGTGATCAAAGTGGGGAGGGGAGGGCAGTTGGCTTACAGGGAAGTAAAGTGAACCAAGGGGGCGGATTTTCATCAAGAGAAACAAACAGAACTATCACACCATAGCCTGACCAGTCATGAAATTGGTTTTCAAAGCTTCTATGATGTGCAGCGCACCCTGCTGTGCTCTTCTAACTGCTCTGGTGTCTGGCTGCGTGTAACCAGCGGCCAGGTGATTTGCCTCAACCTCCCACCCCGCCATAAACATCTCCACCTTACTCTCACAGATATTGTGGAGCACACAGCAAGCGGTAATAACAATGGGAATATTGGTTTCACTGAGGTCTAACCGAGGCAGTAAACTGCGCCAGTGTGCTTTCAAACATCCAAATGCACATTCTGCCACCATTCTGCACTTGCTCAGCCAATAGTTGAACTGCTCCTTACTACTGTCCAGGCTTCATGAGCCATGGAAGCAAGGGGTAGACGCAACTGCATGGTGCTGCCGGCTGGGAGAGCAGCCTGAGGCAGAAGTCTCCAGCTTGCATGATATTCCAGGCAGGACTGAATCTCCATGAGACAAAACTTAAAGAAGAGAATGACCTGGAGTCACTCCCATTTATGTCCAGGTGCCCCTGACCGACCTCACTGAGGCTGGCCAGGAGCACCCATGTCTGCCCAGGCACCCCTGACCCACCTTACCGAGGTTGGCCAGGAGCACCCAGGAGACAATGAAGACAGCTAGCAGTCGTACTACACCGTTTGCTGCCGCGAAGGCAAGGAGCTGCTGCTGTGTAGCACTGCAGTACTGCGTCTGCCAGCAGCACCCAGGAGATGTATGGTGATGGTGAGCTGAGCGGGCTCCATGCTTGCCGTGGTATGTCGTCTGCACGGGTAACCTAGGAAAAAAGGCGAGAAACGATTGTCTGCTGTTGCTTGGAGGGAGGGGGGCCTGATGACATGTATCCCAAACCAACTGCAACAATGTTTTTGCCCCATCAGGCATTTGGATCTCAACCCAGAATTCCAATGGGTGGCGGAGACTGTGGGAACTGAGGGATAGCTACCACAGTGCAACGCTCTGAAAGTCAAAACTAGCCTTGGTACTGTGGACACACACTGCCGATCTAATGCACTTAGTGGGGACACACACAATCGACTGTATACAATTGATTTCTAAAAAATCAACTTCTATAAAATTGACCTAATTTCATAGTGTAGACATACCCTTAGTGATTTTTGGCTCTCAGTAGGCTGGGCAGAAACACTGCCCCATCTCAAGTGATTTCAGCTCTTACTGAGTACTTAAAATAACAAAAGGCTCCTAATTAAGCTTATTTACTTGTATCTTTGAATGGTGGGGAGGAATAGGTTAAACCAATCTGGAGATCCTTAGGTTAGAATCCAGACTGCCTGGCTGAGATGCCTGTCCCCACCCCTTTTACTTTCACAGGGCTCTGGCATTTGAGCCACTGGTTTAATGAGGTCCCTTCATCTGAGGGTGACCCCCTCATTTGGGACAGGGTTAAGCACAGTTCTGCTCCCCTTCATTCATACAATAATGACAACACACTGATAACAGCATTTCACTACCCCTGCATTCAGTACTAAAGTGGTTTGTAACCCAACACCAGCCAAAGCTGATCACTTGGAGCTACGCAGCTCCTGTCTGCTAGATACCTACGCAGAGTAGGTGTGTTCATGTAAATACAGTTTGCTTCTGAAGTCTTTCCCCCTCCCCAACTAGCTGTAATGGGAGAAGCGACAAAGAGTCCTGTGGCACCTTAAAGACTTACAGAAGTATTGGAGCATAAGCTTTCATGGGTGAATATCCACCTCATCAGACGCATTCTTATGCTCCAATACTTCTGTTGGTCTATAAGGTGCCACAGGACTCCGTCACTTTTTACAGATCCAGACTATCATGGCTACCCCTTTGATACTTGTCATGGGAGAGTTCAATCAGACCCTGCTTACATGCTCATGGGCATAATTGGGGGGGGCAAAGGGGGAGGGTCCCAGGACACAGGCTCCAGCTAGAGCTCGAAAGTCTACACTGCAATTTTAAAGTCCCATAGCCTGAGCCCTACAAGTCTGAGTCAGCTGACCCAAGCCAACCACAGGTGTGTAATTGCAGTGTAGACCTATCCTTAGGATCTTGATGTTTAGCCTGCTAAGACATCCATTACAGCAGAGCCCGAAAGCCTCACTGCTGTACCATGCACATTGGTGTTTCTTTGTTAAATCAGCTTCTGTGTCTCCAGAAAGACCAGACCCTCTCCTATCCTGAGAATCTCCCCCCACAAGCCTTTCTGTGCACCTGTGAATTCAATATACGTAGGTTACAGAGCAGGATGCTCATTCTGCATGTGCAGCAACACTCTCCAAGTTGCAGGAACATATAATAATTCTTAGATGGAGCTTTCCCTTTTCCAAGAACAGTGTAAACACATCACTACATCCCCCCTGTGGAGTAGGTGAGTATAGCAACCCCTACTTCACACCAGGGCAGAGCGGAGCATTTCACATCAGACAATCACACCATGCTTTACAGGCACAGCTGTGAAGCAGATAAGTGCTCTGCACCCCCTTTTACCAAAAAAGAAAATGGGAACCAAAGACTGAGTGATTTACCCCAAGTCACACAGAGAGTCAGTGACAGAACCAAGATTTGAATGGGAGTTCCTAGACACTTCCAAACCCATGCTAATTCTTCCAGGTGAAATGCAGACCTGTGAAGTAGACCAGCATGCTCAAGTCCCACATAAACCATATTTTGGGGATTTAAATAGAACATCATTGAGGCATAAGCTTTGTGCTGTCTGCCTGCATAAGGGGAACACGGTGCCCCATCCTTCACCTGTCACAGATATAATTAACTTAATCTTCACTCAACTAAGAGTTGTAAGAAACTTTTTTTTAGGGCCTGACAGAAAGTGATGCCTCCCGGGGGTTCTGAGCATTTCTTCCAGGTACTCTGCAGTACATAAATCCAGGATGATTGCATTGACAATTCCAGCAATCTCTTCATCTTATTCAGTGCCATGAGTCTTGCTACAACTCACGCACAAAAGAACAGAATGTGAGAGACTGCCTTGAGTTCACTCAGAATTCTCAATGTTCAGCTGCAAATAAAGTCAAACCCTTGGCACTGATGCTGCAGACTGCAGTGCAGACGACTTTGCCTCCATATCAAACAGAAAACCAGGGCTTTTTCTGCTAGAAGTCAGTCATAAAACCCCTCTAATCACCACAGTGTGGACTATCATTGGAGAATCAGGGTAGATGACTGGAGAGAACATAACAACTGAAAATTCATTGCTCATTCACTGTAATTGACATAAATAAACCCTAGTATTTCAGACCAACAGTGCCAGGCTGGTTTTATTTGCAGAGTCTGTATCATAAAACACAGATCTTCTTAATGGCTCCCAGTCATGCACCTTGCTACCAGACACGTAACCGTGAGTCATCTTTGAATCCTCGCTCTCCGTCTCACACATCCAGTCCATGAGCAAGCCTTGCCATTTCTTCCCCCACAAGATATCAGAATTCTGATCCTTCCTCTCTGTCCCGTCAGCTATTTGTTTTGTCCAAGACCTAATCATCTCAATCCATGTACTGCTGCTTTCTCTTCTCCAGCCTCCATAATATCCATATCACCCCTTCTCCAGACCATCCAAAATGCCACCACCAAAATGTTCTTCCTTGACCATCCCTCTGACATGTCATGCTCTTTTTTGAATGTCTTCACTGCCTTCCCCATGCTCATTGTACCCAGTTCAAAAGTCTTGTACCTTGAAACTAGCAACAATTCCACCCCAACATATATCTAGGACCTTATCAATGACCACATCCCTTTTTCTGACCCCCATCTGCCAACAGTTCCACCCCTTTCATTCCCTTTTTCCACCCTCCCTCTGTATCTTTGTCCATGCTATCTGTTATACAGGGAAAGTTCTCAGTCTCTTGTCTCAGTTCATAAGCCATCACCCTTTCCTTGCTCAGCTCTCCCCTAAAATCTCATTTCTTCCATGCTGAATAATAATAATAATAATAATAATAAAATAAATGACACTTGAGAAGCCTTCTCTGGTTTCCCAAGATGTTCTGTCTTCTCTTTGTCTATCTTCTATCTAGATTATAACCTATTTGGCAGGGACTGTCTTTATTTTCATGTCTTGTACAGTGCTGAGCACATTGGCTGTACCTAACAGATAATAAATGCGGCAGCTCCAGATTTTAGGCCATTAGATTAGGGAGTCACTCCAATTTTAATTATGGTCCGTACATGTAGGACTGCATATTCCCCTAGATGCACAGCAGGTCACCCACTGATGCCAATGGAAAGTTTGCATAAAGATCAAGGCTAGAAAGATTATGACCTTAATATAACAACTAAATTTCAAGGTTAGGTTCTCTCCTGTGGCCAAGTTTAACTAATTCAAGAGAGGGCTAGGTTGTCAGGGGCACAGGCACTGACTCCATGGGTGCTGCAGCCCTGGACTACCCATGAAAAAAAATAGTGGGTGCTTAGCATCCACTGGCAGCCAGCTGCCACCCTCCTCCTCAGCAGATTCCCCCCACTGGCAGCCTTGCTGATCAACTTCTCCCCCTCCCTCCCAGTGTCTCCAGCCCACCAGCTGTTCCGCAGCATGCAGGAGGTGTTGGAAGGGAGGGGGAGAAGTGAGGACAGGGCACGATCCAGAGAGTGGGTGGAAAGAGGCAGGGCGGGGGCAGAAAGAGCTGGGGCGGGGGTAGGAAGAGGCAGGGCGGGGTGAGGTCCTGGGGGAAGGGGGTGGAGTGGGGGCAGGGACAGGGTGGAACGAGGGCAAAAAGAGGCAGGGTGGAAGTTTGGGGAAGGGGTGGAATGGGGGCAGGGCCTGGGGTGGAGGGGGGGTTGAGCACCCCCTGGATAGAGAGGAAGTTGGTGCACATGGACAGGGGGCATACACCAGTCCTGATTCTGAGGCTGGTTTATGCCAGCCATGGAGACCGTTAACATGCCTGAAGGGTGACGCTAATTTATACCACAGCTGTAGGGTCCCTAATGGAGCCTATGCCAGTGGAGAACTGGCAAAGCAGAACTCTGCTATAGCTACACCCACCCCACCCTGTTTCCTCCCTCCCCTGACATTGGGGGAGGGATAGGTGGGAAGCTGGTACAAGAGCTGCCTCCATCACCATTACAGCAGCAGCAGCAGCAAACTTCTTGCAGGCCATTTGTGGCCAGACTCTGGCCCCTTGCACCAGCGGTTGGGTTAGGAATCAGTTGAGATCGGGACATTCACACACAATTATGATAGTAGCTCAGGCGCATTCAGAATCACTGAATAGGGAAATATAGTCTCCATGAGGACCACGGCCATTTCTGTTCTTTGTTTCTTTCCCTTCCCCTCCTACTCTTTCTGCTTCTCTCCCCTTTCCCTGTCTCTGTAGCTCTCCTGCAGAAGGGCTCGGCCAAGGCTCGTCCCTCAGTGGGGCTGTGAGGTATCCCACTGCCTCGCACTAGTTCGCTCTGGGCCCAAGCCCTGGGTCAGGGCTGGCTGGTAAACAAACAGTCAGGAGCTCGGGCCCTTAGGCAGGGGCTGAGCCAATAGTTCAATATGAGCCCTGGCCCTAGGTCAGGGCGGGGCAGCAAACACACAGTCAGGAGCTCAGATTTCTGAGTGTCTGGTGCGATGGGGAGACTGCCACCCGTGAGTGTGGTGGCAGGGGGGATGCAGGCCCACCCGCTCCACTGCGTCCCAGCCCAGGGCCCTAGCAGCGGCAGAAGACTCACTGCTGCGTCAGTGGGGATCCTGACCACAACACACTGACATTGGTTCTGGCCCCGCTGTAGCCGGGCCAGGGTCGGCTGCCCCCGGGCTACTTCTGGACTCATAAGGTAGCTGGGTTTGGCTGGTGTCCTCGGCGGTTTCCAGCACCATCGGTTCCTCCGGGTAGCTGGCGAGGGGTAGGCTCGGCTCCTCCTCGGGGTAGCTGGCGAGGGGTGGGCTCGGCTGCTCCTCGGGGTAGCTGGCGAGGGGTGGGTGTGGCTCCTCCTCGGGGTAGCTGGCGAGGGGTGGGCGTGGCTCCTCCTCGGGGTAGCTGGCGAGGGGTGGGCTCGGCTCCTCTTCGGGGTAGCTGGCGAGGGGTGGACGTGGCTCCTCCTCGGGGTAGCTGGCGAGGGGTGGGCTCGGCTCCTCCTCGGGGTAGCTGGCGAGGGGTGGGCTCGGCTCCTCTTCGGGGTAGCTGGCGAGGGGTGGGGTCGGCTGCTCCTCGGGGTAGCTGGCGAGGGGGGGGCTCGGCTGCTCCTCGGGGTAGCTGGCGAGGGGTGGGCTCGGCTGCTCCTCGGGGTAGCTGGCGAGGGGTGGGCGTGGCTCCTCCTCGGGGTAGCTGGCGAGGGGTGGGCGTGGCTCCTCCTCGGGGTAGCTGGCGAGGGGTGGGCGTGGCTCCTCCTCGGGGTAGCTGGCGAGGGGTGGGCTCGGCTTCCTCGGGGTAGCTGGCGAGGGGTGCTCGGCTCCTCTTCGGGGTAGCTGGCGAGGGGTGGGTTCGGCTGCTCCTCGGGGTAGCTGGCGAGGGGTGGGCTCGGCTGCTCCTCGGGGTAGCTGGCGAGGGGTGGGCTCGGCTGCTCCTCGGGGTAGCTGGCGAGGGGTGGGCGTGGCTCCTCCTCGGGGTAGCTGGCGAGGGGTGGGCGTGGCTCCTCCTCGGGGTAGCTGGCGAGGGGTGGGCGTGGCTCCTCCTCGGGGTAGCTGGCGAGGGGTGGGCTCGGCTCCTCCTCGGGGTAGCTGGCGAGGGGTGGGCTCGGCTCCTCCTCGGGGTAGCTGGCGAGGGGTGGGCTCAGTTGGCCTGGCCAGTCCTCGGGTCTGACGCACCCTGCTGGAGTTCCCCAACCCGGAGCTAGGCCACAGGTATCTGGCCTCTCCGGCAGCTGGCTTTCAACTGAACTTTGCAGTGGGGCTTTTTTACTTCCTGTCCTGTGCCGTGACCTCTGGGGGGCGGGCACAGGACCCACTGGCTCCACCCACTTTGGTGCTAGGGGAGGCTTGTCCCTCCACGGGGCTGCGGGGTATCCCACCGCCTCGCTATACCTTCTCTCTTCACTCTGCCTGCATTTCCTTCCCTGAAGCCACTCCTAATTCCCTCCCCTACCCACTCTGGGCTTGAAACTCCTGCTCCATTCACATCCCAGCTGATAAAATGAACTAGGAAATGATGACAAGTAAAGGATTGTCACTGGGCTTTAGTGTTAACAGCTCCATTATATTAACGAGGGCAAGGGATTTCACTCTTCCCAGAGCTATTGTGTTAGGCTGTCAGGAGCCTCAGAAAGACAAGGCTGCATCAGTTACACACTGCCAACATTTGGGCATTAACATTCCAGTCAAGAGGGCTAGAAACTTAGGGCTGATCTAAACTACAAAGTGAGATTGGGGTAAACTGCCTTGCTGCCTTGCATCAACTTATGTATGCATGTATCTCAAATGCATCACCAGCTGACATAAGCATCCTGCTAGGGTGATACAGTAAAACCACCAGCCTGAATAGGCACACAGTCATGGCTGAACTACTTGGTTGACACAGTAGAAGTGTAGACACAGCATGACCTGTGTCAAATCTAACAGTCCTCCAGCCACCGTCCTGCAAAGCCCCAGTCTCCAAGAAAGTGACCTTTCTGCTCACAATTTTAAACTCTGCTGCACGGAGATTGTGGATATCAGAAGCCTCCCTTCCCCCTCACACACACTTCAAACACCCCACATGTTTTTTAAATGCCTTTTCCTGATTGCTGACCTGGGTGAACTCACCTGGCAGCTCACCTTTGTTGTTCGTGTCCAGCCAACCATGCCAGCTCCACGTACACAGAGAGGTACTCAATGCACTTCTGCCTGGAGCAGGCAGGAAGTGTTGGATCTCCCAGACCCGTGGGAGGAAGAGGCAGTGCATGCCCCACTACAGAACAGCTGCAGAAACATGGACACCTATGAGCAGATTGCCCAGAGGATGCAGACAATGGGGTCTGACAGGAATCAGCAGCAGTGCCACGTAAAAGTGAAAGAACTTCTCCAGGGAGACCACAAGGTGAGGGAAGACAACAAGAAATCTGGTGCTGATCCACAGACCTGCTGCTTTTACAATGAACTGCATGCCGTATGTGGCGGTGACCCATCCAACACCCTGCAGACCATTGTGGATAACTGAGAGGAACCCAAGACAAATATTCCTGCTGCGAACAGTGAGGAGGAGGAGGGGGAGGGGGAAGATGCACCAGGGGCTCCAAACATACTGTGAGCTAGAGCCTGTTTGAAACTCAGGAGGAGTCTAGCCCGTCCTGCCAACTGAGTGCGGATGAGCCCACTGATGAAGAGGAAGGGAGTTTGGGTAAGTGTGTGATGCCTTTTTCCTTAAAATGTTTTATTTGCTTTTCCTTCTTCTCCTTCACCCTGCCCTGCCATTTAAAGATGGCACTCAGCCCATCCCCCACTGTACAAGACAACAGTATTAACTTTTCATGACTTTCCTGGTCTAGCATGAGAAAATAAAAAGTTGGGAAGTCAATTCAAAGCAAATTCTCGAACAATATCATGTCAGACCGTACTCAACAGGTTGGAGCTGGAGAGCAGCATGGTGCTGAGGATCTCCAAAGTGGCGGTGTCAATAAGCATGTCTGATTAAAAGTTTTTATGGGAGTAAAGGAAGGAGTTTTGAAACTCTGTGTTGTGACTGTAAATCCAGTGGTGCCTGGTCTCTTTATCAGCAGCTTCCAGAATGGTGGCCTTGAGGAATTTCCCCCTCCCGGCCCGCAGAATGCCTGACTCTGATGAGAAGGAAAGGGAAGAGGACTTGGTAGGACATATTCTGAGAGATCCTGCATTGGGCCATAAACAAAGGGCTTGGAGAGACAATATGTCCGAGAGCATATGGAGAAAAACGGAGACAACAGGGAAAAGCCCCAGGAGTCCCAGCAGGGCAAGGAAGATGAAGTGCACCTGGATATAATGGGTAGCAAACACAAATGCTGCAGAGGTTGACCTACAGGTCCAAAAATCCTGGATTCATAAAAATCTGCACTCTTTGGAGAACTCCCTGCTTGCAGCTCCCTACACCCCTCAACTTTCCAGTAGCATCACAGACTGTATCCTAACCCCTGCCACCCCTGCCACTCCATACCAGGGTACAGGAAGAAACACAACAGGTTCACATACACTAACTTGTGAAAACCACAGTTTGGTATATGTGTAACCACAACAAACTACACTGAATCACCTTTTTGTTTACACAAATGGATGTAAACGTTTACCTCTTTTTTCAATAGGAATTTTTAACCCGTTAAGGTATGTTAGGAGCCTGTATGACATTTTATTTGTTTGTTCACACCTTGATTTTGTGCACTGAATTTTTGCATTCAAAGTATCTTTATTAGTGCACAACAAATATTACAAAATGCATAGCAGCTGTCAAGAAATTAAACAGTATTTATAAATGCACACCAAGCACCGCAGAATTCACTGCACCAAGAAAACACCCAGCCATCTTTATAAATGTACAGCAAGCAGCATGCAGTTCATAGCACAAAGCAATGCCCCAGGCCTAGCTGTATTTATAATTTGTAGCAGGCACAACAGAAGAGATATCAGCAGGCAAAAACCAAAAAATACATAGTTTAAATTACACAAGATAGATATTACCTCAGGACAGAATGCTATTGTTGCTGGCTGTGAAAATGAATCTTTAAAGCCTCCCTCCCATGCATAGCTTTATGTGGGGCTGTTGTAACAGTCCACCTCTTTGAGTTCAGCAGACAGCCGCGCCACCTCACCCCTCCAGCCTTGTGACCCAAGGACCCCTTAGTGCCAACTGGCAAAGGGGGTTATAAGATTATCCTGATAATAGTCTGCAAATTCTGGTTCACCAAAGAATATCATGTGAGGTCTGAAATGAAAGCCAGGGTCATGCTGGTCATTGTTATTGTTGTGAAATGTACATACAGATACTACAAAGGAATTATGCATCTGTACTGAAAATATGTTCTTAGATTCTATATCATAGCAGTGATAAACAGGTTTCTTGTCAGACAAAAGATGTTTATTCACCTGTTTCTCTGTCGGCATATAAATTAAGCATTGTAAGCTAACACAATGGAGGCCCATTTACATATGAAGTCAGCAGTGAGATATGAAGTCAACAGGGAAGAGCACACAGTGTGGGGGAAAGAACCTTATCTGGAGATATACTTCAAAGGTTTGCTGGACTATAATGGGGAACAAAGAAGATACTCCAGCATCTTACACCTAAGAATGAGCAGTGCATTTGCATTCATGTAAACAGGATCTCAACCAGCCATGGCTGAAGATGCTGCAAAAGTCTTGGGTGAGATAAACTTCATTAAACAGGTTAACCTAATAGTTAAATTTAATCTCTAAAAAGCATGTTATAATTTTGTTTTATAGTTAACCCTTTTTGTCTCCATTATCCTTACTCACTCTCTTTTGAATCTTTGGTAATAAACTCATTCTTCGTTCCACTATAAATACATCTTAGTGCTGTGATGTAAAGCAAGGTGCTGATCCTGAGTTGGTTCATACAAGCTGCTGTATACACTGTTCCCTTGAGGACAGCAGACCTGGTATTTCTGTGAGTGTTCAGAGAATAAGGGTCTGGACAGCATGGGGAATATTTCAAAGGAGTTCGGGAACTGGGGCACACTTATTGTAAACTGCAAGGCAAAGTAAGAGCTGGCATAGTCCAAAGGAGAGTGCTTGGGCTGATGGTGTCAGGGAGCTGACACCCAGTTAAGAACAAGCAAATGTCCCTCATGCTGGAGGCAGAAAGGTAACAAGGTGACTCACAGTCCCGGTGTGACCGGAATCTCAGGGGAGCCAGCTGAGGTTACTCAATTAGGGTGAACTTCAAAGAATGGGGCAGGCAATCCCCAAAGCTGGTGGATATTCTAATACTTAGATTTACCAAGCCAGCACAAAAGAAGCTTCTGTTATACCTCAGTGGTTACTCAGAAGTCAACAACGCAGTTCCCTTAAAGTAACACAGCCTTAGGCCTCCACTTAGTCACCCAAGTCAGATATGATGAGGATTAATGAAAATCTTATTCATCGTATAAAAAAGGTTAGTCCCAAAGGATCGGACACATTATCTCCCAAGTTAATGAATATTCCAGACCTTTCCCAAAGACACGCTTACAGTCAATTCTTATGAACTAAACTAAAAAAAAATTAAAAAGAAAAGAGCGAGAGTATGGTTATAAGATCAGTATACATACAGACATGAGTTCAATGCTTGAGGTTCAGATTCATAGTAGAGATGGTGAGCTTTGTAGTTGCAAAGAGTTCCTTCAGAATTAGTCCATAGGTTATAGCCCAAAGTTTTATATTCAGGGTGATCCAGTCAGAACTGGTACTCAGTCCTTGTGGCTTAGGCTTCCCGTGCATGAAACCTCAAGCAGATCTGAGATGACAGGATCAGGACCCAAGAGTCCTTTATACAATTCCAGGCCTTCTTTGACAGGTCTGAGTCCTTAGACCAACAATAGGTAATCAAGGCGACTTTGAAGTAGGTCCATTTCCAAGCATCACCGGCAATTAGCTACACGAATTAACATAAGCCAATTGCCTGTTTTTCCACCATTCACAGATGATTTGCTACACATTTCGAAGAGAGATGAATACAGTGATATCCTATGTTTACAGTTCATTTAACTGTTAAGAAGTTCTTTTGATCTCTGAATTAACAGAATACAGCATAGACAATGACTGTTTGATTACATTGTTGACCTCTACCAATATATATGTAAATACACAAAAACACAAACATAACCTCCCCATATGTTTTTAAGGGTTGAATTTGAGTCATTTATCGTGCAGAATGCTTAACACGTGCTGGTCATGCGCCATACCCAGCTACCCTGGAAACCATCACAACCTTGGCAGCAGCTTTTCCCCTTTTGCCTCACTGGTATTATGCAGCGCACAACACAACCATTGGGCTGTTCTTCTCACTGAGTTCTCATATAGTGAGTAAACAATACCAACAACCCTTCAATCTACCTAAAGCACATTCAACTGTCATTCTGAACCTACAGAGTTGCTAATTGAATCTTTCCTTGACACTATCCAGCTGGCTGGTGCACAGCTTCATGAGCCAGGGGAGCAAGGGGTGGACTGGGCCCCCCAAAACACTACTGGCATTTCCACATCGCCAATGGAAATCAGCTGCTCAGGAAAGAATGTCCCATCATGCAACTTTCTGAACAGTCCTGTGTTCTTAGAAATGTAAGCATCATGTACCTTCTCTGATCAATCCACACTGATATCGGGGAAGTTTCTGTGGTGATCCACTAGCACTGGCATAACCACGGAAAGGTATCTCTTTCTGTTGATGTACTCAGTAGCAAGGTGACCTGATGCCAAAATAGGGATATGCATTCGTCTATCACCGCACCACAGTTCAGGAACCCCATTGCTACAAATCCAACCCTATTTCTTGCACATTGCCAAGAGTCACAGTCCTGTGTAGCAGGAGATGATTAGTGGCTCTACACACTTGCTTGACAACAGCTCCCACTGTGGATTTTCCAACTTCAAAATGATTTCCCAGTGACTGGGTAGTAATCCGGTACTGCCAGCTTCCAGAACACAATGGCAACTCCTCAAGTGTAAGTGCAGCTCTCATTCTGGTGTCCCTGCATTGGATGGCTGGGTGAGCTCAGCACACAGATCCAGGAATGTGGTCTTTTGCATCTGAAAGTTCTTCAGTCACTCCGCTCGTCCCAAAACTGCATTCCAATGTGATCCCACCAGTAGGTGTTTGTTTCTTGGGCCCAGAGGCAGAGATCCACCATCTGCAGCTGCTCCATGAATGCCACCAACAAGCTGGATTTTTTTTCACAATGTCCTTCAACAAACTCTCCTTGAAGATATCCTCATCTTCCTTATTGTGATCCCAGTTGTTGCAGTACTCCCTGAAGGTCTGCAAATACAGGGAAATCATATGTCCTGTATTTGCAATGTTCATGAGAATGGTGCTGATCTCTCTGAGCTCCTTGCTTCTGTCAGAGAGGGCAGAGACAGAAAAGCACTGTGCAGGTTTGTGGATTTTCAACGAAACAGCAAAAAAAATCATGGGGTGTGGTGTTTTTTATTACTTCTTGTTAGCTGCCATGAGGTAACTAACACAAGATAAAATCCTAGTGAAGCCAAAGCAGGCCATAGCTTTCACACATTAGCAGGTTGAGGTAGACTATGGGGGAGCCCAAGAGCTATCTGGACCTGCTAACATATGCTAATACTACAACTGTCTTGTCTTCATTAGGATTTTACCTCACATTAGTCACCAGATGTTAGTTAACATGAGGCAGAAACACACCCTTTTTCCTAATGAAGACAAGGCCAGAATATGACAGGTGGGCCATATAAATACATCTAGCCAACAGGACAGATGTTTGGCACCTCTGCACTAGAGCCCCCAATAGAATTTAATGAAACAATCTTTTATTTTTTATTTTGAACTAGTGATCCTCAAACTGAGCACTAAAGCTATGTAACAAAGGATTGGATGGCTGTGGAAATTTTGCCCATTTTTTAGTTAAAAAACGGTCTGTGAACTGTAAAGCAATGAGATGAAAAAATAGAGATACTTCAATCAGAATGTGTGTAAAACCCTTTGCTCCTATAATAACTAAGACAAAATTCTGTATTTTGAAAATTGGAGTTGCGTTGGCTGCTTCTGTCTGGCAACATAAGTCGCAAGATATTGATTCTAGCTTCCTGACTGACTGAACCAGTGAGGTTCAGTTAACAGAAGCCATTTTCACAAGAGAGTTGCTTTATCCTCTTTGAGCCAGTCACTTAAAAACAGGGAATAGTTGGGAGCACCTCTGAGCTTCTCCCTGCTGAAATCTGGATGGGAGGATCATTTGTTACCCCCTGAAGGTCCATTCAGGATTGGGGGCGGGGGTGCTAATTGCAATGTCTCTGGGCACACTTTTGACAGAAAATCCTCCTGTTTTCTGTTGGATAAAAAGACAAATTTGCCAAAGTGCAGCATCAATAACAAATTTGTTTCATCTATCTCAAGGGGAAAATTTGTAGGAATTTTGCTTTTTCAAATGCTTTTTATTTTATTGTATTTGGCTCCAATAACAAAGATGTCTTCAGTTTAAAGCATCAGCCTTGACAGACAGAATAGATTTAGACCTCAATGATAAATGTGTTCTCTGCTATGTTTGAAACATCATTTTTCAACCAAACTGATAATTGAATTAAAATTGTGTACTGTGTGGATACGCAATAATAGGTAATTAACTTTACTCATTACACTACAGCATAGTTCTTCAGATCTACAGCACCCATTGCAATGTAGTTGCTAGCATGCTACATAGGGCTAGGTCCTCAACTGATGTATCCATTGTTGTCAGGGGCAATTAACATGAAATGCCACAGCTAGAGCTAAGCGAAACATACACAAGAAAAACAAAGAACAATTATCTGGTTTTATATTGTTACAAAATTAGCCTTCTACCAGAGTTCTTGAAGAGTTTGCAGACCTTTTGAGCAAGCCTGGAATGATCTGTAAATTCACATTGAGTCTATGCAAAATGTGTAGTTTCCATACAAAAGCAAGTGACACTTGATGGTTTTGACTAAGTTCCAGTTTGAGGTTTGTTTGGTTTTTTCCAAACCCCAAACTGAAATCCACACAGATTGAAACCAGAGAAAATAAAGTGTCTGCCCATTAGTTTCCCCCCAAAAGCACAAATACATAGCTCTGCACGCTAACCACTGACCTCTGCTGGATGGAATTCAAGACCTGATGAAGGGTTTGCAATTTTGATGCCCACTAGTGGCTGGTTGGCTGATATGGAGGCTATAAACCAGTAGGTTATTATATTATAGTTAATGGAGTCTCCTTCAGTGGTGGAGATCTGTATTTTTGGACCCAAAAGCCAGTTCATTGTTGCATGTGTTCAGAACAACAAACGATCACAATAAGCCAGATTCTCAGCAGCTGTAAATTTGCACAGCTTTTTTTAAGTCAGTGGAGCTGTGTCATTTTACACCAGGTGAAGATTTGGCTTGATATCTGTATGTAGCTGCACACAGATTCATTACAAATTGGATATGGAAGAAGAAGAATGTTTCCTAATTTGTAGGGGAGTACCAGGATTTGTGTATGCACATGATCATTATGGCCTTGATCCAGAAAATGTTTAGGTGCATGCTTAACTTAAAGCATGCTTGTTTAACTGAAGTCATGCATTAAAGTTAAGCATATGCTCAAGTGCTTTGCAGATTCAGGGCCTAAGGGCCCATCCTATGAGGTGCCAAACATATCTTACAAAACAGGAACTGAGCATTGGACAGGATTAAGCTTCGATCAGTGACCATTCCTGCCATCACCATTGCAGCATTCCTGAGCTTCACCAACCTAGACAGCAAAAGACAAATATTCACAGTCTTAAACCTGTATCTCCCATGCCACAGGATATAATATTGCCCCCAAGTCTCTTTCCTGGAAGCTGGAACATTTTTCCTGATCTGAAACTTTACATACCTTGACAAAAGGGTTTGAAATTTTTCGGTTATTTCTGAAGTGTAATATTCTAGTTTCAAGGAGATGAGAAGAGAAAGCCCATTTTCAATGCTACAAAGGGTTTTTATGTTGCTCTTTCTCCGTGTTCTGGCTCCATCCCAAATCCTTGAATCTATTTATTGCTTACTCCTTATGATTAAAGAACTCCATTACTGAGACTACTGCTTCTTGCTGGGCTCAGACTGCAAATGATTGCTTCAGTGTTAAGAGTGTGAACAAGGGGAATGTGCCACTGGGGAATGAGATGTTGATGTAAGGGACTGCAGGACTGAGGTTATCTCCTTCCAATACGAGGCAAGGCTTTTACCTTCATTTTCACATATGATAAACACTATTTGAACATCTGTTAAATTCTAAAGCTATTTTCACAGGCCACGTTTAAACATTTTGGACACATAAATGACAACTCAAAATTTCTCATTATAACAAATAATTCCACACAGAGTCATGACAGTAAATCACTTTTTTAACACAGAAACAGCCTCTCTTACCTCTTCTCACTTTGTATGATACTGCTGCTACACAACAACCTTCAGTAAGCCATATCGTTAAGGGTTGAAGTGTTTCAGGAATGGTCCATTGTACTTTCAGAATATCAGGGTTGACAAGGTACTGTCTACCAACCGTTACCTTAATGGGAGTTGAATGATATTCAATGTACTCAGTCTTCTTCCTCTAATGCTGAGCAGTAAGTACAAAAATAGCAGAAGTTGCATTTCCAGGAGGTTGGATTGACAGACTCCTTATTACTCTGTGTGTCATGGTGAATTCTTGCATTGCTCTGTCAGCTCGGCAAATCTCAGCTGGGGAGAGTGAGTGAGTGAAATCATCCTCCACGTAGAAAAAAAAATCTATGGGAAGGGGCCATAAAGGTAGGAAATTGCTGTGAGGTTCCCCTCAAATGGTTTCTTCCAAACCATTCCATTTGGATGTGAAATTCCCTCCTCACTTGCTATGGAATGGGTAAATGTCAGGCCCCCTAATGCCGTACAGATGTAGAGGGATACCGTAGAATCACAGGGCTTCCTCCCACAGACCCTGTGCCTCTGACTGGGCTTCAGCAATTACTGTGGAGTCTGCAGTTGCCTCTGGCTCCCTGCTAGCACAGCTCCACCGGACAGCACGGCCATGTTGCCAGGGTTTCATGGGAGCTCCAGCAAGGAGGAAGGCTGCAGAACTGTTCATAAAACCTCAGGCTGTCATTTCCTTTCCTGTGAATTTACTGGGGGAATTCAGGAGGAATTTCTCAACCTCAGATCAGTAACCCCAGCTGTTCTCTGATCCGGGATTCCTCTGTGGCTGTACGGGGACAGGCCAGGGAAATGCACCTCATCCTCCAGCAACCAGAGAGAAACCTGCAGAAAAACTAACAGAGGCCTGAGGCTCCATTAATATTTCCAAAGTCCCTTTCCTTGCAAATTTACCACTGGTTGCCGGGAGGAGGGTGTGCATTCCTTCCTCCCTCCCTCCCCTGCCCCCAGGCATGGATGATCCTGGGTCTTGTTGGAGCAGGGTTGATTGACACAGACCCACAAATCGATACATGTACTCCTGCACCAGTGCCAGTTTTAAAGGTGTGAGCTCTCCTCATCTGCCTTGGCTAGAAACACAGGGTTTATACAGCTGGAGAACTGGGAATCCCTCCTTTCCAGAGACAGAAGTGCATAAGATATCAGGCCCCAAGATTGCTACAGCCTGATCTATAGAAAAGCTGTTTGATTATTTGTAGGGTTTTCAAATGTTACTAATTTCTTTCCTCTAAGGCCTTTACAGTGGAATTCATGGTACCAAAAGAAACCTGCTTTTACAGGCACTGAAATATGAAAACCAGAATCCACTTTTAAAAGTTTACCAACCAGCTCCTCAGTGGGTGTAAATCTGAAAAGCTCTGTTGAAGTCTATGGTACTATACTAATTTACACTACCGTATGGGTTGTTCATTTAATAGCTGGTCTTATTTCAGTCTGTTCTGTTCTGCTGTATCGTGAGGGGGTTGTATGGATTGTGTTTCTGATAGTGCAGTTGTGGCTTCCTGGGACTGAATTCTGCATTGTGTTTAAAGGGAAGGCAATTATTCTGGGCTGGCTCCTTCTTTGCAAGCTGAGGGTAATTTTTGGTTTCTCACTGGATTACAGGAGGAATCTCTCAGTTGTTTTTAAACAGCAGGAAATCTGTTGTTTCTAAGGGTACGTCTACACTACGGGACTATTCCAAATTTGCATAAACCGGTTTTGTAAAACAGATTGTATAAAATCGAGTGCGCGCGGCCACACTAAACACATTAAATCGGTGGTGTGCGTCCACGGTCCGAGGCTAGCATTGCACTGTGGGTAGCTATTCCGTAGCTATCCCATAGTTCCCGCAGCCTCCCCCGCCCCTTGGAATTTCCGGGTTGAGATCCCAGTGCCTGATGGGGCAAAAATCATTGTCGCGGGTGGTTCTGGGTAAATGTCGTCAGTCACTCCTTCCTCTGGGAAAGCAACGGCAGACAAGCATTTCGCGCCTTTTTTCCCTGGATTGCCCTGGCAGATGCCATAGCATGGCAATCATGGAGCCTGTTTTGCCTTTTGTGACTGTCACCGTATGTGTACTAGATGCCGCTGACAGAGGCGATTCAGCAGCGCTACACAGCAGCATGCTTTTGCTTTTGCATGACAGCAGAGATGGTTACCAGCCATACTGCACCATCTACCAATCCATAAATTGATAAAAAGATGATCATGGCTACCAGTCGTTTTGCACCATTTGCTGCTGTCATAAGTGCCCTTGGCTGCTCTTAGCCAGGGGCGCAAAAGCCAAAATTGGGAATGACTCCCAGAGTCAATCCCTCCTTTTTGGTATCTAAAAATAGAATCAGTCCTGCCTAGAATATGCAAGTGTACTAGAGAACCACTGTATCAGAGAGCACAGCTGCTCTGTGTCAGATCCTGCAGAAATTATGAGCTGTATGCTATTCACAGGGGGTGCTCCTGCAACAACCCCACCTGTTGATTCCGTTCTTCCCCCAGCCTTCCTGGGCTACTGTAGCATTGCCCCCCCACTTGTGTGATGAAGTAATAAAGAATGCAGGAATAAGACACACTGACTTGTTAGTGAGAAATGAGTGGAAGGCAGCCTCCAGCTGCTATGATAGTCCAGACAGGACAGTAAGGAGTGTGGAGGAGAGGAGCCCAGCATCCCTCTGCTAGTCCAGGGGCAATTGAATCTTTTTTTTACACATGAAGGGTGGGGGCTGACAGAGCTCAGCCCCCTGTTGCTATGACGACGATGGTTATCAGCCATACTGCACCATCTACCAGGAAAAATTAGGGCCAGGCACCCTTGATCAACCTGACGGATGCTAGTCAGCATGGTTACCAGCCCTTTTGCACTGCCCCATGTGCCAATAGGCTGATGATGAGGACGGGTACCAGTCGTTTTGCACCATCAGCCACCCATGGCAGGGGGGGAGCAAGGATGTTGGTGTTCAGTGCTGCAGCATCGCGTCTATCTGCAGCATTCAGTAAAGATAGGGTGACATGTAAAAGAGTCAAGAGAGGATTGTTTTCCCTTTCACTTCTGGGGGTGGGTGGGGGGGTGCGTAAATTGCCGAGCTATGCCCTGACCCACTGCGGACACTGTGTTTGACCCTAGAAGCATTTGGAGCTCAGCCAAGAATGCAAATGCTTTTCAGAGAGACTGCAGGAACTGTGGGATAGCTTGAGTCCTCCAGTCCATGAGCGTCCATTTGATTCCTTGGCTTTCCGTTACGCTTGTCACGCAGCAGAGCGCTGAGTCCCTGCTATGGCGTCTGTCTGGAGATTTTTTAAAAATGTTTTTTAATTCGTCTTCTGTAACGGAGCGCTGATAGAACAGATTTGCCTGCCCTTACAGCGATCACGTCCGCATGGTCCATGCGGGAGCTCTTTCTTTATTTTGATTTTTAACTGCATTGCCACACGTGCTGATCGGAGCTCCACGCTGGGCAAACAGGAAATATTCAAAAGTTCGCGGGGCTTTTCCTGTCTACCTGGCCACTGCATCCGAGTTCAGATTGCTGTCCAGAGCGGTCAGTGGTGCACTGTGGGATACCGCCCGGAGGCCAATACCGTCGATCTGCGGCCACACTAACCCTAATCCGATATGGTAATACCGATATTAGCGCTACTCCTCTCGTTAGGGAGGAGTACAGAAACCGGTTTAAAGAGCCCTTTATACCAATATAAAGGGCCTCTTAGTGTGGACGGGTGTGGCGTTAAATCGGTTTAATGCTCCTAAAACCGGTTTAAACGCTTAGTGTAGACCAGGCTTAATTCCCTGAAAGGTGCACCTCCTAAGAAGAAACTGTTACACTGCCATGGTTTGGTTTATGGGCTGGGCTTGTGTGTAATGATAAGAGACCAGGAAAATGATATGCAGGAAGGGAAGGAAGAATTTCTAAGTCTGCTTTTGTGATGAGAGAAGTGGTTCCTGGAGCATGTGTCATTTCTGATGCAAAAGCAAGTGGAGGGGGGGGCAGGTTTTCAAAGTGAAAAGCTGGGGAAAACTTGTCATGCAGGAGGGAGTTGTGGCACAGGAGATGGATTTGATAGGCAGCAGGGGACTGTGTACAGGAGGGCTTTGGTGACTGGGACAGAAAGAGAGAAAGTAGTACTCATTCCTCCATCTCCCTTTCCTTAGCCAAGCCACACACATCCCCCCCTCCCCCATTCCCTTCATCTTCTCACCTTTGATAATTAAAGCTGGGAAGAAATTACAGGAGAGAATAGTGTGGAAGGAAACAGAATTTGCTCCTCTGCATCCCTTAGATTGTTTTTTCCCATTCCCAAATCTTTTATCATATTTTCTACCCAGCTTCCTAATTATTTTTGTTTAATTGTCCTGGGGTATTGCAAAGATAAATTCATATTTGTGAGGTGCACAGATACTGTGTCATGGGAGCCATATAAGTGTGTGAATAAATTTACCACTTCTCTGGGCTTGCCACTAAAGCACAATCTATTTCAGGCATCCCAGACATACACTGCATGTGAAGCCTAGAGGGGGGGGGATAGCTCAGTGGTGTGAGCGTTAGCCTGCTAAACCCAGGGTTGTGAGTTCAATCCTTGAGGGGGCCATTTTGGGATCTGGGGTAAAAATCTGCCTGGGGATTGGTCCTGCTTTGAGCAGGGGGTTGGACTAGATGACCTCCTGAGATCCCTTTCAACCCTGATATTCTATGATTCTATAATTATTTGGGGGGTGGAAATCAGGGTACAATGAATATTCGCTTTGGTTACATCGCAACAAAGCTCATCATAGACTCTATCTTTATGGATAGCACCAAAAATTTATGGTAGTTGTCTGGAGTGGGGGTGGGTAATCTGCCATGGAAATACAGGCTTGTGATAAAGCAATGACTGAGTGCTTGGAGCAGTCATTTTTCTCTTGCAATTTCAGGGACAGATTTACACGTTCTTGAAAGCCATCACGCAGCAACTGAACTCGGAGTTCAGCACAGAGGTTTCTATAGCCATTTGGTGGAAGAGGCTATTTTCATTTCTGATTATCGTCTAATCTATCTATCTAGCCCCCATCAATGGGTAACTTTACCTCATTTTTTTTAAATGGTATTTTACAATCGAAACTACGTTTTGTAAAAACTTTAGTATGGAGTGCATTTCCTGATCACAACTGCTCCAAATTGATTTTCCTAGAGAAAGTATAGGCTTGGTTCCTCAATCCTTCCTGCAATTTTTGTATACAACTAATTTAAATGAATTTCTTGGAAGAAAATAACATCTGCTCCCATTTCATGCAATTCTATCATTTTTTCTCTCTTAATGGGAGTTTTCATGCCCTTTATATTTGCAGATTATTGATTCAATATGGCAATTAAATTAAGTCTAGAACAAAGCGTAAATCAGTGTTGGAAGGTAAAAGGCCCATTAAATGTATTTTAATGGTTAGCTGGGTTACAAATCCCCCTTCAGCACTCTTACAACTCAGATATACATGTACCACCATCTAACTTTTTATTTTTAAACAGAAACATTGCTTCATACAGAATGGAAGGAAAAATACATAAATAGAACATACAGGGACAAGTGATTTCTCCTAAGGCCAAAAAAATAAAATAAAAATAAACATAAAAATAAAAAATACCAAGCAATAGGTTGAACTACAGAAATTGTCAGACTTAAATTAAAACAAACTCTGCAACTGCTAACACCACAAAATAACTTTAATATCCAGTTACTAGAACATCAGGACAACTTACATTCAAGCCTCCAGGTACATATCAGCTCCTACAAATAAAAAGGAAAAGAAAAAAAGATTTTCCCACAAATTCATTAACTGGCTAGTTTAAAAACATGAATTAAAAAATCCAGCTGAGGGATGTAATATCCCTTTGGTGCCATTCATTGCACCCACACAAAGCCTGAGTAATCAGGCTCCATGCAGGAAAAGTCTGGATAGGCAGGGCAGAACCCCCAGTTGAGGCAAACATATGCCCCTCCCCCATGGCCTTTATTCCAAACAGTGGGTTCAGACCACTGGATAAGCTGTGTAAACACAGATGCCAAAGCCCATCCTAAGGCTGCTCACCACACCAGTTTTGCACAGTACCCCAGGACAAAGCTCAGGGTCTCAAAGTTATCTCCCTTAGAAAATATTTTCTTTTCCCCAAATAGCAGTGATGTTTACACACTAACCTACCTTTTCATCCTGACACTGAGGACTTTCCTATGAATCACTATCTCTGACCACATACCTGAGGATTCTTTCTTGCCACACCAATAAAGTAATATTGTCTGATGATTGATGATTGGCGATCCCTCGATTCGAGCATGATCTCTACCATAGAATTACATATGGATCCTGAGATGACCCAGGAGTCCGATCCTGGAACCAAAAATCTGCCCGCAGTAGGTAAAGACATTTCGAGGCAGGCCAACTGCCTGCTGGGAGAATGTTCTTTCTTTTTCCTTCCTTCTCTCTCTCTTTTCAGCTTCGAGGGCAAGGCACTTCTCCTCAAAGCAGGCCACTGCCTGATGGAGGATATGGCTCCATGGGAGTCAGTTAGTGGCTTGCTCCTCCCAGCTTGTGATGTCCACATCAGTTTTCTTAAGATACACTTTCAGTGTCTTTGTAGCATTTCCTTGGACCACCGTGGGATCTCTGACCATGGGTGAGCTGAGAGTAGAGGACTTGTTTTGGGAGGCGAGAGTCTGGCAACCGCACATAATGTCCAGCCCAGTGAAGTTGATGCATGAGGATCATTGCTTCAATGCTGGTGACATTGGCTGCAATGAGGTTCTGGCATTAGTGCAGCGATCTTGCCACTTGACACGAAGGATCTTCCAAAGGCATCGTTGGTGATACCTCACCTCTCCAGACTCTTGAGGTGCTGTTGATAGGTCACCCAGGTTTCACATCCATAGAGGAGTGCAGGAACAACAATTGTCTTATACACCTGTATCTTGGTTTATTGTCTAGAATTGTTTTAAACCCTTTTGCTGCTACTGTTCTGTTGACTCATCCATCTGCCAGCATTTCTGACATGTACCACCGCAGCACCCAGGTGCAGTATCTAGCTTATGAACTGCAGTGAAACCCATTCATGTCTATGCAGTCTTTCAGACCATACTTAACACCATTGTATCTCTCCAGCTGGGATAGTCAATTCTCCACCCTACTCTCTGGTTTAGCCATAAGCTGATGACTTTGAGTGCACTACCAAGATTTCCTTCAGATCTAATTATAAAGTTTTCCACTCATATCTGATAAATCATAGAATCGTAGGACTGGAAGGGACCTTGAGAGGTCATCTAGTCCAGTTCCCTGTACTCATGGCAGGACTAACTATTATCTAGACCATCCCTGACAGGTGTTTGTTTAACCTGCTCTTAAAAATCTCCAATGATGGAGATTCCACAATCTCCCTAGACAATTAATTCCACTGCTTTACTACCCTAACAGTTAGGAAGTTTTTCCTAATGTCCAACCTAATCCGTCCTTGCTGCAATTTAAGCCCTTTGCTTCTTGTCCTATCCTCAGAGGTTAACGAGAACATTTTTTCTCCCTCCTTGTAACAAACTATTATGTACTTGAAAACTGTTATAATTTCCCCTCTCAGTCTCCTCTTCTCCAGACTAAACAAATCCAAATTTTTCAATCTTCCCTCATAGGTCATGTTTTCTAGACCTTTAATCATTTTTGTTGCTTTTCTCTGGACTTTCTCCACATCTTTCCTGAAATGCAGGGCCGAGAACCGGACTCAATACTCCAGTTGAGGCCTAATCAGCTCGGAGTAGAGCAGAAAAATTACTTCTCATGTCATGCTTACAACAGGATACTGGGCTAGATGGGCCTTTGGTCTGACCCAGTATGGCCCCGCAAATACATCTGCAGTGAGGCTGAGTGGCCTCCCTCTCCATGGGACAGCAAGGGACCATTACGCTCCCCGTGGAGGGCAGAGCCTAGATCACCCGTCCCCCTCACCAGAAGTACCGGGATGTGGCCGGAAGTATAAAAGGCAGGCCCTGGAGCACAGTTGGGGGAGAACTTGCAGAGGAGAAGGATGCTTTATCTGTTTTGCAGCATCCCAGAGGGGAACCTATGCCTGGCTGTTCCTGGTCCCCAGACACCTACAAAGACTGGCCTGGAGTGCCTGCCGCGGTGTACCCCAAGGAACCGGAAGAGGCCTGGAGGCCACAGGTACCAAACCCCGGGGAGGCAGGAAGTAGCCCAGGGGCAGACCCAGTGCAACTGGCTGTGGCTCAGTTGGCATGTTGTAGCTGGATCCCCACCGATGCAGGGCAGCCGACCCTGACTCTGCCAGGGCCCTGGGCTGGGACACGGAGTGTGGGCCCGCATCCCCCTGACACACACCCCTAGGGTGGCCAATTCCTTACACTTTCCTGAGAAGCTCCTGCACTGGAGAAGGAGCCTGCCTTACCAGCCCCCTTGTAGACTGTTTGTCTGCCCAGGCTAAAGCCAGCCCTGAGACTTTATTGCTGGCTGCCTGAGCTCCTCAAGCTCAGACCCAGCTCAGTTATAGACTCTGTTTAAGGGCTGGCAGCTTGAGCCACCCAAGTCCAGGCTGACTGTGACTGTTGGTCACCCAGCTCTATTGTGGGTTCTTGACTATCTTGAAGACTCTGGTCCTGGCCAGACGGGACCGAACTGAGTCTCTTCCCTCCCCACGGGAGAGTGAGGGACCATTACAACATCCCAGAATGATGTTCGCTTTTTTTGCAACAGTGTTACAATATTGACTCATATTTAGCTTGTGATCCACTGTGACCCCCAAATCCCTTTCTGCAGTACTCCTTCCTAGGCAGTCGTTTCCCATTTTGTATGTGTGAAACTGATTGTTCCTGATTGTGGAGTACTTTGCATTTATCCTTATTGAAATTCATTCCATGTACTTCAGATCATTTCTCCAGTTTGTCCAGATCCCTGACTACTGTTAAAAACTCTAGCACTAGACCATCTCTTTTCTAGGCCTCTGCAGGGAAATTTGTCTTATCTTAAAGTTATTCCTATTTAAAGAGTATTATGAAGAATAAAATGTACAATTCATGTTTACAAGTTTACATTTTCCAGAAGTGAGGAGACATCCCACAGGGCATCCTCCTCCTCCTGAAGTCTGGAAGAAGAAAACATCTAATTTCCTATTCATGAGCCAGCATCAGTTTTCCAGGGAATGTAGAATTTTGAAGGAGGGTACACAGAGAATAGTGATGATTATGAAAACAGTAGCTTCATTAATTCAGACTCCTGGAATAAACACATACATAAGAAGTTAAATGTCTCTCATTCTATCTCTTTGAATTCTCCTCTTACCATAATTAAATGTAGCTCATATATAAAATGCAGCCAATCAGTTGAAATATATACCTTGAAAATAATAACATCATAGCCTTTATACAGTGGAGAAGATACATTTTCCTTATAACTTGAACTGTTGCCTCTTGAGACCTTAGAGCATATTGTGAGAAAAATGGTCTCCAATTTCTTTTTGGTGTTAAAGTCTCAGGACCAATTTCAGTCCTGTTGTTCCAAAGTCAATAGGGTTGCACCTGCTGAGACCAGGACTGACGACCACCCTCATTTTGTAGATCCCTTTTTAAAATAGTGTAGTCGTGCCACTTCCTGCAGGGAAGCTCATCAGTTCTCCTTCTGAACGTAATTAGGGTTTCTGTAAAGTGAGGTTGAGAGTCAGTGACACTCTGAGTCAGTACTGCACTAATGCGCTAGAACTGTGCTTGGGGACAAAGTGTTGTTGGAAGGGTTTAGGGAGCCAGCTACGTAAACTCCATCAGCCAAACCACTTGGGTTCAAGGAACAGCTTCCACTTAGGGGAGTTTTGATCTGAATACGATGTTGTGTTTCATTGAGATCAGCATGTATTGTGTTCCACTGTAGAACATGTATCTTTTTTTGTTTATTTAAGAATTCTATGCCCATCAATCTTGGGAGTCTTTCTCTCCCAGTGTCAGACACCAGGATGTAGGCAGTCGTGTCTGGTGCTTGAAGAAGGAGTCAGGCCTTGTTGTTAGAACATGAGTCAGTTGCCAGAAATAGAAGCCCAGGGTCAGAGCCAGAGTCACAGGCCAGATGCCAGAACCAAGGGCCAGAGCCAAAGTCAGAAGTCCAGAATCAGAGCCAAGCAGCAGAGCCAGGTTACCAGGAGCGAGGCAAGGCAGGGACAGGGGCTATCACAGCTCTGGGCAAACACTTTCATCAGCCACTGAACTACTGCCGCCGGACTTAAGGGCTGGTCTTCTGACTCTTCCTACCAATCAGCTGCACTCTTTGGGTTGCCCAGAGACTGACAGTGCCCCAGGCCCTGATTCCTGACACCCAGCACTGTCCTGTCCTAACATCATCCCTTGAAACTGAAAAATGACCCCAGGCCTGAGTATAAACATTTATGTTTTCCCAGAACGTACTTGTCTGAGGGCAGAACCATATGAGATGTTCAGGTCATTTCCCCAGTTACACTTTCTCCAGCAATATGCATAGATCTTAATGTGTTCTTGCCAGTTTACAACGCCTTGAAATGAATTGTTAGTGGACAGTGTAAAACCTGTCTGTGCATTGCAGTTTATGTTTTTCTTATCCATTAAGAGCCTAAACTGTCATTACTGCATATATTAGCCCAGAGAGATGTTTTAAAAGCCAGACAACAAAGTCTATTGAACAGATAATAAAATGGCTCATTTATCATTGGTTCCTTTCCCAGTCATAGTTGGAGCTGGGATTCCAGCTTCATGAAAAGGGATGGAACCCAAAGGGTGGAACTAGCACTGTTATTGCCAACAGCTATAGTTTTTTAAAGGTGACCTAAAAAGGGGAAGAAATTGAGTGTGTGCCCCTGTTTGCTCTCTTATTATCCATAATGAAGACTGAAAGGATTTACTTTGTCTTGTTCTTTGCTGCTCGTTTTTACCTTAGAAGTAGCAGGAACACCATACTGGGTCTTCCCACTTTTGCTGGAGGGTTCCCTTTGAGGACAGACCTTGGAATGTGAATCCTCTCACCCTTACCAAAAAAGGGAGGGATGCTTTAACAAAAGAGTTTTTCTTGCAGCTGTTTTTCTTGCAGGCACTGGAGAAAACAAAAACAAACACCAAAAAGTTTAAACAATCAGTTTAAAAATCACTCCCCTCTGAATTGATCAGGTCTCTTTCCTTTCAGCCTTCGGTGTCCTGTGATGTCATGAACCCTCTAGTTCTCCAAGTGGAACTGGATTCACAATTGTTCTCACTTAGCCGATGTCTTCACTACAGAGTTAATCTGGACTCTTACCTGGGTTCTAGCCCAAACTCCCCTACACACTAAACCCTTGAACCTGGGTTTGCTCGCCCAGCTGGGGTTATAGGTTAGGTCCTGGGTTTTGCTTAAAGGCAGGTTCTAACCCACCCACTTTGTAGCGAGGTTACAGCTGAAGCCTGGGTTATGGTGCTCAGGTTTTAAGGGTATGCCTGCAGTGCAGCTGGGATTATGCATCCAGGACCAGGTAAACAGACTTGTGCTAGGTTGGCTTGAGCTAGCACACTAAACATAGCATTGTGGACCTTGCAGCACCAGCAGAGGTTCGAGCTAGCTAGCTGAGCTCAGACCAGGGTGTCAGGCAGGCTTGGATTGAGGTGGCTAACCTGAGGCACTGCCCATATCACAGTGGCCACAGTGCTATTTTTAGAATGCTAGCTCAAGCCAAACTAGTGCCAATCTGTCTACCAGCTGCAGCATAGCCATACCCTAATAGTCCAATGATGCCATCCCATAATTCCCCAAGGCTGTATTTTCTGTCCCTTTCCCCAATCACCTCCTGTGCCTGAAAAGCTACCTGCTGGTTTGTACATACCTGGTCTTTTATCCTGTCATTCCATGCAGCCTGCTCCATTTCTGCACAGCTCAGCCAAACAATGTGAGAAGATGCCATCCCAGTGTGCTGCTAGCTGGCCAGAGGATCATACCAGGGTTGTGGTTGCCCTCTGATGTGAGGGCAGGAAGGAGCATGATTTGGGGAGATCACCCAAAAGCAGCACCTGTACAAGAGGATCTCCAAGAGGCTGGAGGAGGAGGGGATCAAGCAGATGGCTTTCCAGTGTAGGGAGTGCATTGGCCAGATTAGTATCCAGACAGTTTTGCAGGCGGCTCCATCTTGCCTTCAGCCAACCAAGTACACATTCCACAACCATCCTGCAACTGCTGAGTGGGCGATTAAACCTTCTTCTGCCAGCTGCTCTGATGTCAGGGGAAGGCTTCAGGAGACAGGGAAAATAGGGCATCCTAAAATAGTAGTGGGCACAGATGCCCCAATGGTATATTATTTGCTGAAACTATTGTACCACGCATAGGATTTGAAAACAAGTTTTACTGTGTGGTTGCTGTTCTGTCCAGGACCTGGGTGATAATAATCTGATATGCTGTGGCCACTCATTTAGGTTTCTGGGTCTCTTCAAAAATCTTTCCTGCCAGGCCTACTGGTTATGTTCTGACTACAGGTATTTTTGACACACATTCCCCCCCCCACCCCAATCACAGTTTAGTAATTTGCTAAAATAAAACTACCTGGGTAGGGGAATTGACTTGACAGACAGTTGTTTCTGCTTTGTTAGTGATCTCCATATGGCTCACTCTGATTTTCAGAAATTCCAAGGATCACCTGTTGTCTGGACTCTTGAAATATAAAGTCACCCTCATTGTGCTTCCCCTGTCTCAGAGGTGAAATGAGTTTTCATGATTCTGAAGCATTGTATTAAAAAAAAAAGTTTACAGTTTTCAAATGCCCTTCATATATTTCAGCACAAACAGTATGTGACTGTCCAGTGTCTAGGTTACCAGCTGTGACTCTGCTGATATTGGAAAGCTTAGGGCTTGTCTACACTTGGAAATTTACCAAAATAACTATTCCAGAATAGTTATTTCAGTAAATTTCCAAGTGTAGACAAGCCCAAGACTTTCCTCTCACAACCAGCAATGAATCATTCATTGCTTTAGCAGAATGGTGCAACACCGTGTGCCGTATCCAAATTCTTCTACAGCAGAAAGCTACCCAGTTCATAGTTGAAATATGAGCACTGCTGCAAATTAAGGGCCTGATCCTTTAAACACTAGCCCTTACTCACCTAAGTTGCCTCATTGTAGTCAAGGGAACAACTCACAGATGTAAGTGCTACTCATTATGACTAAAAGTTGAAAAATTGGACCCAATGCACTCCTTGCATGAGGAAAGGTTTGTAGGATCAGGCACTGAATTGCTGATGACTGACCACACATCAGTAAGCCAGTTTTAGTTTATCCAGTTCTGGGTAGTTATTGTAGGTACTTGTGTGGCCCTTATCACTGTACTATCTGAGCACCTCCCACTCCAATGTATTTCTCATCTCCACACCCCTGGGAGGAAATACTGCTACTGCTATCATCATCTCCATTTTACAGAGAGTGAACTGAGAAACAGAGACTAAGTGACTGGCCCAAGTTCACACAGGAAGTATGTGGCAGAATAGGAAAGGGAACCTCGCTGTCCTGAGTACCAAGCTAGTGCCCTAACAGCTGGACAAATTCTCTCTCTCTCCAAGTCTCACTTGTGCTTTGCACATTAGGTTTCAGATTCACCCCAATGGGCCCAGGGTCTCTGAGTCTGTTGGGGCAGCTGCTTTGAGGAGGCAAACAATATCCAGGAGAGGACATACAATGCTACCACTGCCACCTTTCCCAGGCTTACCACCAGGATGGGCAGCTTTATATTCAGACTGGGGCTAAGCAGCCTTGAATCAATGCATTCCCTGGCCAGCACAGTCACTGAGGGGCTGTACAACCTGCCCCCAGAGGAGCAGGTGGCTCACACCAATGCACAGCCACTCTCTGCAGCCCTTCAACTCCCTGGAGACTGTAGTCTAGGTTACGTCAGCAGGCGAATTGAGCCCTAGGGCTTTATAGCTCATCAGAAATATTACTTGAGGGACAATGCCAGCAATTTCTAAAGAGGTGATAATCTTACAGCATTCATTCACAGCGAAGCTTTACAGGAGGCGGCACAATGTAACATCAGCAGTGTTCTGTTACACATATTGGTGCTGCTCCATCCCTGCGCCTGAGTCATCACAGAAGCTTCATGACACACAAAGCACAGATCTGAGGATTTCTCTTGAAAAATCCATATTGACCCAGTATTGGCAGAGGTGGGGCTAAGAGCAGCAGTAGCTTCATTCCACTCAAGCTTCATTAAGTCTATACAAGCTTGCAGCCGTTCACCCAAATGTTTTCTGACACTTCTTAATCAGTGATATATTCATCCAGGCCAAACGCAAACACCTTCCTCTGCAGGTGCAGAGGCTCCCCAAGCAACAGAATTGATGTGGTTCCTCTGTGAAGGGGGAGTGGCTAGGTGTTGGGAGCTGGGCAGATGGTGTGAATCCTCTGCATGGTGCGGGGGACAGGACTCAGGGATTTGCTGCTGTACGGGCCAGGCAAGAGGCAGAGAGAGGCTTTTAGCTCAATTCAGACAACATTAAGAAGAGAGAAATTGCCAGACCAAACCAGAGGCCACCTAATCCAGTATCCTTCCAGTGACAATGGCCAGATGCCTCAGGGGAAGGTTTAAAACCTCCATAATAGACAACTATACAATAACATGCCTATGGAGGAAGTTTTTTCCTAACTCCGGGCAGTTAGTGGTTGTTTTATGTTCTAAAGCCTAAGGGTTTATATTCTCCCTTATAAATGTTTAGCATTGCTAACATAACTGCATTATTGCATGCAGTGTTGAAGAAAACCTGAAGAAGAGCTTTGTATCAGATCAAAAGCTTGTCTCTCTCATCCACTGAAGTTGGTCCACTAAAAGATATTACCTCACCCAAATTGTCTCTCCTATAGTCTCATTAGTCATGTGTCTACTTTTTGTTTCAATGCTACTAAGCTCTTGGACTCAATGATATATTGTGGCAATGAGTTCCACAGGTCAGTTATGTGAGGTGTAAAAATAATGTCCATTCATCAGTTTTAGATTTGTTGCCTCTTAATTTCCTTAAGTGCTCCTAGTTCTTGTACCATAGCTTAAAAAAGGGCAAATAAGAGCTCCCATATGTCCTCCTCTAAACAATCACTTTTCTTTGCTTTCTCCTCTGTCCTGGCATCGCCTTTCTAAATTAAATCACCCTAATCTTTTCAGCCTCTCTTTGTATGGGATGTTTTACATGCCTCTTCCATTTGTACGGCCCTGCTTTGAATCTTTTTTACGTTTGCTATTATGGTTTTCAGATAGGGTGGTCAGCAATGGACAAAATATTCAAGGGCAGCACATACCATCCACTTATATAATGGGATCACTATTATCCAGTATTGCTTTCCGTTATATCACTCACCATCTTGCTTCCTTTTTTTTTTTTAAATAATAAGTTGTCCACAATGACACCTAAGTCTTCGCCCCCCACAAGTGATTACAATTAATTTGTTTCTTCTCTTGTGCATCACCTTGTTCTTTTTGACAAATTTCATTTGCCACCTTATTTGCAATCAAAGGTGTGAGTGCAGCAGGAAAAGACCTACCCAAGCTAGCTTTGATCTAACTAGCTTGAATAAGAATAGCAGAGAAGCTGTGGTTAGCTGCTCTGAGTACATACCCAAAATCCCAGCAGGGGTTCTGCTGCTCATGCTGCTGCCCAGGCTGTTCTGGCTTCACTGCTACCTTTATTTGAGCTAGCTAGATCAAAGCTACCTCCTGTATGTCTACAAGTGCTGCAGTCACACCTCTGACTGCAGTGTAGATATTTCTGCTTGGTAAGACCTATCTGAAGTTCCTTGTAATTCTCTCTAGTTTTGACAAATCTACATAATTTTATTTTAAAATCTAATATTTATATTATTATCTTACATCTCCTTTCCTCTGCCCTATGATATACCAGCAGAAGACCAGGCCTGGATCCAATGGAGAGCCTAAAACAAAGATGAACTCCACAGACAGACTTGCAATTCAAGACCATGAGTCACTTTTGAATGGTCTTCCAGACTTCCTACTTTTGTATACAGTAGGAGATGTTGTTTCAGTTTCCATCTAGTGATGTTTGTATGACCATGCTGTTCCTCCTCGAGCCCAGCGACTGTTTTTCTTTCACATGATTTAAAATTTAGTGTTCAGAATCTATGTTCAAAAGCCCTCTCTGCTCTTACTTGTTTATTATACTATACTATTATACAAAGATGGGCTGAACACTTCAGTAGTCTACTCAATAGACCATCCACAGTCAATCGGCATGTCCTTGATCATTTACCCAAGAAGCCCATCAAAGATTATCTTGACATCCCTCCATCAGTTGAGGAAGTTATGAAAACCATCAAACAACATAACTCTGGCAAAGCCTCCGGAAAGGATGGTATTCCGGAAGAACTGTATAAAGTACCATGCCCCAAGGCCACCAAGGTGTTTCAGGACATCTTGAGTAGCATTTGGGAGGAAGAAGAAATGCCAAAAGACTTCAAAGATGCTAGTATTGTATCACTGTTCAAAAACAAAGGCAGCAAAGCTAACTGCGGAAACTAGAAGCATTGCTCTCTTCTGTACAGCAGGGAAAATACTAGCTTGTACTCTCTTGAACAGACTCATTGTGAACATATCTGAGGAGAATCTGCCAGAAGCGCAGAGTGGTTTCAGACCAGGTTGTAGTACTATGGACATTATCTTTGTCATAAGGCAGGTCCAGGAAAAATGTTTAGAGCAGAACATGGACCTGTATGCAGTTTTCATTGATTTGACCAAAGCTTTGGATAGGGTCAACAGAAAGGGTCTATGGGCTATTCTGCATAAACTGGGCTGCCCAAGAAGGTTCATACAAATCATCCATCTGTTCCATGACCACATGACAGTACAAGTGCTCACCAGTGGTCACTTTTCTGACATGATTGAAATCTCGAGTGCTGTTCAACTTGTTCGTTGCCTGTGTCCTCAGCCATGCCACAAGGGACTTGGATCAGGGGATATAGATCCATTACTAACTTGATGGCTCCCTCTTTGATCTTCGAAGACTTAATGCTAAGACCAAGACACTGCAGAGACTTCTCGTTGAGGCACTTTTTGTAGATGACTGTGCCTTGATGGCCCATAGACAACCTTCAGGTCATCGTTGATGGATTTTCTGAAGCAACCCAGCTCTTTGGCCTCACCCTCATTCTCGGAAAGACAGAGGTCTTGTTCCAACCAGCACCTCATTCCAATACCCCAGCACCAGCCATCTTCATCCAAGGCACACAGCTGAAAAATGTGGATCAATTCAAGTATTTGGGCAGCACCATCTCAAGTGACGGTTTCCTTGATAAGGAAATCTCCTTCAGAATTAGTAAAGTTAGCCAGGCCCTTGGCCAACTCCAAACAAAAGCCCTTAACCAACCAAAATTCATCTCTTCACCAAATTGAAGATCTACGGTGCAGTGGTTCTAACATCTCTCCTGTATGGATCTGAGATGTGGACTCTTTATAGACGTCAAATTAAAGAGCTTGAGCAATTTCACATGTGCTCTCTCTGCTCAATAATGAGCATTTGCTGGCAGGACAGAGTGACTAATATTAAGGTCCTTGAGAGAGCAAACACAACCAATACTAAGGAAATGTTACTGAGAACACAACTTAGGTGGACCAGGCATGTCATCAGAATGGAAGACCACTGTCTCCCAAAACAGAGCTGAGTCAGGGCAAAAAAAAGCAGGGTTGTCCATATAAGCGACTCAAAGGTAATCTGAAGAGCAATCGTCAGTGGACTGGCATCAGTCCCAAAGAACTTGAGCAAATGGCTCAGAACAGGACTCACTCTCACAGGTGGTCTCTGACAAGATCAGCATGTAACCGGTTTGAGCAGGATCGACAAATTCATCTCCAGGCTGCACATGAAAGGCACCACAGAGCTGCATCATCAAACATCATAAATACAGACTTCCCATGCCCTCAGTGCGGCAGACTCTGTGCATGAGGGTTTGGACTTCGGAGTCATATGCGTAGCCATAGATGAGAACTGTGACAATATCAGCAGCAGCAGCAGCAATGGACTACCAACACATAACATATATTACAAATCATTGCTTATCTTTTACATGGGCTTCTGGTCTAGTGTTGCCTGTTTTAGGACATATGTTTAGGAAGTACATATGTTGCCCTAAAGAACACTGAAGGATCACAAAATGATCATTTACTAAGAGTCTCTCCCAGCTCTTTTCAACTGAGTGGCCCTGGTTTTTCATCAAGGCTGTTCCTGTAGCTCCTCTGATAATGCAGTGCAGGAGATGTACTCTGGTCATGGTCTAGTCTGCGTCACTCTGACATACCTCTTTGCCACTCTCTAGAAAGAGGAACCATAGACTTGGAGGATTATAAGTAAAACTTGAGCACAGTTATTACTGTTGAAAGAAATTTGGGATAGGAAAGATGGGTAGAGGTAGAATTGCAGGTGGAGTGAGGTGCGGGGAAGGGGAAATGGTGGCCTTAAATAAATGAACGAAAGACCTGCAACATCACTTTACTTCTAAGGTGAGGGATCTCTGTTGGCATGTACCTTTTCTTGAGATGATGCAGGGTGAGGAAGAACATACTTAAAGGGCTGGAGTCCTTGGATCCCAAAATAAATAAAATCTTTGCATCCTTCCTTAATCTCAGGTTGTTTTGTTGAAAACTCAGATTCACAAAGAAGAAAATCCTATTAAGCTACCCATACACCATAGCAGTAAAGTTTGTTTTAAAAAATCTCCCTCTCCTACACAGTCCCAAATCATGTAGGAGGTTTTTATTAGATTTCAATTAGATAGCTTTCTTTTGTCACATAGCCCGGGAGCACGAGGCACCGGCTAGCGAGAGGGAGAGGGAAGGTGGGGAGTACTGACTCAGGAAATCAAATGAAAAACCAAGCGAAACAAAATATTTATAGAGGTCAGTTTTTAATCTGGAATCAGCTGAAGATAAATTTCTGCAAGGTAGAAGGTCTCTCTTTCATCCAGCAATCCTGCCTACAGAGCTGTGGTACGTGAAAGGCCAGAAAACAAGAGTGCAGTATATCTATAATACATTACTGGAGTTTAATCACTATATCAATTTACCATAACATATCTACAAGGACCAGAGCTATGAGAACTATCATGTCACTACACCAACATGTATTTACAGAACTAAGGCAATTATTGCTGCTGCTGCTGCATTGAGGCTATTAGGAGTCCCTGCTTGACGATCAATATTACTGTTTGTTTTCTGGAAGACTCCATTTTTTAAGCCTATAGGGATAGATTTTGCTCTGCTACACTAATATAAATACAGAGCAACACGATTACTTCCGTGGACTTACTCCAGATTTATACCAGTGCAACTGAGAGCAGAACTTGCCCTGTTGTTTTCAGTATAAGACATTACGTTTTCTTCCTCTTTCCTCACAGAACTTCTATAAACACCATAAATTATATCCCCCTCAACCCTATACAATATATCAGAAGTGAGCCTTCTAATTTAGGGATGGTCTCAGTTAATTTGTTACTTGTTTCCTCATTAATTGTTTATTACTCTTGTCTGTGAGCTCAAATAGCAGCATATGGATTCCTTACAGACATCATCTCACATAAAGATTAGTTAAGGCACTGTGATAATGTTGCCTGGGCTGCACTCCAGTCGTATTTAGATATTTTGCATAGCGGTCTCATTTCCTTATGGATTCAGGCACAGGCGAGTTGGAAAACAAGTCCCGAAGGAACCTACTCAAATGTATCTCATCATGTATGAGGAATTGCAGCGAATAAGATGATGTAATATTGATTGTCCGTTAATAAGGAGGATGGGAATGTCAGCCAAAGGGATTAAGCTCATGAATAGCAGATGATGAGGAAATAATGAGAGAATTGGTGTAGTAAATGAAGACATAAATGCATGCAATACAAAGCAAGCAGCATTTACTCTGACCCCCAAAACTTGCTCTCATATTAGTGTACAGTTTTAGTAGTATAATGATCATTAAGATTGTAATCTCCATTACAAGAAACATAAAGATTCCTCTCACTTGTACAACACAGTGCATTCCTGTTCGGTGTTAATAAAATTGGTTCCACCGATAGTTATGATTTCTTGGTTTAATCATCTTTGAGTATATTATGCTTTCAAATGATGCAGTTGCAGTCAGAACAGCGAGCCAGTCATCTTCATTTCAACAGCTTGTTTTTTTCCAGCGCCTCAATACAATCCCTTTTAGTGTACATAAGTGCTGTCATTATGGCCCATTTAAGCAGATGAGGAGAGAGGTTCAACATGTCAGCACAGATGTGCCAGTGGCTGCTTTGGTATTTTTCTCTCTTTGATAAATACTACTACTCCTTTATAGTGGAGGACTACTTAGGAGCAAATCCATAACATGTGAACGTATCAAGAGTCTTTCCAGACCAACATATCCACAGCATACTTTGTTTCCTTCGTTACATACCTTATGCATTCAGGTAAATGGGACAAGGGTCTGATACAGCTAATGCCACATTTTAAAATATCTAAGTACTTGCTTGGATTTTAGAGGAGAAAGAAGTGTGTGTCTACACTCTGGAACACAGCTACAGGAGAACTTCTGACCTTGTTTCTTCTCCACCCCCCACTATTAAATCAGCAGGGTTTCCTGTTTCGAATTCTTATTGTTACTGAGAGGAATGGCTTGAGTCATAAGTGATTAGCTTCACTAAATCACACACACACACACACAATTCCGTAAGTTCATCTTTATTTATCTAGCTATGAGTGTGGGGAGAAGGGTGTCTTACCTTGTCCCCTGTCTGAATGGACCCAGGTCTCTGTTTTCCCCACTCTCAGCAGTTAGTTTAGCTCTCCAGCCAAACTTCAAAAGTCCTCCCCTTGGGTAACAAAGTCCCAAACAAGAGTCCAAATGGAATGTGAAGTTGTTTTGCTGAGTCAGAGCTCTCTCAAGAGCCTGTTCATCTTCACCTTTGCAACCCGTCTCTGCCTCTGGTTGAAATCTTTTCCCTTGATTGCAGGGGTAGAACCATATCGTCTCTAGCAGAGCTCAAACTCGGCTGGGTTGTAGCAGGCGAGGGACCCTGCACCTCTATTTAATTTATTTATTTAGGCTGCTGCCTTGTTCCCCAGAATCTGAAATTCTGGCCCTTATAGTTGTGGAGAAAACTAAATATAAGCCGCTACAGCAAGTCCTGCCTGTATCTGCAGAAAGCCTGAAACAAGAGCAGAGCAGTGTAAATTTCCCCAGCCATTTCATTGAGGCATTACCTAACATGCCCAATGATGGTAATTTAAAAATCAACATCATTAAAATCTTGTCACTGATATAAAAGCACAGAAGCAAGGCTAGAAAAGACCACAGATATGTACAATCTGCTGTGAGTGGTGTCTCAGTTTGGTGCTGTGAGTGGATGGAGTTTGGCATCACCTTTTCTCCTATTCATTCCAACCCGTGCAGCCTAAAAGGCAGAGGCAAAGAATGGACCCCGGTGGTGCACAAAGAGGAAATCAATCCCATAGAGCCCCAGGACCCCCAACCAGCAAGCACTCCCACACAGTATGTATGGGCCTAGCCAGTGGTGGGCATGTTGCTAAGCAGCTTCCCCTCTGGCTCTAATGGCGGCTGCTCCTCCATCTCATGGAGGGTCTCTGTAAACTCATGCAGACATCACTGCCTCAGTCATTTGATGTAATACACTTAGATTTCTGTAAGGCATTTGACTTGGTACCACATAATATTTTGATTAAAGAATTAGAACAATACAAAATTAACATGGCACACATCAAATGGATTAAAAACTGGATAAATGACAGGTCTCAAAATGTCATTGTAACTGATGAGCATCATCAAGTGGGTGTGTTTCACAAGGATGGGTTCTTGGCCCTGTGCTATTTAACAGTTTTATCAATGACCTGGAAGAAACCATAATATCAACACTGACAAAGTTTACAGAGGAGACAAACATTGGAGGATTGATAAATAATGAAGACAGGTCACTGATAGAGAGCAATCTAGATCACTTTGTAAGCTGGATGCAAGCAAACAATATGTCTTTTAATCCAGCCACATGTAAAGTGATACATCTAGGAACAAAGAATGTTGGTCATACCTACATGATGGGGGACTCTGGACGAGAAGAAGTGACTTGGGAGTCATGGTGGATAATCAGCTGAATATGAGCTCCCAGTGCAATGCTGTGGCCAAAAGCGGTAATGCAATGCTTGGATACATAAGCAGGGGACTATTGAGTAGGAGTATTTGGCACTAGCATGACCACTGCTGGAACACTGTGACCAGTTCTGGTGTCCACAATTCAAGTAGGATGTCAAGGATGTTAATAAACTGGAGAGGGTCCAGAGAAGAGCCACAAGAATGATTGGAAAACATGCCTTATAGTGATAGCCTCAAGGAGCTCAGTCATTTTAGTTTAACAAAGGTTAAGGGTGACTTGATCACAATCTGTCCTACACAGGGGACAGAAATAGGATAACAGAGTGCTCTTCAATCTGGCAGACAAAGGTATAAAAAGACCCAACAACTCAAAGATGAAACTAGAGAAAGTCAGACAGCAAATAAGGCTCTAAATGTTCTAGTTCAAACAGGAATTATTTCAGTGAAGTCCTGAAGTTATACAGGAGAGCAGAGTAGATGATTACAGCGGTCCCGTCTGGCCTTATAATACATGAACATATGGATTAGCCTTGTTTATAACCATGGGGATTAGAAACAATTATTTGCAAAGAAAGCATAGATTCTGACATCATCAAAAGATTCTGGAAGCAGGAGCCCAAGGCACATGCTTATTGTGCCTATGCCTTAATCTAGCCTGGGCAAGAATGTATCTGAACCAGGGGCACTGGAACAGGAGGAGCCAGAGGACCAGGGCCCCACCACTTTTAAAAGTGGGAGGACTATGCTCTCACAATTTTTACCGGCTGTAAGGATGAGCAACCGGGGCGGGACCTCAGGAAAGGATTGGCATGGGGGCTCCAAGCACCAGTGCAGCAAGCAGGTGCTTGGGGCGGGCAACGGAAAGGGGCGGCACGTCCGGCTCTTCGGTGGCAATTCGGCGGCGGGTCCCTCAGTCCCTCTCAGAGGGAAGGACCTGCCGCCGAAGAAACAATGAAGCGGCGGTGGTAGAGATGCCGCCAAAGAGCTGCCGATTGCGGCTTTTTTTTTTTGTTTGTTTTTGTTTTGCCGCTTGGGGCAGCAAAAACGCTGGAGCCGGCCCTGCATGGGGGCAGGGCCTTGGGGGAAGGGGCAGCACAATGGTGGGGTCTCAGGGGGAAGCGGCAGTGTGAGGTGTGGGGGCCACAATTCGGGCACTGATGGACCCTCCCGCACTGTTAGGAAGCTTCCATCATCCCTGATCTGAACCTAACTAACATGGAGTCAAGCTTACATTGCTCAGCAGACCCCACATGATTGTACTGTGAACCTCTGCAAAATCTGCTGTGAGTGGCTAGTCTCTTCAGTCTCTTTCTGTCTCTACAGTGAACAGAAGGGCAGGTTTTTTATGTCCCTTCCCCAGCCTGTGCTGCTTCTAGATTGCAGTTCCCATCTCCCACTGGTAGCTACAACCACCAGAATGCCTGTCATTAAAGGGCTGAGACAGTAACAGAAGTGCTGGCGTTGGGTCTGGCCTTCATATAGACAAGGTGTATATTTTCCTTCTGCATTTACAGATATTTTAACTTTATAATAAAAGGAAGTGGGAGACCTGATTACATTAGCAGTAGGAAAATTTAGAGCAAATAAAAGGAAATAATTCTGCACATAGCATGCATTTAGCCTGGAATAAACTGCTGCAAGCGGTCATTAGAACCAGTACTGAAGGTGGACTGTAAAAAGAACTAGATAAATTTGTAACCAAAATGATGTTGATGTTGTCTCTAAATACATCTGATGCTTCTCAATATAAGGTAATTAGCATAGCTATCAAAAATAAACTCTCCTACTTGTACAATATTATAATGCAATTTGCTAGGTCCATTTCTTTGTGTGAGTTTTGTTTGTTTGTTTGTTTTGTTATGGATTTCCTCATTACCTTTGAAGATTGGGTATGGCCCAGTGCTGGAAGCCGGATATAGGCACTTAATGGACCTGCTCACATTTCAAACAGCAGCAAAATAGATTTTATTGTGTATTTGTCATTTCAATAGATAGAAATTCTATCAGGTTGTTGGAACTGAATTGTTGTGATAGAGCAAAATTCACTCATCACAAAACAGACTATTCAAGAAAATGCCAAAAACTCTTAAAATCCCTCTCAGATAAGCAGCCATCAGGAAAATTGTTGATGTATTAATTTGTTTCGTTCTGACTGGCTGCAGTGATTTCCAAATATGTGCAAACGATTGCACCACAGGTACCATTTTTTATTCCCTCTGTGAGAGGCAGCCATTTTAAAAAGCTTCAGGAATTTCAAAAAGCCATTATTATTTTGAGCATTGTGTATACTTGCGAGAAGCTCTCTGAAACCAAAACAAAGCCATTACAGTTAAAGTGGCGGCAGCTAAGTTAACTGCATGGTTGTTTTTCATTCCCTCTGTGAGATAGGAGAATCCAAGCAATTTTAGAACCTTTAGAAACTCAATGTTATTTTTTTAAAGGTTATCTGAAAGCAAAACAAATTTTTAAAGCAGCCACAATGTCCTTAACGGCCTTGGGCCACCCCAGATCTGTGCACAGAGGAGAACATCACACCCTGATCTTCTCCCATAGGGTTGCAGATGGATCAGCCACCTCGGCAGCACTATTTTTTCCTCCAACCCTATAGAGGTCACCCCATGGGTCTGGGGTCCACGTGGACGGAAGGGATGAAGAATGAGAGAGTTGGGGGAGGAGTGGGAAATCTGCAGTCAGGAATAGGAGTGGCATGGGGAGGAGATACACATTTTCCCTTTCCAGCCCCTGGGATCTGTTCCATGGACCCCTTTCCTTGAGGTTTCTGAAGGCAATTGCAGCCAGGAAGAGTGTCTGATACAACTGGGGCTTGAGGTTAGATTTGAACTGGTAACTTAAGCTATACAAGGCAAATTCTGAACCAAAGTTTTAACTGAACTATAAGCTGGTATTCCACCAATGCATACCACACAGGCAGTGAACAAAAACATGACTGAGGAATACAGAGACAGCTCTGAGGATAGACTGCATTGGTACTTCTCTATGGTGCACGTTTCTCATTTTTAGGGTATTTTTGTGATTATCTTTACCTAAGGACCACAAATGGAAAAAGATATGGAGAGAATAAGTAGCAGCTGACAAACTTGGGGGGATTCCTCAGGTGACATAGCGCCAGCATGACAGCTACATGGAATTCCCTTAAAGCCCCCACTGCATAGGGAAGGGAAACTGGCCAAACTCCTCTGTGCTACAGCTATTCTTGGCTGCAAGAAGAAACCTTTGAGGATACAGGCAGCCAGGCTGACCTGGTTCCTAGCCAGCCCTTTAATGGAGGAGGCACAAAGGTGATGTAAAGCCCCTTCCCCTCACCACGCTGCCTCTCTCACACACCACGACCAGGTGCTATGCCAAATGGAGCTCGGGTGCACAATGAACCAGGACCATGGGTTTAATAGACAAGGGGAGTGCATACCTCCCATTGTCAGAGCCTGGAATTTTTAATTTTCTGGGCATGATGCAAAGCCCATCTCTTATACTTGCAGAGGAGCTGAGTTGATATGGATACAGGGTGTTTGACTTGGAGTTATTATTAATTAGTATGAGGTGTCAAGCTTGCATTAATGTTGGAGTACTGGCAATGTGATAGGTTTATTAACAATCTTAATTTTTGTAGTGAATATTGTCAGTTTAATGACCGTGAAGGGCCTAGGATAAAAGATTGGCTACCATCTAAGTGAATAAACAGCTACTAAATCTTCATAGCTCTTGTAGAACAAGGTCAAAGCAATATGTATGTATGTGAGAGAGGCAATTACTTTCACATATGAAAGATGAATAACCCAAGCCTGCATTACTTGCACACCGAAGACTGCCATTTGACTTGCCCACAACTGATGAACTCATTTGACATAAGTGAAGTTTTTCTATGTCATCTCTGTCTGCGAATGTCCTATGAGCCCATCATGGTAGTATCCAGGGACCCATTATTATTTTACAGTAGCACTCAGAGCCCTCAATCAGGACTGGAGCCCTTTACTTTAGGTTCTGTACAAACCAGTGCTTAAAGTCCTAAAACACAAAGTGTCAGAATGGACGATTTCGCCATGGAGGTGCTGGCCATGCATGCCGCAAGGTAGAGAATGAAACCAATAACCAATAATCATTCGTTTACTTTACAGTTATCAAAAGTACCAGAACTCCATTCCGGCTCCCCCTAAAAGTGCCAGAACAGCACTCCAGAGCATCCCAGCACGATTCAAGCACTGGTACAAACACTCAAAAGGAAACAGTTCCTGCCCTAAGGACCTTGTAATCTACAAAGACAAAAGGAGTGGAGTGCAGTCAAATTATATTTAGTTTTCTATACACATCAGACCTGATCCAAAGCCCACTGAATAAATGGGAAACTTTCTGTCATCTTCAGTGAGCTCTAGAGAAGGTCCCAAATACATTTAATATGCTTGTTTTCTTTAAATAATTAATAACACCATCTGAGCTACAATTGATTGGCCCTCAACGTATCCATCCTTGTATCCACATACAGGATTAGCTGGGCAATCATTGGACCATATTGTCTAGCTCCTTTGCAAAAAGACTTATTTCTGAGTGTCTTTCCTTCCTTATCAGTCATGGGGTAAAAACTAAGAAATGTTGCCAAGGAAACATTGTCAGGCCTGCGGGCAGCCTCATTTAATTAGTATGTTTACATGTGAGCAACAATTTATGATTTTAAATTACAGAAATGTTAAAATATGCACAAAATGGTTTGACAATCCTACCTGGCAAGAGCACCCTGTTGAAGCCAGTACCCATCTTATAGCATTCTATCTGATAAATCAAATAGCTTCAGTAAACTCATGTACAGTAAAAGCTTTGTTATCCAGCATGTTGGGGGAATGGGGAGTGCCAGTTAGTCAAAAATTCCATTTAACTAAGAGTTATATGGAGAGAGGGAGTTTGGGTGTGTGAAGGGGCTCAGGGCAGAGGGTTGGGGCATGGGAAGGAAGGGGGGGTGACGGCTCTGGGAGGGAGTTTGGGTGCAGGAGGGGGCTTGGGGGAGAGGGTTGGGATGCAGGAAGGGGTTTGGGGTGCTAAATCTGGGTGGGGCTCCCCTCCAGGGCTTCATGCAAGAGGCGACATGTCCCTGGCTGCTCCTAGGTGGAGGTGCGGTCAGGCGGCTCTGCGTGCTGCCTCCACCCACAAGCACCACCCCACAGCTCCCCTCGGCCATAGTTCCTGGCCAATGGAAGCTGGGGAGCCAGCACTCGGGGCAGGCCAGGGTGGGGTGGGGGCAGCGCATGGATCCCCCATGGCCATTCCTTCACCTAGGAGCACCAGGGACATGTTGCCATTTCCAGGGAGCCACGTGGAGCCAGGTAGGGAGCCTGCCAGCCTCGCCAACCAGACTTTTAATGGATATTAGAAATGCCGGTTTCTAGAGCTTTCCATTTGGTAAAGTGCTGGATAACACAGCTTTTACTGTATCATGTTTGGATTCAGAAGCTGAGTTTTCCCACTATAAAAAAAGGCTAAACAAAGTTGGCATTAATCAAGAAGCCAACCAGGTAAATATTACAAATATTTATTGTCCAAAACAAAAAGCATAAAAGGCTGTAATGTTTCACATTTTCATTTAGCTGTGAAGCATGAATTATAACACTATGGATGCAGGAAAGACAGATCTGACTCTGATCGGTTAGTTGAACGTTTTAAATTGTGAGACTGAATTTCATGCTCCTGAAAATGAGGGACTAATGCATTGATTTCAGTCAGACCTCATGCAGGCAGCACTGTACCAGCTTCCATCACTCATCGCTTAGAGTGCCCCTCTGTATTGATCTGCCACGCCTCTGCTATTCCACTTCTGGTTTTCTCTTATACCTCCTGTGAGGTGCATAGTGCCCGCAGCTTGCATTGATTTTAGTGGGAGTTGAGAGCACTCAGATCCTTGCAGGGGGGGTGTTCAAAATGTGGCCGTTTAGATAGGAGACTGTCAAGCTGTCCTACATGGTCCTATGATGTGCACAAATAAGGTCTCTGAGGGGACCACAAACCTCTTTTTTACATCGCCAGAGCTGGGAAGTAAGACTGGGTCTTCAAAGGTGTAAGGCTAATGTTGCATATAGGCATAGAGATATAAGCAAACACCTACATTCATTGGCCTGCATCATCCCCCCGAGATCCACACACAGAGAGAACCCTCAACATGCAGAAGCGGGGTTCAGTTGCTTCCGTGGCATTGCTCCCCCAGTTCCCTACCAGGGATTCATCACTGGGTCCACCCAGGAGCGGGGCATGGAGTCTTGTTGAGACAGTGAGGACACACTGTGCAGGTCTGTATTACCTTTTCCACATAGCACGCTCTCTGAGGGGCCAGGAATCCCCAGCACTGCGGCTCCTGTGAAGCCACACTGCTGCGTGTGGCAGGGAGCAGATCAGAGATGGTAAGGAGCCATAGGGCCTGTGTATGGATCTTACTGACCTCCAGAGGAGCCAGTGGGGGTCTGCAAGGTTTGGGACCTGTCGTTTCCATTCATAGTACATTTGTTCTGTAAAGAGCAAAAGACACAACAAAGGCACAGCAAATTCCACCGCTGCCCCCACCTAAGTGGGGGGGATCTACACAAGCAGACCCTCATGGAGATTTTTCTCCCCTAGAACTTCCTACTGTGGGTTTTACTGCAGAAAATGATGATCTGGTCCATTATGCTTATGATCTAGGATGTATTATTGCCACTGTAATAACTGACAAAGTGCCCAGCTCAGTGCATGAGACATAAATAAAGACACAGTCCTGGTCCTGGGGAATCTCCCAATCTAAGGACTCCCAGAGGAGTTAATGGGCACAGAAGCAGGCCCATCTAAGCCATACACTGACAAAATAGAACTTTGGGGCCAAATCCCAGGAGGCTCAGTGCCCTCAATTCCTACTGCCTAGAGGAGGATCAGAGCCCAAAGCATAATTTAAAAAAAATGTAATATACAAGTATATCCATAAAATGAATTTGCTGTCTTTGGCACCTTGCTCATTCAGGTGCTTCCAAGCATTCTAAAGCTCTTCCTTCTAAGAAAAGGGCAGAACAGAAGCAATCATTGTTGCAAGAAATAAAATGATTTAAATTGATTAATGCATTCAGGCACCAACACCAGCTTGCATATGTATCTGGATTTATCAGCACCTACTTGCATAGAGCAGGAGCAGGAACTGCAAGCAGCTCTAGTCAGCAAGTATAATATTCTCTGATTTATGTCATTATTTCTGTTTAATTTTTCAGTTCATATTTCAGGACACAATGTCCTGAACTACATGACCTCATGTAGATAATAAAACTGGGGGAAACAGACTATTATTCTGGGAGGTATCAAGGAAAAAGCAATGGACGATTAACTTTTCTCCTGTTGTCTCTGGAGACCATCTTAGCAGCCAAACCTAGGTTTGGGGAAAGAAATCAATCAGAGCTGATATTCAACCAAGAGCAGTTCTCCACATTGGGAGATCCCTTCAAAATCCACCTCTAGCAGGATTCTCAGTCTATTGTCATGCTTGACCCCGTGACTATGTAGCTATGCGAATGTTAGACTGTGTTTTCATTGCACTGCACTATTACCTTTCCAGGAGTCTGCTGGAGGCAGCTGCTGTTTTGTGTTTAGTTCATATGCAGCAACTTACAGAGAAGACACATATTTTCCTCTCACTTGGGCATTACAGTCCTGTAGATGCTTATGCACGTCCTTAACTTTAAGGATTTGACAAGTCCCATTAACTTCAGTGGGATTAGTCTCATTCTTGAAGTTCAACATGTGCATATGTGTTTGTAGTTTCAGGACCTTGGAGACTTTTATTTTTGTTCTTTCTTGGTTTGCTGCTTCCCCTTCATTTGCACCTGACCAGGAGCTTCATAGTCTTGCTCCAGATGAAGTGACTTTCCCAACATCACACAGAAAGTGGGTATCAGACCCAGCAGTCGAGAGGAAGGATGGTCTAGTGGTTTGGGCAGTTGGTAAATTTGCATTCAAGTCCCTGCTCCACCACAAACTTCCTTGGGTTTCCGTGTCTCGGATCACCATCTGGAAAAGGGGGATAGCAGCGCCTCCCAGGGTGGTGTGAGGGGAAAGACATTAAAGACTGTGAGGTGCTCAGATATTACTGTTCTGTTTCTTATGGATATGAGACTTCCCCCACGTGTCAACAATTTTATTTTTCCATTAGAGCAAAGCTGCCATGGGAGGCTGTAACCCATGCCTGCTTGGTGTGGTGCTCTGTCCCCCCATAGTGGCACCTAAACCATCTAGAGATTGATGAGTCTGCTACAGCCTTGGCTGAGAGGCATGTGGCTTTTAGCGCATGCAGTAGAGGCTCATACACTAAGCTTCAAAGGTCCCAGGTTCGATCCCTCCAGCCAACAACGGGGGTCTGTTGGCATTACAAGGGCATCATGGTGGAAGGAGAGGCGATTTCTCAGGGAGCTAGTTCCAATGCCAGGCACAGCTCTGAAAATCTGTACAGTGACCTTGAAATGTTTCTCCATAACAGCACGTGAAACTTACTTAGTACTGTATCTCTCATCTCCAGACTGCAGAATGTATTGTGAACATTAAAAAAGCTCATGTGAGGTATTATCCCCATCTTCCAGGAAGGGGAACTGAGGCATAGAGAGAGGAAGTGGATTTCCCAACATCCCACCACAAATCAGTGTCAGAGCCAGAAACTGAATGCAAGGCCTGGTCTAC